>NC_143016.1:110921455-111616455 GCF_055824585.1 Amblyomma mixtum
TGTGACACCTCTGCTAACAACCTTCTGACGACAACGATGAGGCGTTAAAGGCTCTCGCCTTAAAAAAGCCGCCTAATTTTCTGGCCAGATTTCTCACCCAAAGAGCCTAGACTAAGAGGCTACTAGGCTGCCCTCTGGAGCAGCCATCGCTGCCTGTCGAGAGCGGTACTGACCAGGGAAGCCTCCATCAGTCAGACGCAGAAGTGTCATGTGGGCATTGCGGAGGGACCAGCGTGACATTGGTCTTCCGTTCATGCAGTCTGCTGCGAATGATGTGCAATTTTGTCTAATAAAGGTAAAAAATAAGAAAAATAACAAGAATGTTCTTTCTTCCTTCATTCTCAACTTAGCTCGCTGCATATAATTGCCACTTAAACTGATGTTCCTTTAGTCTTCTTTGGTTTAACTTTAGACCCAGCGTTCACTTTTACTAATCAATATTACAATCACCGCCACAAGCCACAAATTTACTGTGCAAAGCAGAATCCTCTCCAATAAATGTCCAATTAAACCCTGTCCAGCACGTGGTGCGGCCTCCTTTTACACTCAACCTTCCCAATATTTTTCGCTAATCTCACTCTCGGTCACTGCCTGTTATATTTGCCTTCCCTCGAAATCGAGCTTGTTTCCTTAAGCAGGTGTGATTTATCTCCTCCTCTCATTGCATGCACTGCCCACAAAGATTTCGTCTCAGTTTCAACTAGGATGCCATTAACTCAATTTCTTTCTCTGAGAAACTGTGATCTCTTGCTGTCCCTTTATACTTATCACTTTCCTTTCCGAAGGTAGCAGCGCAGCCCTCATGTTAATTTAAACATGTTTGTTAGTCTCCAAATTTCCGACCCTCAGGTGAGCACATGCAAGTTCCAACTTTTGTATTGGTTCCTCTTTAGGGATAATGGGAAGCTTCTAGTCATGATCGCAGAGCGTCTGCAAAAGGCATAGAATATAATTTTTATTTTAGTATTCACTTCAATATCATGGTTAAGGGGAACGATTCCTTCCTGCGATAAGCGGGTGTATTTTCTCAGAACTTCTATAAATCACTGCCCATCGTAAGGAGTTGTAGCCTGTTGAGGTTATCGAAAATTATGTTATATTTCTTCGTAATCATTTTTATACTCACTAATTCGCGTTTCAAATGCTTCGTCCACTCGGTTTGCAGTTCGAGAGTCGTATTCTTTTGCAAGACAATGTCTTCAGAAAACGGGGCGACTACTATGGCATTCTTCATTGACCTCTGTCCCCAACTCTTCATAATCCAGCTCTCCGAGTTTAATTCCTGTAAATATCCGATGTGTACAGGAATTTACATGGAAGTGAGTATCGCGTCTCCTTTCACCACACCCTTCCTAATTGTTGCTACATCAAGCTTCCTGTGCAGGATTACGGTTGCTGTGTAGTCCGTGCAGGCCTTTCCTGGGATATTCACATATGCCCTACCATTATTGGGTAACACATTTCCTGCATGACTTCCGATATTTCTGTTTAGTCAAAAGCTTCATCGCAATCAGCGGACTCAATACACGCGTAGCATAGGCGAACTTTTTGCTCATTTGTGCAGATGAGCAGCAATTACTTAACTGAGTTACTTCATACAGATTTCTCATTAGCAAATGGGAGGTTAGTGAGATGTTCCTTTCCAGCTTTTAGGCTCATTGCTTGCCAATGCTACTCCGTGAAAACGTGTTGTTTACTCGCGGTGAGCAGCCGCAACTAACTGCGTCACTTTTCTTGGCTTCATTTATGAATTACGCCATACCAAACCGTACCATTCCTGAGCACCACACGGTCCATTTCATTTTACATTGCTTGTAACGCTTTCGAGCTTCAGTGGTTAACTCCGAAGCCCCTGTTTCTTTGGCACCACTGGCTTATTATTTGCCCCTTCATTATTCTAGGCCAGAGTTGTGGAAAAAAGGTCCCACCCCCCTTCGTTTCGACGCGGCCGACCATCTTCATCATCGTGCGTCAGGACAGCACCAGCTGGGCGACGAAGAAACCTCCCTCATGGGGGAAGCGGAAGTAGCGACAGGAGCGCCACCTCGAAAGTTACGCGGAACACCGCGGAGCCGCTGACAGGCTCTCTTCGGGATCCGGCCAGCGTCGAGAGCGGTTTCAGCCGCACGCTCTCGTCACCTTCCGCGGCAGACGCATAGAGGATGCGTCATGCCTTGCAGCCGGGCTTCTTGTTCCAGGCAGCGAAGCGAGCGTAGCAAACGCACGCTCTCGTCATCTCTCCCAGCAAGTGCTCGGGGATGGCTTTGCCTCAAGAATGCGGCGAGCATGGGAAGACGCGGCCGCCACAGCCAACGCGTACAAACGTTCGCCCGCCGATACCTCCTTCTATTTCCGAGGAATGCCTCTTTCATGGTCTGTATCTAGCTGACTTGCTCTGTGTATTAATTGCAAATGTAATAAATAGCATATGAGTGCTCACGCTTTGTCGTCCCTCCCTTTGTTCCCTCGAGCACGAACCCCTCCGCGGCTTACGAGTGGGAACGCTGCATCCGCGGAGTGGGAGTGCTGCGGGGCGGAAGGCTGTCCCCCAATATTTCCATAGTGTATTATGGCTTTCTGAACTTACCAGCATTGATTATTCTTTGCCGCAAGGCTACTAATATCCTCCTCCTTTATCAATGCATACACATGCGATTCTTCTGAGTTTTCAATGTCCTTTTGATGCTATGAGGCTTCATGCATTCTTTACAGCTTTCGCCATTAAAAGCTTTCGCCTTAGAAATGCCACACACATGGTATCACTGTTTCAGACTTGTATGCCACAGGCATAACAAAGACCTCTCATGCTTCACTTCTGGCCAACCCAACTGGTCAGTCGATAGGCCAGTGCATCTCCAACCCCAACGAATATCTCACAGATTCTATGCCGAGCAAAATGCGACGAGTATGCGACAGAACATATCGAACGAAGGAGTAAGCAAAGAATCGCACGAAAGTTGATCACAGTACCAACCAGACCGCTCGCTATCGGGCCCGAAAACTCAATCTCTCACGGAACTCCGAGTTGCGAACCAAGCAGCTCGCATGATTGCACAAAGGGAAATAAAGAAGCTTCGCTGCATTTCAACTTTCCCCGCTGCCGGTCGTCTGCCATCGGTCTGTGCATAGGCTCGCAATCGTTGAAGGCGATTTCTTTTCACTGCAGTGTTGCAGCTAGTAGAACTGTCTTCCTCGCGATTTCGGCAAGACCATATTGTTGTTGCGTAGGTCTCAGCAGATTTGGAATTACCACTGGTAGGCACCTGGTCGGATCCCGATGTGTTAGGTATGCTTTCCATTGCGTGCTCCGGAGTTTTTGCGAGGTTTGTGCGACATACAGTGGCTTTGCTGGAACTAGGCTGTGAAGAAAAGCCAAAAGCAAGCAAGCGACATCGACTAGGCGCTACGTCACCAATAGTCAGGCTGAGCACCAAATCCGCCGGCTGAGTATGGCGTACGGCGTACTTGCCACGCAGGCCTTCGTTTTTATGATGCCCTCGTTATAGGCACTAGAAGTTATTGTGGGCAACTTAATAACAGCGTGACGCTGATCACCGCTGTAATAGGTTTTGCAGTGTCTAAAAAGGGTACGACGCCTTAACTCTTGAAAATGATGGCCCATAAAAAAAGCAATGAAGAGAATTTATGACCCCATTAATTGACTCGGCAACCGACCCCTGTAAGGCTAACCCATCATTTATATAAATACCACAGGTGCATATAAATACCACAGTGCGAAATCCCACAATTTGATTTTTACTTTCATACCGCCACCTCTCCAGCAACAGTGGTCGTCATAACCTCACCGCAATGATAACGGCACTAATACTCATTGTGACATGCCAGCGGTTCCCGCAGTTGAACTCAGAGCATTACAAAAGCAAAGCCATGCATGTGAAACTGCTAAACAATTAATGGCTGCTAGAACTTCTCCCGACGGGTTGAAAGACCGTCTTGTTGCAGCAAATGGACCCGTTGCGTTTTGTTGACTTCTGAAATAAATCTTCCTCTTGTCGGGAAAATCATTTTTTTTGTATGAATATGTAACGGACAACATTGCAGCCCACTCTAATTCCAGTGCTTGATGTACAATCAACAATGTCAGCACTCAGTTTTCCAAACAACTCGCCTCTCTTTTGTTACCTTCGAGTTTATTGAAATCTGTCTCGTTCTTTGACCTTTTCTCTCGGGCTCTAATCGCTGTCTTCATTACGGAGCAAGGTCAGACACCAAAAGACAGGCCGTAATTCTTGGTCTGAACATTGGCACGCACGGCTGACGGGCGTTCCCGAGCCGCAGTCAATGACCTCATGTCGGATTCCTGCTTTCCTGGCATGTAAGGAACGCAAATCGAGCTGTCGTAGAGACAACACGAACCATCGAGCGAGAAGACGGAGAGCGTCAGGGCGCTTTCTTGTTTGGTTAAAAGCATCTGACGGCTCATTGGCTGAGCTCTAACATGAATTGCACAATGGCTTTAGCCTTGAATGCCCTTTATTCCTGGTGCTAGCTGGCTCGTCTTAGTCGAGCGCCATCACGGAACTCGAAGAACTTTAGCTGGTGGCGGACGTCATGGTTAAACAAAAACGGCTGCAGAAAGTAATGATGGCGGTTGTTTTTTATAGTGTACTTTTTAATTGCCAACTTTGTAAACATTGTTTATATAGCATCGAAGCTCAGGAAATAGGGTATTTTACGATCACCGTGGTAAATCGTGTAAGAGAATTTCTCCACTATATGACCAAGAAGATTGATGGAGCGCATCCCCTGCTTAACATGCCATTTGGGCTTTGGACTGCATAAAAAAAAAAAAACCTGTAGACAAGAGCGTATTCCCTAGGATACGCGGAAGTGTCACGTTTAATAAATTTTACCCTCCGCCCACAGCCACTTATGCTTCCGGGAAACGTGACGTCCCTACATAAAAACGCACAGCGCACGGCTCTAGACTCGCTAGTAGAGCCTTAAATGATATGCGGAGTAGGAAGCAAAAGACTTAGACGGTTTGGGAAAGCTCTTTCGGAAGTTTTCCGCACTTTCAATGGAAAAAGGAAGCGTCATGCGCAAAGAGTAATACGCTTAGAGCACGCTCCTTGTATATGTGCTGGCTAAAGTATGCTCTGACACGAGTGAAAACCTATGCGAATCAAAAGCTAAAAGCCACTCAGGAGAAAGATTACAAGGAGAAAACAACACGGTCTTCGAAATGTTATCTTTTACTTTACACGCTCAGCTACCGTCTTGAACTCTACAATCATTGGTGATGTGTGGCGGGTGATTAATTAGACGTTCAGAAAGGAATGCGAAGTTAAACATCACCTATTCTGGTTAGTCGAGTATTTCAGCGCCATTTCTACCTTCGGTAACAA
The DNA here is from genome assembly GCF_055824585.1 of Amblyomma mixtum. Taxonomy (NCBI): domain Eukaryota; kingdom Metazoa; phylum Arthropoda; class Arachnida; order Ixodida; family Ixodidae; genus Amblyomma; species Amblyomma mixtum. Next base: position 110,926,825 of record NC_143016.1, read on the forward strand.
TAAATAGCAGTGTCTCAATCAGCCGCGTGACCAAAGCAAGCGCTGGAAAAGCCACAACTGCGACTCCTCATTCTGGAAATTCTGCATTTTGCGGGAGAAGGTGTATTATATAATCTCGTGATTAGAGGCAGACCGGCTGTCTTTATCACGAGTAAAATATTCTTTGCCTTATGTGCGATGGCATTTGAATCGTTTGTGAGCAGTCATCTCCAGTCTACCTACAGGCGAATGCACTGTATGATGTTATTACCATGGTGTGCGCGGGTCAGTTGGGTTCACTTCGGAAGTACGAGGCCTGGGTTTGCGGCAACGTGAAGCCGGTGCGCAGTATATCAGCGTAATGGTCTGCAAAAAGAAATGTCGCACGTATAAGGGGTCTTCTATGCAAGATTTATGCAACAAGCTTGAAATGACAGCACATATAAAAATGAACATTCGAATCGCTCATCGTACTAGTTCAGCTATCATCGTCCTATTCCATCACCCTAACTCCTCGAAGTTAGTAGTTTTTCACAGATTCAGATGGATTCAGGAAAAAGATAAAGGAAATCTTTTCCAGTGGGAAGGAGCCTGACCCAGCTCAACACTCCTAGTGCCCCCGGTCCCCTCTAGCTGTCTGTGTGGCCTGTCTTGGTCTGTTGCATCAGCAACGACTCTATATAGCTGAACGTGGCGCCTGCGCGCCTCGAACCCCTCCCTCCCCTCTCAACATCGATTATCGGCCTACGTGCTACTACGTCAGCAACCCATGAATGGCATAAAAGGACCAATCCACTACCCGCCACCTTTTATGGGCTTGGCATCACAGCAGCGATGCCCACGTTCGCTCACCTGCGTCGCCTCTTTGTTGCGCTGGTAAATTACCGCTACCCACTATTTGCAAACCGTACCAGTCATGCTGCCTTGCTTGTGCTGCCAAGCCCACAGTGTTGTTTAGCGATTGCTTATGACAATATCAGTGTCATTCATCAATTACTAATCTTGGCAGGTGACGTCGAGGACCTAAACGGACCTAACCCCTGCTCTACTGATGCATCAGATGAAATAATGCAGGCCTTGAACGAAATACGTACTGGGCAAGCAGCTTTGTTTGTTAGGCGAAATGAATAGCATTCGTTCAAAATTATCCCAGAATGATAAAACATTCGAAGAAGTTAGAACAAGACTTGTCAAAATTGAAGAAAAATGTGCATTCTTTGCAGCAATTCGGGAAGGTATTAGCAATGTGCTAACGCTTGCGGAGCAAAATTCAGGTGAAGTTGCAAATCTATCTTCCAAAATGGCTTATTTTGACGATAGATCATGCAGAAACAATTTATTATTTTTCGGCTTGTCAGACACTGACAACGAAACATGGGCCGAGTCTGAAAAGTTAGTTACGGAGTTATGCAGCGACAACCTCGACGTCACAGTCAGCTCCATGCATGTTGAAAGAGCGCACAGGCTTTGGAAAGTTTCAAAGCGACAAGAAACGGCCCATCATAGTTAAATTCGCTCACTTCAAAACTAGAGAAAAAGTTCTTTCTTGCTCTAAGAAACTAAAAAGCAGTGTTCTTTCTTGCTCTAAGAAACTAAAAAACAGTGACTACAGAATCTCGGAAGACTACTAAACTCCACCATAATAAATTAATCATTAATAACAGTCTATATTTTCGACGATTCCTCACAGAGAGTCGTTCACCGCCACCCCCCGCCCCCCTCCGTCCGCACGCCCTCTCCCGTCCGCACGCCATAGCTACTGCATATACCTCCTGTCAGTCCGAAGCTCTGCTCCTTGTCCTTCCTTTACAGTAATATCCGAAGCCTCCTGCCCAAACTTGACGCCCTTGAAAGTCTTACGCGCATAATAGATAGCGACATAATCATACTCACTGAAACTCTGCTAACATCAGCCATACATAACTATGAAATATTTTCCGTTTTCCCTAACTACAATATTTTCCGTCGCGGCAGAAAAAATAGACTGGGAGGAGGCATGCTAATAGGAATCCATGATTGGCTCCGTTGTTCTGAAATTAAAACTTCATCCCCTCTAGAAATATTGTTCATTGAGTGCCACGCTTCATTTCCTCCCGTAATCATTGGCGTTTGCTATCGTCCACCTGATTTAACGATTCTTTTGTTGCTAATTTTCACGAAGCACTTCGCGTGATAACCACGGCTCAGCAACGTACTCCCATTGTTCTTTTCGGGGACTTTAACTTTCCTGCAATAAACTGGTCCGACCTTTCCACCTCTACAAGTAAAGATAACATTGAAAGAGATTTTGTCAACACGTGTCTAACCTTTGGTATGTCCCAGCTGGTATCAAACCCGACAACACAAAGGAATCATTCCTCCAACATACTCGGCCTCGTATTAACTTCTCAACCTGATAATATCCCGCCGCTTCTTCATTTACCGGGACTCAGTGATCATTCCGTAATACAGTCCACGTACTCCTGCCAATTGTCACGCACAAAAAACACTAAAAACATTAACTCTATACGACAGAGGCAACTATGCAGCCATTAATTCTGAACTCGCTGATTTCTGCATGTGGTTTCTCCGAGATTTTTCAGAGCCATCAATCGAAGATAACTGGTCCCTTTTCAGAAACGAGATGCATTGACTTTTAGATAAACACTTCTCTACTATCATCATCACCGGAAAACCGTCGTCACTATGGTTCAAGAAACAGCTGAAACACCTCACAAACAAAAAGAAAAGATTTTTTCGATCCGCACAACGCTTTGACACCGCATGTGCATGGCAGAGATATTATTCTGCAGAAACAAACATGCTTATCTTTATCACGCAAAACTAAACGTACATTTTTCTTGTCTTTCCTACCTTCCATGTAGCACAAAAACCCCCGCAAGTTCTGGAAAACAATAAACCCATCACATCCTAAGCCTCCAATATTACATGACGACGACAACAACCATATCCCGAAACACGAATCTAGCCACTGTCATAATAACTTTTTTTTTTCAGTTTTTACAGAAGAACCTGTCGGTGACTTACCGGATTTCCCAGCCCTCGGCCACCCAGCTATACCACAAATTACATTTGATGCTAATGGCATCATCAAACTCTTTGAATCATTGAAACTTACATCTTCATCTGGTGTTGATGCCATAAAATCTGAAATCCTAAAAAATACTAAAACACTGTAAGTGTAATATTGTGCCACGTCTTTCAGCATTCCATATCAAGAGGTGTCTTTCCACAAAATTGGAAAGTTGATAAGGTTATTCCAGTCCCCAAAAAGGGCTCACCTGTTTCAGGCAAAAATGACGGCACCATTACCCTCACAACTGATGGAACATATTCATTATTCGCTCATAGCCAAATTCCTTGTCTCCGTAAAATTCTTCCATAGTAACCAGCATGGCTTTTTGAAAGGACGTTCATGTTACTCTCAATTAGCTCTCTTTATTAGTGACCTAAGCTCCAACCTTGACCGAAATGTTCCTACTGACACTCTCTTCCTAGATTTCGAAAAACCTTTCGATAAAGTACCGCATAAAAGACTGCTACTAAAGATATCGTGTCTAACTCTTAATCCGTTAGTACTGGAATGGCTTTGTAACTTTGTGGCTTTGTAACAGAGTTGTATATGCTAACAATTATTTTTCTCCAGGTAGCGCGGTCATTTCAGGTGTTCCCCAAGGTACAGTCCTAGGACCTTTGCTTTTCCTCATATATATTAACGATCTTCCATCTAGTATTTCCTCTACCATCAGCTTATTTGCTGACAATTGTGTAACTTACCCCCTATCACTAACAGTACTGACGCTGGCATTCTTCAACGTGATCTTAACCGAATCCAAACTTGGTGCAAACGTTGGTTAATGTCTGTCAATATTTCCAAAACATGTTTGATTTCGTTCCATCGTCGGCAGATGCGTACTCCTTCTAAATACACTCTTTTCGGTTCAGAAGTGTCGTCCGTCTGTTCCTGTAAGTACTTGGGTATTACAGTAACGCAAAGCGTAACAAGGTCATCTTATATCATGAACATCGCTAACGATGCTAATCGTTTTATACACCGCAATCTACGATTTGCCACCCCATCCATCAAATCATACGCATACATAACTTTTGTCCGTCCTAAAGTGGAATATGCTTCAGCAATATGGGATAATCACCAGTCTAACCTCTCTTTAAACTTTCAAAAAATACAAAATCGGGATATCCGCTTCATTTATTCTGATTATTCATACTACACTAGTGTGTCTGCTTTAAAATCTAGAGGCAACGCGATCCTTGAAACGCGATAAAAAATTTCTCGACTGTGCCTTCATTCATCATTCATCTTTAGGAGAATCAGTCATATCACGTGCTTATCACCTCTCAAGCCGTATTAACCACCATAAGGCCGTCTACGCCCCCACCGCAAGAACTACCGCCCATTCCCGATCTTTTTTCGTCACGTCATCCCGGGACTGGAATGACCTACCACAGGATGCCGTGCATCACATCAACGCCATCCATTTTAAGAACGCTATCAAGACCATTTTTGTTTAACTGCCATGCCCATCCCTCGTGTAATGACCCATACCAGGGGCCTTTGAAGTATCAAATAAAAAAAAATAAAAAAGAAATGGCGAAGACATTAAGAATTGGGAAAAGAAACCTTTATCATCATTGAATGTGAGTGCATGCATTTCTAATGGTGATACGAAAGGATCCAAAAGTTTCATATTGGTACGACGAAGAGGAAGTGGAAGTCGACGTGGCCTCCCGCGTGAAAGGGTCGCACGAAGAAGAAGAGGTTGTTGGTGCTTCCTGCTGACGTTGGTGCTTCCTGATGCTCGCCGCTAGGAACTATTCACCTACCGCTTGTAAATAAATGTAAATAGTATCTCCCCGTAACAATATTGTCACAGAAGCAGGTAGGCAGGTTTGTATTTGCCACAACGTCCAAGCGCCAGCGGAAACGGCCCGGCCGGCTAACCGACTAGCGAGCGAGCTCACGGGCGAAGAAGAGCGCGCGCCAGCCTCCTGAGCGCGACTACTAGGCGGCGCCAGTAATGCATTGCGGCATTGCCCCACCCGGTGGAAAAAGCATCGTCCCGATGCTGCGTGGCGAGGTCAAGCAGAACCGTAGGCTTGACCTAGCGGGCGTGGAAGGGCTTCATCCGGACAACGTGTACGACTTCCGACAGTGTTTGCCGTCGGGACGTACGAACAGTTCCTTGCGGAATCACTACGTAGGTGACGTCGCTGAGTTTGCGCAGCACTTCGTACGGGCCGAAGTAGCGGCGCAGAAGCTTCTCGGAGCGACCCCGCTGGCGAACAGGAACCCACACCCAGACTTTATCGCCAGGGTTGTAAATTACCTCCCTGTGACGAAGGTTATAGCGTTGAGCGTCTTTAACCTGCTGCGTCCGGAGTCTCGTTCGAGCAAGCTGACGGGCGGCCTCAGCGTGCTGGACGAATTGGTCAGCGCCGGCAACTGATGGAAGGGCGACATCGGGCAGTAACATTGCATCCAGCATGGTAACGGCTTCGCGACCGTACACCAAACGAAACGGGGTGAAGCGGGTCGTTTCCTGGACTGCGGTATTATACGCAAATGTTGCATACGGTAGTACCTGGTCCCAGTTCTTATGGTCTTCGTCGACGTACATTGAAAGCACATCGGCGATGGTCTTATTGAGTCGCTCAGTAAGGCCATTCGTCTGAGGATGGTAAGCTGTTGTTCTCCGATGACAAGTGCCACTGAGCCGCATAACTTCCTGGGTGAGAGCTGAAGTAAATGTAGTGCCTCGGTCAGTTAAAACGACCGCAGGGGCACCATGACGGAGGACTAGGTTAAAGATGAAAAAGTTCGCAATATCAGTAGAAGTGCCGCTGGGAAGAGCTTTGGTTTCACAATAACGGGTGAGGTAATCAGTGGCGACTATAATGTAGCGGTTGCCCAAAGATGACGTAGGAAACGGCCCGAGCAAGTCCATACCGACTTGGTGAAAGGGTACTCGAGGAGGACCAATAGGCTGCAGCAGACCGGCCGGCTTGACGGGCGGCGTCTTCCGACGTTGGCAATCACGGCACGTCTTAACATAGCGCTGGACAATAGCAGCAAGCTTGGGCCAGTAGTATTTTTGCCGTACGCGAGCCAAGGTCCGTGAGAAACCGAGATGGCCGGCAGAAAGCTCGTCGTGGCATGCCTGCAAAATGTCGGAACGGAGCGGCGTTGGGACTACCAGCAGGTACTGAATGTCTGTGGAAGCGTAGTTTTTCTTCTAAAGGACGCCGTCCCGCAAGGAGAACGACGACAGGCCACGCGTAAAAAGGCGAGGTGGCGATGAGACGGCTCCCTCGAGGTAATCGATGAGGGGCCGCAGTTCGGTGTCATCTCGCTGTTGTTGAGCGAGAGCAGGCGTCGTGAGAGCGCCGAGAAAAACGGAGTCATCTATTTCAGGTGAAGAACACGGGATAGGGGCTCGGGATAGACAGTCAGCGTCACTGTGTTTCTTGTCAGACTTGTACACAATAGTGACGTCGAACTCCTGCAAGCGGAGACTCCAGCGGGCTAAGCGGCCAGAAGGATCTTTAAGGTTGGCTAGCCAGCAGAGAGAGTGGTGATCACTGACCGCTCTAAACGGCCGACCGTACAAATACGGCCGAAATTTTGTCACCGCACAGACAATTGCAAGGCACTCCTTTTCGGTAGTAGAATAATTCGCTTCGGCACGAGAGAGGGTGCGACTGGCGTAAGCAATGACCCGCTCAGCACCATCTTGCCACTGAACGAGAACTGCTCCGAGGCCAACGTTACTGGCGTCGGTATGCAATGCTGTATCCGCCTCCTCGTCGAAGTGGCCAAGTACGGGCGTTGTTTGAAGGCGTGTGCGAAGCTCCTCGAAAGCCCTTTGCTGCTCGTCGGCCCAGATGAAAGGTTGGTCGGCCTTTGTTAGACGAGTCAGTGGTTCGGCTATCCGGGAGAAGTCATGGACAAAGCGTCTGTAATATGCACAGAGGCCCAAAAACCGTCGAACAGAACTTTTATCAGTAGGAGTCGGGAAAACAGCTACGGCAGCCGTCTTCTCTGGATCAGGGCTAATACCCTCAGCGCTGACGACATAGCCCAGAAACTTCAGCTGTTGGAATGCAAAGTGGAATTTTTCTGGTTTTAGTGAGAGGCCGGCCGCGCGGATGGCATTTAGGACGGCCGTCAAGCGCTTGAGATGCTCGTCGTAAGTCGCAGAGAAAATGACGACGTCGTCAAGGTAGACGAGGCACGTCTTCCATTTGAGGCCGGCTAGGACAGTGTCCATTATTCTTTGGAAGGTCGCGGGGGCGGAGCACAAACCAAAGGGAAGGACCTTAAATTCGTAGAGGCCGTCAGGAGTAATGAACGCCGTCTTTTCACGATCACGTTCATCGACTTCGATCTGCCAATAGCCACTGCGTAGATCGAGCGATGAAAAGTTGCGGGCATGGCGGAGTCGGTCGAACGAGTCGTCGATTCGAGGCAGTGGGTAGACGTTTTTTTTTGTAATTTTGTTGAGCCTCCTGTAGCCGACGCAGAATCTGAGTGTTCCATCCTTTTTAGTGACCAGCACAACAGGTGAGGCCCATGGGCTTGTGGACGGTTGGATCACATCATCGCGAAGCATTTCATCAACTTGCGCCCGAATAGCCTCGCGTTCCTTAGTCGACACTCGGTAGGGGTGTTGGCGGATAGGGCGTTCGGTGGGGTCAACTATAATGCGATGCTTTGCTACTGACGTCTGTCCCACCTTGGACGTGACAGCAAAGCAGTCATGGTAAGAGTCAAGAATTGCTTGAAGGCGGCGTTTCCGGTCAAAAGGTAAAGCAGGATTCACGTCAGTTCGAACGGTATGGGCAGTGCTCTCGGGAGGGTTCTTGGTGAGCAACGATAGGGTGCAGTGGGCTGAGGGCTCGCCGACTTCATCAAAGTAGGCGATGGCGGCCCCTTGCGGTAAATGGCGGTATTCGGCACTAAAGTTCGTTAAAAGCAGTTCAGTTCGGTTATTACTCAAGGAAAAGACCCCACGAGCGACGCAGACTTGTAGGCTCAACAATAAATTCACATTCATTTCCGCGAGGCCTTGAAGGGCGGGCGGGTTGTCGCAGTGCACTGTAACAAACATGCTGGTGCGTGGAGGTAGTGTGACATGGTCATCGCATACCCGGAAAACTGGCCTGTCTGCTGTGTAGTCGTCGGAAACTGCGCGCTGGGTCGAAAAAGTCACCATGAGGTCACGGAGGTCGATGATTGCGCCGTTTTCTCGAAGAAAATCAAGACCGAGGATCAGGTCCTTGGAGCACTCCGCCAGCACAGCAAAGCAACAAGAGAAAGTTACGTGGCGAATCTCGACTCGGGCGGAGCACACTCCTAGCGGCGTCAGCACATGTCCTCCGGCTGTCCTTATCGGCGCGCCGTGCCAAGGAGTCAGGACTTTGCGTAGGATTGTAGCAAGGCCACGACTCATAACGCAAAAATTAGCGCCCGTATCTACAAGGGCAGTCGTATGGTGGTTGTCAACGGCGATCGGTATCTCAGCGGAAAGAAGCTCACCGTCAACGAAATGCGCCGTATCACGGATCGTCGGACTGACGGGTCGTTCAGTGCGTCGAAGTGCGGCGTCGAAGGTAAGCTTCTGTGATCGTCGGGAGGTCGTCGGACTCGTTGGTCGTTCGGTGCGACGATTGGGGGCGTCGGAGGAAAACTGCGGCGATCGTCGGAAAGTGGTCGGACTGCTGGTCGGTGCGGGGGATCGGAGGTCGGAATGTTTGATCGAATCGGCGAATGGAGGATCTTGGTCGTAGTGCTCATCGACGGCGGCTCTACCTCCGAGAGTCGCCGTCCTCAGTTTTCCCGGCGCGGACTTGGGGACTGCCTGAAGGAAGTACGCCGGTTGGGGGAAACTGTCGCGGCGATGGCGACCTGGACTGGCGTCGCGGTGGGGACGCAGGTGGGACGTTGGCGCTGAGGTACTGGTCGATGTCCCGAGGTCGTTCACCATAGCGCGGCCGAGGGGCATCCGGTGAGAATCCGCGCAAGCCCATCTGACGGTATGGACAGTGGCGCAGTACGTGTCCGGCTTCGCCGCAGTGGAAGCACAGCGGTAGATTGTTCGGCGTACGCCACACGTGTGCTTTGCGAACGGGCGGTCGAGTGTCGGGCGCATCCGCCGGAGCTGGATGTCGGGATGCAGGACGGACGAGAGGAGCGGGCCTGTAGGGTGCCGGCGGTGCTGGCGCAGGGGTACGCAACGCGTCGCTGTAGGACATGACGTGCGGCGCAGGCGGCTGGGGGGATGGCATTGATGGCACTGCTTGCCGGAGCTCTTCACGTATAACATTCGAGATGCCTCCAACACGCGGGTGTTGCTCGAGAAAGGGCAGCTTTTGCAGTTCTTCACGTACGATGCTTCGGACAAGCTCGCGAAGGGCGCTACTCTCGTTGCCGTTCATCGGCAAGCGGAAGTCCACAGCAGTGATGTTCGCAGAACGATCAAATTGCACGAATCGCTGTTGGTGGTGGTGGTGAAAACATTTATTTCGAATGAACTGGAGGTATGTTTGGATCAGCCCGTAAGGGACCGATCCTTACAAACACTAGGTGGAGGTCCCTAGTATGGGACCCCAGTGGCGGTTGCCGCCGCCCGGGCGCGCCCGACTAAGGCTTGTTGGGCCTGTAAGTCGTGGCAGCCGAGCAGGGTCGCCTCCCAGTCCTCCCGGGTTGGGTTGGGGATGGGGGGAATAGCGGGGTTGGAGGGGCAGGCCCACACCATGTGATAAGTGTCAGAAGACACTGCACTACAGTGTGGGCAGCTGCCGCTAAACGAGGGGTCAAAATGTTTTAGCGCTGCCGGGCACAGCAAAGTATTAGTGAGAAGGCGGAGAAGGAGCCGCTCATCCGCCTTCTTCAGGCCTTTACATGGGCTAGGGTAAAGGCGATGACAATTTTGATAATATGTTGTAATATCTTTGAATGTATAGACCGGATTAAAATCGGGTTCCTGATCGGATGGGGAGGAGAAAACAGCCCGGTGAGAGAGCGCGCGGGCGGCTGCGTCTGCTGCCTCGTTTCCTGCCAACCCCTGATGAGCAGGGGCCCATATGAGGTAACGGTGTGCGGGGTCCGTATCCCGTATGCAATTTTGATATATTCGATAGGCTAGGAAGGGAGTGCAGCCTTGTTCGACGTTCCGACAGGCCCCTCGCGAGTCGGTGATTATGTATTTTGAATTGGAATGTGAGGCCGCGAGAGCAATCGCGACCTCTTCTGCTTGTGTTGCACTGCGAGCTCTAAAAGTTAGGCCGTTAACTGTGTTGCTGTTGTGAACTACCGCGGCCGTGTACCATCCCCCGTGGTGAGGGCCGGAAGCGTCCACGTAGTATACACCTGTTTTGTTGCCATAATATCGGGCTAGCGCTTCCGCTCGTGCCAGGCGCCGACCATTATGGTCTTCATGTGACATGTTTGCTGGAAGAGGCCGCACGTGGAGGGCACGTCTCCACAGTTCCGGGATGCGAAACCTGTCTTCCATTGGATATGGAGTCGTTGGATATGGAGTCGAGCAAGAAGGCGGCGAGCCGACTCCGTTAGCGACAAGCGCGTGTACTGGTAGCCTCCTTCTTAAAATCAGCCACAGTACATGGAGGGTCACGTACAAGGCCGACAAAGATCTGTTCTTTAACGCCACGCATAAGATGGCGCACCTTCCTTGCCTCCGACATGGACGGATCCGCGCGGTTGAAAAGCCGAGTCATTTCTTCCACAAACATGGCGACGCTCTCATTGGGCCGCTGCGCTCGGGACTGTAGAGCCAGTTCAGCCATCTCTTTTCTTGCGTCGTTGCCGAATGTGCTGAGCAGCTTTTGCCGGCAGTCTTGCCAGGTGGTGATGGTAGCCTCGTGGTTTTCGAACCACATCTTGGCTGCGTCTTCAAGTGAAAAATAAATGTTCCGCAACTTTCGCTCCTCGTCCCACGCATTAAACGCAGCGACCCGGTCGTAGTTGGTCAACCAGTCCTCAACATCCTCAAATTTGTCGCCATGGAACGGCGTGGGCATACGCGGAGCATGGAAGAACAGCGGCTGGGCACTTACTGGAAGGTGAACGGGCTGGCTTGCCTCTGTAGTCGTCATGGTTCGCGGTAAGGAAAGAAGGGGACCACACTCGGGAGCTAAGCCTCTCAAGCGGCGGCTGGCCTTTTGCACAGGTGTGTCCACGGTGTGTAGCGGGGCTTCGGAGGCACCCAAAAGCTCTTCGAACATGGGATGTACCCAGCACCTCCACCAAAATGTCACAGAAGCAGGTAGGCAGGTTTGTATTTGGCACAACGTCCAAGCGCCAGCGGAAACGGCCCGGCCGGCTAACCGACTAGCGAGCGAGCTCACGGGCGAAGAAGAGCGCGCGCCAGCCTCCTGAGCACGACTACTAGGCGGCGCCAGTAATGCGTTGCGGCAATATCAATTGCCAAGTACTGAAGATAGAACACTGATTGGAAGAACAATGGCGGGCATGCCATGTCTTTTTTTCTAGCTCAAGAGGGAATATTAGGTTATTATTTTATCAGCCAGCTAATTAGTTCAAGAAAGGTACTATCGCAGAACAAGGGAGACGTTACAACTCGCAAGTGCTTCGAAACAAGTACACGTGTTACCGGCGTAGTAGGCAAAAACATTCGGCTCCTCAGAGTGAAGCTGTTGGTCTTATCTGCGACTTCCCTCATTGTGAGAAGAAATGTGGCTTAGATACGCTTAAAGACTCTTGTAATTGACACGAAGGCCTAATAGCGAGCTTTGTCCCCTATCAGGTCACGCTTTTCAATTAACATAATTTATAAACTTGCAGAGACTTTGCCGGACAGTGTCTTTCAAAGTGCATTTTGCCCTAATGTACTTCGACTGGACCAACCAGAGTGGCGGCGAGGAACAAAACGTTTGTTCGGGCGCAATACATTGGCGTTCCTTGGAAGTTGGGGTAAGAGTCGCTCATTGAGTAAAAATAAGGCGCTTCAAGCGAAATACACAGCTTCAAACAACTGAAGAAATCCCGTACGCGAGAAGTTTTGCCTTACTGAACGGCTGCCAGCAGCGCTGAAAAGAAGTCATTCGTGCTCTTCATTATTCAGGAAGAGAAAGGAAAAGGACGATTAGGACCAAGAGACAAAAGAGCTGCTCCATTCCTGTCTTCGCCTTTTTATATTTGTTGGTTTACGCTAGATCCTTCGTCAGAATATTACAAAATTGGTGACAAGAAAATGAAAACATCAATTGAAGAAAAAGACAGGAAAATTGGCTCCTAGGGGATGAAGCCTTTAGAGCGCATATTAAAGTGGTACCGCTGACGTGATCAAGTTTTTCTTAAAGCAGCAAAACAATCTTTTGAATCGTTCTGGTGTCAAACCAGTTGTTAGACAATTACTGCGCCATTTCCTTTTCTCAAAAAACCTTCGAATATGTACGGCTGCGCTTTGTTGGATGCCAATCAGTAATCACTTCAGCACGTGGAAAATAAAAAGTAAGCAAGACTTATACGTATAGTAACCAATACCAGTAAATCTGGGGATCCGAGACACTCATATTCTCTTTGCTTTCGTCTTGACATAGTCTTAGACTTCAAGACTATAGCGTAGAGACAGAGAAGGGATGAAGCAGGATTCGCTAAGCATCTATGCTTGTGATTGTTGACTGGTTAAGATCGACTTCCTAATCTGGATCTTTTAAGAAAAAATTTCGAGTAATTCAGAGTAAAAAAAAAAAAAACTGCATGGCTAAGAGCAGCTTGCCAACTGGGGTCTAGTTTGATTTGAACTAGTTTAAATTAGCAAATTTCCTCATGCCTTAATGACGATAGAAAAATGTCAGCAAAAATACAACGCTTTAAAAAATATACAGTAAATATGAAGCAGAAAGGTGTTTGTGCAAACGCATGCCATGCAGGAGGCAGCAGATAGACTTGTTGTTAATTATGAGGCGCCTGTGTGTTACTTGAAGTTTAGCGGGTAATATCTCTGTGATGTCTGAGTGCCTACGTTTGCAAAAAACAGGGCTAATTAAATCCAGTAAACCGCTACCAACTAGCCCAACTTAATGTGTTAACGTAGCAGGGCGTCCAAAGGCCAGGTGGGCGAACAAAATTAGAAATTCTGCTGAGTTAAAGTCATAAAGTCACCGTAGGAACAGGATTAATTGGAAGCTTATGGCAGTGGCCTCGGTCTTCTAGCTACTGGATGTCGCTCTGCTGGTGCTGCGATGGTGGTGACGATTATAGGAGAAGAAATATAAGAAATAATTTTTGCAAGAAAGAAAACGCGCAAGATAATCGATCCCAAGCGCCCGAGCGGGCCAGATAAACCCTTCCGAAAAAATTACTATGCACCGTTCTTTTCAAGAATCATCAATTTCTTGAAAATACAATTTGCTCTTCATTGCTTTGCTGTTCTTGAATGGAAGACACACCAACGGTATTTAATGATCACTACTTCTCTTTGAAGTAAAAGTACCGGAAATATAGGGGCTCAGCGTTAGCGTGCTAGTTCAAATTGACTCCTGTCAACCAATTAATCAAGGCAGACACGATGAATAAGAGGACGCGAATTCAGGTTGGTTTCCAAGCTATTGGCGAATGTGTCGTTTTCAAAGAAACAGCACGCATAGGGTGCTGGGAAACGATGATAAGTGTTGCAGTGCCAACTACGATGGTGTTTCTTTTCCTATCAGCCTGCACTTCATGGATACGGATTGATTCTTTTGTAATCCAGTTTGCAGTGGTGCTAGGTTCTGGACAAACACTTGACTCTCCCTGCGACTGTGCAGTCAGTACAGAAGAGGAAAAAATGCGCTGCGAAAGCGGGAGCACGCAAGACCGAATCTCTAACGGCACAGTCGCGCCCGATGCAACAATGAGCACAAGCTTTCCAAAATCCTTCTGCGGCGAAACCCTGCCATTACGAAACAAACGGCACATTCTCTGCGCGTCTTCCCGGGGGAATGTGAAAAAAAAAACGAACTTCCCGTATCTTTGTCTTAACCCGGTTAAACAATGCAACTCACAGATGAGCTTTGCGTATGCACGCCGCCTCGTGTGGACGTGCAAACGCACGTTTGCAACGTGCAAACGCACGTTATTCTGGTCCGTGCAAACACACGTGGCAAAGTTTCGCTAAGTGTAGCGGCCTGTTAATGTCATTACCAATAATTCAAGCTGTGCTTGCGTCCACTCTTTTCTAGCATTTCTTATTAAAGAACTGCGTTGCTCAGCTGTGTGTCTACTCTTTTCCAACTCGCTCTCGAGAAAATTATGCACCTGACTGCGTGTATATCGCAGTTCTTAGTGCATAACGAAAGCTTGCCGCCGCTTTTCACGGTCTAGAAGTTCTCCGAACGCTGCACTGCGTGTCCGCTTCCAGCACGCCTCATTGTGAAGCATGAACTTTAACCTTTGAGAAGGCACTGATTATGCATGCAACGGTGATGCTTACGATTTTCTGCGAAAACGCCTTTCGCACCGACCGTCTAGAAAGGTGTCGTGTTTGCATTTGTGCGTACAGTTGCTATACTACTTAGGTGCGCTTGTGGTTGAACATTCACCCTTATAGCCTTTTTCTCTTTGCAACGAATACAGAGGCACAAGTCTGTAGTTTTCACGAAAGCGTGTAAAAGTGGCCTTTTTCTTGAATTGCTGTTATAACGCGGCGGAACATAACAATCTAGGCAACTGGATAACATTGCTTATAGCGCTATATCTATTGAAAGCATAATTGGGAGAGGTTTCATCAATCTGCCGAAATATGCGTCAGCAGTTCGTGACGTTATACTGTCCATAAAGTGCACTATGCTGAGAAGGGATCCTTGCCTCCCACCTCATAATTAGTTTCACGTACGTGCGTGCCATACGTCACTGAAATTATTTTTTTCATAGCTCCTTATATACTACCTTAATTCATGTCATTCGGCAGTGCAATCAATTAGAAATTATACAGGTAACATTCTCCCATAACCCTTTCCGACATGCGCGAATAAAATTAACTTCTCTGCACAGCTAAATGAATGTCAGGCAGAGGAACTGTGGTAGCTCTCAATATAGAAGAGTTTTAGGCTCGAGCCTTAAAATATGTACCTGCAGAATCAAAAAGGAAACAGTGATGCCTGTTGTCGTATGCGTCCTCTAGTCTCGCGATGTTCCACCCGTTACGCGACGAGCAATTGAGTCTCAGTGAGGCATTCAAGCAGCGATGATAAAATATACCCATGAGACATTATTTCCTACACTAATATGTTGTAAACAAAGACTTAGGTGATCAAGAATTGCACGTAGAGCCATTCCTTGTTAATTTATGCTCCAGCTCATGTATGAGTAGATTTCTGCATGGTGACATTTGAAAATATTCGTTGAACAAGCTAAACCAAGATAGCGAAAGCTGCACCTTTTCTCGACAGGGAAAACTGCTTCTGTTGATCTTTGCTTCGCACGATATTTTCACGAGTTCCCAAAGATCATTTTTTTTTGTTTTAGTGGCTGAACTTCCAATACCGATGTTTCTTTTCTCTTAACCGTTCATTTAAGAAATACGGCTAAATACATTGAGTAAGCCTTCTGTCAGTGATGTCAACTGGCATGCACATAAAGACCGGCTTAGTATGTATGATGTGACAAACAACGGAGACATCCTTCGGGCAACAGTTCGTAAAAAAAATGCCCGGACGATTGCAATATTCGGTAATGCGAATTTTGAGAGCGACTGTTCTGGTATTTTCATTTCGTGACTTATTGAGGTAAACAATATCCTAGGGACATACATATACAGGTGATTTTTTACGTTTAGATAGTTTCATTTTTGAACATACGAGAGATACAGAGAGACGTCGGTGTGATTTTCGTAGGCAGATTGTACAGCAAAGCGGACATTACGTGCGTGTTATCGCTCGACGCTTAAACAATTGACTATAGTGAGCTTACCAACTTTATACTGGGAAATTGTGGGTCATCCAAATCTACGTTTCTCGTAATTCTTCCTAATTTTTCGTAATTGAGAATGTAGTTCGAACGTCGAAGGTAAAAATATGAGAGTGTAAAAGCTAATTAAGTTGGCGTTCCCGCATTGCATTTTTATAAATTTGTCTCGCTCGCACTTCTCATGCCTTTGCGGGGTTTCTTGATGTAGAATTACACTGATTATGGTGACAGTACCCCGCGCAGCTACACCTTTTTGACAAATATGGAATGAAGGAGAGGCAACTCAACGAGCGTTGAAATGCGAATTTCAGATTTTCGGCACTCTGAACCACATTTCCGATCAAGAAATTTTAAGACGTGGGCTCGCCTCCTCCACCCTTTAATTTTGAAGTATAACCATCCCCCCCCCCCCCTCCAAAAAAAGAAAAACAAGCTCAAGGAAAGTGCAATTACA
The DNA here is from genome assembly GCF_055824585.1 of Amblyomma mixtum. NCBI lineage: Eukaryota > Metazoa > Arthropoda > Arachnida > Ixodida > Ixodidae > Amblyomma > Amblyomma mixtum. The sequence continues at coordinate 110,943,210 of NC_143016.1, forward strand.
CCAAGCGATATCTTGCGCTTTTTTCGTGTATATAAAGCTTGTTGACATCCTACTGTTGAAGGCCATCGGTTGATAACAGCAAGTGAACTTGCTGTGACGCCAAGGCTTTAGCTCTTTGTTTCGTTTACTTGTTTCTTTATTCTCTCTACTTGCGTGGTTCCTGCTCGTGACGTGTCCATATTCTTCCTTTGATAAGCCACTGCTTTGGCTCAGTACAAGTGATGCTCGGCTGCTGACCCGAAAGAAGCGAGTCTCCGGGCTATAATCTTCCCCACCCACTTTCGACCTCCCCTTGCTACCGGAGCCCTCATTGTTGCAAGCGTAAACAGAATAGGCGCCATCGGCAGACTCGCATGCGTTTTGTACGCGTGTGGTCTTTGTGCATGAGATGTCCATTCAGTGGCATTGCAGGATTGCTGTTCTGGCAGCATTCCACGCTTTTAAAATCGTTGTTATCATTTCTATGCACTCAGCTATGCGCCGCCTATCGCAAACGATTGATTTTGGCAAGCGCTGGGAACTACGACAATTTCGACTATTCGCACTGGACAGCCGGCGGACGATCGCGCCTTTTAGTGCCGCGCAAACAATGTAGCGGTGCTAAAGAAACGGAATGGGCCTCATTGTTCGCAGGAGAGCTAAGGTAAGTGCTTCCTGCTGCCGGCACCGAAATGTGCAGTTGTAAGAATCCATGAGAGTCGGACGGAAATATACGACAAACACGAGCTGTGCCGTTCAGAGGAAATTCAGCACAAGCACTCAGACGACTGCATGCAATCTATTGTGCACATCGGGGCAGGGAACCTCAAAGACCCATCTTCAATTTATAAGCCATTTTGTGTCTGAAGTGAAAAGCGGGGTTATTAAATACATTTTCGTTTGTAATCATTTTATTGGCTGCATTAAGGCGAGTACGGACAATTAGTAACAATTTTTAATTTTTCATACGCTGTGGAAGGGCTTCGAACGCTGCCAGGCGCGACCTAGCCGTGAGACAAGGCGTCGCGCAAAGGCAGCGAAAATACGGCAATGATGGTGGCCGGCGCTGTCAGTAAGCGATATTGGGGGGGGGGGGGGGGGGGGGGATTGGCGCTGTTAGCACTGGAGCATTTCAGCCTGTTGCCACTGTTGCGCAGAGCTAAGCGAAGAAACGGTTGAGGCGACGGTGAGTCAACGGACGTTTATGTACAGTATGCACAAGGGCTTTACATGATGTCCACAAGGCCGAGAGCACAACGGGCAAGCACAAAGGAAGGCGATGCCCCGGGAGAGCGTCTCTCTCGCAAGATGCCTCGTCTGCTACCCGTCTGCTCCTCCGGCCAAGCGCGGCTCTTTTTTTATAGCCGCCTGTGAACGTTGCGGCAGCCAGCCGTTCAAACCTTCCAATCAGGTCACACCACCGGCCACCGTTCGAATTGGATGAATAGATGAGAGGGGCTCGGCCGTTCAAAGGCTGCAGCCTGGAAAGGGCGGCCGACGAAGCATCGTTTGGTCTCGAGCCGACGCTAGCCAGGAGGAAGAGGAGGAGGAGGAGGAAGGTTCTGCGCCGGCCGATTAAGCCTGAGGACATAAACATCATCCTCATCGACCCAGGATGACTCATGCTGCCATCTGCAACATGTCGGAGAGCCCGGCCTTGCTCGCGCAACGGCGGGCGCACGACGCTGCTTTCCACGGAGGCCAGCGGAATGTGTGCTCGAGCACAACAGCGCGCAATTTTTGCCATTTACGCTTTGTGTTGTGACTATTACATTACGTGTGAGTGCGTGAAAGACGCCGAAAACCTGCAGTGTGCGTAGCTACCATTCTGGCTGCACAGGCACGCAGGAAAAGGTGCCTTTTTCTCTGTGGAGCTTCAGTAAACTGTGATAAATCTCAAAGCGGTCCATTCTGAGGCCACTTTTGAAGCAATGGAGAGGAAACTTCGTTCTACGTTTTACTTCCCGCGTGCAGCAGGCTGTGAAAAACATTTTGACGTGGGTGGAAGTGTTCGTGGCAAAATAATGTTCAATGCGTCATCATAGCGCGAGGCAAACGCGCTGTCATGCTAAAAAGCATAGTTTATGGGAGTTAAGGTCCGAATGCGACTCAGGCTGTGAGGGACGAGGTAGTGAAGGGCTACGGAAATTTTGACCCTCTGGGGTTCTTTAACGAGCACTGATATCGCACAGTACACGGAACTCTAGAATTTCGCCCCCATCGAAATTCGACTGCCGCGGCCGGGAATCATTCCCGCGTCCTTCAGGTCAGCAGCCGAGCGCTATAACCGCTGAGCCACCCCGGCGGCTAAAAATAAAATGCGGTTGATCGCGGACGCTCCTCAAGCCGGAAAAGCAACGAGAGAGACCATGCGTTTGCCCTACATGCTTAGCTCGAAGACCTAGCGAAGCAGGCTTTAAGGGGCTTTTCCTACAGCCGAATGCTTCTACAACCACCGATTCGTCGTTGTAGAAAGCGCTTATCATTTCCTACAAGCCACATACCCAGAAATTCTGGAAACGCATTTTTTTCAACAAGAACTTGTTTATGAACCTTTTTTTCGCATGTCATAGTGCCGCATCATAACATATCGGGCATCCCTGATAGGAAATATTGCAGTTTTCTGCTATTTGTTGTCAAAAATGCACCCCGAAGTTTTCTTTTGGTCAAGTGATAGTTGTGAGCGCCGGATGAATTTTGAAAGCAATATTTTCTCATGCATCGGAAGGTTAGACCATTTCTATCAATATGTTCATAGCAGTATCGTAAAATAGCCCACAGTTATCGCCAACCTAAAAGTTATTTACAACAAAGCGCGCTTTGCTTCGAGCTTACTTATATTCTCTACGAAACAGACTGCCTGTAGAATATATTTTTTTTTGTCCTCTGTAAAGGGGGGTGTTGTCCCACCCGCATCAATGTTTCGAGAACGAGCATGCGTCCTCAAAAACATCAAGACTTCTGTATTTACTTACCACGCGCAACCGGTTTGCATTCCGCATAGCCGTGGTAGCCCAATGTTACCAAAAGAGCGAGCAACATTTGATAGGGATTTACTGGAAATTCTGCCTGCCGCCTTCCCGAAGCCTTTGGACTGTAGTCCAGGGCTTGCATTGATGCACAAGGTGCCACCTAGAGTACAAAAATTCTTTTTTTTTATTTTTACATAAACTAGTTCTCTGCATATTGTAAGCGAACCTCCTTCAGAGTGGTTCGCTTACGTATCACCCAACGAGTAACACTACACAACACCATTTATTTCGGGCTAATGAAAAATCACTAAAACATACAGGAAAGGAAAAGTGCTGTCCAAGTGAAGTACAGTGTTCGCAATAGCGCAACACCACAGTAGCGAGCACGCTCCTCAACCCTATAGCCCAAGGACGGTTCTAACGAAGTTAGACTACGCTCAGATAAAGCAACAAGACACCGACTGCTGCAGCAAACTATGCAATCATTATCGAGCTTCAACTCTATACAAATGACAGGGCCGCCGGTGTCGCAGCAGCTCACGTCAGGTACCGCTGTTACGCTGCTGGTAGCCCACCGTGAAGGAGCCGGGAAGGACGTCGCTTCCGCAAAAGGCGAACCATGAACTTTTCGGCGGCGGCTGGCCTGCACCGCCGTAATCGGGAAGTGCGTTGATAGCACTCCCATACTTCGTCCCCCCGTGCGCTGCGGGCTCGGTAGTTATCTAGCCGCTAGCTAGATCATGCGCATGCTCACCGCGCTGCCAGCGAAGAAGTTGACGGACGAGCGCTTTGATGTTGCACTCCGAAGCACTCACTCGCAACCGAACGACGCAGTGTGGGCCCCACACGTGGCAGTTGGTTGCGAAAGCCGCGAGTGCGTGGCTGCTCGCCCCTCCGCCATCAGCGAATTGATACGCAGCGGTCGGCGAAAGCAAAGAGTGGACGGGTATTTTTGATTCCGTCTGCGTAATTTGCGGCTATGTAGTCTGCGACTGAAACTATTTGTTCACAGAAGCCTAAGAAAAACAAAATAAAGCCGAACGCGAAGCAGTCACGCGACTGGTTGAAAGGAACTCCACGCGTTGACTGACTCCTCCTCTTTTGGAAGATGAGTTCAAAAAAAAAAAGGCGGGAGCCGGGGCATTTAATTCCAAATAATAAAGACAACTGCCGCACAGGACAATAATTCGAGGTTTCTGAGAATGCTCGGAGTGTGTAGATGGAGTGTCCGCTGTCAAAAGGCGATTTCTGGTGACTCTTTAGTTCACCTCCAATGGTCAAAAGTGAAGGAAAAAAGTGTTGCCAGAAGTAAGGCAGACAGTATTGCTCTCTTCGAAATACAATGCAAGGTAGGCACAGCAAATGAGTGGAGTATAGCCTCCTCGGTGCCTCAGTGGTTATGGCACTCGGCTGCTGACCCGAAAGGCGCGGGTTCGATCCCGGCCGCGGCGGTAGAATTTTGATGCAGGCGAAATTCTAGAGGCCCGAGTATTGTTCTATGTCAGTGTACGTTAAAGAACCCCAGATGGTCGAAATTTCTGGAACCCTTCACTACGGCGTTCCTCATATCCTGAGTCGTTTTGGGACGTTAAACCTTCTTACATTAAACTAGAGTGAGTTGAGCAAAAACCAAATTGGAGAAAGCTGCTGCCCACGCACTCATAAACAAAAAAAAAAATGAAAGACACGAGAAAAATAAACAGCACGCAAATGGTCTGCAATAAAGCTGACGTCAGGTAGAGCTCAATAAAGTTTCACGTGTTTGCGCCGCAGGTTTCGAACTGCGCAGATGCGTACTATCTAGTTTACTGTTGGTGCTTACATCGCACGACGTGTTTTGATGGCGCACCAGTGGCTACAGAGCGCCACTGGAGTGTCGCGAGAGTCAGTATGAGGCCTGTAAATTGCCACGGTCCAGCGCTGTAATTTCCGCAAGTTCGCACGCCGCCGCGTCTACCGTGTGGTCAGCTTAGCAACGACCGTTTCTTGATTACTTTTTTCGTAGCGTATGCAGACAGTGCTCGGCAGCAGTTTGCTTGCTTTCTACAATTATAGGCCTTCGCCGTACACACGCCGTTATGTAACGCTTGTTTGCACTAACGCGCCATCTAATTTATTCTTAACTCGAAGCGTGGTCCACGCGCAATTCGGAGGAAATGTATGAGGAATGAGGACGTCACTCTCCCCGTTTACCTCTCCTATTCCCACCCCCGCCCCCAATCTTCGTATCCTTCCCCTCCCGACCAACATGTCCCCCGTCCTGCACGCCGGACGTCGTCATGCGGCCGCACAGCACCATTGATACCCAGCACAGTCGCACAGTCTCTTTGATACCCAGGGTGTAGCTTACACGGATGCCTCCTTCGTGGCTCCTCGAGGTTCCTGCGGCTACGCCCTGTACCATCCACACCTCCCTGCTCCTGAAACCCACACCAGCGGGCCGTATCTACACCCTCCAGACGCATTGTCCCTCGAGGTCCTCGCCATTGCGCATGCCCTCCAGTCATTTTCCCTCCTTCCCTCTCTCCAAGAGTACACAGTCTATTCGGACTCACAAGCCGCTATACACCACATACAGAAACGCACCCTGACCCCTTCTCTCCAACAGGAGGTCGAACGAGCGGTCTCCGCACTGCAGCCATCCATCGTTTTCCTCCGCTGGGTCCCTGGGCATTCAGGGATTGACGGCAATGAGCTGGCCCATCAGCTCGCCCGCGACACACTTTTCCGGGCACCGTTGATCCCCTGGCCCAAGCCCTCGGAGGACGGTGGGAGACTCACCCTTCGCCGCACCATAAAAGAGGTCTACCTTGAGCTCCGCCTCGACAAACACCTTTACCCTCCCCCTCATCCATCACTCACGGTGCCGGAGTCTCGCTTTCTTCGGCACATTCAGATGAATGCAGTTATCACCCCGTCCCGCCTCTTCCTCTATCGCTATCGATCGGACCCTTCCTGTCCCAACTGCCCCTGTATCTATGCGGACCTGGCCCATTGCCTATTCTATTGCCCGGCTGCTCAGCAGTCGGGTTCCTTCCCCCCACCCTCTCTATCCATCACCACCTGGCTCGACTGGCTTGGCGCTGAAGGGGAAGAAGAACAGCGGCTTCTGGTCGCCCAGGCGGTCGAAATGCTCGGCCTGTAAATTATGGTCGATTAAAAGTCTTTTACTACTACTACTACACTCCAAGAGTGACATAATTATCCACTGTGAGAAATTATTACAGTGAAGTGGTATGGAGAATTTTTTTTTACTCTTTTCTTAGCCTAAAGTAACTCAGAGAGGAAGACTTGGGCCCGCTACCTCGTCAACGGCGGAGCATTCCCAGGTGGAATGCACGTCTACTTAATCATAAACCGTGCTGCGTACATTATTCCTTGAAAGAGACGGAATACCGTTTTAGCTTCGGGCTTGAAGAATGGTACTGGTGTACATCATCTACGTCATTTCAGCCGTAAGGCTATGGCTAAAAAGATCATGTATGTGCTGCACAGATGTTGGAATTCTCGGCCTTTGAATCTTCGCCTGCGAAACGCTCACATATGCATCAGTACAATATAAGCTACTGAACGACGCAGCAGTTTACCACGATTAACATTTGAAAAAATACGCGATGATTTTTTTTAATCCCTTTATACTGCTTTCAAAGGGCTATAACACTTCTTAAATAGGGACATATCTTCATGTAAGTGATATGATAGTTATCGCTGTTTTCCAAGTTTTAAACAAAGACTCTTGACTAATGCTTTGAAGTGTGTTTCGGCAGAAGAGTAGAAGAGGCTGCTTCTGCGAAGCAAGGCGTGTCTACAGCGGGGTTACTTAGATAATGCGTTATGGTTCTTTCAAGGATAGAACAGCATATAGCCCCATGGACATCTGCAGCTAAACAGTAATTTTTTGGCTTGACGAAAACAATTACAAGCAGCATGGTTGCTTACAGTTTAGCCTCGTTCCTATGTAGCGTTCAGCTGTGCGTGAAGGTGTTCTAAGAAACGTTAGAAACACAAAGGCGATGGAAAGGTTTACGGATTTGGTGATCTGCACCTGCAGGTACGAATTGAAGGCTGGTCGGCCTTTCCTCGTGTGACCTGCGCACTGCACCCCTCACTTCTTGGAGACGCATGCAGGCTGCGAGGAAATTAACCTTTCTAGCGGTTTTAAATAAGTCTCGAAATTTAGTGTGCAGAGTTTAGTTCTGTACTGTTCCGCTTAATTTCGTGCACGTTGAAAGGACAACTTTCCACCTATGACAGCCTAATAGAATAAAGGAATCAGGAAAGGTATAACGAGAAAAGTATATATAACAACACCTAAAGTCGAGGGAGCCGCACCAAGCCACACCGTAGTGCCTGGTTGCGGATTTCAGAAACACCACACATCGGCATCGCAGAAACGATAAAGACGCAGACTTACCCGCATCGCCTGGTTTTCTCGAACTTAAAGAGTACCTACCGGCTTTCTTGCAGCGTAAAGTGTTCCTCAAAGTATACAGCTAAGGAAGTTTGTTTTTGAGTCATGCTGTGGAGGTCGTTATGCACCAGCAGATTTCTTGTTTTGCTGAAAGTGAGCGGAATACTCGTAAAAAACGCTCCGAATCCCAGTACTTTGAAGTTAGTCGCAAGAGATCCACTTCACAGATTAGAAGCAGATACCATGGTTTCTTTATTTTCTGCAAACGCTATGCGCTTCATGCTCCGCACCAGCGGCTGTAAGACCTAAAGTACGTTATTGATATCGCGTACTATTGCTTTCTCGTCGTCCATTCGCTAGAGTTTAGGAGCAGTCACGTGGAGAGAGTACGAAGTGGGCTTTTACACAGTGATCGCGAAAAATGGTGAGAGAAGATCTAAACGTTACATATTACCTACACAAAGGTCGGTAGAAAAAGCGATGAAATCCCTTACAACAAAACTGTTCACGACGAGAAAGCATTTGCTTAGAGCAATAAAGCAAGACACCAATAAGTTCATGAAGAACCACAATTGATTGCAGATTAAAATCAAGCAACTGGTTGAGCATGTCAATCCGTTTCGGGAGCAGATGCATTGGTAGTGAAATAACTCTCCTAAAGCTAAGGTTTCTTATTGAGGCAACCGTGAAAACCAATGTGTTTTAGTTTGTTGTTTTGGTCTGAAAGATTCTAGTGCAGAATTCACTACGCCTACGGTATAAGGTATAAGTTCTTAATATCAGTGAAAGCAAGCTTAAAGATTGACTCTTTTTTGTTTCTTCTGACCCTTTCACTCGTTCTATGAGGCCCTGATATTAAGCTCTGCAATTCTTAATCCTCCCTTCATATTTTCCCTCACGGCTCTGCACATGCTTGCAGTTCTGTCTCATTTCTTCTTTCACTCGTTCGTGCATTCTTTTAGCACGAAGGTACTATTTCATGGGGTAAAACTCAACCAAGAATCATGTGGCGTCCCTGGCCATGGTTGTTGTAAGGGATCGGTAGTGTACGCGGGGTCATCGGAACGCGGCTGGGGACGCTGAAAGCGAAGCGTCCTTTCTTGGAACGCGCCCGCTCGCGAACGCGTTGGGAAGAACGGGTGTCCCCCGTCCCGCGGTACCGATTCGCGGACGGGCTGGCACGAATGTATATTTGTGTTTTTATTTTATTTGGTGGTAGAGAGGGTGGTCTACCTTGTAGAAGCCTGAGGGCTGGCCATGCCCTTGAAGAACCAATCAGGCTAAGACCGCAACATGATTGGAAGCTACGGAATGTGGGCCGGGCCTTTAGGGCTTTAAAACTGGGCCCCGGAGCCGGAAGCGAGGTTCTGGGCTAAGGTGAGATGCTACGCATCTTCGGCTACGCCGAGTAGGGGCCTCCCCTAGTATTAGCCAGTTCCGCCTTTTGGTTGTTTGTCTTTTTGCCGTTGTATCTAACTTGTATATTCTGTAAATATTTGTATATAAATCTTCAGTTATTCCCTTTTTTATCCCTGCATCTCAACTGATCACAAGACCGTCTCTGAGGGGGACCCCTGGTGCGAAGAAATAAGCTTCAGTCTTCGAGTTAAACCAACCGTCTCTGGCGAGGCACCTCTGGTGCAAAGAAGAAAAAGAAAAACCTGAACTTTACTGGCGCAGTGGACAGGATCCTGCGGCCATCGGAAGACGGCGCAGGAAGAAGACTTGAAGGCAGGAAGAAAGGCGACGACAAGGTAATAGGTCAGCGTTCGAGAACGGACCTGCGGAGAGACGGCGGCAAGGATGCAAGGACCACGGCAGTAGTCCAGCGACGCGGGACTGCATACGGTCCAGAAAGGCAGCGCGTCGATAACTGGACGGTCACCGGCGGGTCGCAGCAAGTGACGACAACGTGCACAGGACCAGCGGCGTGCGACAGCTCATCGCAGCGTCCGGTGAAAGTGGCGTGGACTCCGACGCCAAGGAGCTGGCAATGCGGATCGACGCATCGAAACTGTGAGTTTCCTTCGTCGCATTGTTCAGGTCCCTGTGCATGTGTTCGAGCCGGTAGGACAGTTGAGGGGTACAGACGGCGGCATGGAGTGTTATCCATGCCGGCCCTCACTCGATGTGAGGTACCAGGTTGAGTTAGCGAAGGCGCGCTTAGCGGACCTTCAGGCTCAACTTGCGAAAGTAAATGGCGGAAAGGCGCTGCTTCGCGAGGAAGAACCTCAGGATGTTATGTATGTCTTGAAGGTTATAGAAGCAAGACGCCAACAGGTAGAGCTCGAGATCTCTCAGATCAAGGAGAGTAGAAGAGCTAGCCAACTAGCCAGGGAGAACTGCGAGTCCCGAGAGGTGAGGCCGCCTGTGCTGGAAGACAAAGGATTATGCTTGTCATGCATAGGTCAGGAAAACAGCAGTGAGGACGCTGAAAGCAATCAGCCGGTATGCGGGAACGCATCGTTGTTAGGAAAGGCCGCAAAACGTTCAGGAAGTGAGAACAGAATTTCTGAAACACGCGGAAATATCACAGCTTTTCAGCCACCGCGGGCGGCTAGCAAAGAACAGGAGCAGCCCAATTCTCATGATCTAGGGCCAATCGAGACCAAGGTGTCCGGTAACAAACAGGACAGCGGTGGAATTCCTGCAGGCTCTATGACTAAGATTGTGACCTCTGACACGGAGCTAGTAACAGATGAAAATCTGGCGTTGCTGCAAACATACACTGTGTCGGCCATAGGGCATGAAGTGCCCTGTTGCGTTACTCGTGGCAAGAGCCCTTCACCCGAGGCAGAGAGCGGAGGTGGACCTGCTGTGCCGACCGGGCAGAGCGCCGCGCAGTTGTTGAAAGCACCCGGTGTGTGTCCAGCCAGGTTATTTGAGGACCCGGAAATGTCAAGTGACTGCGAGGGAGCTCATGGAGCCTCAGAGTTAGACGATGCCACGAAGCCGGCAAATGCCTATCAAGCAGGGAACGGCAACGTCAAGGTTTGCCCGTGCAGGAACGGGACAAATGGCTCCAAGCGAGGCAGAGTAGCTGGAGGCAAGTGCATGGCCTTCACGTTGAAAGTCAGCGCGTGGAGCAGTACGTTCCGTGCTGCAGTACGCCAAATCCCGTGTGGCAGAAGCGGCCGCACTGATATGACTACACTGGACAGGGGCTATGCTCCTTACGCAGCACGCGTCTCGTATTGGCGCGTCGAAGAGAGCGTGCCCTCGAGGGCGTCGCGTGATGAGGGATTTGGACCCATCGAGTACCACAACGTTTTTGATCCTGGAGGGCACCGTCTTTTCAGTTCACGCCCCGTTGTGGCGCCAGCCTAATGAGTGAGTTACCGTTTAGGCATTAATTGTGTTACTGACAACACGTGGTGGCTCGAATGCACACAGGGGCACTCGGTGCGACTAAGGAGGCTCACGTGGGCATTGGGCGAGTGCTGTGAATGCTCCAGTTGTGTCTATGTGTGCTCATTCGCGAGAAGGACGACGGTGTGCATGCAGGTTAACTGGGTGGAACGCACCAACTTGGACGCTGTGTTACGGCGCACGGCAGGCATGCAACTGTGTGTATTTAAGTGTGCATTTTGCGTAATGTTGTGTTGGTGCCCGTGTGCATTTTTTTTTGTTTTGGTTTTGTTGGTGCCAGTGCTGGTGTAGCTGCGGCATGTCACCCACAAGGTGGTTTTGTGACCCGGACCGATCCCTTCTTGTTATAATTCTAAAAGTGGCATTTGAGCCCTTTGTAGAATCTTGAGAAGGGCGTGTAAGGGATCGGTAGTGTACGCGGGGTCATCGGAACGCGGCTGGGGGCGCTCAAATCGAAGCGTCTCCTATTTGGAACGCGGCCGCTCGTGAACGCGCCAAGAAGTACGGGTGTCCTCCCCGCCCCGCGGTACCGATTCGCGCACGTGCTGGCACGAATGTCTATTTGTGTTTGTTTTTATTTTGTGGTGGAGAGAGTGCTCTACCTTACGGAAGCTGGAGCGCTGGCCATGCCCTGGATGAACCAATGATGTTAAGACCGCAACATGATTGGAAGCTACGGAATGTGGGCCGGGCCTTTAGGTCTTTAATACCGGGCCCAGGAGCCGGAAGCGGGGGTTCTGCGCTAAGGTGAGATGCTACGCATCTTCGGCTACGCCGAGTAGGGGCCTCCCCTAATGTTAGCCAGATCCGCCTTTTGGTTGTTTGTCTTTTTGCCGTTGTATCTAACTTGTATATTCTGTAAATATTTGTATATAAATCTTCAGTTATTCCCTCTTTTATCCCTGCATCTCAACTGATCACAAGACCGTCTCTGAGGGGGACCCCTGGTGCGAAGAAATAAGCTTCAGTCTTCGAGTTAAACCAACCGTCTCTGGCGCGGCACCTCTGCTGCAAAGAAGAAAAAGAAGAACCTGAACTTTACTGTTGTGTTGAAAAAAAATGCTACAATGGGGGGGGGGGGGGGGGGGTTGAACTCGCGACAGCGTGAAAAGATCAGCTTCGCTGGCCACGGAACGAAAGCCCTATGCTACTATCGCAGCAGGTTTTTACTTGTTGCATGGAAGTATACCCACCCTGACAGGCTTCAAACCGGACTTAACGAGGTCGCACCGCGCAAACCACCATACGCAGTCACACCAGCATCCTGCTCTGAGTTTGGCCGCACATCAAACACATCGAGTAAAGGCAGCGAGGCAGGAGGTTGATCCTGCAAGCATATATCCCCCACACCGTATCACACTGCTCTCTGAACAGAGAGTTCAAAAAACGCGGAGGCTCTCAATGGCTACCTATCATCCGGCTCTTCTACAGGCTAAACAGTCCCATGAGCACTAATAAATCAGATAGAACCTCAGAACCTGTCATTGTAGGCTTAAATCTTTTAGAATAGAGCGTAATCGCAATGTCCTTTTTGAGAGTCTGTTGAAGAATGTCCCGAACAGCACGGCACCACGACAAAACAGAAAGCAATGATCAATAGTTTCTGGCTGCTGACATGAGCGATAGTTCACTGACCATGGCAGAAAAGTCCCTTTCGCATGAAACCACGTTTTTAAAGGTAAGGTTCGCGTTTGATGTTGAAAAAAAAATTCTTTGCAGCCGACTGGACACACATCTTTTGTACCCGCTTTGATGTGCTGTTCTCTAGAAAGGAGAGGTACAGCTTCCAACACATTGGTACAGGAAGTAACGTCTCATTCAGAACTTTCGTCATCTGTCTTCACGGTAGATTGTATAAGTACTCTAAAGAAAACGGCACAGGGAGGAAGTGGAATGTCTCGGCGACTTTCTTAAGAAAACCCCACAAAGGCCCCTCACTCTTATCTCCTGTGGGCGCAAACAAAATAGACATAGTCACTTAATCACCTGTAAAACACAGCCAGGAGGAAGGGATGGTTCGATTTTCTTTTTAAAAGACAAACCTTGACAAAGCTAATGAACAAGCAAGTGCTGAAGACCAGGTCCACCAGCCTTCAGAGGGAGCCGACCACGCCAAGTGCTAAACTGCAACACACTCTAACGCAGTGTATTGCGCGTCGTCGTCTTCATCAACTTCCATCTGCGGCGTGAATAGATAAGATGAGCTTAACCTCAATCAGAGCTTAATATGAGTGTAATATCGTCGCCAGGGAAGACGGCCACCGAACAAAGAGCCAACCAGGCAAAACAAATTAATTCGTACGTGTACTCGCCTTAACTACGTTCAAACCCTGCCACTTTTTGTCAGTGTGCCCTGTTTTCAACATCTTAGGTGACCAATACGCATGCCATGAGCCGAAGTGCTTGTACGTACACCAAACTTTCATCGCGGCTGCGAAAAAAAAATCATAGCCCGACAATAAACATTATTCTAGGCATGGCACGCCAGGCCTCCCATGCAGCAGTAAACGCTGAAAATCTTCGTTTTGTTTTTCTTGCGTAATAGATCATTTGTACCAGACTTCCACGGGGCAGTTTGCTATGTAGCTGCGTCAAACTCTCATAATCCTACCTTGCTTCTATGATTATTACGTGGTTGCTTAACGAGCTCGTTTTACTGTAAACCCGTCGACGTCCATCATGTTGTGTCAGTTGGAAAAAATTCCAGAAGTAAAACATTATTAAATAGTTTTAAGGCGCAAAAAACAGAGAAGACACATAAGTAGGAGACAGGACGAAGCGCTTCGTCCTGTCACCTACCTATGTGTCTTGTCTGTTTTTATGCGAAGCATACTACTTTAGCTACCACTTAAGCCCTTCACCGTGGTTATGCGCCTCCAAATCACGTGATACATGACGTCACACCACGTGACACGATGACGTCACGACAGTAGAGAAACGGGGGCCCACCTCGCGCCGTCGCTGTGGTTGTGCGTCTCCAAATCACGTGATACATGACGTCACACCACGTGACACGATGACGTCACGACAGTGGAGAAACGGGGGCCCACCTCGCGCCGTCGCTGTAGTTGTGCGCCTCCAAATCACGTGATACATGACATCACACCACGTGACACGATGACGTCACGACAGTGGAGAAACGGGGGCCCACCTCGTGCCGTCGCTGTGGTTGTGCGCCTCCAAATTACGCGACACGATGATGCTTCGCATTCTCCAGGCTTAACCAAGTTAAGCCTCAGCCCTTTTTTCTCCTTAAAGCTATTCAATAATGAACCAAAACCAACTAGCCCAGCAGCAAGTGCTCTTAGAGTATAACAAATCGTACGAATTGTGTGTGTGTGGGGGGGGGAGGGTTCAAATCAAGCCATAATTGATGAGTAAGTTCCCTAAAGAGGGCATTTCATACTATATAATTAAATCATTACCTACCAGGCTGGCGCGACGTTCGCTAGAAACGCAGCAGAACCTGCAGGGTTTCACTGCCGTCGATCGCCGCTGCAGCTGTCTGAGAATCCACCTCTGTAAGCCGGGCGTGGATCAAGACGCTTCACTGCATTACACAGAGATTTGCTTTCGCACTGTTTTCGGGGCGTGCAGAGAGAACGTGTGCAAGGGTCTCCTCGCGCTTACAGCTTGTGAAATCACTGCTAAGAGCCATACCGATAACAGAAGACTACTCAGTTCGTGAAAGAACCTATAGCTTCTGCCCGGGACCGTGCTTTCTTAGCTCGTCATCCTCTTCCACAATGCACATGCCCCAAGTTGCAATATTCCTAAGCTATTACATAATCATACAGCTGTTGTTTCGTTTGATTACCATGAAATTCTTTTTGCGTGAGGCAAGCAGCACTCATGCCTTAGGCAAATATGCTTTATCGCATAGAAAAATGCCACGATACGCAGTGGCGAAAACTTAGGGACCCGGAAGAATAGCTGACAAGACAAAATGACTATTCCTTTAAAATCACCGTAAGAGGGCAATAAAGAGGCTGTGCTGAAATTATACGCTGGTAGTGAAGTGCCCATATTCAAAACAGGGGAGCGCTTTTGATTTCTAATGCGAAATAGTGCACTTATGTACATTTCACATCTGAGTGCAGTAAAGGTTGTGTCCATCGCTTCTTGTTGCAAAAATGGAAAACATTACGAGGAACTTTAGCGGCTAAAGTGGTGAAAGGCGAAAGCCTGAGTGCTGCATTCTGCTACGCGATTGTTCACTTCATATTTTGTTGGTGCATTAATTAACTGCCAATTAATGACGCTTAAGCTTCGCTTTTTGGAGTGGAACGCGACTGCGTGTTGTAGCGCTGCCAGGGAGTCCACGGAATGCCACCACCCGTTCGGCGCGATGCGCTGCCCTTTGAACGCAATGCTTTTTAAGGAAAGGAAATGGGGCTGTAATTCTCTGTCGTCTCGATGTACAGCTGAGCCGCACGGTACAGGAAGGGAGGAAGTGTGAGTAAAAGAAGAAAGAGGGGCCGTAGTGAAGAAAATGAAAATTGTATTTGAGGAAAGGAAATTACGCTTTAACTGTCTCACTTATCTCAGTAGATCTGTCGAAAATTGTATTTCAGGAAAGCAAGTTGCGCAGTAGCTGTCTAACATATTTCGGTGGACACCCGTCAATATTCGCGCGTGGTGACATCACGACAATTTGGAGTAATCTGAAACACGGACAAATACGCCTTGCTCGTCGGTAAATTGGTTTTTGAGGAAAGGAAATCTATCTGTATCTCATATCTCGGTGGACACCTAAACCTCGCCGTAACGGGAAGGGAGAAAGATGGGAGTGAAAGAAGACACCGTATTCACTAGACGCACCTTTGATCATTACAAACCGTCAAGCTGGCATGGCGGAGTGGTAGCGTGCTCGACTCGCACTCCGGAGACCGGGGTTCGATTCCCAAGCTCGGCCAATTTCTTACTCGGTTTTATTTATTTATCTGGTCTGAAATGAAAGGTTAATTGGACTAATTGGTTAAGTAAGCAATTAACTAAACTCAGTCAAACTTACTTGGAGCATCACTATACGATCCCTTTAATTGATTGCATGGTCAGTAGCCAAAGTACAATTGGCCCCGTTTGAAATTCGCGCACTGTGACGTCACAACCGTTTCGACCATTTTTCTGTCGACAGCTCCTGCTTACAACGATGAGGCATTAAAGGCTTCCGCCTTCAAAGTGACCACAGTGGTTTCTTACTGGCCGCCTCGACTGATAGCCATGGCAGTGATGCTTGAGTCCGGAAACCGGCTATGGCCAAATGTAAAACACACTAGTATATTGCAGAGGTACCAGACGGTGCGATGCGTTCCTAATGGTAAGGTAGCTACTGTTGAGATGTCCGATTTTTGTTGCTAAAATTTCATTACTCTAACAGTTACGACTAGGTGCGCTGAGTTGTAACCATTTAATTTTTAACAGCTCATCATTTCATATTGAATACACTGAGCTCTGGGTTCGCAATCGCTTATGGTCGTAACTTGGCTAGAATGAAATAAAAAGCACGAATTCTTTTCCCTTCTTTCTTCTTGGATCCTGCGGAGATAAACGACCGTATTTTTGGCCTTGTGTTTTTTATAATCCTTGTGGAGATACTAAAAAGAAGCTGTGTTTTATGCGAAGCAAATTACTAGAGCTACACTACAGCCCGTCGAGCGCGGCGGTCCTTTGACCTTGACCTTTAGCGTGACCACGTGACACCACGTGACAACATGACGTCACAGCAGAGGAGAGATGGGCTGCCGGCTCGCGCGGTCGGCCGCAGCGATGGAGGCTCCACATCAGAGGCGCGGCGGCTGACCACGTGACGCTACAGCAGCGGTATAAAGCTGAGCTTGCATCCGTTTTTTTCCGCTCCGGCGGACGCAGTTGTTGCTGCGAGGCACGTCTTTTCTTGCCTTTTTCTCTTTCCTCTGATCTCTTACCTCTCCTCTATCTGCACGTGGCAGCGGTGGTGGCTTGTCTAGAGCCATTAGCATGCCCGTGCAATTTCCTTTTCATCTTTCTCTCAGTCACAACAACAACAACAACTCTCCGGGCACTTACGAGGCGGCCAGGTGTTGGGGTGCCGCCTAGAAGCAGGGCTGATTTGAACGAGAAGCGAAAGCTTCAGCGTGCCACAGAGACCGATGAAGAGCGGGATGAACGTCTGGCTAAGCGGCGTGCTACACGTCTAGTGGTTGTATTAAAATGACCAAGTATTCAACGAAGGAAAGCCATGTATTACCAAGCCTAGCCATCAATATGCTTCGCATCTGACTAGGCTTAACCTTAGCTAAGCCTCAGCCAATTTTTTTTTTAAATGCATGTGTGATACAGCATATACAACAGTATGTATGAAAAAATACCCGTCAATCGCAGTCAACACCCCCTCCTCATTTAGTGTGTGCGTGTGGAGCTGCCTTTGGAACGGGTGCTAAAATCTTAAATCGAAACCACAATCGCTGGGTTTATGAGGCTCCACATTGAATTCGAAATGCGAGCAGCTGCCTAGCAGCATAAATCAGCAGTGTCGGCTTTCCGAAGCGCTGCCCGCTTCGATGGGCTTTCCGTGGCTCGCCAAATACACTTTCTTCGTGTGTTATGTCAGTTAAATGCTGCTAAGTCGCTAAATCGGATCGGAGGATTGCCTCAGCCTTTCTGGCACGGCATTCCTCGAAAAGGGTTGCTTGCTAACCTATATGCTACTGCGTTTTCACTTCTCCTACGGTATGAGAATGATTTTCAGCGATAGACGTTCCGTGTCCAGGCCACCGTGACCAGAAAATTTGACAAATGTCGCAAGAGTGCGGTTATTTAATAAGTGCCAGCAAACTTTTATTTAACATTGAGAGTTGATCTTAGGCTTTACTAGAACAATATTAGAGGTCTCCGGGGAAGAAGCATTGCGTAACCGATGCACCGCCACGCCGCTGTCGTAGGTGACCGATCGGAGCGCCACTCATAAGCACTAGGGGCGGGTGAGAGGGGGTGGGGGGGGATGTCTAGCGCAGAGCCGGTCACCCTGCCGCAAGTGGCAAATCAAAGCGCCGCGCGCCCCCTGCAGCTGACCGTCAGGAGCCCTGCTGATGACCTGCCGGTTTGGCGTCTCACAGGCGACTGACGGCGTCTCACGGGCGTAGTCTGCCCGATTGGCCGTCTTACAAGCCGTTTCATGAAGCTCACACGAGATTTCCCGGTAAGGCGTCTCACATGCATTTAATGGAGTCTCGTAGGCGACTGCGCGGTTGGATGTGTGCTGTCGGAGCGCCGGTGCGGGCAATCGCCACAGGCGATCACCGGACAAATAGTCGGAGAACCGGAGCGGAACTAGGCGTTTGGCTCCGTCTGAATTTCAACCGACGAGGGGATAACTTCAGCTTAGCCGGTCTTTTTTTGCCTGCGCATTTCAATATCTGCTCGGCACGGCGTTTTAGAGCGCGGCTGTTTGGCGCCCGTTCCTGCGGTCCGCGGCTTCGCCGTTGTCCCTTGGAAAAGGCTGAGCAGCCGGAGCAGCGCGCTGCACCAGCTGCACGCGTTGCTGGCGTCATCTCCCGCACGTCAAAGCCGTAACGCACAGCCACCGCAGTTTGCGACTCAATTGATCAATCAGTTGATTAACTATCAAATTTTAACCTTATCGGTCGGTGATTGTTTACCCATTTCTTTGTTCAAAATCGACGCTTCAATTGCTTTGGTGGTGGTGGTGTAAAACATTTATTTATACTATATACAGAGGTATTGCTTGGACCGTGCCTGAAGGGCCAGGCCCTCACAATCACTAGGAGGGATCCCTAGTCCGGGACCCCTGTGGCCGCCGCGGCGGCCCGGGCTCTTGTCACCAGGGCTCGTTGGTCCTGGAGAGTTGAGCAGCCGAGCAGGGCAGCCTCCCAGTTCTCTCGGGTGGGGTGGGGGTGGTGTGGGAAAGCAGGATTGGCAGGGCATGCCCACACCATGTGATACGTGTCCGCAAACACTTCCCCACAGTGTGGACACTCGCCCGAAAAAGCCGAATTGAAATGTTTGAGCACTGCCGGGCACAGTACCATGTTGGTGTAGAGGCGAAGTAGCCAACGCTCCTCTGCCTTATTGAGGCCTTTACAGGGGGGGTGGGTATCGGCCGTGAGCGTTTTGATACAGGAGAGAGATCTCCCGAAAAGTAATAGCCGGATTAAAATCAGTAGCCGGATCAGGCGGCGAAAGAGGCGATGCCCGGTGGTTAAGCGCGCGGGCGGTAGTGTCCGCTACCTTATTTCCCTCTATCCCCGCATGTGCTGGGGCCCAGATGATGGTGCGCCGGGTTGGGAAATCCCGGTACTCACATCTGTGTAAAATTTGGAAAGCACGATCTGGAATTTGGCCCTGTTCAAAATTGCGGCAAGCTTCTCTTGAGTCGGTGATAATGACTCGGGACGCTGGATCCGCAGCTGCAAGTGCGATAGCCACTTCCTCCGCGAATGTAATGTTGGGGGCACGGAAGGTGAGGCCCTGAACAGGGTTGTTTTGGTGGACAACGGCAGCCGTGTACCAAGCCCCATGGTGTGGACCTGCCGCGTCCGTGTAAAATACCCCTGGTCGAGCACCATATACTGCTTGGAAATGGCCTCTGCTCGCGCGAGGCGGCGGCCATCATAGGCATCTTTTGTCATGTTATTGGGGAGGGGGCGAACCTTTAGTGCGAAGCGCAAGGCCTCGGGCATGGATACCCGCTTCTCCTCTTGGGTTTTGTAATTTATGTGGAGGCGGGTCAGTAGGCGGCTACCCGCACGTGTTTTGCTTAACCGCAAGTATTGATTGCTGAGATGAGCCTCGCGCAGCTCCCCAAAGGTGTTCGTCATCCCCAGGCCGAGGAGACGTTGGTTGGATGCTGCAATTGGGAGGTCGAGAGCTCTCTTATAGATTTTTCGGAGAATCACTTCGAAAGCGTTCTCATCGCATTTGCGCAGGTGGAGGTACGGTGCCGAATACAGGATTCGACTGGTTACGAATGCATTGGCCAGCCGCAGGGCGTTTTTGCATCGCAACCCTCCTCGTTTGTTTGATACCCGGCGGACCATACGGCCCACCTGATCCCCCACCTTGCGGAGTTTCTTCAGCGTGTTGTCCATCTTGCTGTTCTTTTGTATGTAGAGTCCCAATACTCTCATTTCATCGTGTTCAGGTATCGGGCCACTAAGCAGGGAGAGGGCAATTTTGGTTGTGCACCTTGGATTGGGACGTATGTGCACGAATTCCGATTTGCTCGGGGAGCACTCAAGGCCGCAGCGGTGTGCATAATCGTCCACAATAGCCGCCGCTTGCTGCAGGTTCGCCTCGATTTCTCCTACCGAACCGTGTGTTGCCCAGAGGGTGATGTCGTCCGCGTACAGGGCATGCTGCACACCTGGGACCTCACCCAGCAGGGTAGGGAGCTTCATCATGGCTAGATTGAAGAGAGGAGGCGAGAGGACTGCTCCCTGGGGAGTCCCTCGCGTACCAAGTTGGTACGGGCCATGTTCACTGTCTTGGAGTCGGATATATGATTGCCGATCTGTGAGGAATTGCTTGATGTATTGGAATGTGTTGTACCCACAGTTCACTTGGGACAGGTGGGAGAGGATGATATCATGGGTAACATTGTCGAAAGCCCCCCGCAAGTCCAATGCGAGGACCACCTTGTCATCGCTAGGGTGCTCGACGGGATCAAGAATCTCTGTATGAAGTTGCAGCAGCATATCTCGTGCGGAACGGTGTGGGCGGAACCCGTACATGGTGTCTGCAAAGGCGTTGTGCGTTTCTAGGTAGGTGGATAGTCTGTCACGGACCATGGTCTCCATCAACTTCCCCACACAAGAAGTGAGAGATATGGGCCGGAGGTTGTCAGTGTTGAGAGGTTTGCCTGGTTTGGGTATGAATGAGACGAGAGCCGTCTTCCAATCCACTGGGAGAGGCGTACCTCCCGTCCAGATGGCATTCAAGTATTCGAGCAGCCGCTCGTAGGCCGGTTCGGGTAGGTTAGCGAGAAGTTTCACAGTTACCTTGTCCCTGCCCGGTGCTGTCCCTCGTTTCATTTTGGCCAGGGCCGCTTTGAGGTCGTGAAGCTGGAACGTTCGATCCAGCTCTGCGTTCTTAGAACCTGCATAAGAGTACGCCGGACCACGCGAATCCTGGTCTGTGTACAGATATTTGTCTCGGAGCGCGTCAGCCAGTTTGGCTGTGTCTCCGTTGAAGGTGTGAATTGCCCGTTGAAGATGTTTTTGTGTTTCGGGGCGGGTTTGGGTCGGATCAATGAGGGCGCGGAAAAGGCGCCACGTGCTCCGGCTCGACATTTGCCGAGCAGCGGTGTTGCGTCGGTCTACCCAGTTCGAGTCGGCGAGTTGGGCCGCATACTCTGCCGCTTGTTGGGTAAGTTCCGCGATGCGGATTTTGAGTTGCCGATTGTGCTTCTGCCGGCGCCATCGGCGGACGAGGCTGTGCCGGGCCTCCCAGAGGTGAAGGAGGTGGTTGTCCACCGCCGGGTTCGCCTCTGAGAGCTGAACGTGGTGTTCGGTATCTTTGAGTTGGCAGATGAGGTGTTGTGACCAGGTAGTGTAACCTTGATCCGCTATAGGGGTAGGGTTAGTGTAGTTGGATCTGAATTTGGTCCAGTCTGGAAGGGTTGCTTTAGTGTGAGGTCTTGTAAGGGGTTTGGTGCGGATTGTGGTCGCAAGAATGCAGTGGTCGCTACCCAGGGTTTCCTCGGTGTTGTGCCATTCTGCATATCTAATATTTTTCGGTAAAGGTGAGATCTGGGCACGTGTCGCGTGCCACGGAGTTCCCAATGCGAGTGGGTTGTGCAGGGTCCGTGTGAAGAGTAAGGCTCAACGTTGACGCAAGTTCCGCCAGCTTGCGTCCTCGTTTTTCTTCACGTATGTATCCCCATAAAGGGCTAGGGGCATTAAAGTCCCCAACGATTATGAGGGGGTCCCTGTTCGCCACCTTTAACGCCCGACTGAATAAGTCTGCAAATGTGACGTTTGGAAGTTTGGGAGAGCTGTAAACGTTGAGTACGTGTAATGGGGGGTCCTGTTTGCGTAGCGGAAGGATAGTCACCATCGCATACGAGAAAATCGCCTTGTAATCCAGGTCCACCGGGGAGGCCGTATAATTTTTATGTACGCAGAGGCAGCTCTGCGCATCCTGCTGATACACTGAGTAATTTGTGAGGGTGGCTGCGTCCCCCGGCTCTTGGAGGGCCACTACAGCAGGAGGACTGAGCAATGTTGTTAGGAAAAGCCGTAGGTCGGCCCGCTTAGTACGGGCCATGAAACCTCTGCAGTTCCACTGTAAAATTTGGACAGGGGCCGAATTGCTGCGTGAGTACCATCGCGGTTTATTAATGTCCGCCATGATTATGATTGGAATTTATGCTTACAAGGAAGGGGCCCGCCTCTGAGCCGGGTGCCCCAATGACAGCAGGTTGCGTCACGCTGGGCAGGTTGAGGGCGGGCTCCTGTTCCTCATGTGCGACTTTTGGTCTACCAGCCTTAATATTGGGGCTCCTTATACGCTTGAGTTGGCCGGAGCGCCTGGTAGTTAGAGTTTGTTTCGTCATATGTGCGGCTATAATGGTAGGAATTTTGTCTAGAGCCGCCTTGATGGTGGTTGCGATTTGCATTTCTAAGGCGGAGAATGCGGAGTTCATCTGGGCCTCCAGTGCGCTAACCCTCGCCTCAAGCGTAGACTGCGCGGTAGCAGTCAGCGCGTTCGCCGGTGTGTCGCTATCCATCTCCTCCACCGCGGGGGAGTGGGCCTCTAGGTTGGAAAATTTTGGCGCGCCTCAGTGAGGGCGAGACGCTTCTGTAGGTTAGCGATTTCCTCTTAAAGGCCGGAAATTTCGGATTGCTCGGCCGTTTTTGTCGGCGGTTTGGAAGGGGGGGGGATGAGGAGGGGCTGCCCTGCCCTTGCTGCTCACCTGGGATCCCTGGATGACGGCTTGCGCCCATGTCCGCGAAGAACCTGGTGGGGGGGTACTCGTTCGTTTCTCCACGTCGGCTTGGGGTGGTGGTGGTATTGCCTTAGGCAACTCCGGCTTGTCGGTAGATGGACCGCCTGGCTTTCCGGGAGATGGACCGCCTGGCTTGCCGGTAGATGGAACGCCTGGCTTGCCGGTAGATGTACCGCCTGGCTTGCCGGTAGACGGACCGCCTGGCTTGCTCGGGGGCTGGTTGGCTCCCTTGTCCTTGGCTTGGCGGGGCCGCCTTTTCCGGCGTTTACGGCGGCCCTTCTTGTGCGTCGGTCCCTGCTCCGGGCGCAGAGGCTGGGGGGTTCGATACTTTGCAACGCACCCGCGGGCCCCCGTGGTATGGGCTCCGCCGCACAGAGAGCATTTTGGAACGCACTCGTGAGAGGCCCTCACCCCCTCAACGAGCTTGGCTTGTTGGCCGCACACACCACATTTGTCCGGTCTTGGGCCGGGGCAGGCGTCCATACGATGACCGACAACACCGCAGTGACCGCAGGCCGGGATTGTGCGCTGGTATTCACGGACTTGGATGAGCATGCACTCGTAATGTACGTAGCGCGGCTTCAGCTTTCCGGAAAATGTTATTCGCGCCTTGTTTGACGTGCCGAATTTGCGTATCTCCAGAATCTCGCCATGGCGCCCCTCGAGACTTGAGCGGAGGGATTCCGCTGTATCTGTATTGCGTACTGTTACCACGCCGTAACAGACGTTACCACCGTCTTGTCTTAGGTGGCCTGTAAGTTGGACTTTCTTATTTTGTAGATTTATCTCGAAGTCCCCGATAATTTTATCTGCAATTTCGGCTTTTAAAGTGTAAATTAGTATTAAATTTTGGTCGCGTACCGGAAGAATTGTGAAAAATTGCGAGCAGTCCGGTCCGAGGTAGGCTATGAACGCCCTACCGTATCCGTTCTCCTCGAATACCTCTTGTAATGATACTCGAGTTCGCGGCTTGAGGACTACCACGAAGTCTTCGGGTGTCGGTTTTGGTAATGGCTGCGGCCTCCAGGTCGTAAAAGGCCGGCCCGCTGTGCGTTGAACGGAGTTGTCGGAGCTGGCGCCGGCGGCGGGAGTGGCAGGGGAGGCCGCGTCGACGGACGCCGCTCGTAGGGCACGGCCCTGCGCTCGGCGAGCTACCGCGGCAGCGAGCGCGGCGCTCTTGAAGCTTGCTGCTGTTGCCTCACCCACGTTCTGGGGATGAACGGTGGTCCACGCCATCGCCTCCGGGTCATATCCCTGGCTGGTGGCTTGTTGGAAGGCAATATTATCGCAGAGCAGGGGCTCCGCCGCGCCTGGCGTTGGCGCCGCTGTCAGGCCTAGCGGCGCCGTCCAGCGTGGTCGAAACTTCGCTTTGCCAGGATTTGTAAAAGGGGATCTCACCTCGGAAAAAAAGATATCCGCCGATCCCCTGTGACTTCCGGAGCACGGTGGTGCAGGTCTTGTTGGCCCGGGGTGGAAAAAATCCGGGGCTCCAGACGAGAATCGGCAGAGCCGATGCGCACCTGCTGAACGCTCGGCGCGCGTCTCCGTGCTAGCTCAATTGCTTTTCCGCCCACTTAATATACAGCCGTCCAAATCATTCAAACCTTCATTGCTCCGGCTTCTAATTATTAACTAATTACTCCGAACCAAGGAAAAGTTCTTAATCGACATATTTAGATTTCGTTTACCAAACACGTTTCAATCCATTTAGAGCGTTTTTTTTCACTCATTTTGTACAATTCTCTTCTATTGCTTGCTGTCCGCTCTGTTGCGACATTCAGTTTCGTCATTTTGACTCTAACTATTGGCTGTAACTAATTACCTAATCATCTTAGTGACAATTGTTTTTTGTGCATGATCCTCACACTGTCTTCTGTCGATTGCAACAATTCGTTTGATGCCACCTCTTCTGAGAGCGTCACAACTGATGCAGGACACGCTTTGCGGACACGTTTTGGTGACACGTTTTGGTAACACGACCTGACCGACATAGCCGAGAAATGTTTTCGCATTATTAAAGCACAAAAAAATTTCGACAAGCGCACATTACGAATGATATATTTCACTGTGTTTCATAATCATTAACATTCATTAACATTCATAATCATTAACAGTCATTGAATCCTCGGGTTTCACCTTGGCATTAAACCTAACAAAAGGTAGTAAGTATACTTCAGAAAAGAGCGATCAGAATATTATCACCTGCACCGAGAGTAAATGAGTACAAATCTGTTTAAGGAATGAAACACAATGCACGTCAACATCGTTCGCGATTCGAAAACGGCCATTTTAGACCAACAAATAATTAGGCCAAACTCTGCGCATCGCTTACCATATTCATCAGTCCCAAATATGACACATGGCACACAATTTTAACTTACCCATAGCTCATAACATCTATGGACAGCACTCGATATCTTTCATCTGGGCTGAAATATAGAAAAATATAGAATAACGTTCCATGCAGCCTAAAACAAATGTCGAACTTTGTCTCCGCACCAATGCGGTACTAAATCACAAAGGAATTGAACGCACCAAAAATATATATCTGTTGTTCGTAGCAATGCTCCAAAAAGTGATCGTTTTATGTCTGATAATGTCAGTATTGGATCCATCAATAGCCATAGCGGCGAAAAATCCATGACTGCGCAGAATATTTTTGTAGCATCTTCTGGGCAAATAAACGTTTTTGGCTCTGATTTAGACATGAATAACGTTAGTGCCATCGAATTACTGGACCATGGACGCACCTGATACAGCTTTCCAAAGCTAAACAGTTTGGTATACTCAAACTCTGCATGCACTACATTGAAGTGGAATGACTCGTTACTGTTCTCTCTTTAAAAGACTATAATAAAAGAGGAAAAATAAAAAGCATGCTAGCAGAGTTTGCTGCTTTTTCAATGAAAAAATTGCACATTCAAATAATAAGCGTCATTTTAGAGCGTAGCTCTTCGGCGCCCGTTTCCGCGTTTCCTGGCGTTGCCGTCGCTGTTGTCCGTTGGAACCAGCAGTGGACACCTTAGTCGCGCTTTAAGCGGCGAAACCAATGGAGCGGGGGCTTGTAAAGCATAAAAAAAAAATAAAAAATTCGCCGCCGTGGTGGCTCAGTGGTTATGGTGCTCGGCTGCTGACCCGAAAGACGCGGGTTCGATCCCGGCCGCGGCGGTTGAATTTCTTTGGAGGAAAAATTCTAGAGGCCCGTGTACTGTGCGATGTCAGTGCACGTTAAAGAACCCCAGGTGGCCGAAATTTCCGGAGCCCTCCACTACGGCGTCTCTCATAGCCTTAGTCGCTTTGGGACGTTAAACCCCATAAACCAAACCAAACCATAAAATAAAATTGGTAAACTGATTTTTGAGGAAAGGAATTCGCGCAGTGTCTGTCTCACACATCTCGGTGGACACCTGAACCAAGGAGAAGGCGCATAACCGCAATCTTGGAATAGTGGACAGCTATAACGTGCTTTAAGCTACGTGGCGGTTGTGACTGTTGTGCGCTGCATGCGTTGGCATTGACAACGTTGTGCCAGATACACGGCGCTGTAGCCATAGGCCGTCGGCGTTCGTTGTGTTTATTGGCATTGGCGTTCACAAAGTTTTAGACTTCGATCGTTTTAGGAGAAGAAATTGGGCATAACTGATTGCCTGGGTCAGTGGGCCCCTGAATCGCGCTTATAAGTACGTGGGGTGATGAGAGAGAGATGAGATGTGGGCTGCAGGCATTGACAAAGTTGTGCCAGAACCGTGGCGCGGAAGCCAAAGGCCACCGACGTTCATTGGCGTTGACAACGTTGTACTCTCCGATCATTTTAAGGAAAGGAAGCGCGCATAACTAGCTCCCTGGGTCAGTGGACGCCTGAATCGTGCTTATATCGCTCGTAGCGCCTCTACATCTCTGGGAAGCCCGTCGAAGCCTCGTCCGCCGTTGGCGACGCAAGAAACACAATAGAAAGCTTAATGGATGGAAAACTTTATTAAGCAAGCGAGTTTCGACCGTGCAAGGTCTCAGGGCCACCTCACAGCCCTCACAGCCCACGTAGCGCCATGGCACTGGCACCCCGGTTCACAGAGCGAAGTTGCGTGTCCGGGTCCTGCGACGCAAGGAGGGCCTTCCATTCCTCCCATGTACCCATGGCGGGCTGTCCCTGCGGGGGAGGATCGGCAGGGCAGCCGAAGAGGATGTGGTCCAGGGTGGCGTGCGATTCTCCGCAGAGAGTGCACTCTGGAGAAACATGGCGGAAGTAGGATAGACGCTGAGGGGTAGGAAGAGTTCGGGTCTGGAATCGCCTCCAGAGGATTTGTTGGGAGTGGGATAGGCGGGGGTGGGGCGGGGGATAGAGTCGACGGGCAAGGCATGCTTGTTGAATTAGTTCTGAGAACGTGTGTGTCCGCTCCCTCGAGAAATCCCGGCTGGGGTCGCCATTTGCCAGGCAAATAAATACTCAGGCTATGTTATCGGCGGCCTCATTTCCGGGATTGCCAGAGTGAGCCGGCACCCACACGAGCTCAATACGCCTATCGGGATTTAGGGTGCACATTCTCAATATCTGCCACGCGCGGGGATGGACGCGTCCGCGGGCGAAGTTAAGAATGGCTGTTTTGGAATCGCTAAGTATATAAGCCGCATTGGTTTGGGCAATGGCTATTGCTATAGCTGCTTCCTCTGCTTCTTCCGGGGTACAAGGGGTGTCTATGAAATGGGTAAATGGGTAAATGGGGGGGGGGGGGGGCTGCTGGATGGTAAGCCACAGGTACTGAACGGTCTGGACCACACGCGGCGTCCACCGAGCGCACATCGTCTGAAGTGCCATATTCTTTATGGAGAGCTTTGGCTCGCGCGACTCGGCGGGATTTATGGTATTCAGGGTGGACATTCTTAGGAAGGGGTTTCAGGATAAGCGCGGTGTGTATGGCGCGAGGTAGAGAGATGAAGTCTGTCGTGTATGCCGGTATGCGAATTCCCAGAGAATCCAGTATATATCGTCCCGTTTCCGTGCCAGCCAGACGAAGGTACTGTGTGTAGCGATGTGCATCTATAAGTTCTTGTATAGTGTTGTGCATTCCTAATTTGAAGAGTCTGTCCGTGCTAGTGCTCTTTGGTAGGTTTAGCGCTCCTTTGGTAGCCATGCAGATAAGAGCATTGAGCTTGTCTTTATCCGCACAGGACAGGTTCAGGTAAGGAGTGGCGTAAAGAATGCGGCTAAGCATAAGGCATGCAGCACTTTACGATTGTCTGCTTCGTCTAACCGGCTCGTGAATGTGAAACCCTTCTAAGAAGATGGATGACGGAGTAAGTGGACTGTTTTAGTGCTTTCAGGGTAAGGTTGTTTTTCCCGGGTCCTGTAAATGCAGGCCAAGAATGCGGAGGTTAGGTGTTTGCGGCATGGGAGTGCCATGCAGGTAGATCGTGATGGCGGAGGTAGGGACGCGCCGCGGGCGGATTATGAGGAGTGCTGACTTTGTGGGGGAGCATTCAAGCCCAATGTTTGCCGTGTGAGTAGCTATAGTTGTAGCGGCTTCCTGAAGGGTCGATTCTATGTCGCCATCCGCGCCGTATGTGGTCCAAACCGTTATATCATCCGCGTAAAGTGTGTGTCCTAAGTGCGGAATGCGGCTGAGAGCCTTGGCCAGGGGGACGAGGGTGCGGTTGAAGAGGAAGGGAGATAACACCGCCCCTTGAGGAGTACCAATGTTATCAAGAGTGAAGGGGTGGGTCTGTATATCATCTATATGCAGTGAGGCTGCGCGACCATTTAAGAAGGCCCGGATATAGTTGTAGGTCTTAGCCCCAACTGCAGCTCTTGGATGCCCTGCAGGATGGCGCTATGCGTAACTTTGTCGAATGCTTTGGTGAGGTCGACTGCCAGGATTGCTCTCGTGTGATGTAACATGTCATTGAGGATAGCGTGTGAAATCTGCAGTAGGGCGTCCTGTGCCGAGAGGTGGGATCGAAATCCTACCATAGTATGGGGATATAGTCCATGGGATTGCATGTGTTGCATGAGACGAGTGAGGATTACATGCTCAAACAGTTTTCCCAAGCACGAAGTCAGCGAAATGGGACGGAGCTTTTGGGCGTTAATGGGCTTATTTGGTTTAGGAATTAAAATTATTTTCCCGTGCTTTCATTCAGCAGGTAGCGCCCCCATTTCCCAGCACTCATTGAAGTAGTCGGTGAGAAGGGAAATTGAACGGTTATCTAGATTTCTGAGCAAGACATTTGGGACTTGGTCCAACCCAGCGGTTGAGTTTCGGAGCTTGATAAGGGCTGCTCTGACTTCAATCTCCATAATGGGGCCGTCGAGGGAGGGTTGATCGGGGCCTACATAGTCGGGATATGATACAGCTTGGCCCACAGTGGTATAAGTTGATTGTAGTTGGCGTAACAGTGCTTGACGATTTTGACGATTTTTATGGGTAAGTCTGCAGTTAAGCCGAGTTTGCTTTTAGCTTGAGTGGGGTCTATCATATGTCGCAAAAGATGCCAGGCCCTGGTGGAGGAGTGATTACCTCGTAATCCGTCACATAATTGGTGCAGTTAGATTTACTGAGTGCGGCACTGTGCTCTTCTATTTTTTTCTGTAGTTGCGCTAATTTTAGCTTAAGTTTTTGGTTTTGCTTCTGGGTTTTCCAACGTGTGAGGATACTGTTTTGAGCTTGGAGTAGGTGCGCTAAGCGACTGTCTGCAACGGGAGTCTCGGGGGTGGCGTCTAATGTTTGCGTGAATGCCTGGACATCCTGTTTCAGCTCTGTCATCCATGTGTGGAGATTAAAGGGGGATTCTAATGTTTTGGCCTCTCTGTGCTTCCGAAGATTACCCCAGCTGGTAATTCGGACACGGTAGTTTTTAGCATTTTTGGCAAAATCAAGCTGTATAGTTATGATATAATGATCACTGCCCAGGGCCTCATTTCAGTTTGTCCACACCGGTGTGTAAAGGTTGCGACCATAAGTGAGATCTGGGCTTGTGTCGGCAGTGACACTATTGTCGATTCTTGTAGGTGTGCTCATATCATTATTTATGGACAGGCCGTGCATCTGAAGGGTGTTGCGCAATTCCGCTCCTCTCTTGTTAGTGCGTGTGTACCCCCAGTCTTCATGTGCGGAGTTGAAATCCCCTAATATAATGAGGGGGTCCTTTTTTGCAGCGTTGGAGGCGGCTTTAATTAGAGAGATTAAATCTGAGACCGGTTGCCTCGGAAGGAGGTAACAGTGGAGGATGAAGAGGGGTTGAGATCTGTGAGTGGAGGGGATGAATTCTAGGAATGTGTGAGCTACCGCCGAGGTTAGTACATGACAAGTGTATGGTACGAAATGTTGGAGATACGTGGTAACCCTGGGGTTTGGGGTGGTGTCAGAGGGTACCAGAGCGTATCCTGGGAGCGATAAATTAGTGCCAGCATCCTGAAATGCTACTATATCAGGTCGTGTGGAGGAAGCAGGATGCTTAATTGGAGATTATTGCCCGTCAACTGGGCTATGCAGGAGGGTGGGTAGGCGGAGGATGGGAGCAGCTATGGGGTTGCTAGCTGGGATATGTGAAGACATTCCAGCAATTATTAGTGGAATTTGTTGTAGAATGGCAGAGGTTACCTGACTGATAATAGTTTCTGCAAGCTTAGTGATGGCGGCTTCAATGAAATTTTGAGTCTGAGCCAGAATACTGGCTTCGAGCTGTTGGGCAAAGTTTTGTAATTCAGAATCCATGTCTGGAATGTCTTCTGGTCTGCGTTTCTTTTGTGGAGGGGGTGTGGAGGGTTGGGGTTTAGGTGAAGAGGTTTGCGGTGTTGGTGAAGGAGTGGGTGGAGAAACGGTAGGAGGGATAGAATTAATGGCTGCCCTAAGGTGCCTTACCTCTTCCTGCAGAAGAGCTATCTCTTCCTCCCGCTGTGAGGTTTGGGGTGTACGGGTGGGATTGGTCCAGGCTCGCTGGCGATCTTGATGAGGCACTAGCGGTGCAAAGTCCTTTGACGTGGGCACTGGTTGCTTGGGTTTCGGCACGGTCTGTCTACGAGGTGGAGGGGTCCTGGCTTTGCACGAGTCGGTACCGGTAAGGTGGGAACCACCACAAAGAATGCAGCTTGGCGTGCATGGGGTCTCTTGAGGGGTGTGCTTCTCGCCACACCGCGGGCAGAGGCCAGCCTTCGGGAGAGGACACACGTCGTACCTGTGTCCAGGCTTCCTGCAGTTTGTGCAGGTATCGGGGCTACCCTTGTATTTGGTGGAGCGGTGTACCACACACATATATTTAATTGTGTGAGGAACGGGACCTAAAGCAAAAGTTCTTAAGATGGACGCTGTTTTTCACATGCGTCGGGACGCTATAATGTTAGCGTCCGGATTTCTGTGCTGTAAGTCCGTTAGGATTTGTTCTGGTGTCTCATTGCAGTAGGCCCGGGAAATGACGCCCTTTACTGCCGCTGGAGGGGCCGTGATGTACGCGGCTACCGGGTATTGTTGTCCATCAAAGGTAATTTTCTAAATTTTGACCAATGCCACAGCTGTTGCCTCCGCTACCGTCGCCACAGTGGTGTTGTTAGTTGGGTGGATTCTTATGTGCAACTCGCCAATCACTGAACAGCTGAGCGTCGAGTGAAGTGCCTGCAGGATACTGGGAGCCGGGATCTTCTCCAGGGAGAGGCCTCCTCGCGGGCGAAAGACGACTCTGATGGTACCCGCCGGCAGTGCGGCGAGTTGCTTACTTCTATGGACGACGACGCGCGTTATGCGTAGGAGCTGTGGTGTCTCCTTGAACGCGCTTCGTGTGTTACCAGATGCAGCGTCTCGTGGCGCGCCGGCGTTGCTGGCGCTTGGTTTAGGTTGAACGGAGGCCGATACCGGGTGTTTTGGGGGCGAATTCGAATCCGTGGTACGATTACGGTATGCATGGAGCACAGTGTTCCACTCACCAGGGTGGCAGTTCAAGGGGTTCAAGGTCTCTCCATCCACGGGCTCCTCCATGGCTGTTGGGGAGTGAGGAACGCGGCGCGCCGGCAAGGCTCGCCTCGATGAGGCGAGGCTTAGTGAAGCGGTGTGGCTGCCAGAGACATTTCAACAGGTAGCTCACCGAGGTCATTGGGCACATCCAAAAGATGGTAGCGATTGGGGTCCGTGAACCTTCCAGGATCCGTTGAGGGCCTTGGTGGGTCCTAGAAACGATTAGCTGAGCACAGGAACCAGAAATTGGCGGAGCCGATAATAAACGCGTCCGCTTACTCGGGCCTCTGGCGGGCGAATTGACGAGCTTACCCAGAAAGCTGCAGAGTACGCGGCCCAACTCGCTGACTCCAACTTAGTGGATATATGCAACACAGCCGCGCAACAAATGTCCAGCCGAAACACGTGGCGTCTCTTTCGAGCCCTAATCGACCCAACCCATACACGAACCGAAACACAAAAACATTTGCAGCGAGCCATGCATGCTTCCCCTGGCGACACGACTCAACGGGCACAGAAACTCCCGGACCAGTATCTGTGTACAGACCAGGACCCCTGTGGAACTGCGTACTCTTATGCAGGCAGAGAGAAGACGGAGCTGGACCAACCTTTCCAGCTCAATAATCTGCGGGCGGCTCTCGCCAAAATGAAACGGGGCACTGCGCCAGGAATTGATAACGTCACGGTCAAGCGTTTGACGAGCCTGCCCGACTTGGCATACCAGTCCCTCCTCGGCTACATCAAAGAAATTTGGAGTGGGTACGCCCCATCTCTCTCACCTCCTATGTGGCAAAATAATGGAGACGATGGTGCGGGATCGGTTATCAGCATATCTTGAACACAAACATGTCTTTGCGAGCGCCATGTCGGATTCCGCCCACACAGATCAGCACAGGTTGTACACCTGCAACTTAATTGGAAGTCATTGACCCCCTCGAATGCCCCCATAATGACCGGGTAGTACTCACCTTGGATCTTAAATGGGGCATTTGACAATGTAACACACGAGATCATACTCACTAACCTAAGCCAGACGGACTGTGGCCTCAACACATTCCGATACATAAGCCAATTTTTAATGGATCTTCAATCCTACAATCGAATCCAAAGTAGAAGGCCTGGTCCTTACCTACTCGGCACGCGGGGAACCCCCCAAGGCGCGCTACTTTCCCCGCTGCTCTTCAATCTGGCCATGATGCACCTGCCAGCCCAGCTGAGTGGTGTCGCCGGCGTGCAGCACAGCCTGTACGCCGATGACATCACTCTGTGGTCCACGCAGGGCAGGACAGGGGACATTGAAACCAGCCTGCAAACAGCGGCGACGGTAGTAGGCTGCTACCCCCGCAGCTGCGGTCTTCAATGTTCCCCTCAAAAATCGTAAATTGTGCATCTCCGCCCTTCATAAAAATTCACATCTAAAATATCTCTTTCCCTTGAGAGTGGTCCCATACGCGAAAGTGATGAGGTACGGGTACTCGGACTCTACATCCACAAACACAGACGGCCATACACTACGCTGGCCAAACTCCGTAAGGTGGCGGACCAGGTTGGCCGCATGGTCCGCCGGTTCTCAACAAACGCGGGGGTTACGAAGTAAGGATGCCTTGCGGATGGCAAACGCCTTCGTAACTAGCCGAATTCCCTATTCGACTCCTTATCTCCACCTACGGAAACAAGAGGAGGATGCCCTTGATTTCATCCTTCGCAAAATTGTTAAACGTGCCCTTGACCTCCACATCACTACTTCAAACAGCCGGCTTATGGCCCTTGCGGTGGTGAATACTTTCCGGGATCTCCGGGAGGCGCACCTTACAAACGAGAACACGCGCTTGTCGCTAACGGAGTCTGGTCGCAGCCTTCTTCCTCGACTCCACATCCAACACACCGCTCCCATGGAAGACAGGTTTCACATCCCAGAACTGTGGAGACGTGCCCTCCACGTGCGGCCTCTTCCAGCAAACATGTCACACGAAGACCATAATGGTCGGCGCCTGACACGAGCGCAAGCCTTAGCCCGACATTATGGCAACAAAACAGGTGTATACTACGTGGAAGCCTCCGTCCCTCACCACGGGGGATGATACGTGGCCGCGGTAGTTCAGAACAGCAACACAGACAACGGCCTCACCTTCATAGCCCGCAGTGCCACTCAAGCAGAAGAGGTCGCAATTGCTCTCGTGGCCTCACATTCCGATTCAAAATACATAATTACCGACTCGCGAGGGGCCTCGAAGGCTCGATTCCCTTCCCAGCCTATCGAATCTACCAAAATCGCATACGGGATACGGACCCCGCACACCGTTACCTTATATGGGCCTCTGCTCATCACGGGTTGGCAGGAAACGAGGCAGGAGACGCAGCCGCCCGCGCTGTCTCTAGGCGGGCTGTTTTCTCCTCCCCACCCGATCAGGAGCCCGATTTTAATCGGCTCTATGGGTTCAACGATATTACAACCTGCTATCAAGATAGCCATCGCCTTTACCCTAGCCCATATAAAGGCCCCAAGAAGGCGGATGATCAGCTCCTTCTCTGCCTTCTCACCAATACATTGCTGTGCTAGGCGGCACTAAAACATTTTGACCTCTCCTTTAGCGGCAGCTGCCCGCACTGTAGTGCGGTGTCTTCGACACCTATAACATGGTGTGGGCCTCCCCCTCAAACCCGGCCATTGCCCCCATCTCCAACCCAACCCGGGAGGACTAGAAGGCGACCCTGCTCGGCTGCCACGACTTACAGGCCCAACAAACCTTAGTCGGGCGCGCCCGGGCGGCGGTCACCGCTACTGGGGTCCCAAACTAGGGACCTCCACCTAGTGTTTTTATGAATCGGTTCCTTAAAGGGTGATCCAAACATTCCTCCTGTCTTTTCTAAATAAATGTTTCCATCACCATCGCCTCCCATGGCAGAAAACCTCCTGAAATACTTGCATTGATCTCGTCTTTGAGAACCAGGCTTTGGTGCAGCAAGTCGAGCATACATCCATTTCTCCGACCAGAAAGCTTCCTTCATGATAATCAAGACCTGTTAGTCGAGTGTTTCTTGAAGAAGGAATACGTGGGAAAAATAACAAGTTGTCTGTAATTGTAAATACATGTCTAGCTCAAATTGTTTGCCTCAATCGATCGAAAAGCGGAAACAGCTGATGAGCTGTTCTGTTGTTTGGAAGTAACCTAATCATCGGGCAATCTTCTTTTTTTTTTAACCTCCCTGAGTTGCTTTATTATTTTTATTTTATTCGCTCGGTAAACACTTTCATTTTGAATAATAAAACCTGTGCAAGGTCTTCAGGAAGACATAATTTGCGCAAAAGCGTACTGGGGCGAAAAGATGGAGACGAATACATACAAGACAGTACTGGCGCCAACTCCCAACTGAGTTTATTGTTCGAAAAAGATGAAAAAGTGTTTTTTCAAAGAATAAACTAAGCTGACAGTTTGCGCCAGGCCTGCCCTGGGTGAGTTTGTCTCCGTCTTTTCGCGCCAGTTGGGTTTCACGCAAATTATGTCTTGCTGCAAGGAACTGGCTCAAACAAAAGTCTCTCTGGAACAAATCTCCAGGAAAAACAGTCGCTTAATTTCTACTTGTTCTATAATTCTATTAATTTTATAAATAATTATAATTTCTATTTCCTTGGACGCTGACTTGGTGCCATTGTATTGCACATTCTTTAAACGCAAAAACACTTTCTTTTCCATAGAACTTCGGTGTTGTTTAGCGTGGATGATCGTAACTGAAAGCATGCTACTGGGTGCCTCTTCTCGCTAGCTGTCGGTAAGAAAAATGTCTCCCTACACTGTTTCGATGCCCACATCAACCTGCCGTGAAAATTTCCAAGAAGTCATTTCAACCTTGTTTGTCGAAGCGATGCGTAAGGAAGAAACACTTTTAAAACAGAGACATTATTCTACAGTGCGGTAAAATAAAGCTGGGCATGGGGATTTAGCCGAGAACCCCCCCCCCCCCACCCACACACACACACACACCCCCCAAATATTGCCTCTACCTACCAATTTTATCTATTGCAGCCTATGGCCTTGATATGAAGTGGAGAATGATAACCTCATACAGGAGGATATCACGGAGAAACATCAATAAAACTCCCCGCAGTGTTCTTAGAATCATGGATGTCCACCGAAACAAAAAAGGCGAAAAGGTTACACCTCATCTTCTCAAAAAAAAAAAACAACAACATAAAAACGTGGCTCTATTTCTGAAAAAAGAAACCTTGGAAGCATTCACGTTTCGATAAAGGTCAACATAGAGCAAAGTAAAGCAGCGGGTCGTTCTTCCATTGAGAAATGGGGACTATCTAATGCCTTTCAAGACGTAAGGAGAGCAAGATTGCAAAGAAAAATTCTTAACCAGTGTCTTCTTCCACGAAAACCTTAGCGGAGTTCTATAGCACGTTGTCTACGTTCACCAAAAAAATGAGTGGGTGCAGAAATGTCGTAGGTTTCTTTGTTCGAACCACCCCTAACCAGGAGAAATAGGTGCTGCGAGTACCTAGCACTTCAAGCACGAAAAAAGCTGCCGACAGCCGAGAATCATCATCACGGACTTCCGAAAAGCATGTGATCATTACTTGGCAGGGCAGATCTCCCCCTTAGCTGCTTGTGTTCTAAGACGGACTGCCACTGATCCAACACCCAAAAGAATCATTTGGGCTCCTGGCCACCACGGCTTACGAGGTAATGAGGCCGCTGACGCGGCTGCCCGAGCGCTTACTCACCGGGCTCCTCATCCCAGCTCTTCTGGCTCGGAGACTAACCAGCCGCTGCTGCGATTCAGGGAAATAATAACGCATTATAGCGGCAACCACCGCCTTTTCCCGGCCCCTGCAAAGGGGATGAGTAAGACGGAGGAGCGAACTTTAACGTGCCTGCAGACAGGTACTCTACTCGGTCCTGCAATCATAAAACATTACGATCCTGTACATGGATGGCCGATGCCCGCAGGGAGACCTGTGATATCTTCCACATGGTGTGGGCATGTACTCAAAATCCCCACCTCCACCCTTCGCCTACCCTTTCCCGAGAGGCATGGGAGACTGCCCTCCTCAACTGCTCCTCGCTTGAGTCCCCGTCTCTCGCCCGTTTCACCAGAGCCGCTTGGCTCTGGTGAAACGGGCGAGAGACGGGGCCTCGTCATTGCGGTGTCCCGGACTAGGGACGCCGACCATGTAGCCAGGGCACTCTGTGGCTTCTCAATTTCTATTTCACCAAATAAAAGCTTTCACCACTGCCACCACCCCCGGGAAGTTCAGCATCACCTAAGAAATCCAGTTCGGCAGCCAGCGAGTAAACACGCTGAGCATGCCCACGAATAGGTCCTGTACGCAGAAATTGTTTGGTTTTGTGCCTTTATCTGCAGCCGCTGCTTAGTTAAGGTACTTTAGCTTGCTCTCGCGTAAGCCTCGAGCTCATTCGTGTCTCGTCTTCCCGTCTCGTGTCTCGTCTCGTCTTTGTGTCTCGTCTTCGTGTCTCGTCTTTGTATTGACTCAAGCTCCAACAGAAGCCCTAAGCTTTATTTGGAACGTGAATGTGGTGAGTGGTATTCGGTAAACTTGTGAGGACGTGAATTCGGTAACCGAGACGTAGGATGCGGCACCGGAAGGCGGGTGAAAGCATCCCAATACTGGCGGTAGTAGTGCTTAAAACTGCGCTTTATATTTTATCTCTTCACTCAACTTTAGGCTCCGGCTGCGCAAATCGTGTCCGAGCTCATGAAGAAGTTCATTGCAAATGGTTCCTGATTTAAGGAGAGGGAGATTATAAACTCTATTTGCGTTAAAAAGGTTGAAGTCGAATGCAGCACCCGTGGTCTCTGAGCAAACGGTTTTAATCCCCTCCTGTAGCCAGGTACATGCCTTGGTGACCCCTTTGAACCTTTCCCGACGGAACTGTCATAATTTACTCATATTTCAAATGAGAAATGCATTTTTCGCCTCTAAATTGCACATACTGAGTACGGTACTTAAAAATTGTCTTGATTCTATATTCTACCGAATAGGTAAGCAGCTTCTGTTTTTCTTCCCGCTGTTTATTTGACGGAAGAACCAACCGAGTGCTTCTTTGTAGTTGCCGCTTGTTGTTGTTGTCGTTCTAGAGACGGAAGGAACAATGAAAAGGCAAGTGCACGGGCCTGCCCACGTGCTCGAGCTGAGCCACAATCGCTGCCAGGTGCAGACAAAGGAGAGCTGAAAGATGTGAGAGGAAAGATTGAAAGAACAGACGCGTGTTGCAGCTGTGGACCAACTCTGGCTCTGACGGGGAAATCCAAAACTCCCTCCAAACAGCAATCGATAAAGTACACTCCTTTGTACAGGCGAACGGGCTCACATGCTCCTCCACGAAGTCCGAATTACTAGTCATCAGGGACAGACGAGCTCGCCTGCCCGTACCCGACCCGCAAGAACCTATTGTGCTTCAAGTCGACACACATCCCATACCTCCGGTCCGCACCATCCGCGTTCTGGGTATGTTAATACAGAACAACACGCAAAACTCGGAGGCCATTCAGCGCCTCGGCACCACAGCCAATCAGATCAACGGCCTTATCCGCCGCATCAGCACCCGCCGGAGAGGTATGAAGGAGGATGACCTCTGTCGGCTCACGCAAGCTCTCCTCATTAGCAGGATAGTCTACTCCTACTACTACTATCACCTCCGACGGAAGGACGAGGAAGCTGTGAACAGCATTATACGTTCAGCGTACAAAGCGGCACTGGGGCTACCTCAGTACGCCAGCACACAGCACCTCCTCCAACTCGGCATCTACAACACGCTCACAGAACTCATAGAGGCACACAAGACCGCCCAAATCCACCGCCTCTCCCGCACTAAACATGGGCGGCTCATACTTGACCGTCTCAACATCAACCCCATAGGCGACGTCCACCCCACGACGCCCATTCCGATAGGGGTCTATAGCCGCCTAGTTATAAAACCAATCCCCAAAAACATGCTACCTGACCGCCATGATACGCGTCGTCAGCTGAAAGCCCAAGCACTAGATGCCACGTACCTTGCCGACGAACACGCAATATACGTATATGCTGCACGGCAAAGTGCAAACACATACGTGGCTTGTGCAACCACGCCACAATCTACTCTCGTCACCGCCGCCACAGTAGTAGCTCACTCTCCGACAGCGGCAGAAGAAACCGCCATCGCGCTGGCCATCGCTGACCCACGTACGCGCACAGTCCTCAGCGACTCCAAAAGAGCGATACAAAATTACTCGGCAGGTTTTATCTGCCAGTCCGCTGCACGCATCCTTCGCGGCTGCACTCCCGACCATAAGATCAACCTGGTCTGGGTACCCGCCCACGCGGGAAACTCTGGAAACGAAGGGGTCGACCGACTAGCCCGAGGACTAACCAACCGGGCGGCCAGCCCCACGGACCCAGACGCTCTTGCCGAGGCTCCCCAGACCTTTGCCGAAATTACCAACCTCTACAGAGAGATGAGACGACAGTTTCCGCCTCCACACCCCGACTTGAATCGAGCGCAAGCCACCTTGCTCCGCAGGTTGCAGACACACTCCATCATTAGCCATTCTAGACTTTCACTCATCACAGACGGGGAATACGACCCCGTCTGCCAAAATTGTTACCAAGGAGAAATCGCCACCCAGGCTCACATCCTGTGGGGTTGCGCGGGAAATCCGCCCCCTCGAACCTTACTGCCAGCTCCCTCCGAAGACGGATGGAACCAACTCCTCAGAAGGCCAGACAAGAGCATCCATCTGGCACTCATTTCGTGGGCCCAGGAAGTCGCCCCCAGCTGGGGGCCACACCAAGCCCACCTGCCCTAAATCCCGCCAATCTATGGCAATAAAGTTGTTTCTCTCTCTCTCTCTGCAGCAACTGCTTCCGCCGAAGCGACGACGCTGGCTTTAACAGATCAGTGCCTGCATAATCTGCAACATCGTCGCATCCTCTACGGATCTCACACTCGGATTTGCTGGGTTCCTGCACTGGCTTGCATCACCGCAGTTTCGGGCCCGCCCCCCTGAGGTGACGGACCAGTCAACATGGCTTCGGTGTCACTACCATGTTCAAACCGTTGATGTTAATGGTAAGCGCAATGCGAAGGTTCTGTTCTGGGCCCTGAAAGCAGGTAGCATAATCGCATGACCAAGCATTCTCTTCAGCCACGAGTGCACCCAGCACTGTGCGATTCTTGGTTAAGACGTAGAAGTCGCGTCATAGAAAAATAGCAAAATCAGTAAGCATTGTGATGTGGCATGCTACTAACGCTTCCAATACATGCAGTTGTAGTATGGCGTCGTCAACTTCTCAAAACTTTGGGGGTTATAGCTATC
Source organism: Amblyomma mixtum (assembly GCF_055824585.1). Taxonomy (NCBI): domain Eukaryota; kingdom Metazoa; phylum Arthropoda; class Arachnida; order Ixodida; family Ixodidae; genus Amblyomma; species Amblyomma mixtum. The sequence goes on from NC_143016.1 coordinate 110,983,152, forward strand.
GTCGAAGACAGACAAGCGCTTGAGAAGCGCTCTCTTTGAGTTTGGTAACGCCATGGTGAGAAGCGCCTGCTTCTTGCACAAAATTTTCATTAATTTAGCTTTCAGCACACCCAATGAGGCTTACAGAATTTCGTTCAATCGTTTTGTACTTTAACTGAAACAAAATAGCAGCTTTCGTTAGGAAGAGAGAGAGTGAAATTTTATATGATTCATCCCGCCTCCAGTCGTCCATACGCATTTTTGACCTGGACGTTGAATGAAAACGAAAATAACTCCCGCCCTTTCTTGCTCCTTGTACGTGTGCTCTTTCCTTCTTGTTTCAACGCGAAGCTGGTGCTGGCCAGAATTAGGACTCATTCACCCAGAATCCTGGAGAAAAAGCAAAAATCCGCGGCAACTTCGACTCACACAAATTTAAGTCATGCGTCCGCCTATTTGAGATGGGGAAGCCAGGATTTTTGGGAACGCCTTGCAGAGGAGCATAACAATGGCCACCGCTGCTTCTTCTGGGTGGATACACATTACAAACAGTAGGCTGTGCCACGTTCGATAGCGGAAACCGGGCGTTCTGCATGCGAAGTGGCTGCATAACGAGGTAGATCGCGTGACGGGCTACGAGTAGCGAATACATAACGGGCAGGCAATCGGTGTGGAGTTTTAGTTTAGCAGGTTGTTGCTACATTCCCGTTTCCTTCCTGTACTTGTGGTTGCATGCTTCCCCAAAATTTCTTTCTCTACAACTTGCGAAGGCCAGTTTGCTGTCACGGGTGCCTCGGTTGCGCATGCATAGAGGGTATTTGCTCTCCGTGAAAATGGAAAGGAAGAAGGACCTGTGACTTGGAGGGAGATTTTATTGGATGGCTGACAGGAATTCATGCCTACACATAAGCGCGAAGAAGAAGCAAAACTGCGGTAGTGAGAAATGTTTCGTGTTGCAGCAAAACACAACATATGCGTTGACAGCAGGCTTAGATGAATTTCTGATTGGTACCTGCCCGAAGTTATTCCATTCCACTGCGGCTCAAAAAACTAATTCAAAATTGACCTTGAATGCGCCCGTATATTATAAGCCCACCACGATAAAGGGGACTCTAATAGCCGAAAGCGCTCTAGATCTTTACCTGAAGAGGCAATCATGGCATAAGAAACAGAAATCCAACCAATATATAGCCGTGTTTGTAGACCTAAAGGCAGCAACTTTGTTTGGTAGAAGACCATGGCAACCAAGGATTTGATCATGTGCACTTTTCAATGTCTTTGATAAACGATATTTTAATCGAAATCCTGATTTACGAATTGCACGTTATTGTTTAATTTTTTACGCAGTGCTTTTCGACTCCTCCGTGTTCTACCATTGGACAACGGCCCTCCAGCCTAATCTTTAAAGAACTTCTCGTCTGCTACTAGCGCATCTTTATAGAGCAATAAAAGTCTTTCCTACCTACCTACCTGGTCGTCCTCAGAACTGCTCTGTTAATGAAATAAGGCTCGAATAATCAATCCAGGCTCCCAGTTATCCGCCAATGCAAGCAGCGACGCACTGCAACATGATGGTGTATAATGCGCCATCAGGCCAGCACTGCATGACTGACGACAGTGCATGACAGATTTCAGCCAAGCCTATGCCAAGATTTGATGCCAGGAGTTTGCTTTTTATTTGGGACGCTCCCTATAAAAACAATTTTAACTTACTCTAGACAGCATGCGAATTCAATCATTACGTGGTACCAGTCATGAAGAGGCACTTTGTTTTCAAGTGGAGCATACGACGCACTCCCTGGCACCTGCAATTTACGCGCTTGCCAGCTAAAAAAAATAAACAAAAACTATACCGTATTAGAGCATTACTACCAGGTCTAAAGTTATAGGCGATTCATACTGAGAAGCGAGTACGAAAGACTACATGTAGACAAGAAAAAATTCACATTGTATGCGAAATTTTCGCCGAGAAGTGAAATCTCGGTTCCTCTGACGCGACGTTCAATTGCAACGCTGAGAAAACGAAGCTATATCCTCGCCAAATAAGACATTTTTTTTCTAAGATTGCGCGTCAGGGAGGAATAGAGACTGGAGATTAGAGCGTATGTTGGTCAGATGGAGTGCTTTTTGCTTAGTTTTTGTTAGTTGTCTTTTCAAATAAGCTGAACACAATGCTTATTAAATCAACAATGCCACCTGAAGCTTATCCGGAATGCAGCAATTGCAGTCACATTTTGCGAGGATCCTACTGCGATATTTAACGGATGAACACTGTGCAAATGAATGCATGTGATTTTGTTCTCTCTATCATCTGCATGGTCGATGTTTTGATAACATGGCTCTTACAAATATTGTGCCGTGCTATCGTGCTATCGGCGTTTAACGCATGGCTTGTGTTTGTGTCCACCGCTTAGTAAGCTGAGGAACACTTGAGAGGCAGTGTTGTCCTTATACTTCTACCGCACTTTGCAAGAAATTTTAGTAGGCTAGTTTGAGGAGTTTTGAAAAAAAAAAATACTTAGACAACAATACGTTTACACAGTGCGGCGTTGCTTCGCCTCTTCTAGGGTTCCGTGGCGACGCGCCGTTTTGTCTTCTTACCCAATACGCATAATTGGCCACTTTGAAGCGAATAATAACAATAATGTTGTCCCGGTTGCACTGACATACATTTAGATGTATATCACCTTAAAGGGTTACAAATAGCCTATCGATATCTTGCCATGTCCTAAGCTTACATGAGCATTTGATCAATAAGTAACTGGAAATCTGAAAGCGGCGCGAGGGTCAGTAGTGAAAAAAGCGGCCTAAACCGATGTACAAACCGAGTGTAAATGAAAGCGTGACTCACAATCCATACCATTTAGATCCTAACGCGCACCATGTAAAAAAAAATAAAAAGTGTTTCCCAGAAACTTTAGTTATTGTGACATGCGTAGGGAAGTGCGTCTTTATGAAATTAATATCTAGAAGGTTAAGCCAATTGTACCAGTGTCGCAATGTCATCATAAAATCATCGAAACATGTGACTGGGCAAACCGCCGAAGCGCTGCTTTCAGTCTTCCTGTGAGCGCTATTGTCTCGGTGAATGGTCGCCTAAACTGAGCCTCCCTACCTCTGCACAACCAGGTACTTTGGCGACGTAGCATCTGGGCAAACATATTCGTAATTGTGCCAGCCCTTCTGAGTCGAAAAGTTAGGCGTCTCCTCAGTTGTCGCTCAGTCTCTAGCAAAATATACAATTTTATAGGAGCACTAAACTGCTTCTAACAATGACTTCCCGTAACTACAGTTATTCCGTGCAGCTTTCTTATTTTCCTGTTTTTGTTCCAGGCTCTTGTTTCCTTGCAATTCATTTGATAGTGAAAAGTACGTGTACACATTTTCTGCTGATTGAAAAGTGTGAAGGTTTATCTTGACTTTAAATTGCAGTTTAACCTAAATGTGTCACAGAGGAATGCTAGCATATTTTGATTTCCCAGTACGACTTGCCTCGTTTCTTCATAATGATTGAAAAGTAACCCCGCCTCCCTCCTCTCACCTGTTAATTAGTAATGCGTCAGTTATTATCCTGGCGTCTGGAGGTTGCTTCTTAATAGTTTTAGTTGTTTTTTTCCCTGTGTGTGATGGCATGACAGGAATATACGCACACAGATTCGGCTCCGTTCGATATTGACCTAGCGGTTAGTTACGAAACCTATTGTGTAAGTATGGCTCGTTTCCTCCTGTGTTCACAAGTTCTACGCTTTTCTACCAAATGGAGTTTGTAAATTCCTCTTCTCGCCGGGTCCGGACACGACTGCATTTACTCAACGTGCACAGTCCGAAATTCTCAGACGTTAGTTTAATCTGTGGGGCAACTGTGAAATGTTCAATGGAATCGTTGTAGAAACAATGACGGTGCCGGTCCATTCTTCAGAATCGTAGCAAAATATTTCTTTTAAAGTTTGTACATCGCTCCAATATTGCAATTAAGAAGGCCATATTAAATCGAAAGAAATGTTTGCGACGACAGGAGAACCGTCGATTGCAAAAAAAAAAAAAAAAAATGGAAGCCTGCCAAAGGGACATATGCGGATATATTTATTGTTTTTGTGGAATCTTATGATAGAAAAAAATTCCGTTCATAAACAAATTTCTGCTGAAAAAAGCTCTTGTCCAGTATTTCCCGGTATGAATATTTTTCAAATGAATGAAGAGGGGCAACTTGGTGTTAAAGAGAAAATCTACCGCAGACTTCTCAAAGCGATGATCATTTTCGCAACTGTGTGCGGAGTATTTTCTGAGACTGAACTGAGCTGCATGCAATCGCATCTCTATTTAACATTTCCAGCTGCAAAGATCTGTCATTTTGTTTTGTTATTTTCTTGCATTCATTGTGAACCAAAAGATTTTATGCTAATGATGATGAATTTTTATGGCACCAGGGCATCTGTGGCCGTAGAGCGCCGCGTGAAAAGAAGATTCTCCTATTCAAGGTAGGGTAAAAGTTGGTAAATTGGTTTTTGAGGAATGAAAATGGCACAGTATCTGTCTCACATGTATCGGCGGACACCTGAACCGCGCCGTAAGGGAAGGGAGGAAGGTAGGAATGAAAGAAGGAAGAGAGAAAGAGGTGGCGTAGTGGAGGTCTCCGGAATAATTTAGACCATCTGGGGATCTTTCATGTGCACTGACATCGCAGAGCACACGGGCGCCTCTTGCGTTTCGCCTCCATCGAAACGCGGCCGCCGCGGTCGGGTTCGAACCCGGGTACTCCTGCTCGGTAGGCGAGCGGCTTACCACTGAGCCACCGCGGCGGGTAAGGTCTACCCATTTCTCAAACATTTCGCCCTAGAATAGCCGAGCACCAGGCAGGGGAAAGCTCGTACCAATTGTATCACCGGTGTACCCGGCGGCACTTGGGATCGAACCCCAAACATTTCACATGGGAGGCGATGCTCTAACGACAAGGCCACCGCTGCGGCAAAAGTTTGAGGCAATGCTGTGCCACCGCGATGACTCACTGGTATGGTGCTCGGCAGCTGGCTCGAAAGATGCAGGTTGGATCCCGGCTGAGGCGGTTGCATTTCGACGAAGGAAAATGCTAGAGGCCCGTATACTGTGCGACGTCAGTGCACGTTGAAGGACTCTACGGGCTCGAAATTATCCGCAGCCCTCCACTACTGCGTACCTCATAACCTGAGTATTTTAGGACGTTACATTCAATAAAACCAAAAATAAAATTCAAGTCACTGCGACAGGCCCCTCAAACTAATTCAGCTTATCTTTTTTCATCCGTTTGGCATCACTGTTAATGCAGAATAAACAATCGAAAACGGGTGATAACAGTCCGGAATGCATTTTTGTCCCTGAAAGATAGAAACTGCTGATAAGGACGTTTTCGTCCTTATTAATGAATAATTCATACTTAATTAGTAAATCAGTTAATTAATGAATTAATGAATTAATGGTAATTAATGAATCATTCATACTTATTATAGGTGCAATAATTCCTTGAGCCGCGAATTCGGAACGAGGCTCGAACAAGACTAAAGTTTTGCATTCTCAAAACCACTTACTCGGCAAACACCAACGAATAGTGCACATGGGCTCTGATTTTCGCTGGCGGTTTCTTGGAAGTTTAGTGCTTCATTGGATAATGTGCGTATCAACGTAGACCACCTGTTGCCACAGAAAATGAAGTTAGTCGATTACCACAACATTGCAGTTTGCGGGCGGTACAGCCCTTCGAAGTTCGTGAGCCGCGTCGGCTGGGCTCCGCCACCTGTCATTGAGGCAGCAGGCTGTGTACCGCAACTGAAGAGGCTGTAGCAGCGGAGGGAAGTCCGCGACGGATTTCCGTCTGAGAGCATAGGTAGCTTGGCACCCTTCAGCAGCCCAGGAACTAGGCTTGTTTTTATGAGTGAGGAAAACACGGTATTCGTCAGGGTGCTAACAAAGGCAAATTCTGGGCACCAGCAGTATCATCGTCAGAAAGTTTCAGTTCGTCCTGGTTCTTTTAGGGCGGACTAAAAGATTTGCGGTGCTGTTCGGCCGGTCTGGCGATTCTCCCTTTAGCGAAGAACAGATGCAAGTCACCAAGAGAATAGCGTTGGGCTGAACAAAAAAAACAATGTTTTGTCTCAACTGTATGTATAAATGTTAACGTTTCGAAGGAACCAGATCTTCGCATAGTATCTAATCACTTGTTGTCGCGCACTTGTGGGGTACTCATTAGAATGAGAGCTGAACACCACATATCCCCGGCTTCAGAAGTGGCGCTATTCAATGCCCTTCGGGTGGCCAAGGATGCCTTACTTAAGACATTTTGCCCTGACAAAATAACGCGCCTTTACTGGGCGGAACTGACACGCATGGCTGCTGATTTAGGAAATTTTAGGATGTACTAGTATCTAAAAATTTAATGGCTTAGAAATGCTAAACAACCGCCAATGGTACGCCTGTCACGTCGCATTATACGGGAGAACAAAGGCACGCAGAATATAAATATTACTTGGCGAAGGAGCACGGCGCGTGTTTTCGGCCATCGAAAGCAGAACTGCGCGCATGTTTTGCACTGTGATGGCTTGAAAAATGTAAGAACTCCAAACGCCATGGAGCGCTGTTATTAGCTGACTTCAAGTTTTCGTCGTTCTTTTTATTGGCACCCGGCTATAAAAGTGTCCTCGCTTAAGCGTGCAGGAGAACAAGCGCGCAGGGAAACGTACGAGGTGGTCGTCTTCTCATGTCTCTCAAGCGGAAAGTCAACGTTAAACTCCGTTAACAAGGCTTCAGATGTACAGGTGCCCCAAAAGTAATACGGAGCATGCGAGCGGTGGCAGAAATGGAAAAAACTGCATGCCAGCGCGCTCTATCAGCAGATGCCCGGCAAAGAACTCAGGGGCGTCGGCACATCCGGCTGACTCATCTCGGTAACTTGATGCTCGTGTTATCGCCTCAACAAGCGAAGCTGCGCTGCTAACATCCCTGCCCGCCAGGGGCGCTTTCAATACCTCATGGTTTGCTGTTCGTCCGGGCCGTGAAGAAACGTTTTCCGTCGGCACCGTGCGCTTTACGCTTCGTCAGGTCCTACATTATCTTTGTCTGGGGAGCAGCCGAAGTCTGTGCTACATATGCCGGGGAGTTTGTGCGCTGACGAGTATAAGCACTCGAGCAACGTTTTGGCAAATGCGGTGACAACTTTGCTTCGCTCTAGAGAACGCATGACAAACAAAAAAACAAAAACAGTAGCATGCATGAGCTGTCTTTGATAAAAATAGGTGCTCAACGGCATAGCAAGTGGGCTAATAATTCAAGACCATTTTCTTCCCCACAAATTCACTTTCTTACACTGGACAACCTTCGAGATGAACCCGGATACGTCGACTCATTATACGAGTCCCTTCATCGAAGCATGGTCGATGTCAGTAACGTGAGCGGGAGCTTCACCCGTCATTAAATTTTGCGCTTGCATGAAAAGTGCCTTTGGAAGTTGTTTTTAATCGCCTCCACCCTGTTGCCCTTTTCTCCTTTGCATGTTTGCGAAATATAGCCGATAGGGGACGACTAAATGAGAGACAAGCTCGTTTTTTGTTTGTCTTTTTTTTGCCTCCATTCTAAGAAAGGAAATTTGTGCCAACGGAAGTGATCTTTAATTAGTTCAGTTGCGCACAAACTCGACAAATACATCATGAGCTTGTTCATAACGATAAAAGCCGCGCGAACTTCATGACGAACGCAGAAAGGGAAGACGATCAGAGTAAGACGTTCCATGGTTATATCAGCGTCTGTGTCTCGTCTTCGCTTCTTGTGTCCTTCGTGAAGTTTGCTCAGTTTTCACTGTCACAAACTCGCCGCGAAGCGAAGAGGGAACCACGGCCGTCTCGCAGGCTGAAAATGGTGGCATTCCTGAAAAAGCAAAAAGTGCAACCTGCCAAACACCACTTTCTACACGGCGCGGACAAACAACAAACGCTTGCATGATGTATTCAAAGTGCCCCTGGCGAGCAGTGATGGTAGCAGCGCAACTTCGCTCGTGGCGGTGATAACACGAGCATCAAGTTATCGAGGTGGGTCAGCCGGATGCCCCGACACCCCTTCGCTCTTTGCCGCGCATCTGTTGATAGAGCGCGCTGGCATGCAGTTTTTCCCATTTCGGCCACCGCTCGCGTGCTCCGTATTACTTTTGGGGCACCTGTACTTAGAAACTCGGCAAGGATTCGCGTAGTACAACATAGATGAAAATTTCCAAGTAAAACAAACCATTTTTTAGAAACGCCGCCTTAAATCAAACCAAGCCGCTACCACGTGAATGAGAAGTGGTTTGTAACGTTATAATGCGTTGAACATAATCCAGTTAGAACAAAAATTGGTGGCGTTTTAGCATTGCTAGCAATGGCATATTGTTTCGAAAGCAGGTTTTTGTTTTTGAACACCAACGCAGTTAACATGAAAGCATGATTGAAAGCGCCTTTCCTCTCCTTTCGGAACTTGCGCTCAGATGGAAGTTAATTATAAAGACGACGGGCAATGCACATCGCGAGATTGTGCTGCAGTTTGAAAGGAGGCGTGATCGCCTGCGGCGAGAGCATAGTTCTCCCGCTCAGTGGCCAGAGAAGCTTATCATTAGGCGGCGCGTTTCGCAGCAATTGGCACAAATGGACCATGCTACATTCCACCGGCTCGCCATCCATGGTAACCACCCTCAGAATCGCTCCCATGGTAACCACCTTCGGGTGACGCGATCCGACGCTTTCGCCATGTGCTCCTCTCTCCAGGGTAGCTACCCTTCGGGTTGTTCCCGTGAAAACTAACCTTCGCTTAGATCTTATACCCCTGCTAACGGGCGTACAATGTCTACAATGTATTCCAATGTCTACAATGTCTTCCAACCGGATGTCAGTCGACTATACTGCTGAACTTACGCTGCTACACGAAGTTTTTCAACGGAATTTGGTTTAGAAGACGTTCGAGTCGACGGAGCTCCGCGGAGACATTCCAAAATCTGGAATGTCTTCGAAACGCGAAAACCCTAACCGACCAATAGCCGTCGCCCCCCCCCCTTCCCCCCCGCAATCGCTTCGCTCCGCCCACAGCCGAGCGACTCCTTTCGGCTCTGTGGCTGTTCATTGCGATATCCGCTGCTCGCTTTCTTTCTGCAGATTTTTTATCAAATAGCTCGTGCTTTGGCAGGACTGAACCGCGCACACAGGACGAGGACACAGAGAAGAAGCGACAAGACACGTCCTGTGTGCGCTGTTCAGTCCTACCATGCACCAACTAGCTCAACTCTCCGTACTTCTACAGCTCGTGTTTTGTATAAGCGAGGGATTGAAGGCAATAGTACAGCAATGAACATTTACCGCCTGAGCATCAAATTTTCCCTGCAGTGCCCCGATGAGGACGACTGCAATCATACTGTTGTTTACATCGCTAGTGCTCACTTTCATAATATAAAACAAAAATATGCACCTAGTTCTAATAAATAATATCTTGTCTTTTGTACCGGTTATACCTAAGCTTGTTTACGCAGTGCGAAAATCCATGGGAAGCGCCGATGCGATCGCTCGCCTAAGAAACGCTTGACGGCCGAGTTGTTGACAGTGTGTAAGACCGCGGCGCTTCTCGCTAATTATCCCGCCTTCCTCCGACGTGGTCAGTACTTTATTTTAAACTATTTTATCCAGAAGTATGTTTGGTAACCGTTCGCGATAACTGAAACGGCTTAACTTGTTATCCACAAGCTAGGGACGGCGACGACTGCTGCTGCATGGCCGTGAAGCACTGCTGGTCAGCCTGGTTCCCATCGGCACTTGCCGTTCGTCATATGCGCGCCCTGCGATTTAAGCAACAGTTGTATTCGGGTCACTGTTGTCAAAACTACACTCGTTGACCATTTGCATTCGCTGAAACTTCTGAATTCGCTCTTCACAACCGCCGCAATCACAGACAGAACTCTGCGGACTCGCTAGGCATAGTCGTCGCGGAAGGGAAAAGAGTCATTGCCGACTAAAATTATTTTAGCAAGCACTTATCGCTGTTTAGTGTTCAAGTGTGCACATGTGGAATATGTGCACACGTTTCCCTTATTTCCAATACGGATAATGTAGAAGCGCAACTAAGTTCCCACCGTCGCCTCATCATCGTGTTTGCGCTCAGCCGCCGACCTGACGAGGATATGGAGGCCGTCCGCCGATCGGGTTCGTCGGTGTCGTTGGCCTAAGAAACTTTTCCAACTACAACCATATTGTAGTGAACTAGATAATTCACTACAATCACATGCTGCTGTTGACCTTGATAGTGTCGTTGTCTGACTAATGTGACCGCAGTGACCACCGCTGTCGTTGTACACTGAAAACAAGCTATGGCTTTCGAATGCGTTTGGAAAGTACCGTGGAGCACCGCGGCAGCCCATAGAGACAGAATGGTATTTTATGTCTCTAATGTCATTCAACTCAAATGGCATTCGAACATACCCGTGTAGCACAGGTATTACGCTCTCACGTTACCTTTTCCTTCACGACAACCATCCTTTGGATGCTTAACATGATCACAATCATCCCTTCCAGCTTTTATACGCTCCCGCCATTCCTTCCTCCTTCCCCGGTAAACATCCTCCGTTTGGCTCCTTCGCTCCCCGCCACACCCTCTTCTATGCATGTCGACCACGTTCTGGACGGTTCCTGTGGTAACCACCATCCGGTAATGATTCTTATTCTCCCGCTCAGCCTTTCTCCTTCGAAGGTCACTCTCCTCCTTCTTCCAGGGTGACAACCTTCCCCCCTATCCCCAATCGCACTCATTCTTCCTGGGAAGCTGCTATACGGACCGCTCAGCCCGCCGGCCAGAAATGGCTGGTGCATCGGGCTTTACGTGAAGCAAAAGCCCGTGGACTCCTGGACCAGTAGGGGACCACCCTAAAAGATTTATTTTTGTGTAATAAAGTTGTTTCTATCCATCCATCCAACCTTCCGTGTGGTTCCCATGCCGGACACCCACTGACTGCGCCTTCCTGTGCTTTCGCTATACCCTCTTCTTGAAATGGGAATCATGCTCCACTTAGGGAACCCTCCACTGCCGCAATACCTTCCTCTTTCCACAGTAATGACCCTCAGGATGGTTTATGTGGCAATCATCCACCGGTTACTCATTCCTCCGCTGTCGTCACACCCTGCTCCTTTCACGCTGTGCCTTCGGAGTTGTTCCCATAGCGTCGATCCACACGCGGACAACTACGACACTGCTACTAAGCGAAACTTAGGTACGGACGTTTAACAGCTTTCTCTTTAAAGCAAACTTTGTTCCAACTGTTTTTTCGCGACAGCAGAAGTACTAGGAGAAGCAAACGCAAAAAGTTTGTGAATGAGAATGTGGCCCATCCTCGCAGTGGTGCACAAGAAGTGTGTATTATTAGCTGTACCGTTGGATGCGCCGATAGCCGCAATCCCTTGCATTAGTCTTCCCGATATCTCTTGCATACCAAGCGAAAGGGGCTGTCGATAAGCTCTTTACTCCGTTTCTTCATTTGATCGACTCGGTAGAAATGAATGTGAAACGCTATATTTAAAACCGTGCCTGCACCTTGCTTCCTGTAGCTCCTCGCCGCTGACCGCTAGATCAAGTTTCAACACCATTACGGCAAAAGTATGCTGTCGGCAGAGCACTTTTCTCTTGATCACAACAAAAATTTGAAATCATGCACCAGCTCAAGTAAAGGCTGCATACATCCAGGGCGAAAGCACTCTTCGGAGTACCAAGCCGCTTATGTCCATCTAAAATTTTCCATCGAGTTCTGAGTGCATTACAAAACAAACGCAATATTTAGAGTTTATTTTTTGTTCAGCTGTTTTTAGAAAGAGCAGCAGCATGTCGCAGTAAACATCAGGCTCATATTACAACCTTTCAGCCATCGAACAACTGGCGGAATATTGAAATTCTTCACTGGAAACACGATAAAATACGCAAAAAGTCACTCGTACTACGTTATCGAGTTTCTTGCCCTGGGAAGCTCTGCACAGTACATACTGCTCATCCAACAGCACATTAAAAGAAACGCGTTTTATATAAACAATACAAGAACGAAACAAAAAGTTGGAAAGTAGCCGCATACGCCGTATGATTTCCTGCAGCGAGCGCGACCCAAAAGCTGAAAGTTCAAAGCATAACGCGGCAGTCGCTTCGAGTTAGTTTCATTTTCAAGCGATATTAATAATTAGTGCTTTCGCCATGTTTCGCTCTTACACGGCACTAAGTCCTTTGCATTAGCGCTCTCTAATGAAGTAAAAAAAAAGATCGGTAATGGCGTTGAAATTATCAGGACCATGTACGGGAAGTGGCTTTCGCTAAAACAGCATTTCGGATAATCCTTGTAAGCTTACAAAGAAGTCCTGAACAAGCTGGTGGTCCATTATTTTTTAAAATTTGGAGCATCTGAAAACGTTATGTATTTCATCTGCTGATTCTAGCTCCCATCTGTTTGGTTTTCTGGTGATTGCAGGAAAGCACTCTTGCGGGTAGTGAGAAGGCGCCACCTTTACGAAACGGCACTTCATGCAAGTTCATTTGCTGTAGAAGCATGCTTATTTTCCCCCTAGTTTTGGCAAGCACTAGTATTCAGCTGCAGACGTAATGATTTACTCTCGATGGCGCCGAAACAGGATTTTGATGGATATTCTCTCAATATATTTGTGTGCTCACTATGAGATCTTTGCTTGTATCCAAGGCACTTTAAAATAACGATCTTTTCTGGAAAGCTGGAGGTACATTAAATTCAATTGTGCGTTGCTTACAGAGGCACTACACACAGAAGCTTACTTAATTATTGATAAGTATTTATACGAGATGTTTCAGAGAAGCCAACCACGGTTTTTGAAAGGTAGGGTTTTCAAGGCAAAGAGATGTTTTTTTGCGAAATATTAATACAGATCCTGGCGGATTTCAAGGAAAAGGCAAATCATATTAACTACTAAATCAATTACCTAATTCTGAAAGTTAACTTTTGAAATATCCCTGATGGGTGCATGATTGAAAGTAGAGATTATTAGGCGGCTGTTAGTGAGAGCCATATCAGTTTTTTGAATTTCGAAAACGTGATTACCTTCGAAACTTTGGCTCAACTGATTTGCGCTATTTATTGTGCCATTTGAAAACTACGCGTCTGGCGGAGAGTGCAAAGCAACGTCAATCTAATGGCGTCTCCACGCGATGCGCTTACTACGGGGCAATGTCTGCCTCGCCTGCACTGGAGCCGCAAAGGGGCGAGGAGTAGAAAGCACCGCAGCACACGTGGGGCATAGATTGTCTCGTGGTAGGTAGTAGTAGTAGTAGCAGTAGTAGTAATAAACTTTATTGACTTTTTGTGCTGCTCGACTCGAGCATGCGTTACTGAATAAAGCGATTTGATTGACATCGCGTTGCGCCCTCCCTTAGGTGCGCGGTTTTCGAAGGGTGCGAGAAGCGGCCTAAATTATTCGAGCCACAGCGGTGAGGGTGATCACGTTTTAGAAGTTCTAAAAACCGACGTGGCTATTACTGCAGGCCAGCTACAAATCTCACTTTGCAATCGGGTGCTGATCGGTTACAGTTAAAGTTAGCTATTAGAATTCTGTTATTTACTTTTGTAATTGGCATGATTCGCATCGTTTAGACGTCCGCCAGCTATGGCTATGCCCTATTACTATGCCTCATAAAACTTCACTGAACCCCAATAATCCTCTTTTAAAAATCATTAGGAAGCTTCCCTGAAACAAACGTTACAGACAAGGCAGCAATGTCTGCTTACTGTGGCCCACCCATAACACAGGCTTTATGTCGTAGATAACAGATTGCAGACGGCGGCACCATATTAAGCGATGTGTTTCTTTCAGGGATGACGCGGACGGTACCTATGGATGCATGGGTCAGCAGCGACATACCAATATCCCCAGTATCGGCCTCCGAGAAGGGGGTTCAGCAATTGCGGATTTAGCAATTCAGTGTTGCTGAAATATTCTTATTCTGTTGAGTTCCACCTTTGTTTAGGCCCGCATCGCTTAGCATTGTCTGAGAGTAGCACTTGGGCTTCATGTCTAAAGCCGCTGCTTGCTGCATGTTTTGTTTCCCGCGTAAGTTGAGAAATTTGCCTTCTTCCCCCTAGTTGTTTTCGTTTGTTCTCCCTCGTTTAAGTTTTTTTGTTTCTCGAACACTGTCTAGAAGCCGAGCAAGTTTTTTTTCATCGCCTGCGCCAGCCTGCTACTAAAAAGATCAGGCGCATAATTACGATCACCCATCGTTTACGTAGTAGGCTGCACTTTCACAAGTGGCGGACTCAGATTTCCGCCAGGACTCGGATGACTCCAAAAAAATGTGCTCAATTTACGCTTCGAAAGCTCCCAACAAAAGAGCTTCCCGTAGGCGGACTGTGTAGTGCGTGAAACAAAAGGCTCTTCGCATTTCAATATCTAGGGACGACTCGTTGAGCTGATTTCGTCCTATTTCGACAGTACTTGTCGCCAGTATAGTTTTGCGAGGAAGAGCTAATAAATGATTGCCACCGAGTGGAGCTCAAATAATTCGCATGGTGTCTGGCTTCTCAACTTTCGCTTTTACTTAAATTTCTACAATACCCAGGCTTGGTTCCTGATAAAAATAACACATTTGCTATCTGATGACAATTCTTTGTTTATTTTTTTTCTTTGAAATTGCTCCATATCTTTTCTTTGGAAGAAAAAAAAAATCAGAGAAAGGACGGTGAAATTAAGGATTGCGTCATTGAAAAAGCCCGAACCGGGCAGTCGTCGCAGCGCTTTAAACCTTGTTGAAGGCACGTAAACTGCAGAAAGTAATACATAATCAGTGACAGTGGAAAACAGTGATTAGTAGTTGTCTATGTTTGAAAATTGTTAATGCTGCACACGATCTGTGAGACTGCTTTCTTTGTAATTGTTGCTTTCAGCGATGCGAATTTGAAACGCGGCGGCTGACGCGCTTGGAGCTTCAGCAGTGGCCTAAGGCGAGATGATGAACGTGCAGAGCTTCTCGAAAGCATGCAGAGAGTGGGACGTAAGCGGCCAGCCGTCGCCCTGACCTGCACTTCGACTCCAGCTTTTACCCTTGAGGTTAGGAAAAGGAGGTCTTTCTAACCGAGCGGCGGTCGGAAAGAGAAAGGATGCATTTTCAAGCGACATCAATCGAGGCAATAAAACTTCCATGAGCTTGTCTTTTCCCCCTCCATCCCAAGGCAAAGTGGCCGCCTCATTCGCCGTCAGAGAATATACGGAACACTATGGATACGCAGTGCCACGCAACGTCTTGGTGGTCTTAAAGGTTGCAATACAGGCGATCTGCGGTTTTTGCATAGAAATATTTTATACAGAATAATATTTGCGTACTGAGTGAATTTCGATGCTTCCTATAGCTTCGCAGATCTCCGCGGTAATTCAGCGATTTGCCATTTACCCGCTGACATTAGGTTGCTTGTTTCAATGTTGGACATTGTAGCAGCGCATCGATACAGGCGGAATCGAGGAACACTTCTGCAGGTACATTATATGTATTGCAAGATGGGGGAAGCTAACTAAATTGTAAAGACGAAGACGAACATTCTGTTTAACGGCGGCATTGCCATCGCTAAACAGGCTGTTCGTCTCCGTCTTTACAGTATATTGAAATCGAAAGCAGTTAGAATTATTCCATAGTACTCCTCTGTGGCGTGACTTATAGGCAACTTTTGGTCCGTGGCAAATAAAAATGAATCAATCGGCTAATCGATCCCTCACTCAATGAATAAATAATCACTCTGTCAGTCAATTTTCTAACTGCATAACATCCAAGTCTAAAGTCCGCGTTTTCTTCCTTGTATTTTACACTGCTCAAATTTTCAACGAAGTGCGGCAGAGGAAACTATTAAGCGGAGGCTGTGCTGAACAGTTCATAGTTGGGGGTTTGATGCAAATCACTGGCGGAATAAGAAGCTACAAAGGAGTTGTCGACGGGATAAGCACTTCTTAAATAGGCAGGACGGAAAGTAGTCCCCGTGTCGCATAAATTATCCGAAATTCTCGGTTCTCATCGTAAGCAAAAAAACATTTGTGTTAGCACTGGAAACGTCCGCCAGTGAAATTCTTTGTATTGTTAAGCCTTATGCGGCACGTATGGGCCCATAACGTCCGTATTCAGATTTGCATTTCAAGGGCTCTTTTCTTGAAGCAGGGACTAGTTTTCAGCGCATTCAAGTTTTCGTCTGTAATAGATAAATGTAAAATATTTCAGCCTGCGAATTTGTGCACACTGCTCTAGGTTACAGACAGACTAGTAAGTGCGGTCGAGAAGATAAAATTTTAAACTGGCTTAGGTTCGTCGGATCCTAAGAAAACTCCATTCCTTTAACCCACGAATAAAGTTTCCCTTGTTAAAGGGAAGCAGAACCCGCTCCCTTGGTCACTAAAATTCGGCAACCGTATGTGCAAGTAGGATTCTGGCCATTGCGACATTCACTTACATATCGGAAGATATTATATACCACAATTTTAGAATATATAGCGTCCGTATTTTGCACTCACACCTTTTGTAGGACTTTGTCATTTATGAAAAGTATACCACGCTGCTTTGCTGCACCGCTTCACATTCGAGCATGGTGGAAAGCGTCTTAAAACTGCATGTCTACAGCAGAGGTGAATTTATGGAATGGTGGTAAGTTGACTGATAATACTGCTGCTACACAAGCTAAAAACAAACTATCACAATTTTTAAAGTGGATCACACGTTTAGACGCACCTAGACGCACGTCGGGTGCTGCTAATCGGCCACATTGAATTGAAATGAATGCTAATAATGACTTGACTGAATCAGGCATTGCGAATGGCGGTTGAGATTCATTAGTTCCGCATACATTGATCGTGTTACCCTCCAGCTGCCCAAGCGTTTAACGAGAGCGGAACAAATGGTATGCCTTATATTCTTTTTGGGATATTTTGCGTGTCATAAATTCTCAATCTGTGGTGAAAGTGCTTTAGCGTCTGCGAGCGACTCAGTGCGTGCACCAGGATCAAATGTATATAAATACATTTACGGCGTTCAAGTATAACGTACACTTTTTTAGCAGGGCTATTTCGCTACATGTGATGTGTGGGGATATTCCTGCGCGATTGAAGATTAATGAAGTTTGCGACTTCCGCAAACTTCTGAATGCAAATTTCAATCTGTTCGATATATAAAATTGTTCGATGTGTTCGAATTCAGTTTACCTGGCCTTGAGTGTATATCTATTTTACCACTTATACATACCCGTGGATAGCCACTAGCGCTTTAAAATTGTCTGTACCCATTCCTTAGTTGCGGAGAAAATTGTAGAGATTGCTCGTCAGATATGTCCCTGGTACCCCTGTTGCCAGTTGTATAGGCGACACCCAGGCTTGAAGAATGTTTTGAATTATACCATGTTTCTGCTCCTTTCACACACAAAAAAAAATACCGTTTGGCAGCGATGCTGAGAACAGAAACACAGGGCTAGAGAGGAAAGAAGACGAACGCTATCTGCCGCCTGAAACATTTATTCCAGAGATGCAGAATACTTGTCTAGAGCACTGGAAAGGTGGCATTCGGGGGAATGACGAAAAATTATGAAGCAGGTATTGAGTTTTACTGATAATGCTTGCGCTTGAGAGCAGCCGAATCGAGACGGGAACGCACAGGCGCCAGCGCCTTACCGCAAGCAAAGAAGATGCGAAAAGATTTCTGTTCATTTGCTCCGTAGCACACCGTCCGAGCACTCTAGACCAATGTGATCCACTCTGTATTGGGGCAACTTTTGCACATGACCAGTCACACTCTTCGGCATGTAGGAGGAGAGCTTCGATTAATTACTTCCGGAAATAAAGACTAGTCGTCACCAAGTGCCCGTCCTCTCTCTTTTCTCTCATCATGTGATTCGGCGCTAAGACCAACGATCGAGTTTGTTGAAGTTTAGTCCGTGTTTAGCTCAAATAGGTATTTCGGTTTCGGTGTTGCTTTGTTCTGGGAATTGGTAAGGGAAGACAAACGCCAACACTTTCACAGCGCTGCACAAAGCATGGCCATAAAGCGGGCAAAGTTTGTGGCGATAACCAAAAAAAACTAATTAAGAGGGAAACACAGTCTGCTTCTAAACTCCAGAATGGTAAAACTAGGCAATGTTAGTAGTTGAAATTTATTTAATTGGAGATACTTTCAATCTCATTAGGCATTCTTGCAGGAGTGGGTTATGCGGGCCCATATATATTTGCTGACACAGGCACTCCACATATATACACAAGGGTAACCAAAGACTATTACAACAAAAGGAGGCGAGAATACGAAATTAAACAAACAACAAAAGATACCTCCATTCACCGGTAGACATTTTAAATATTTACATCATAAATAGAAAGTAAAAGAAAGACACATTATTGATGACATAACTTCCTCATTGATGACAATGCAGACCTGCCAACAAGTGCAAGAAATTTGTCGACTGTGAGATCATCTTCTGATCTAAAGACTTCGAATCACGCACAGCTCGCAGGAAAAGAAGAAAATCTGTACGTGTTATTAGCCTAAATATTCTTGAATGTGAATAGATGTTATGACGGGTTTCTCTGGAAATCTTGAAAGAAATGTAGGTGTCCGAATATACTTTATCTTTCTTATTCAGGATAAGATATCAAAATTTCTGATATTCTAGCATCGCACGACTGGTTAATGTATGAAGCTCGGTCTCGGTGAGCGTCTGCGTCGGCGAGATGGTGCGCCGATATCTGGTGCAGATAGAACGCGCGGCTTTTGTTGGACAGCTTCAAGCGTAGATATTTAATTTTGGGTAACCGGATACCATACCACGTTCGCACATTCCAAAATCAGACGTATAAAGCCAAAAGTTTGACTTCCAGATTAGAGTAGCGCAGGGCCCGTTTTAGGTACATCACTTTGCCGCATGGTCTACATGAGCTTACCATCCCAGACGTGATGATACCATGTTGCCCAAGTACTTATGTGAATGCGAAATGTGAATAGGTACTCACCTATGGGGCACAAACGTGGAGGCTAACAAAGAGGGTTCAGCTTAAGTTAAGAACAACGCAGCGAGCTATGGAAAGAAAAATAATAGGTGTAACGTTAAGAGATCGGAAGAGGGCGGAGTGGGTGAGGGAACAAACGCGGGTTAATGACATCCTAGTTGAAATCAAGAGGAAGTGGGCTTGGGCAGGGCATGTAATGCGAAGGCAAGGGAAGGGAAGGGAAAACTTTATTTACACTAATGGTTTTTCCTGCGGTTTGGGGCATCTTCAGAGACGTCTTGGTTCTACCCCCAGGAACGTTCTCTGTCGAAGTCGTCCGCCTCTAATCAGTGGTCGGTTGCCCTCAGTCCAGGGCTCCGCTGGCCACTGCCGCCCGTTGAGCTCGCTGTACCAGACCTTGTTGGTCTTCACAGCGGTCGCTGGACAGCAGAGTCTCCCACTTCTCCGCACTCAGGTTTTGTATTTTGGGGACCCCGTCTATGTTTTGGCAGGTTCATGTGATGTGGTATAGAGTAGGTTTTTCGTCGCACCAGGGACATTTGTCCGTGTATATCGTAGGGTGCATTTTGTTTAGTATATGTAGGTTTGGGAAAGAGCCTGTTTGTAATTGTCTCCAAGTGACAGCCTCCTCTCTGCTGAGAGATTTGTGCGGTGGGGGATATCGCATTCTTCTGCCTCTATAGTTTTGTAGTATGGCCGAATATTCCCTGGGTGCTGGCGCGAGTTCCGCGGTCTCGTCGGATGCTCGGAAGGTAATGTATCCTCGAGGTATCCTGTCGGCCTCTTCGTTCCCTGCCACCCCCGTGTGCCCCGGTACCCACACAATTTTGTGTGGGATCTTGTCGCTTTGTTCTTCCTGATTTTTAATTCTGTCGCTCGCTGCGAGGAGTATACGGAGCGCGTGACGACCTATCCTGCCATTCATGTAATAACCGCTGGTCCTTAAGGGCAACGGAGTGGATTCCAAGAGAAAGCAAACGTAGCAGGGGACGGCAGAAAGTTAGGTGGGCGGAGGAGATTAAGAAGTTTGCGGGGATACAGTGGCGGCAACTAGCAAAGGACAGGGTTAATTGGAGAGACATGGGAGAGGCCTTTGCCCTGCAGTAGGTGTAGTCAGGCTGATGATGATGATGATGATGAAATGTGAATTCAACTGCTATCTCACACCCTCGTTTTGTTCATGCGGGTTTCGATTTCTACCATTTTGTTATAAATACGCACATACGTGTAGTCATATGCAGGTTTCATTGCTTGCACAACAAGATCCTCCTAGCTTCTTCAATTATTCCGTTTTCTACCTCTCCTTAATTTATTGCTCTTGTGCATCTTATTCGAACAACTATGACACTTGACGACTTGGTGGTAATCAAGGTGCCATATAATAACGGCAGCAGGCAAGTGTTGCCAAAGGCTTCGGCTCAATTCGCCAGCATTCGCTAAGAGATTTGATGAAAACGGTTTGTTATATTTCCTTTCAAAGTTAAAAAAAAAACAGTGTCGCAGTCATGCCATCTGAGAAATCATAATTTGTTGTGGGCATATTAGGAAACCTTCTTACCGCTCTCCCCTTCATACCTCGCCGCATTTCTTCGGGAGGCAAGCATCAGCGTTGCTTTAACTCCCACAGTGAGCCCTTGGAAATATTATATAAGTGGTATATGTCCCGTGCCTAAATGCTCGATCTTCCACTCGACACCTAAACAATAAAAAATGCACGATGTAATTTGTTTTTGCTAGCTCACTTTTGTTACCAAAAATTGCAGCTAGGTTTGGATGCCATTAGCCTTCAGTAAGCCTTTATGAAGCATATTAAAAAAACTTCGTTTAATTAAATTTTAATTCGTTCTGTTTTGAGGTTTACTTGCGCAGCAGCATTATACTGGTCATCGCCCTCCATTCAGCACAGAAATCGTCTCCTGCAATATTTGTTACCATACTCAAAGTAAATGTTCGCGCGTGGTTTTGAACATTTCGCTTCTTTCACTACGCTTTAAAAAACATGCATGTGTATACGCAATAGAGACGAGGCATTAGAGGAGAAAGAAAATACACTTTGCCTGTAACAATACATGCTTGCCCTCATTAGTTGAGATCTGCACTTTCGTCGCTGTTCGCGAAAGTTGAAAATATTTTGTGGTTCTCTTACTGCGGCGCCAATCAGCGCCACGTCTTTTGGAGCCCCGTCAGAGCGGCGAATCCAGCTTTCCTCTAGTCGGTGATTAAGCTAAGGTTCCGAGCCGAGTTCATTTCGAGACGCAATCTGTCACCAAAGGCGGATTTGAGCGTGTAAATGAGCGCCATCCTACGCGTCCCGCCGACTGAACGCGGGTAGGGCTCCGCGTAAAGTTTCCCAATATCGAGTTCACCAGCGAACAACATTCGAGCGCGTGCGCTTTCAGTTTCGTGTTTGTGTGCCGTTGTTTACAAAGCGAGCGGGGTAGCATTAGGCCAGTGTCAGAACAAACAGACGCTTCTGTAGAACTCCCGCTGAGAACTTTAATTGCGTACCGGTGAATTCGATACCATTCTGTTTACCTAGCCGCATTTGGGTGAATAAACAATGAAAGTGCAAAATGTAAAGCAACGAGCTGTCGTGTCTAAGCCTTCCGCTCAGGGTCTGTAAGGGCACTTCGTTACTGAAAATTGTCGCGGGGAGACACGACTATTTTTCATGTCATAAATATAACTATCGGAAACGCAGTTTCCGCGTGTGGTGCTTTGTACACCTAGGTTAAGTAAGTGCAGAATTTCATTATTTCATTTTGAGCGCATGTCTTATTGCTCTCTATGGACTCCAAAACTGCAGTTACTAGGTGCTCCCTTGGCAATGTATCCAGGGCTACAGCTTGGCAACAGAAGCCTATGAACGGCACGCCCGTTGAAGGTGCGCGCTGTCAATCCCACTCTTTGACATTCTGAATTTTGTAGCTCCTTCGCTCCTTACCATTTTGCTTGAAAAAAAAAAGTGGGGACATGCTCAATGACAACCGATATTACCACTGCTCAGTAACAACGCTTTGTCGCAGAAGATATTGTGTAGATTTAACATTTCCACCTGGAATAGTTGAAATACTAAGAGCAAAGTGAAAATCGGTTTTATGCTCTCAGCTTAATAATTTCATCACCTGCTTCCATGTCTCTTTCAGTCCCTGCCCGAAAAAACTTATGGCGGTAAAAAAATTGTCATTTAGCGCGTAAGGAAAAAAAATGCAAGCGCTTTGGCGCAGTACACAAGTTCGTAAATGATTCCAAAATATACCTCCTTCGCTAGTTTGGGAACAGAGCGAATAATGAGCGTCTCTCAGCTTCAGCAGAAGGGCGCACACTTGAAGAAAATTAAATATCCCTGAAGTATGAAGCCTGTCGCGCATTATTACAACTTAAAGGACAGGGCATCTTCGCGGGCCAAATTTATACTTCTGCTCTACGGTTGTAACTCTAAATCAGTTTGCTTTTGTTAAATACTGTGGGAGCGGTATGCATTGCAGCACACTGGAACACCAGTCTCCGTGTCACCGCGCCGTCGACCACGCTGGCGTTAAATATAAGCCCAGGGCGGGCCGCCGCCAGCGACCACTATTTGTGCACAGCAATAGACACGAGAGTAAACTGCGCGCGGATGTGCTTTCTCCCAGAAAAACAGTACATCGCATGAATTATTAATGGCAACTACCGGACCGCCTAGGCCTCCCCTCGCAACGCGTTCTAGGAGGTTACGCATCTTGCCCAGTGTGGCCTGTAGTACGGGAGCGTCTGGTGCGTGACCACTCATGTCTCCGTAATATAGCATGGTGCTAGCTATATTTCTCTGACATATATTCCTGCGACAATCACTTTGCACATTTGACAACGAGGATGTTCCAAAGACATTGAAAACTTACAGGTCGCCGTGTTTTGTAGATTTCGGTCATAAAGCACCACTTCTATATTGTAACGGTGTTGCTTGTACTCTATTTTGCTATAAGTAACCACGAAACGCTTTTGCAGTGATCGTCGCCTGCATTTTTAGTTTTTATTATCAATATGTTGAAATCATCTGCACTCTGATTAAATCTTATCAAAGCGCACACCGCACCGCACTTCTGCCGGTTTCGGACCCCCCAACGCTAGAAACCTTGTTCGGGTAGCTCCGAATTAAAATGGCAGACCTTGTTCAGCGACTTAAGCAATAAGCATCTCATGATGGGTATATAGAAACCGAATTCAGAAGGGACACTAAAGACTGCTTAGGTGTGGGAATGCGAAAGCATTATTGTTCCTGGGTGGACAAACGCACGCACGCACACACGCACGCACACACGCACACACACACACACACACACACACACACACACACACACACACACACACACACACACACACACACACACACACACACACACACACACACACACACACACACACACACACACACACACACACACACACACACACACACGCGCGCGCGCGCGCGCGCGCGCGCGAATAATGTTCTTCTAATGAATTGCTAGGTAAGAAATACACCAACATCATCTCTAGAAGAAAGGGACAGGCAACGCAGCGATAATGAAGAGTAGAACACTTTGGGTGCACGATACATATGAAAAAATCCGAGGACAATAATGGGCGCAGTAGATCTGGGGCTGAAATTGCCCACGCGATACTGTACTTGAGATTCGTGAGCTACAAGCATTAGAGATTCACCAAAGTAGGGTTGGCAAATTGTACAGAACACCAGAAACGTTAATGGCGCTGAAAAACAAAGACACCACGAAAATGTCAGGACAAGCGCCGCGCAATTTTCGTGGCGTGTTTATATTTTAGCGCAGATGCGTCCTTTTAGTTAGAACCACTCAACAACTAGTCAAACTTGATGCTTTTTTACTTGGTAGATTGGCTCTACGGACTATTGGAACGAGTAATAACACAGTTATACACCAAAATATGGGTTCGTCGTCACTTGAAACACGCGATGCAGAGAGCACAATGTTGTTTGAAAAGACTAAAACAGAGGACCATCTGTTATCTTGCTTTCTCCATACATGCCCTGCCTAAGCCTGCTTCTTCCTCTTGACTTGGACTAAAATGTCATTACCCGGATTTCTTCTGTCACTCACTCCGCCCTCTTCCTGTCTGTTGACGTTGCAGGTGTCATTTTTCTTTCTATAGCCATCTACGTTGGCCTCCAACTGAGCCCTTTTCGTTAGCCTCTATGTTTGTGCCCCTTATGTGAGTACCGGTAATAAACAGCGTTGTAAACTTTTCTCTTCGGGAATATTGGTAAATTGCCTCTCTTTAGTAAACCTCTTCTAATTGGTAAACCTCTTCTTCGCACTCCTTAACCTCTAAGGATATACCTGATATATCGAATATATACAACCTATACGAGCACTTCACAAGGGTCAGATTCGTGCACAACGAAGAAATAATCTCCTGGAAGCTCTTAACAAACTACGTCTCCACACAGTCACACTGAAGTTAATTCAAGGTCAGGTTGGATTTCTAGTAAATGACATGGTGCATCACCATAACCGCGAACTTCAACATCTTGCGCCTGAGATTTCCTTGCCTTATGTACTCACATTTAATACAACTTTCCTCTACAAACAAATAAATACTCAGTATGACAATATTAGAGATACACTTCGTACATTTCCTGTTTTGGTCAAATCTCTCCCCGCCACGCAATTACGTAGTCTTCGACGCATACACCTTAATACTATTCTTACTCCTGCCTGTTATATTTCCTACTTTATGACACACTCCCACGCGTGCCCCAGTTCTGATGAACACTAGGCTAATTTAGAGCATTCGCTTTTCTCCTGCCGAATTGCCATTCAATTCCATCATTTCTCGTATTTTTCACCTTAACGTGAAGGGCTTGGCTAGCCTCGGATCAGCGGATAGTCCAGTTGGATTCGGTGACACTGCGCAGCACATTCTCGACAATTATTGTTGCCTTCAAATCACCTTTTTTTCTGCCTTTTTTTACTTTATTATCTTGCGCACTCTGATACACAATGATTGATGAGGTAGTAACTGGAAAACAGCTTGCTACAAATTTGAGGAATCTCTTTTATGTGCTCATAATTAGTAATCAAATCTTTCAATGCGATAGCGTGAAAGGCTCAGTTCACCAGAAAATTTGGTGTCGGCGTTGTCGATGGAGTGAACGAAAAATCACTGGCATGTCTCCGGCAGGCGGTTCCCAGAGAGCAACTTAGGAGGCAGGTTAGCCACTTTGGCCACGTGACCTTGCCGCGATACCACAACCTCCCCACGGGATAGTGAGTAAACTGCCCACCGTGGCAGGCGGTAGTTAAATAAATTATTGGTCACTCGAGAATACCCACCTGGACTACGCAATGCCTCCCCTTGGAGCTCCTGCCATCGCAGGGCAGTGGCGCATTTGCTCAACCACTGCAGCGCTGGCAAGGAAGTGCATGTGGACTGCCAGGGTTCTATGAATGGTAAGTATAGAATGGCCTTCTGCATAGACGGAATTTAACCCGTTACATTAAAGCGTCATACCCTTAAGGTGGAGCATAAGTGTTCCGTCCAATCTTTTTTTTTTTTTTTGGTGTCTCAGCCTGTGACGATCGCTTCACGGTGCATAAAGCTTGCAACTTTAGTTCCTGTTTAGGTCTAGCGTTCGCACTAATCAACATGGGTCTTGATACGCTACTCGTGCTTTGCCATGGTTTACGAAAAACGTCTTATTTATATACTTCAAGGTTGTGGAACAAAGTTGGAGCAAGCTTCAAAGGATGATTTCTGAAAAGCGCGAAACGTCCGTTATTTGGTTTCCAATTATCTTGTACATGTCATAGAACAAAAATTTTCTTTTTACTTGTTAATCTTCATCATTGCACTAAGTTCGCAGCTATAGAAACTAAGACATTACTGACAATTACACCCTCACAGGGATTGCTTAATCCGCAGCCGCATGCGAAATATCAGGAGAAATGCTAGGGGTCCATGTACACCATTGAGGCCTACAGGCGGCCAGACTGCGCGCTCTAGTTAGCTGTCTACGTGGATATCTATCTGGGCGTGAGCTACACGCAGAAAACTGGGAGAACACTCCTGAGTCTCCTGGTTAGTTTAATTAGGTGGGAACGAGGACGTATTTGCACCCGCTACGCCTAGCAGGCTTCGTAAATGTCAGAACCACGTCTGCGATCTAACTGCGCAGACTTTGTGCGATGTTGTGCAGCTCCCAGGTTTCGAAACTCGCCAACACATCCAAGTTTCCGCTAACGGAGCAAACATATGGCGCATAGGGTAGTGTTTAGACGTTTCTGAAACATCGTTTTGATTCTCGCAATCACAGTTTTCGATAAAGAACTGAAGCTCCGTTTCCACAACGCAGTTTACAAGTGTATGGCGACGGAACATTTGCATCGTCCGTAAGCTAATCAGTACTTATTGTCGTTGAAACTTCGCGGCTTAATTTCTGCTTGAAACCTGTGTAAACGAATTTCCGGTGTAGCATAAGTCTACTTGCAGGGTAACATTTTTTGGCTTGTTGATGCTGACAATTAAAGTATATGTACATGAACGCTGTTTGTTTTCTCATATAATGCGAATATCGACTCAAGTTGCATAAAAATAACGTGCAGATGCGTTAATTCAAAATATGATACACTGGAACAGTATTACAGAATGAGCATGATCAACGTGAAACGTTTGATTATCATCGAAAGAATGAATTTCGTCTCTCGTGAAACTTAGTAGCTTCCAAAATTGATTTTTTAATGGATCCACTACTAAGTCTTTATGCTAAAACCAGTGTTCGGATCAGGAATCCTGCACGCTAGAAATGAGTTTCTTGTGCGCTCTTTATACCTTGAAGTGAGAAAATGGCAGGCGATGTACCCTTTACCTTCAGCTAGAATGCAACATTTCCGTGCTGCTAAGAGAAAGGTATAGGTCAAGCTCTCAGACGCTCACCTGAACTCACTTTCTGCCTCGGTTTGCGTTTAGCCATATATTTGCGGTAAAAGTATGCATGCTTGTATGGACTTTATTCCCAGAAGACAACAACATATATGAGGTGATAGAGGAATGCGCAGAATATCGTTCATTGTTTACGAGAAAAAATTCGAGTCAGTAGAAACCTCAGCAGTCATTCAGGCAGCGCGGAATCAGGGTATAGAAGAATGCTATGTGAAAATATTAGAAGATATTTATAACAATTGCACAGCTACCATAGTTCTCTATAAAGTCAGCAATAAGATTCGAATAAGAAAAGGTGTAAGGCAGGGAGACACGATCTCGGCTATGCTATCCACTGCTTGTTTAAAGGAGGCATTCCGAGACCTGAAATGGGAACAGTTGGGGATATGCGTTAATAGAGAATACGTAAGTAATTTACGATTCGCTGATGACATTGCCTCGCTAAGTCACTCAGGACATGAACTGCAAAGCGTGATCAATTAATTAGACAGGCTGAGTGGAATGGTGGGGATAAAAATTAACATGCAGAAAACCAAAGTAATGTTCAACAGCCTGGCAAGGGAACAGCAGTTCGCAGTTGGTAGCCAGGAGTTGGAAGTAGTATGAGAATATGTCTATTTAGGGCAGGTAGTGATAGCTGATCCGGATCATGAGAGGGAAATAACTAGAAGAATAAGAATGGGGTGGAGCGCATATGGCGGGTTCTCTCAGATCATGAATGGCAGTTTACCAATATCTCGCAAGAGAAAAGCATACAACAGCTGTATCTTACCGGTACTCATCTGTGGGGCAGAAACATGGAGGCTAACAAAGAGGGTTCAGCTTAAGTTAAGGACAACGTAGTGAGCTATGGAAAAAAAAATATAAGTGAAACGTTAAGAGATCGGAAGCGCGCGGAGTGGGTGAGAGGACAAACGCGCGTTAATGATATCCTAGTTGAAATCAGGGGGAAGAAGTGGGCTGGGGCGGGGCATGTAACGCGAAGGCAAGATTACCGCTGGTCCTTTAGGGTAACGGAGTAGATTCTAAGACAAGGCAAGCGTAGCAGGGGGCGGCAGAATGTTAGGTGGGCGGATGAGATTAAGAAATTTGTGGGAATAGGTGGCCGCAACTGGTGAAGGACAGGGTTAATTGGAGAGACATGGGAGAGGCATTTGTCCTGCAGTGGGCGTAGTCAGGCTGATGATGATGATGATGATGATAACGTAAAACGGCAGAATTCGATTTACTGAGTTAAAACGTTGTTGATATTGAAAAACTAAGTTTAATGGAGACGATGCAAAAATCCTTTGGGCAAGCCTTAGCTATAGCGTTCTTTCCAATACAGCGATGAACTCTTACAGTGGTTTTTATTTGCTTTGGTTCATGACGCACGCAGGTGAAACTCTCGTAATAATCAAGAGGTTTGCGTGGTTTTTCGGTAGCGACTATAAGCAGAAAGCAATAGCGTCGATAGCAACTTTTCGACGCTTGCAATCTGCGCAGGGAGCGAGGGTGTACCTCAATGCATGTACCGTTTTAAGAGTATTCAAAGGAAAACGAATGACGAGGACACAATTACATTGAAGTTTTTCATGTTTATTATGTCCTGTATTGAACTCTAACGTCACAGAGCTTTCTAAATCGCATTGGAAACACCATAAAAATTTAATTCTAGATTGTTTATCCGCTATAGGAAAATAGTACGGGGGCGTCCATATATAGTAATGGCTTACGCATCAAAGCGAAGAGAACATGCCCCAAAAATTATATGTGTATACTCCGTTACTGACAACCGTCGATTTGGATACTGATAATTACTGATTATTAGGAAAAGAAAGGTGCAGTAACTGTCTTAGTAGAAGTAGTCGGCCGAACCGCTCCACGAGGGGACGAAAAACAGAAGGAGCGAAAGAAGGCAAAAAGAAATACTTGACGCTGCGTTGGCCGGAAGGTTAATTTCACTTGCAATTTCATCAAACAACGCTCATGCGTGTTGTCCGCTGCATCTCTATTGAAATGCCGGCAAGCGGTCGGGATGCTCCGAGGTGCATGTCCGGAAGCCGCCATCTTCCACTCGTGACTTATACTGTGTAAGCAGAAAAACTTACCTAGAATTGTAACATTCACGCCCGTCGCAGCGCAAGCTGTTTTGTCGGGGAGGTGCAGGTATTCGAGAAGAAAACGCTGGGCTTGCACGCATAGATCAACGCCAATACGTCGTCCGTGAGGTAAGCAAAATGGGGTGGCGGGCACTGCTTTTGTTGATTTGCGGGGTAACTGCATATAGAAATGCATGTAAACAAGAATTTTCAAAAACTTTGTGAATTAGGCAATGCACCGACGAGCTCGTTCCTGCATTACAAAAAGGTGAGTACACTCCAGAGCAAAAAACTCAAATATGGGAGGTAATTTCAAAGCAAGTATTTTTACAGCTATGGAATATGTGGTTACCTGAGACAGCTAAAAGGGAGAGAAGGGCTCCGACGGGCGCGTACGTGGTCCATAGAAACTTGTGTAAACAAAACTTTCCTACGTTTTCCCAAATTGCAGTGCGGCTGCGCAGGCGAGCCGCTCATTAGCCACAAGCATGTACTTTATAAAAGCATATGATCGGCATTCGAAGCTTACTTTATAAAACGTAACTGTAAATATGTGTTACTACTTCAGAAAAAGCATCACAGAATGATGTGCGTAGACGCCTCACAACGTCTACGTGTTCAGTCAGCTGGGTGTTTCATCGAATCGCAGCATCTTCTCGTATAATCTGATATGCTGCTGCCGCGTGGGCCGTGTGTTCCCGCAAGTACAGCCGGTTATTCTTGGGAATGGGGAAGGTAGTTTTGCAGACGGAATGGCCCGCGAATGGCGAAAAGTAATAGACGACGGTACAAACAATATCTCCGATAGACAATATCTTGCCGCATTGTGGTCGATGGTGAGAAACAATTTCGATTGGCCGGAGGGCTATATCAGAAAAGTCACGGGCTCCTGTCACTGAATTTATCACCCTTGAACACATGATGGAGTGTAAAGCCGGATGCGGGTCCGACCATTTTATTCTCTAAAAAACATGAAATTCTACCGGTTAGCCTGGTATTTAATGCGACAGTTAAAGGCCCCGTTACGCAGAAAGTCCGGCGTCGGTGTTGCCGGCGTTGTGAGAGAAAAATAAAGGGCATAGATCTGGCAGGTGGTCTCCATAGAGCAACCTAGGAGGCAGATGGGCCTCCTAGGTCAAGGCGCCTTGCGGGGCCATCAGAACCTGCCCACCGGATTGTGAGCAAACTGTCCACCATGGCAGGTGGCAGTTAAATTAATGACTGGTCGCTCGGGAAGAGCAACCTGGGTGGCACAAGGCCCACCTCTGCAAGCACCTGCCATCGCAGGGCAGTGGCGCTTCGCCTCAAGGCTGCAGCACGGCGCCAGGAGTGGTATGAAGACAACCAGGAATCTACGAATGTAAAATAGAGCATCACCTTCTGCATATATATTATTGTCTCTCTACGTTATCGTGTCATATTCTTAAGGCGTAGCTTAAGAGCCTCCTTCAATTTATTTCTTAGCATTAATTAACATGATTACAGTGAATTCTACCGACCGTGCAGCTATCTCTCGACTTACCGTCGCTTTCCTCGACTACCGAATGTTTTTGCTTCCGAAATAAATTCACTTGATGATCAGCGCTCGTTTGTGTCTTTCACTGTTTCTGTTCTATTATCGTTGTGCATTGCGCTATGCAGGATGTTCCACCTAAGATTTACACAGTTTTTAAAACTGGGCTTTTTCTTTTGTCAGAGCGCTTTTTTCGGCATTGCATTGTCAGCAGTGTGGTACAGCACAATAAAACTAAGACGCGCTGACTAGCAGGCTGGTTAACAATTAATGAATAGTGAACTTTTAACTATTACTCGTAGGAACCACTCTGCCCGCTTGCGTCCCTTAACGTTACACCGATCATTTTTCTTTCCATAGCTAGCTGCATTGTCCTTCTGTCTATGTTGTTTCTTCCCCGTATGTGAGTACCGGTAAGATACAGCTGTTGTATACTTTTGTCTTGAGGGATATTGTTAAACTGCCATTCATGATCCGAGAGAACCTGCCATATGCGCTCCGCCCCATTCTTATTCTTCTACTTATTTCTCTCTCATGATCCGGATCAGCAGCCATTTCCTGCCCTAAGTACACGTATTCCCTTACCACTTCCAGCACCTCGATACCAATTGTGAACTGCTGTTCCCTTGAGAGACCGTAAAACATTGCTTTGATCTTCTGCATGTTAATTTTAAGACCTACCGTTCTGCTTTGCCTGTATAAGCCGTTGGTCATGCTTTGCAGCTAATCTCCTGAGCGACTTAGCAAGGCATGTCATCAGGGAACCGCAAATTACTTAGGTATTCTAAATTAACTCTTATCCCCAACTGTTCAAATCCAAGCCTCAGAACACATCCTTTAAACAGGCGGTGAATAGCATTGGCGAGATTGTTTCTGCCTGCCTGACACCCTTCATTATTGGAATTTTATTGCTGACTTAATGAAGTGCTATGGTAGCTGTGCAGTCGTTATATACATCCGAGTATTTTAGCATAGGGCTCTTCTACACCCTGATTTCGCCCCGCCTGCCTGACTGCTGCTGCTTTAACTGAGTCAAATGCTGTCTCGTAATCAATGACCGCTTTATATAGGGCCGCCGTGGTGGCTAAGTGGTGATGGTGCTCGGCTGCTAACCCAAGAGTTGCGGGTTCGAACCCGGCCGCGGGAGCCGCATTTCTATGGAGGTGAAATGCTAGAGGTCCGTGTACAGTGCGATGTCAATGCACGATTAAAGAGCCCCAGATGGTCGAAATTTCCGGAGCCCTTGACAACGGCGTCCCTCATAGCCTCAGTCGCTTTTGGGCGTTAAATACTCATAAACCAAACTTTATATAAGAGTTGATTATATTCCGCGCAATTTCTCTATCGCCTGATTGATAGTGTGAAGGAGGTCTGTTGTCGAGTATCCTTTACGGAAGCCTGCCTGATCAATTGGTTGATTAAAGTCTAAGGTTGTCTTGATTCTATTCGCGAATTCCTTAGTAAATACCTTCTAAGGAACACACAGTAAGCTGATTGGTCTGTAATTTTTTCAAGTCCTTGGCGTCTTCTTTCTTATGAATTAGGATATTGTTAAGATAATGGTGCAATAACAGGGACCAGAGAAAAGCAATCTGGATTATCCACCCACTACCGGGGAGCAGAGGGAACTGTTAATGATGGTGTCGTAGAGCAGTCGACATCTCTTGTATGCGCCTTCAATATCAGCGGTTTGCTGTCACTTGCATCAGGTTCTGTTCTTTGCACCAGGCTGGTTCTCTAAGAGCATGAATGGCAGTTTACCAGTGTTCCTGAAGAGAAAAATATATAACAGCTGTATCTTACCGCTACTCACCTAAGGGGTAGAAACGTGGAGGCTTACGGAAAGGGTTCTCCTAAAATTACGGACAGCGCAGCGAGCTACGGGGGAAAAAAGATAGGGGTAACGTTAACACACCGGAAGAGGGAAGATTGGGGGAGGAATTAAACACGGGTTAATAACATACAAATTGAAATAAAGACGAAAATATGGGTGGGGGCAGGGCAGGCAATGCGAAGGAAAAGTAACCGATGGTCCTTTAATATTGACGGACTGTATTAAGACAGAAGGCATGCGTAGCAGGGGGCGGCAAAAAGGTAGGGGGCTGGATGAGATTAAGAAGTTTGCTAGGATCGAGGGGCCGTAACTGGCGCAGGACAGGTCTAATTGGAGAGAGAGGGACTCTTTAATGAAGAGCAGAGAATTTAGCCGGCGTTTAAAAATCGCTGGCATGCTACTCTGTGTAGGGAGGGGAATTTGGGAGATAAATACAGAAGGAGAGCAGAGTGGAAGAGGTTAAAAAAAAACGAAGATAAAATGCGGCCATGAAATGGGTACTAAGGATGCAATGGCGAGTATTGAAGTAACCTATGGAGTGATGGAGTGCATAGTCCGTCAAATGGGCTGAGGAAGTTCACTGCATGAAGAATGCATGAAGGTGACGTGCAAGTGAATTTAAAGCTTATCGAGATGTCCAATGTCTTTTAAATATGTGAATAGAAAAGTCATTGCAAGTCTCTGTTGCCTAAGGCAGGCTAAGGGACCTAAAACTTTGTCCATTGTAAGGGGCACTGAGCAGAGCTTCTGCATGCAATGTTCATAGTAGGTCTAATTGGAAAGATATGGGAGCGGCCTTTGTCCTGCAGGGGCGCAATCAATGTGCTGTTGACGATGATGCACCAGAAACAAAGCCGTTTCCGCGATCTCGAACGTGTGGCGCGTTCTTGCGCCTTCAAATTCTCCTCGGACCGCAAACTTTTTTTTTATTTTCTGCTTAATATGGAAGGCCATGGTTTCTTGGAAAGCTTAGAAATATTTAGGCTAGCGCCCAAAGTCTGTGGATGGCACACTGTTGACTTTTATGTCTTTTCGATCTTGAAGGGCTTGCTTTGCTGAGGCAGAGGCTGTTCGCATATACTTTCTTTAGTTGAGAAAAAACTACGTGCACTGTTTTTCTTCTAACAACGTGAAGAAAATTACTTCGCGAGACTTTGAGCCGATGATACCCTGAGGAACTGACCGGAACAAATAGAACCCACACTGCTCTATTCGCGACATCCGAAATCACAAACTAAGGGCTCAGTAGGAGCGTTGAATGCTGGGCAATTGTGCAATATAGAAAAAACACCTTTATTTGGAAAGATCAATGCCGGAATCGATTTCTCTATCCCTTTGCCTTGGCTTTTTTCCGCAAATAGAACCGGGAAAGGCGCCTTTAGCAGCCCAGCTGCCAGACATTCAACCAGCGTTTATTTTCTTTCTAGCCTAAATCTTCGCTGTTGTTTTCGTTCTTGAGAGGCAAAATTGATTTTCCGATGCACAGGCGAAATATGTTTATTTTTTATGACTACAATTAAAGGAATGGCATTTAAACTTCGCAAAAGATCATGGCTCTTGAACTTTATGCATATTGCAGGTGACAAAGCCGGATGAAACGCGAGTCGTTAGCAGCGACACAATGTTTACAATTAGAAGGCGAAAAAATGGCGAAACAAACAAAATTATACCGCCAGATTCACGTATTTCTTTATTTCTTTATTCAATTTTTACCCAGCTTAGCCCGAAGGGGCTTTAGCCAAGAATTAGTGATACGCAAATAACTGAAGCTGTTAAGAAGAATTATATACTGTGCTTAAGAATTTTCACCAAATATAAGCTGTGTGACGGCATCTTCCTCAAGACGAAAGTTCTAATAAAGAAATTTGTTCGGCACATATGTTCCCGACCAGCACGTATTACGCGTACAAGTGTGTGTATCGTCCAGCTAGCGGCTGTAAAAAAAATATTCCGGAAAGAAGCGTAAGAAAAAGATACCAGAGCAAATACTCCCGCCCCTCGTCGTACAACGGAGCTGGCCATCGACAATTGCTGCTGTTTACCCGGCAAGGCCAATACGACGGCCCACAGGGCGAAGCTGATGTGTGTAGATGCGTCTGTGGGAATTATGTTTTGTGTTTATTATATATGTTTAGTGTTCGACCAATAATGATTAGAGCCAGGTGGCTTCTTGAGGCGAGATGGCGGGAGAGGCGTTTCTTTGCTAGCTTTGTTTCCCGCTTTTTTGTATTACTTTTCGCTTAAGAGCGTGCCTTTGATGGCATCCTAATGGCCAGTGACCTAACAATGGTGCTCCGAAAGGGCACTCAAACGACGTGAATCCAGGCGCCATTTCCGAAGCCAAAGAGGGCTACAATCATTCGGTCGTCGGCCACAGGCGCAAACCCTCTTGGAAGCGCCTCAACGGCGCTAGCTCTAAAACATAGCAGAAAATACATGTTTGCACAACCTCGACAACAGGCTTTGAAGATTCTTTCAGGCAGTGTAGATGATGCAGTCTACTGAAAACACTTCTTTCTGGCTAGGTCGTGGCCTCCACAAATTCCATTTGGTTCCACGGCTGCCGAGCTTTGCTTACCCTGCAGCCTCGAGACCAACGCTGGGAAAATTTTAGATTTCATTGTTGAAAGTTCTGAGTAAAGTTTATTGCACGGTGCCTAAGCAATAGCAGAGTGCAAAAGCGCTCTGAGTATACACGTGCCATGGCGTGTGTACTCTGGCGCAGTTTCTATATTTAAGGGCTACACAGCCACCTTTGATGCGAGCTTCTATTTCGCCCAAAAATAGTCACAGCAGCACTTCACTATTATGGGTGTTTCTGTGCGTAGCTATGTAGTTCTGCTAAGCACACATATGTCCCAAATCTCTTTGAATCAATATTAAAGCAATAGCGCTAAGGGCCCTGTTCGCCGATAAACTGGCACTGTTGAGGGGCGTGTGGATAAATTCCGGTTTGGTCTAAAAGGTGGTGACGTCAAAACCACATGAGCTCACACGGGTAGTTCAAACACCCCCCAATGATCACAATACAACAATGATTAATTCAGTACACAATTCCTCTATGTTCTACCGGAGCACTACGCATTGCCTTTGGAGAAAGAAAAACAATTTCGATGTAAAGAAAAATGGTCGAGCCGGAACTGGCACCGCTGCCCATCAACCTCTGAGGAATTTTCTTTGAACTTGGTCAAATAAGGAATTATGTGCCTTGTGATCAGTGAAGTAATCTTAAAAAGAAATCATCAGTAAAAATAAAACAGAAAAGAATTGTTCATGTTTGCGAAGTAATATGCAATGAGGCCCCAGGCAGCTGAAGGAACCAATTAACTCTATCGCGCTATACACTTAAGGCGGAGCTTTTTTTTTTAATTTCGTAAATATGAGCTGTGGCATCAGAGAGTTAGATATACATATGCAAACCGGTGGATTAAATTCCAGCAAGGCTGGGGCCCAGGAGTCCACATTCGTGCGTCTGGTGGTCGGCTGGGGAGGAAACCCTGAATGCCGAGATGTCGCTTGCGTGCCTCGCGAAGTCCGGGGCAAGTTAGCAGAAAGTGAGCTGACGTCGCCTCTGTAGCATAAGCGTGGCAGAAGGGACAGTTCAGAAGCGAGGTCTGCGATGTCCAGCAGGCGCTGACGGCACGCGTCAGCGCAGCATCCACCCGGATTCTCCTCAGCGCCATCTACTCACTGCGAGTTAAATTGCCGGAAAGGTTGGATCCACGCGGTAATGTTGAAGCACGCGTGGAGCGGCGGAGAAATTCCTTGTTAGGCAGGCCGGCGTCTCCTGCGGATAGATTTAGTAGAGGAAGCGGGTAAGTCATTTCCAGAATGTGGGACACACTGCCCGCTTCCCTAAGACGGTGCGTATTGCGTCTAGCCCACAAAACTCGGACTGGGCATGGATACGATTGCACGATGGTGTACACATCGACAAAAATACCCAGGCTGTAGATACGAGCCGTAGAGCCCCTACTGCTTGTGGTGAGTTGGTATAGAGCAGACGACAGTTCGGGGAAGTAGATAGGATTCCCTTTAAAGCGGACAAGCCGTCACGAATGGCAACGAGTTCTGCTATCACAGCGGGAAGCGGCGCTTCTGTGCTGTAGAAGCATGTTTGGCGTGCATTAGGCACAGCTGGATAGAGGAGACTGGTGTGCAATATGTGGTCTTTTGAGCTTGAAGGGCGCCAACAGAGTCTGCTGGGAGCGGTGGCTCTGTTTCTCTCACTGAACGATACGCGGTGCGCGTGACACGTAGGGGTCGGTTGTCGGTGACCTGAGGATGCTGTCAAGGAGGACGTTCCAAAGGCGTTGTGTAAAGAAGCGGATAAGAAGGGCCAAAATAATTTGCGAGGGTAGACGCCGGAGACATTGTTGATATTTTCAGGCTGTGCGCATTACGGCGCTGCTCTCCGAGACGGAGAGCAGCGCCGGTGTGACAATGTTGACAAGCAGACGGTGTGACAATGTTGACAAGGAGACGGTGTGACAATGTTGACACATGGAAGCAATCGCGTGGGTTAACCACCACCTTGTATAGCGGCGATACGCCAGGTTGAGACGACAGGCGACCTCACTTTTGAGCGGTTCCTCGGAAGGACGTTTCAGACTGGGATGTCATTTCGGCAGCATGATTGGTAGGAGACGTAGAGCCTGGAGGACGAAGGTGTTCTATCGTAGGCCTAGCTCGCTTCAGCTGCGGACTTCGGCGAGGATCGCCGACTACGGGTAAGGCGAGTCCCCGATCAGATGGCGGCTAAGCACCGCAAGCAGCAAAGCTGCGGCTGTGGCTTGGCAGAAAATCGCCGGCCAAGTGGTAAAAATTGATGGAGTGCACTACTGGAAACACGTCCGGTCCAGACTACGCGCCATCTTCGTTTCAAGGCGGAGCTTGTGTCCCTAAATTTCTCAAGTGTAATTACGTTGGAGTAATTGCCGAGGCAATAATTTAGACGTAAACGCCTCCAGTAGCTAACAAAACCTAAACTGAACTTGCTGCGTTCTTGCCATTGCCAGCGTACTGGAAAGCTCTGGAACCAGAATGCTAGATGGGTACAGGAATGCTAAACGGCATTTCGCAGCACAACTCATTTTTGATCAGCGGCACTTTGCATCGACGCGACGAGTGCGGAGCAACGCCACGCAGGTTAAACTAAACTTTTAAGCGTTAAAATGCCCCTGACACAGAGCACAGACAACCGAGAAAATTTTGTCACGGTGACCAAAAATTGGACAAACTATTCGAATCGTGGCTTAGCTATGAAAAAAAAATGTTTCTATCGCTTACATTGTGATGCTAGCTCCACAGGAGCGGCCATGTGATGTAGCGCGTGATTTGAAACTGTCCATAACTACAGCGCCACGAATAGGCAGAGAAGAAAGGAACAAGCTGGGACACAGCACAGCGCTGTGTTGTGTCCCTGCGTATTTATTTTTTCTATGTTCCATTCGTAGTGCTGTAGTTTCGGAATACGATCCACAACTCGTCTAACAACTTACCTCCTTGACATGATCACCACCGTCACTTTAAAAGTAAAGTGGTAGCGTGATGTGGGAGCCCATAACTCCATATCATAACAGCTTATGAATGCCTCTCAATTGGCGTTGACACTTAGAAGGCCAAATTATTTCCCGTCATGTTACGCAGAGAACGATTAAGGAGATGTACTTTTTATGTTCATGCAAGTTGTGCACAAAATCGTTAAATATAGTGCTCGTACAGTGAAATAGCTGGCACAGGCGCGACAAGACAGCGAGGGATGAAAATCACACAGCACAAGAACGCACTTCGATCTAATATTATTCGTGCAAACCTACTGTCATGACACCACGAGGCGACGAGAGTGATAGACGAGAAGTTCACTGTCAGCGCATTATTGAAAGTGCGAATATATCGCTAATAATCGTTGGAAACCGGTTTCGATGACATAAATTACTGCGTTGCCAAGCTAGATCTCTAGGTCCAAAAACTATTTTCAATAAAATTAGCACAAACAAAATATCATTATCAGCAATACACCACCCTTTCGCTAATATGAAACACAACATAATCATCATCATCATAATTTATTTACCCTTAAGGGCCCCAGGGGGCATTACATAAGGGGGGGGGGGGGGGTTGGGGGGGGCGAACAGTAATCAAGTCACAAAGAACAAAGTTGGAACATAAACTTAGACACGTGTAGGTACAGCTGTGAACACTTGAAAAAAAAAACAAGCGAGTAAGTAGATAAACAAAAGGATAAGAAAGAAAAAACAAAGAAAAAACAAGAAACGGAAAAGGACCTTCAACAGGAATTTTTTGGGGACTAAATCAATTAACATCTTAAAATTTTAGGTAATTAACTTCATTCACAACACTGTCTGGATGGACACTCCACTCGGCTATGGCTGGTGACAAGAACGAGGAATTGAACGCATTGGTTGAACCATGAATGCGTTGAATACTACGGCAATTAAACAAACGTCGCGATGATCTTAAAGCGGGCATAATTAGGCTGTCACGCAGTTGGGGAAAATAATAATAAAGTTTATGAAATAGACAGAGTCTTCCAATCTTACGACGGGATGCCAAGGACTCACTGTTTCAATTACTCAAATGACTCAAATGTTTAAATTCTTGGTACAAAATAACATGATTTGTTAATTAATTTCACAATGTGGCCACGATGTATTTTTTTCTAGAGTTCCGCTTTATTTGCGCAGTTTTCCGAATGACATCGTGGGCATCTGGTTCTGAGCGGTAATCTGGCCACTGCTCTATAGTCTATTTTATCACGCCACCCCTAGAGATGCTAGGAGAGTCGACACACTGAGCGGCGCGCCCTGTCATTGCAGGTGCAATAGTAACCGCTTTAGGACGCAAAAGTCGGAGACAGATGTAATCTTTATAAAAAATATACACTCCAAAGGTTTCTCTTTGTGAAACACATTGCGGCGCATTCCTAAGGCCCCTAAAAGTCCTAAGCTTCGGACGTGTCAGCACGAGAATTCCACTCATCTGCACTGAATCTGAACACTGACGATGCAGACAGGCCCTTAGAATGTGGCCTAGAGCAAGTCCTGGCGGCTGCTTATTTTTGACGAAGGCTGTACATAGCTGTACATAGCACTTATTGACTCGCCATGTTTCTCAGACTGCAAAAATAGGAGGTGTTTATCATGACAGCATAGGTGTGGCACTATTCACGTTGCGCTATAGGAGTGACTAGTCCGACGGAAAAACGTCCTTCACCTCCGGCCGCCCTTTTCAGTATTATCATCCAGTCTTTCATCTGTACACTACAGGAGCAAGATTTTGACACTCATTCCCCTTATTTTATCTGTAAAGGAAAAGCTCTCCCTAAAAGCCTCCTCATCATAATGTCTCCTTCTCAGTAGCATAGTCGAGTATGTGCGATAGATTTGCAGCTCCGAGAATTCAGAGGTATGAGGATAAAAATTTTCGCTCTCTTCTGGAAATTTTTACTTCTCGTATACCGCAACTTCCAAACCACCGTGCTGAATTGAATAACTGTGTGACCTGCTGACATCTGGCCAAGATTCTACATGTCTAAGTACTCAACTTGGAATATTTTCTTCCAGACAACGTATTTGTTGAAATTATGCAACTGGCTTTTTCCACTGCCTCTGGTCAAATAAAAGGTTTTTCTCTCACTGCTACGAGTATCCTATCCCTAGTTCACAACAATCCTCTTTACATGTCTTTTTTTTTACACAGTATGTTTTATACATTACTTCGATGCATAAATATATTTCTTGATTTGAGGCATAAAAATTCAAGCGGCACTTTGTTGACCTAAAGTGCGGTGAGGCGAAAGCATTAAGCGCGGTGTTGCTGCTTGTGTCACTGGTGCGTGTTTAAGATGTTAAACTTCGCCTCTAAGAGTGGAACACGACAGCGTCTTGCAACGCTGCCAGGGAGTCTACAGAACGCCATCGCTCGTTCGGCTCTGCGCCTTGCTCGTCGGTAAATTGGTTTGTGAAGAAAGGAAATGTATCTGGCTCGCATATCTGGTCACCTGAACCTCGCCATAACGAGCAGGGACGATGATGGGAGTAAACGAAGACACCGTATTCACTAGACGTGCCTTTGTTCATACAAAACCATCGAGCTGGCATGGCGGAGTGGTTAGCGTGCTCGTATCGCACTCCGGAGACCCTGGTTCAATTCACCGACTCCATCAATTTCCTAAGCGGTTTTATTTATTTATCTGATCTGGCTAGAAAGGGTAATTAGGCTAATTGACCTTTATCATTGCTCTAATGCCATCCATTATGTCCTGTCTCTCACATGTCAAGTGATGGCTCTCTAGTATGTTCGACACAATGTCTATGACACGTCTTGTTCTAATGCCATCCATCATGTCCTGTTACTCACATGTCAAGTGATGGCTCTCTAGTATGTTCGACACAATGTCTATGAAACGACTGAAGCGTCTAACCAGTAATGATGGTTAATGATACTTAAGCATGACTTGCACATTTCGTGATACTAGTTAATGTATGGTTAGCGATAGTTAACGTGACCTTAACTAGTAAACTGATTAATTAGTGTTAGTTAAGGTACAGGCGCCGTGCACAGTCCCACATGCTACTTAACTACTACTAATTACCAATTAGTGATTCCGTCCTTAAGTACAATTATATAATAATGAAATCACTTTATATCATGTTCCGATCTCTTTCGATTGCCCCGATTAAGTATCGATTGGCTATTGATTGGCATATGCCCATATATGGCATGGGTCCGAAATGCGGACACATTTGCTAACACGTCTTGGTCACGACAGTATGAGGCATTAAAGGCTTTCGCCTTAATATTATGAAACCGTGTTGTTTTATTATCCTTGCTGCATTCGATCTGGGAACTTAGTACATATTTTGTTCCTTGAGTCTCGTCATTTTTGCTAGCATACAAGATTTCGCCCCAATGGCAAACACCGGAACAACGCATTTATAGATTATATATACATGCATAATGTGGAATATTACGAACTCATCTTCGCTAGGAACCAACTGCCAAATAAACTTACATTTTCGTATCATTGCGTTGCGATGACCCTTCTCTGTCCAAACTATTTTCGGAATAGATGGTGGCGACTTCTACTTTATTTCTCACTACTTGCCTGGGGCTCTACCCTGTACTGAAGAGTTATGCACATATAAAGATAGCAAATGTTTGCTGATAAGGGCGGCAGAAATATTGGACTCGACATATTTTCTTATGCACCCACCAGCCAGAATAGCTTGCGACTATAGACGACCAATGCCGTGTGAAGAAGACACCAGGAGTAAGAAACAGCTCAATTTGGACTGAAAGCGAGTGATTGCGCAAGCCGCCGGACAAAAGAAAGCAATCAGGAACGCAAACAAATGCGAGCTGTCTGTTCTACCGCGCATATTTGCGCTACAAATCGCGTGCATAGCTGCTGGCGTCACGGTCCTTTTCGCTCCTACAAGGACGGCTTCCTTCAGGGTTCTGATTACACTGCGAGACATGGTGTGTTTACGACAGGCATCTTCTATTTCGGTCCGGCAAATTCATCGGAGTCCCTCCGGCGGCAGCTTGCTGTCGTCTTATTTCGTCGCATCCTTTTATCTGGGTTGAAGGGATGTGTTGTAAGAGATTATTGCCTCATACGACCACATCTGATATCTGCCGCGTGCAACTGCGCCTCCATATCGATGCAGTGTAACACGGGGAAGAATCGACTCACTACCTTTCTGAAGCATTCCCTCGACGAGGAAGGCGTCGAGACGGGGTAGGGTTAGAGAGGAGTATACGGCTTGAGCCCCACTTGCCCATGACAGACGGGATTGGGACTTCGTCAACGCCGCAATTCGGGCATGCATATGAACGACACAGCATCGCACAGAGCTTCTTTGCTTCCAGTTCGAGTGGGTAAGTGGGCTGTGCGCGAAAGAGAGAGAGAAGGAGAAAAACGCAAATTGATATGTGACTTCTCATGTCACCGTGGCGTGTTGGGGATCGATTTTACTTCCGCTGTTTGCACACGGGCCCCGCGTCACTTCTGCGAGATCTTCACTTCAGCGAACAGGGCGAACACTGGTGCTAGTTGCTGGTTCAGTCTGCAAACGCCGCGTCAGAATGACAGTAAGAAAGTACCACTAAACCCGCGTTCAGGCGGCAGTCAGCTCCACAATCAGTGTCGTAATTATTGTATACCGCGTAACTTCTAAAACTGGTATTTACGCAGGTAGAAACCGCTTATGTTCACACTGACACCTTCGGCAAGACGCCCTTTTTACGACCGACCAATCACCGCTACAGGACAACTGCATTTCGCAATTTTCAGCATGGCGCCGATTAGCTAACGGCTGTTAGCAGAGGTGGAGGCTCTTCAAGCTCAAAATCAGTTGTTTGTTCTGATACGTTTTCAAGCGCTAGTTGCAGAGTATCGGTCTCTGTCACACTTCTTCAGTCAGTAGCTCATCACTAAACACCGAAGAGGCTTCCACACTGGGCATCATCCACCTATGGGACACAACACAATAACACTGGGAAATCGCACAAACACGCTACCACAGGGAACAACGGTGCAACCTGCAGCGTCGGATAACGTTGGTTGGCGCCGCCGGGTAGCCAGCCCGCTGGCTTTCAAGCCGAGGAATCTGGGAAGGCGGGAAGCCCCATAATTCGAAAGTGAAAACCGAAACAGCCCTGCGCATTGGCTGCGCATAACAGTCGAATCTCTGCTGGTCGTAAAAGTAGCAGGCCTGCCAATATTTACGCCGACGCTGGCAGCAAATGTTGCGTACTTTCCTCTCAGTGCAACAACAGTCTGAAAAACTAATTGCGTTTTTTACGTTTACTTTTACGATCCCTATCGACGACCCGTACGTACCGCAAGTAGTCTGAACGTGGCTTAACAGACGCTCTTCCTTCTAATCCCGTTCCTTGTGTTTCTCATGTGTTCGTAGTATGCGCCTGGCGTGGCATATCTACAACTTAAGTGAAGGCTCGCAGAAATTTATCGTCATGTTTTGGAAGTTTTTCCGAAGCCCAAAGACACGAACGGGCAACACCTAGCGCAAAAGTTACCTTTGAGTTTTGGCTGCTCTATCTTATACAACGACGTCAAAAAAAGGTTATTGAAGAAATATAAAAACATAGCAGTGGTTTAGCTCAGCCAGGCCGGGATATACGCAGCGGAAGCAGTTTATTCTACTGACATATCGGTAGCGACGAGCTGTCGCTGTCGTTCAGCAGCTTGGCGGCGTCTCTTCGTGAGACGTTCCTCTCGTTCTCCGGGCGTCTCGGCCGTCTGCTTAGCCTGTCTCGCCTCGTTCTCACACTGTCGGCCGGCCTTGTAACATGATCATGCGAAGACTTCTGGATTGGAAGATTCAATTTCACGCAGTCTGTACTGCTGCCGTGACGAGCAGGGCCGCTCTCCTTCTTCCATGTTGCGCGTCTGAGGAGCGAGCGCATCACATCCGGCATATATCCCAGCTGCACGGGACGACTCAGCGCATGCACAGTGAAGAGCTGCGGCTGCAGTGCCATGGTTGCCATGTTCCTGGCTGCATCGGTAACGGCGCATGCACAGTAGTGGCCTTTGGCAGGGACCGCGATATGCGCTTCTGCTGGCCTAGTATAGTTCTCGCTACAAAACAGTGGCAGTTCTTCACGAAAAAGAAAGCATGCCTTTTCCACAAACTCCCAATAAGAACGTGTGATATGTGGATAGTGCGAAGTCCGGAAAGCACAGGTTGTTTGAGCCAAGCAGTGGCTAGTTTTGAAAATTACACCGGGCCCTATAAATATTCGATTAGCGCATGGTTTTGGGCGGGGGTCAAGACAGCCCGTTTTTTGAGGCGTCGAGTTTTGTAATGAAGAAGGATAGTTGCTGTAACTCCCTTAGCATCAAGTTTAGCCCAAATTGTTCAAAATAAAAGTGGTAGAGCGTGCTTTGAAAGGCCCAATTTAATTAACAATAAACGAACTTAAGGTTATTTAAGTTTCGAAATAAACGTCGCCATATATAAAACCAAACACGCATCGATTTAAGAAACTCAGGGAGGCAAAGGGGCACTGAGTAAACTAGCCAGCGGTAAATTCGATGGTTCAGCGATAATCCCGGGCACTTTGTTTTTTTAGAATCAAC
Organism: Amblyomma mixtum; assembly: GCF_055824585.1. Taxonomy (NCBI): domain Eukaryota; kingdom Metazoa; phylum Arthropoda; class Arachnida; order Ixodida; family Ixodidae; genus Amblyomma; species Amblyomma mixtum. The sequence goes on from NC_143016.1 coordinate 111,027,622, forward strand.
CTGCTCTGTCGTAGTTTGAAGTTAGGTATAATAAGCGGGCATAAGGGCGCCCTCCACGCAAGGCGCTTGCTTTGCATATTTTCCATTGGCCTAATTAGGAAAGCGCGCTGCGTTCGGTCGAACGCACAACCGCGCTGGGTGACAGTACTGTGTGGATCCGTAAGATAAACACGGCTACTATCATAACTGCTTGATTTTGTTGGCGCATCTTGTGTGCACAGGTAGGCGCTGCGGGTTCAGTCGATTACGCCGGAGGCCTTATCAGCGGTGAATCGAACACGGTATACTCAGTCCACTGAAAAGAAAAAAATTTACCTTGCAGCGGATGCCTGCCGCTTACAGTGCGCAGGTGCCCTGCAAGGGGACAGCCATAACTTCTGCACAAACGCCAGGAATTTTCGAGCACTCGTCAAAAGCAGGAACCCGTTCCCAACAATTCGCTGTGTCCTATGTACGTGGCTACATGAAATATTTTCTGATCGTTTCAAGCAATTAACCATATGCAACCTTCTCGGCCAAAAATTTTTAATATTGAATAATCGTAAGACACTCTTTTGGAAATATTGAATCTAATGTAACAAAAGTTCTCTTTTAACGTATTTCCATCGATCGCATCGAGCAGTGAACACTGCTCAATGCGATCACAGGGTATTACATGATAAATTTGATTCAACATCTTGCAATATCTCTACGACATTTTAAGAGACTAGTCCTCGAACGAAGAAGTGCCTGTAAATTTAGCGGAAGAGTATAGCAGTCTTGTTGCTAGCACAGTGACAAGGAAGGTATACCATGATTCCTAGATATTGATAGTAACAGCGGATTTAAAACTGGTTCTGTTTATTATTTCGGAGGCTTTTGGCGCTCAATTTTCAGCTTATACTTTACAGAGGCACCACTAAGTTTATTTGTGTATGCTAATAAACTTTCGTCATCTTGCTCCCCGGTCCTTTTCGGTGTCCCCCAAGGCACTGTGCTTGGGCCTTTGCTTTTTCTAATCTATATTAACGACCTGCCTAATAATATCACTTCTCATATCCGCCTATTTGCAGACGACTGTGTAATCTACCGCCCCATCCATAACACCTCTGACTCTCGCTTACTTCAAGACGACCATAAACGTGTTGAAGCCTGGTGCAACACTTGGTTAATGTCCTTAAACACTAATAAAACGTCATTGCTTTCTTTCCATCGGCGCCAAAGCTATCAACCGTTCAAGTATGAAATAAGTGCATCTGAAATTGCATCTGTTCAATCGTATAAATATCTCGGCATCACATTTTCTAACACCCTTAATTGGTCAGCGCACATAACAAACATAACAAACGAAGCCAATCGCACTCTTGGCTTCCTCCGTAGGAACTTGCGACTCGCTTCTGCTTTAATTAAAACATTAACATACCTCACATTTGTCCGGCCGAAGTTAGAGTACGCATGCTCAGTCTGGGACCCTCATCAATCTAACCTTTCAAACACCCTCGAATCAGTTCAGAATCGCGCAGCTAGATTTATTTTTTCGGACTACTCGTATCACACCAGCGTCACTGCACTTAAATCTGAGGCTAATCTTACTAATCTCGAGTACAGACGTTGCATCTTTCGGCTCTGCCTCTTTCATAAATTTTATCACAGACAACTTGATGTTTCAGCTATCCTGCCAGCTCATCGCTTATCAAGCCGTACCAACCATCCCAAAGTAGTCTACCCTCCCCCAGCACAGACTACAGCTCATCTTCACTCATTCTTCGTGCAAACTGCTCGAGACTGGAACAGCCTGCCATTCGGCTCCGTGCACCACTCCGATCCACAGCACTTCAAGGCTGCCATCCAATCTCCCATTAGTGACACATTCAGCCCATCCCTCATGTAATACCCCATTCCTGGGGCATTTGAGGTATTGATAATAAATAAATAAATAATAAATAAATAAATAAAAAGAAGCATTATGAAATGCAAAAAAAAATAATATTTTATGACGTCGTGAAAAACTATGTTATCTGCAATACCTTAGTTAACCAACTTTTCATCTGCGTGCATGTTAATACAGATAAGCCGGCAAAGAGCACTAATACCAAGCAAAATTTGTCGACCCAGATACATAGTCACAGTAGCCGATTAAGAGGCTATTTTAGGGCTATTAGACGGTATTCTATTCATTTGCTACACTATTTGCAATGTTGACAACATCAAGCAGAAGTACAAAAGATTTCCTAGTCTCCGCCGGACTAGCTACTAAGTCAGACGCCAGTAAGCTCTGTATATGGATGCAAAAATTGTAAGCTCCAAAAACAACTCAAGGAGCACAAGGAAAACATGTGAATACACTATTGCTTAAGTAATCAAGTCAGTGGGAAAAAATCGTAACGATGAATCCGGACAATAAGAAAGGAAAGTATTGTTTTTCATTAGCTAATTAAACTGAATCGGAGTGTCTAGCGTTCCGTCCAGAAGAAACATTTGCTGCTGCTGCAGTTCCGTCCAGACGGAATATTTACTGCAGCTAGAGTTCCGTCCACACGATAGACAGTTTTAGTTTCACGTATACGTAGAAGCTTCACGTAAGTAGAGCGCTTACGGTTGACCAGTGCGCATGCGCAGAACGTGAAGTGTCTGCGTGGGTCGCACGGACGTAAGGGAGATTCGGATCTCTGCGCTGCGGTCTTCACTTTGCTTGCGTACGTGGCGTTGGCAAGATGGCGGCGCCCTGCCCGCCCGCTTCACAATGATAACAGCTTCGTCGCTAATCCCTCGACGTGGTATCATGCTGTAAACTGCTGTATTTGCCTCCAGTTGGTCCATTCTTGCTCTCGCATCAAGTTTTGGCGAGAACTAGGTTTTGTTTTCCAGATATAAATCCGTTTCAGTAGCTCATAAGCCTGACGAAGAAGCGCCTGTGGTCGTCATAGAAACGAGTGTGCCGACATTCTCGCCAGACCACGCGAAGCTCAAAACCTCGCGGGATATCGCGAGACCCTCGGCACAGACAGCGGGAAAAGCAAAACGGCGCACGTTTGGGCTCCATACGCACACTTCGTCAACATGAGTGGGACACCAGCGCGCCTTCGCTTCTAGAAAAGCGATGATTTAAATATGCTGCGGGACATGAAGGAACGCAATCCCTTTGAAGATCATATGCAACATACAGTTCGGTGGAATGAAATCGCTGAATGTTTGTCAGAAGAAATTGGAAAGTATTTACCGCCCGCACTGTGGCTTGGCCTGGCTCCGCTCCAAGCAGCTCTACTAAACATATTTAGTTTTCTTTATCTGTACTAGATGGCGCGGTAAACATGCTAGCGCACTTTTTTAGGTTCTATGGCAGATCTACACAGTTTGCGTCCCGTACGTGTGGCTAAAACTCCACGAAGCGAAACGAGCGTACGCTACGTAGACTAACAAGAACAGAAAGCTGGGCGAGTTGGTTGTTATCCATTTTTTAACAGCGCGAAAAGACGAGGACGTTTACACACACAACAACACGAGCGCTCGTAGTGTTGTGTGTGTAAACGTCGTCGTCTTTTCGCGCTGTTAAAAAATGGCTACGTAGATTACTCACGTTTACGTGCGTGGAGGGTAACTAAAACTGTCTAATGTCTGTACTGTCCATTCTATACAAAATGGGTGATTTCTACCCACATAAAGCATTTCTTTGCCTCTGGAATAACCAGTTGACAAAGCTGTATCCAGATGCATGTATAAGGCACCAAAATATCTGTCCGCGTAGTGCGTTTAGTTGCATCCTCGAAGATATAACTTCCGTGCATGCATGCAGGATCGGGACAATGACACTGTTAGAAGCAGAGTGCAGAAACTCTTGGCGAAGTGATGTGAAGCCCTGTCGCTGTTTGTGCTGCAAGATGACGTAGCGCGAAAAGGACTAGGACGTACACAAACGGTCACCAAGCATTATGCAAACGCACCAACAAACCCAAGCCAAAGCTCGTTCTGTTGCCATTTCACACTGACTGCTTGAAAAATAAAATGATGCAGCAGGATATCCTGTCACACATTAGGCGGAATAGGATTGCCACTTTTTTAAATGGACAAGCAAAAGTCTGTAAGCAAGCTGGTTTCCCAAACCCTAACGACAGCTTTAATTCCGTCTTGACAGATAATTCCGTCTCTAGTGGCAGATAATGCTGGACGGAACTGTATGGGGTCAGATACAGTCTCGTCTGGACGGAACCCCATCGCTACATGCAGTTCCGTCTGAACGGAACTTTAGCGGAAATTGTAGTTCCGTCGAGACGGAACTCTAGCGCAAATTGTAGTTCCGTCTGGACGGGCCTCTAGCCACAGCCTTAGCGCAAATTGTAGTTCCGTCTAGACGGAACTCTAGCGCCAATTGTAGTTCTGTCTGGACGGAACTCTAGCCACAGCCGAACTGAATTTCTGACGGTTTTGAAGTCAATACGGTAAGCTACACCGAATGCGCATTTTTTGTACCGCTAACAGAACGCCATCTCTTAACTGCGCTGTTCTGTCTCGAAGTTAAAAAGAAAAGACAGATCTATTATTAAACAAATCTCTTAGGTGCTCGTTGGTGCATCGTTAGAATGCGTTAGCAGCCAAACATTTGGTTATATCGGAGGTGGTTGACTTTTGTTGCTGTATACGAGGTCAACACACTCTGTTCGCTCGATCCGAGGTCCAGACAGAAAACTTGGTTACATGAGAGGCGGCAAACTTAAGCTCGTTATGTCCGAGGTAACACAAGAAATTTTCTTATAGCCGAGGTTTAAATCCGAAAGTTCGTTATACCTTTTTAAAAGAACTGGAGCGCATGAAAAGCTGCGTAAAGAACGAAAAACGTCACGTGGACAGAAAAGTGTTAAAAGGAGAAAATCCACTCAGAAGTACTTGTATTTGGGCGTGTTGGTTCATAACTTTTCAGGAGGACACAGGGGCGCAATAAAAGACACGGACATACAAGTAGACAGGGACGAGCGCTTAGCCCAGACAACGGAAGTTTGGTGGAAGTGCTCCATCAACCAAGCGATAAGACGCCTGGAAGAATTGAGGAAAGTCAAGATGAAGGCACCGGAACGCCAAGATGTGCTAGTCTTGGGAGGAGCCGAAGTACCGGAAGAGTTTGCGTCCGTCCTAAAGGAGGGGCCGATATTCAGCGTCCCAGCCATTCTCAAGCCTCACGAATGGCTGTCCCTGAACCGACGACTTGCCAACAGAACGGCGCAAGAAAACCAGGAAAGGTGCCTCCTGGACGGCATCGACACCATCACGAGGTCAGTCGGTAACACGAGTACTCCAAACCACCGATCCGATCCCACCGCAAGGGTTATTGCTTTTTTCAAAAAAAAAAAAAAGCGCTCGTCCCTGTCTACTTCTATGTCCGTGTCTTTTATTGCGCCCCTGTGTCCTTCGACAAAATCCACTCTTCCATTCAGTTAACATGGCGGTATCACTTCTGCACGACGAGCTTGCTGGAGGCCAAGTGAACTCGGAGGTGTCCCTGTCGTCGTCACCTGTCAAATCAGCCCACTATAAATCTCAGTTTGTCTTTCTTTGACATTATTTTTACTGCGTTACCTGTACGGCCCTCTTCGGCGAAAGAGACGAGAGAGAGCGTGTGGGTCTGTGTGTGCCGTGTGTGTGTACGTTAGTGCGTGTGTGCGTATGCGTGCGTGTGTGCGCGCGCGCGTGTGTGTGGGTCTGTGTGTGTGTGTGTGTGTGTGTGTATGTGTGTGTGCGCACCTGCGTGCGCGCGCGCGCGCGCGTGTGTGTGTGTGTGTGTGTGTGTGTGTGTGTGCGTGCGTGTGTGTGCGTGTGTGCGTGTGTGCGTGTGTGCGTGTGTGCGTGCGTGCGTGCGTGCGCGCACGTGCACTCATAAGAAATGGCGTGCGTGCGCGTATGGCGCTGCTCCCGCTAGAGGTTTTCTCCTTAGCAAGGCAAGGATCGGCTAGTGCACATCTGGGCGAACATCGCTAAAAATGCATCTTTCATCCACGAGAATTTACCACTATCCCCCCCTCCACCCCCCAAAGTCCGCTACCCACCATTTACCCACCTGCACCTTCCTATGTCTCCGCCCAGCAGAAGACAAAGCAACACCGCAACTAAAGAGTGACGGTGAACTGAAGCCTACGACCACCATCCGCCCTCCTTCCTCCGCCCTCCAAACATAAACCACCTTCACCCCTCAGAAGCTTCCAAGCCAACGCAGCAAATGAATGAAAAAGCGATGCCGACATGAAATTCAAATTAAAGGGAAGACTAACGCGTAAGACGCGGGCATAGAAAAATATTCAGGCAGGAGTAAAGCTCGCCCTGTCTCAATCTTTCTTCTATGCCCACGTCTCAAGCGCTAGTCTCACGTTTAGATAGAAGCAAAAAGAACTAGCCAAGACTTTTGCTTTGACTGCATGCAATTCAAGGACACAATGAAAGCTGCCATATAAAAAGCGAAAATGAAAAACCGGAATACAGAACTGGTAACGCCGATTTGCCCGATCACATCGTATAACCACCAGTCGTGATTTTTATGTTTTCATTTAAAACGGAGCACAAACAGGGATTTAACTAAGCTTACCAAAGGCTACGGAACCACATCAATTTGCGATTAAGTAAAACTAGACTGCCACTTACCATTGGGTGTGTCCCAGTTTTCTATCTGATGTCAGGAAGGCTTCACTTTTGCAGTGTCAGAATTTTTATCGGCGAATGGCATCGCCCCAGGTGGTAACGAAGCTGCAGACGTGCGCAGTTGCAAACAAATGTGGCATTTTTTCACGGAACCGCTCTAATGACCGGGCGACGCAAAAACAGCTCACCGATGGGTTCACGATAGCATTGGGGCACGTAATGGCGGTGCTTCGGCACCCATGTCGCTACGCAGCAAGCAGGCCATAATTCACACCCTTGCGAACGCCTCCGAATAACTTAGACACCGTGGATAAGCAGGGCGAACAAATCGACCATTTTATCCCCTGCGTTTGCATTTGGTTTCGTTCGGTTTCATATCGTTTAACGTCCCAATGCGACTCAGGCTATGAGGGACGCCGTAGGGAAGTGCTCCGTAAATTTTGACCACCTGGGGTTCTTTAACGTGCAATGACATCGCACAGTACACGGGCCTCTAGAATTTCGCCTCCATTGAAATTCAGCCGCCGCGGCCGGGATCAAACCCGCGTTTTTCGGGCCGGCAGCCGAGTGCCATAACCACTGAGCCACCGCGGCGGGGCGCTTTGCATCTCATTCCCATTGGTATTCGGTCACCAAGGCTGGGTATTAATGTCGCCCAGCATTCACCATGTCTAAGAAATATCTGTCGGAGGCGGCGAATGACTGCTGTGGTCAGTGGCCTCTATCGGTGCACTATACGCCACAGAAAATTTTGTTATCCTATTGGAACATGCTCTCATTGAAATCCCAGTAGACACTGTAAGCAGGGAGATAAAGGTGCATGAGCTTATGATGGTAATTCTTTCAAGAAATGATCAGAATTGTCTACATGAATAGAAATATGAGAAAGCAAGAAATACTATAATATCAGTGAAGTAAAGAAAGCATGCACCCTCAAAGCGCGAAGATTAATAGTGATAACATCTTATGTGGTTGTAGCAGAGCGCGTGATCCTCCTATGGAGCAGTGGGAGGCCGTCGTGGCCAGCTCAGACCCGGTCGTCGAGACCAGGGCCGTGGAGTGGGCCACTCAGGCCGCCATCAGCCATGCGTTGAAGGCCATCTAATATGGAATCGTCCGCACGTGCTTTCAGACGAAATAAAGTTTTCCCATCTATCAATTGCGGTTTTTGAGAAAAGGAAATGCACAGTAACTGTCTCTCATATGCCGGTGAACACCTGAACAGTGCCGTAAGGGAAGGGAGGAAGGTGGGAGTGAAAGAGGAAAGAGAGAGAGATGCCGTAGTAAAGGGCTTCGGATATCTTCGCTACGGCTCGAAAAATCTGTAAAGCTCCACCTTCATGGTAACCTAAAAGCATTCAAAGACCAATAATGATGTTGAACTGAAGATTTATGCAGCACCAAGAAAGCCTTTTCACGTAGCATCTAACGGACAGGCTTGACCGCAATCTGCTAACCATCACAGAACATGAACGACCTATCGGGGTTTGCTGAATGGTTTTGGCTTTCGGCTGCTCATTGCAAGGCCACCAAGATCTATCGTGACCGCAGAAGCCACATTGCGACCAAGGTGAAATACAAAATGGTACTTGTGCTGTGCGAAGTCTGAACCCCGGGGGGGGGGGGGGTAATGTTATTCCGGAGTCCACCTCTCCGGCATCCGTCATAGCCCACATGTCGCTTCGCAACATTAACCCTATATTTTACAAAATACAGAAAATGGCCAACAAACCATTGCAGCAAGAAATCTTAAGCGATAAACCGACATTTCGCACTTGCTACAGCGCCTCCCTTTCAGTGGAGTCTTCGGTTGCCGGAAGATGCAATATGCAAGCATGTACCTTACTGAAAAAATGTACTCACTTTTAAAGGGGTTTTAAGTTCGCCATTTCTAGATTTTCATACGTATAACGGTGTCGCTGACTCCATTAGACCAAGCTGGAAGGCAAACGAGGCCTGACTGGTAAATGACGTATCCACCACGGGCCTGCATACGAAGGAGTAGCAGGAGCCGCAGAAGCTGCAGTAAAACGAAGGTGCCCCAGCAGCCTTGGTTGTGTACGGCGTGAAAAATTCCTGCTGTCACAGCAACAACAAGGCAGCCGAACAAGCAAGCCTCCTTTTCTGGGACATATCCAAGTGAAACGCTGTAAACACAAACAGCATCTTCTAACGTACCAACATAAGACTACAGCCAACGCTATCGTTTTCTTTGCAGTAGTAGAGGGAAAAAATACAGAACTTTCCTGAACAGGGCATCTGGGGTTTAAAATCTGAATTCTAGAAACAAATACCTAGCCAGAAAGTCGAGAACAGTGTTTTGAGTTCCAGGCAGTTTCCAGGTGCCTGTGTCAAGCTGTGATCTGCGAGTTCAAAAAGCATGGCTCAGGGCTTTTCCTGAAATTATTTCTCGGCAATAAAAAAAGATGCCAGACATCCGGCGAAATTTCATTCAAGCTTGCGCTGTTCTGTAAGCCATCGTTCTTAATGAAGACGTTCGTTACGAAGGAAAATGAAAAAAAAAACCTTTTAAGAAACAAAAAATATTTATTTAGCGACAACATGAAGGCTTCCATCCTCCTTAAAATCTGGCGTCGTCGCTGTCGTCGTCGTCGGCGTGTGAGAGAATAATTTGGTGGCCGACATACTGTAGATATCACGTGACCTTCTCACGTCATCACAACGTGCCCACTGAGTTGTGTGCAGTTTGCTCATAACCTGGGTCACACAAGCTTCACTGGTGGCTGCGATTGAAGCAGCCGCCTGCTGCGGTAGTGACACATAGTTTAAGCACTGCGCCACTTCTTCAGGGGCGCTATGCCGGAAGGCCCGAGTTTGGCGCTCGCCCGAGTTTCATCCGAGTTTGCGATGACGGCAGTCAGTGAACGAAGATAGCGCGGAACGTGCGCAGGCAGCGGACAATAAAATGTAGAGATAAAGCCACGTAAAGGCGATACAAGCGCACCCTGCGCGCCTGTTTCACACTTCAAACACAATACACTGCGCAATACCAGGCCGCAGCGCTACCTTAAGTTATCAGCGCCATGTCAGCAATCGCGAAATCGTGACTTCTCTGCTATCTATCTGCACACTCGCCGCTAGCTGTTTGACACGCCTTTTCGGGCGCGTCAAAGGCGTGTCCTCTCTTTTAGGCTCTATCTGTCTCTCCATTTCCGAAGACGAACAGTGCGCACTAGGTGCACTCTTGTATCAACCCATTCTGTTCTCTCGAATACGTTAAAAGGCCACAGATAATATTACGAACATTTTGTTCATTTCCAAATTTATTTTAAAATTTGAATCCAATGAAGGGTTATTGAAAAGCATAGCTTTAGGAAATTAACAAAGATTTGACACTTTCTGCCGCTAGTGGCGATAGTGAGACCATTGCTTGCAGCGTGGCTTGCATACGAACTAGAGCGGCAGCCCACCGTGCCGAAAACGAGAGCTCCTGCGCTGACACGCCACCGGTAGCGCTGCCTTCGACTGGAAAGACTGGGCAACTACTACACGCTTAATCTGTCTTATTTTTCGGCCAAAGCGATAATATATTTTATTGTGTCGTATATCAAAATATAACAGTCATGCATTATCTGTCTTGCATAATACACAACAGCAAAAACTGAACTGCACTGCACCCCCCGCGTCACTGCTGCTCTCTGCAGCGACCTCAGGTGGAGTTCTCCGCTGCTACGGCCGCTGCCGCACCCCGCTATGGCCAACCATTGCTTTTAGTACGCTCTTGGCGAATCTCAGCGGTAGAAATTGGCCGTGCGAGCGGCTGTGATGCGGTGTGAGAAAAAAATTGCTGTTTGCCTGTATTCAATGATTCATTACGTATGCCTGTTGTGTGTGACGCCTCTTTAGTGCGCTGCGGATGCGAAGAGCGTGCCACCCTGCGACACAACTCATCCTATGTCATCAGACGCTGAATAAAAGCTGTGAAGCTGGTGGCGCGCGTACCTGCGTAGTATTTGTTTACGTCGCGCACTTCAAGGTTTTGCGGACTGGTTTTGTCACTAAAGTTGATCGCCGTTGTATACCGCAGTGACATCGCAATAATATTGTTCGGGCAGATGAGGGATCCTGTTTGTAATAATGGAAGCGGACTTATAACAGAGAAAGGTGTTACGGTTGTGAAGTACGCAGTGCTTGCGTGCTGGAAATTACAAACTCTTTATTGCACTGGGTCTAGAGCAGCGACCGTTTGTCGATCCCGGATGTGTTTGACACATTGATGCTGAGCTTTATCACCGATGAAAGGACGGCCAAGCCAAACACCTGTGATGCGATGTTGCTGCAGTAGGACGTGCTCCAAGCACCGTTTCGTCGCCGTGCTCCGTGTTTGACGCCTTGCAAGCAGGTATGACGCGCCGTCAGCGTTGTGCTATGTCTTATGTGGTTGCAACAGGCTATAGTGTTGTGCAATCTCGGTATGCGAGCGAAGAAATCGGCGGCTGTCGCCACGTTGTGTGTCCTTCGCAGAGGTGCTTAGATTAATCAGCGATGACGTCCGTTTTGCCTGTTATATTTCGATGGTCAACATCGTCGATGTCTGTCAGCAATCAGCACAGCCGCGCAGCATACCTGTAGCCGGCAGGGATGTTGGGAGTGGCCCACCCATAGCGCGTACGCCTATAATTTATGTACGGCACGCCGGGGGCGTGACCAATGGTTTTGATTGACAGGTGAACTCGGAGCTAAACTCGTGAACGGTGAAGTGCCCCGAATTGATCTCGGGACTGTCATGGCGGCAGCAGCAGCCTGGGTCATCGCTTTCTCTGACGGCAAATGTCAGTACGGCCGGCTGGACCCGTTTACTGCCATGGCCGACGACGAATTCCAGCGACATTTTCGCCTGTCCAAAACATCGGTACGATGGTTGTGTAAAGAGTTAGGCGACGACCCACGCCTGCGGAGAGTGCGTACCGGGCCTCATTCGCTTTCGGTCGAAGAGCAAGTCCTCTGCGCCCTCCGGTTGTTCGCGACCGGGAGCTTCCAGGGGAGCGTCGGCTCCGTACGCTCCATGTGTCTCCATGTAGCTCAAGTACGCTCCATGTGGGTCGCCTTATTGGACGCCACCAAAGCACTGTGAGCCGCTGTGTGAGGGACGTCTTCCGACGCGCTTATCGACGCGGCTGTGCAGAAGCGGTGGCTCGCTTTCCCCATGACTGCGGCCGAGCGTGCGTATGTTAAGGAGCGTTTCCTTCTGCGCGGCGGCATCACAGACGTCGTGGGATGCGTCGACGGGACCTACATTGGCGAAAAGGTTTGGTTTGTTAGGGTTTAACGTCCCGAAGCAACTCAGGCTATGAGGGACGCCGTAGTGAAGGGCTCCGGAAATTTCGACCACCTGGGGTTCTTTAACGTGCACTGACATCGCACAGTACACGCGCCTCTAGAATTTCGCCTCCATCGAAATTTAGCCGCCGCGGCCGGGATCGAACCCGGGCCTTTCGGGTCAGCGGCCAAGCGCCGTAACCACTGAGCCACCGCGGCGGGTACTACATTGGCGAAAAAGCCCCTTCGAAGTCCAGCCCTGACGTGGTGAAGGCCTACTATTTCACGAGGAAGGCACATTATGTATTGAACACAATGGTTGTAAGAATGCTCTGTTGTTGCTTTCATGCATGTCACGGTTAATGGAATGTTCTCCCATTTATTAGTAATAGTGGTCCGTGTACTGTGAAGTGTCAGTGGATGTTAAGGAACCCCCTATGGTTGAAGTTGTTGGCAGCCCTTCACCATGGCATGCCTGATCGCTTGAGTTACTTTGGGGCATGAAACCTCAAAAACCGCTTCCGTTTATCAGTAACTGAGCAGTTTTATACACAGTGTAGATATTTTTTTGTTTTACCTCATGTTTGTGCACGTAATAGATGCATGGATTTTTCCAGCTATTTCTTGCATGCATTTTAATGGGTTTTTAAACGGTAGCATTTGTGTCACTTGGCAGATTGCATTCTTATGCAATATTCATAATCGCAAGTCGCAATAAATGTTTCACTTTGGCTGAAGTGGAAAAGCTCTTGCCGGAAGCACTGGCGTCTGTAAGGCAGGAAAACTGGGAAAACTGTTGTGTTCATGTGAAGCAAGTTGAGGCTGAAGCATGGCAACGCGGTATGATTGTTGACGCTGAAATTGAATCGGTTGTCTTCAGCATTTCTGACTCGTTGAACTCCTCCTCTAATGAGTCGAGCACCGATTCCAGTGATGAAGATTTGAGTTGCATCGAGGAACTTGTCTGACTTCGAATTGATGTGTAATACACATGCTACCGATGAAAGAGAGATGACTCATCGGTTTGCTATGATCACCTTTGTGCGTGTGTGGGTGGAAATGTGAAATATGTGTGCATGTGGGTGTGTGTGTTGATCAGTCTACCGAGGAAATTGTAACATTTCCATCAAGTCATTGCATCATTGCAATTCGTTGCATCAAATTGTATTGGGCAGTAACTTGTAGTATAGGTGGTGAGGTGGTCGTGTTAATAGTGTCTGTATAGAAGCAGAATTTGTAAGGGAGGGCAAATAGTACTTTTCCAATTAGAATACGTATACTGGTACACGTCGTCAATGTGTGCGGTTTTTGGAAGATTAACTGCAGAAAAATACGGTGGAGCTTAATGAAGCGTTGTGTCAATTATTCAGAAAGTATCTAAAAATTTGAGAGCAAACTGGATTCATTTAAAATAATTTTGAACATATACTGTTTGATTCGTTCGACTAACTGAACAGAAATTTATTCAATTATGCTGTCCAAAAAGTTCGAACATTCACAAACCCCTAGGCATTGGCCTCATTTTGTGTGTGAGGGTTGGGAAGGGTATGTATGGATGTCTGATCTTCATGTCCTGAAAAGGGATTCCTGGTTTGATGTTGTCTTGCATTACTGTCAATCTCTGGTCGTTTTGACATGTTATGCAGTGCCAGTGTTGAGGTAGCCAGTACTGTATGTTTTGTCCTTAATTTTTCGGAGGTGTGAATGATTTCAAGCTGGCTCCTGCTCAGTTGAGTGTGAATTTGTTACGAGTCACGTCTTTGATAGTACATTGGTCAGGTTTTCGTTTTATCAAATAGTGTTGTTCGATGGCTCCACATTTTTTTTGTTTCAGTTTTGGAGCACTTGACTGATTGTGTGTTGGTGTACATCCACTGCACGTGTCCTTTAATTTGTTTGCACTGTGATCCATGCCGCTGGCTGTTTCCGGAATAAACAATTTCTCGCAAACACTGCGGGGTCAGCATTCTTTATTGTCCTGTCTCATTTATTGTTGGCTCTTTCGAAATAATTTTTCCTAGCGTTGTACAACTTTTTCTGCATTCTTACTTGACGCTCCCAGAGCTTGGAACTGTTTGTACCTGGCTGCATGAAAATCCTGCCTGAGCAGCTTCTGCTCTTCTAGGAGAGCAGGGAAATCGAGCCAAGCTTACTCTTGAGGCATTACTATTTTTTGTCACTGTGGGAATCAATACTATGTTCAAAATTTAACACTTAACACGGGAAAACAGGCCATATCGAGGTGGTGTATGCATGGTGTATGGTGTATGCGGTATGCATCAAATGAACAGATGCATGCTGTTCATTTCAGAACACGGAATAATATTCAAGCGATTCTGAACAAAACGAGTTTTCTTATTCGAGTCACGCGAAATTCAACTTGCGATGAAAAAAAAAATGTGCGAAAAAAAAAGTTTAACCATGCGGAATTTGAACCCACGCACTCCCATTGCCTGTCGACCCTCCGGAGTGACGCGTTAGACCACACGGCCACAAAACAGCGCGGAGGGATACATCTCTCTTTATTTTTCTTTGCGGACTACTTCCGTAGCCTTCACAGCGTTGCACATGATGTAGCGTTGGTAGCGTTCCCTCGCGGTACAAAGCAAAATTTAATAACGCATGAATCACTCTAAACCGCTTTAAATCCAATCTTGCACACTATAAAATGCTTAGAAAGGTGTACTAAGTGCATTATAAAATTCAACAAACCTCGTTTGTCTAATTGCACACGCAATGCACTTGGTGGAGCGACACACAAATGAAAAGTGCACCGGCGGTTGGCTCACGTGACCCGTTCTTTGTAGACCGCCCAAGAAGCCGACGAGGTGGCGCCGATGTGATGATAAAGCACGGAATATATCCAGATAACCCAATGAAGCTGGAGGCGTGACGAGGGTGGGATGTTGTCTTGCTACCATTAGTTCACTCATCTGAGGGCGTCGCCAGAGCTCGGGAAGATTCCGAGTTTCAGCAAACTCGGGCCTTCCAGCATAGCGCCCCAGGAGTGGCAGGAAGACTACCGCGATCTATGGTTGTAAAGGAGAATGACAATATCCGTATATATGAGCATGTAGGCAGAACCTAGGCGACAAAAAAGGAGTGCTGGTGCGAGAGGAATCTCTAAATCTATCGCATTATATTCTTTAGGGTAGGCTGAGCGTTATGTGGCGCTGAAATAACGTGTAGTGTCCGTAATAGCTAAGTGACACGCAAAGGGGACAACAGGCCGCTGTAGGGACTAATCATCGCTGACGCGTCATACCCTTAAGGGGGAGTCTGACTGTCCTGTCAATTTTTTCAGACTACTCGCCTGCGTAGAATTCCTGGGCTGTTTTAACTATACCTTATGCACATTAGGAATGACACTGCCTTTCTTGACACTGTCTCCTAGGGCGCAATTGTGGCTCACACTTCTGTCGTGTGCTGCGTAGCGATATTTGTTAGATTATCTTCCACTGCTTGAACACTGACGCCGTTGTTCCAAGTTAGACCAGAATCTCTCTCCGGCACAGGGATGCTGAATTCCTCAACGTTTCCCCTTTTTTTAAAGGTGCACTAAAGATGAATCTAAAATGGTCTTTTTACAGCAGAATCCCTATCAAAACCCTTCGTATAGGTAACTCCGTTACACGCGATACGTGTCCGGACCTCACCTTTACGAAAAATATTCGCTATGCAGATTGGAGGAACACCGAGGAATCCATCGGTAGCGACCACTGCATAATTACCACTATAATCCATACCGAGCCACTCACAAGACCACAGACCAATGCAAAACTATCCGACTGGACCAAATTTAGGAGCAGCTACACCAATCCTCAATCGATAATGGACCAACGATACTCAACGTGGTCCCAACACCTAGTATCCCACTTGAAATCAGTCGAGCAAACTGTTCAACTCTCAGAGGCGAGCCTGGCGGTGGATAACCACCTCCTCCACCTCTGGGAGGCACGACACAGCCTTGTCCGCCGCTGGCGTCGTCAAAAACACAATCGGAAACTCAAAATTCGCATCGCGGATATCACCCAACAGGCGGCACAATGCGCGGCCCAACTCGCCGACTCCAATTGGGTGCACCGATGCAACACTGCAGCTCGGCAAATGTCGAGTCGGAGTACGTGGCGCCTCTTCCGCGCCCTTATTGATCCGGCACAAACCCGTACTGAGACACAAAAACAGCTTCAAAGGGCTATACATAACTTCACTGGAGACACGGCCAAACTGGCCGATGCGCTCCGCGACAAATATTTGAGTATACACCAGGATCCCCGTGGTCAGGCGTACTCGTATGCAGGTTCCGAGAACGCGGATTTGGATCAACCGTTCCAGCTCCATGACCTAAAAGCGGCCCTGGCTAAAATGAAGCGAGGTACAGCACCAGCCCGTGACAAGGTGACGGTAAAGCTTATTGCCAACCTCCCAGATCCCGCCTACGAAACTCTCCTCGATTACTTCAACACTATCTGGATTGGAGGCACACCACTCTCCATAGATTGGAAAACGGCACTAGTAACTTTCATTCCCAAGCCAGGTAAAGCCATTAACACCGACAACCTCCGGCCCATCTCCCTCACTTCGTGTGTGGGGAAGCTGATGGAGACTATGGTCCGCGACAGATTGTCGGCTTTCCTGGAACAGCAAAACATTTTCGCAGATACCATGTACGGTTTCCGCCCACACCGGTCCGCACAAGATGTCCTGTTGCAACTTCACAAGGAGATTCTCGACCCCGTCGAGCACCCCAGCAATGATAAAGTAGTCGCACTTGACCTGCACTCGATAATGTAACCCACGAGATCATCCTATTCCACTTGTCGCAAACAGACTGTGGGCGCAATACTTTCAATTATATCAAACAATTCCTTACAGATCCCCAATCCTATATCCGGCTGCAAGACACAGAATATGGCCCATATCAACTTGGCACACTAGGGGCCCCACAGGGAGCTGTCCTCTCGCCATTACTATTTAATCTGGCCATGATGAAGCTCCCTACCCAGCTGGCAGAGGTCGCCGGTGTGCAGCACGCTCTGTATGCGGACGACATCACCCTCTGGGCAACACAACAATCGGTTGGAGACATCGAGGCCAACCTGCAACAAGCGGCAGCTATTGTGGACGAATACGCTCGTCACTGTGGTCTTGAATGCTCCCCGAGCAAATCTGAATTTGTGCACATACGCCCCAACTCAAAGTGCACAACCAAAATTGCCCTTTCCCTACTTAGCGGACCAATACCTGAACACGAGGAGATCCGGGTACTGGGGCTTTTCATTCATCATAGGCGCAAGATAGACACTACCCTAAACAAGCTACGTAAGGTGGGGGACCAGGTGGGTCGGATGCTCCGCCGGGTGTCCAATAAAAGGGGGGGACTACGATGCAAAGATGCCCTGCGGCTGGCCAATGCATTCGTGACCAGCCGGATTTTATATTCGG
Organism: Amblyomma mixtum; assembly: GCF_055824585.1. NCBI lineage: Eukaryota > Metazoa > Arthropoda > Arachnida > Ixodida > Ixodidae > Amblyomma > Amblyomma mixtum. The sequence goes on from NC_143016.1 coordinate 111,044,947, forward strand.
CTCCCTACCTCCACCTACGCAAATGCGATGAGAATGCCTTAGAAGTAGTTCTCCGCAAGATTTATAAGAGAGAGCTCGACGTCCCCATAACGACGTCCAACAAGCGTCTCCTCGGTCTGGGGATGACCAACACCTTTGGAGAGTTACGAGAAGCTCATCTTAACAATCAATACTTGCGCCTAAGCAAAACACCTGCGGGGAGCCGCCTTCTGACCCGCTTACACATATCCTATGCAACACATACAGAAGAACGTGTCCGCATCCCTGAAGCCTGGCGCTTTGCACTCCAGGTGCGACCCCTTCCGAAGAACATGACTGCAGACACCCATGATGGTCGCCGTCTCGCGCGGGCGGAGGCTATTTCTCAACAATATGGCCATAAGCCAGGTGTTTTCTATGTGGATGCGGCCGGCCCACACCATGGGGGTTGGTACACGGCGGCCGTCATCCACCAAAACACTACAGTTCAGGGCCTTACTTTCCGTGCCCCAAACATTACATTTGCGGGAGAGACCGCCATTGCACTGGCCGCCGCAGATCCAGAGTGCCGAGTCATTATTACGGACTCCAGGGGTGCCTGCCGCAATATTGAGCAAGGGTATATTCCAGACAGTGCTTTCAAAATTCTCCACGCATGCGAATACACAGTGTTTCCGACCCATCGTACCATCGTGTGGGCTCCGGCTCATGCGGGTCTTGAGGGGAACGAGGCAGCCGACGCTGCCGCCCGCGCGCTTACTCACCGGGCGTCGCCTCATCCGCAGCCTGATCCGGAATTCAATTTCAATCCGGCCATCACCTTTAAAGAGATCACCTCTCTTTATCAAAATTTTCATGGTCTCTATCCCCCTCTCTGTAAAGGACTCACCAGGGTGGAGGAGCGCTGGCTTCTCCGCGTCTATACCAATACTGTACTGTGCCCGGCAGTACTTAAGCACTTCAATTCTTCTTTCTCGGGCGCGTGCCCACACTGTGAGGAGGAGTTTTCGGACACCTACCACATGGTGTGGGCATGCCCTTCCAATCCTGCCTACCCACCCCACCTCCACCCCACTCGAGAGGACTGGGAAGCTGCCCTGCGCGGCTGCTCCGAACTCCATACCCAACAGGCATTGGTAGCTAGAGCCCGGGCCGCTGCAGAAGCTACAGGGATCCCGGACTAGGGATCCCTCCTAGTGTTTGTAAGGGGCGGGCCCTTCCGGCTCACCCCATCGACCTCTCACTGTAAATAGGAATAAAAGTTTTCCTCCTCCTCCTCCTGCCTTTTTTTTTCGCTCACCTCCGAAAAGAGGAGGAGTCAGGCAAGGCATAGAGTTCCTTTCAGCTATTCCCGTGGTGGCTTCGCTTTCGCTTTTATTTTATTTTTAGGTTTCCGTGAATAAATACTTTCAGTCGCAGACTACGTAGCCGCAAATTAGCCCCACGGAGATAAAAATACACATGGACTTTTCGCTTTCGCCGATCACTACGTATCACTCCGCCGACGACAGAGCGGCAAGCTGTCACGCGGCTGGCTCAAAGGCACTCCATGCACTGGCTGACTCCTCCTCATGTCTAAGGTGAGTTAAAAAAAAAAAGCAGGAGCCGGGATGTTTAATTCGATCCATTAGGGTAGCCGGCCACGCAGGACAGTAGTTCGAAGTTTTTAAGAACTGTCGGAGAGCGCAGCTCGAGTTCCCGCGCTAAAAAGACGAGCTGAGAATCCTCTTTAGTACACCTTTAACTTTTTGATGTGCTACTTTCTTACTAGTTTCCTTCGCTGCCGCTTCAAATTAAGCCAAATTCCAGACTTCAGAACTATAAGGTAACTACATGTAGCCTTACCGAACACGTCCATATCCTTCACTATGCCTCGATAAAATTCAATGTCTGGCGGAATCCCGTCTGTAGAGGAAAAAACATAGCGTTTGTCGAAAAAGGTGGCGAAAACTTGAAAAAAAAAAAAACGTTGATGTTTCGGAGCAGATACGAGTGCCTTAATCACAATCAGATGAAAAAACGGCTCGGTGCGTTATCTGGGCAGGATCTTTCTGAAGACGTGCATCTATATTTCAGGTAGATTGCATTGTGTACGGTTTGTCATCTTTGGTGTCGATTGAATGTAGAAAGCTTCTCTGAGTAGGGGTTTTGAAAGCGATTTTGCATCGCAGTCCCACGTGCCGCGTCCCATCCTATCGAGTGGCAACATCTTTTTGATGTTGCTGAAACACGGAAGAAAAATTACGTGACCGACTTAACCATCATAATATTAAGCAAACAGCAAAGGTGTGGCTGATGATAGTCATTGAGTTATTTATGCGCAAATAAGCGCTAACCATACATTGCAAGAGCACAGCTTTCTAGTGCGCTGAAATCCGCTAAGGCAACCCTGGAAGATGAAGGGCTTGATGTGCCAGCAGTATTTGAAGATTGTGATTGCAGCTGTTGTGTTTGTTGCTAGCTTTTCAAAAGATGGCATATATCCATACTGCAGGATTGGCCAAGAATCGGAAGGCAGAGGCTGCTATTCATCTGTGCATAATAAAGGCAAAAGAACAGCTCGGGAAACAGCAACATCGGTGGATAATACATCAAATAGGGCATGAACTCAAAATGGATAACAGTTTGGATGAAAAATATAGAGAGAGAAAGAAAGAAAAATGAACAATTCATTAAGTCAAAATTTATTATTGCACAGAACAGAAAAGATAACGTAAAGCAAGGCAGCTGATGAGATTCCAGCCATAACTTTTGAATAGGGGCACAAACGGACTTGTGGCTGCACCCAAGTGTGGTGGTGCCAAATGATAGCAAGAGCGGGCTGCTAAAACTGAGGCCAAGATGCTGCAAGGGCCTCTTCCAGCAACCTTCTTCTCAAAGAGGTGAGAGTGATCCTAGCTGCTGTGCCAATACCGCCGTGAGCGATAGGATATTTAGAAATCAGGAAGAAGGTTCTTGTTGTTGCCTCTGAAGCGAGACATCAAAAACACCAACCTTGCTATTGGGTTGTATATTAACTGTTCTTTGTCTGCGAATACCGAAAAACTTTTCTAACATTGAAAATATCTGTCTCTATCATGAGCTAACGGAGATGATGAGGGAAAATTTTTCTTATGGATGAGGCAGACTTGAACATAAATCGGATTTAGGATGATGATAGCATACCTACAGCCAGAGCCGGATGCTAAATCTTAGAAGATTTGAAATCTGAAAACGCCATAGATTTAAAAGGACAGCCTGGTGGCGCCCTCTGCAGTTTGCTATCATTTACCTCTTTGTTTATGTCTTCATTTCCACCCTCAACAAAAATGTCAGGGTGGTTAACCCATCTACGTGTAACGTTTATTTACTGATACTAGCATGCGGGTATTCGCTACGTGTTAGCACGACGAGAACAACTACGAATCACAGTGAATATATGCGTGTATCATTAAATGCTATGAAGCTATAGTTCTGTTGCTCTGTTGAAAGTCGAAGAAGAAGTTAAGTATCCATGAATCGCAAATCGGCATCCGCCGTCCGCTCAGGGACTAGGAGCCCTGAAAGCGTTTACCTCACTCCGCCTACGCAGCAGAACACAACCGCAACGAAGACTGCAAGAGCAGCGCCCCCAACAGGTCCCAACGATGCCAAGGCACTTCCAAGCAGCGCTAGGGTCCCTGCAGCGGCTTCTGCGCAGTACACGTCTTCTCAGGCTCCCACCACGGGCGGCGCACAAGAAGGACAGGTAGGTGTAGATGCTTGCGTTTTTTTTTTTAGGAAATTCCTCTGCCCGCTGGTGTCTTGGACGCATCAATGGTCAAAAATAATAAGCAGGCGCACATTGTTTCCAGCAGCACAATCACGTGTACCGGGAGAAGAACAGGTAGTGGGAATAGGCTTTTCGAAAGGAAAACGCGGTAAATATTGCACCACTCGATGGACACCTTAACCGCGCCATGAAGAGTGAGATAAGGTGGGAGTGGCGGAAGAAGAGAGAAAGGGGTCCCGTATAGGAGGGCTCCAGAATAATTTCGAGCAACTGAAGATCTTTAGCGTGCACTGACATCGCATAGAGACGCCGCGATGGCTCAGTGGTTATGGCGCTCTGGTGCTGACCGAAAGACGCGGGTTCTATCCCGGCTGCGGTGGTAGAATTTCATTGGAGGCGAACTTCTGGACGCCCGTGTACTTGGCGATGTCAGTGCAGGTTAAACAACCCCAGATTGCCGAAATTTTCGGAGCCCTTTACTACAGCGTCACTCATAGCCTTGGTCGCCTAATCCAAACTTTCAAAGCCAACAGCGCAATACACGCAGAGTAGATTGCCAGTGCCCTGGATCTGACTAATCCCAAGTCGAAACACATCATCACCGACTCGCGAGTGTCTTGTCGGAGCTATGAGCTTCGATGGGCACAACTGCTTGTCCGGCGCATACTGCAATCTAGCTGCCGATACGAAGCACCAACTCCGCGTAACCTGATTTGGGTCCCTGGTCACCAGGGCCTCCAAGAAAATGAACAGGCCGAACTGGCCACCCGCGCACTTTCTCCCCAGGTTATCTCCCTATCTTTGGAAGCCTACTCCCAATCAGACAATCTGGCCCTTAAATTCAAACACATCACCGATTACTACAAGGAGGAGCAGCGGCGCTTCCCGGCCCCTTGTAAGGGACTGAACCACGCTGGCGAGCACCTCCTCACCAAAATTCTCACCAACACTGTGCAGTGCCCGGTGGTTTTAAAACTTTTAACAAACACATCCGTTTATGGCGCGTGGCTGTTCTGTAGGGAGATGTCTGACACCTTACACGTGGTTTAGGCGTGGTAGCCAAACCTATCTATCACCCTCCCCCCCAACCACAGCTCCACCAGAGAGGACTGGGAGGCAGCCCTGCTCGGTTGTCTAGACCTCAAGGCCCAAAAGGCCTTGGTTCAACGGACACGGGCGGCGTTGCTTACTAATGGGGCCCCGGATTAGTGGCTCCGCCTTTTATTGTGAGGGAAAGGGGCCAATAGGGCGCTACCCCAATCATCTCTCTGTGATTATTTAATTCTTGACGAATGTTTTTCGCCCCCACCACCATCAAAACGCGGGTGCCATGTTCGGGTGCTGAATAGATAAAATGTGGTGTTTGACGAAAAGAAACGCCGGAGTAACTGTCTGATTTCTAAGTGGGCATTTCAACCGCTCCTCAAGCGAAGGAATGAAGTTGGGGGTGACAGAAGAATAAGAGAAAAAGCTGTCGTAGTGCAGGGCTCCATAATGACTTCGACGAACTGCGGATCGTTACTGTGCACTGAGATCGCACAGCATATGGGCGTCTTTTGCGTTTCGGCTCCATCGAAACGCGGCCGCCGCGGTCGGATTTGAACCCGGTTACTCCGGCTCAATTGCCGAGCGTCCTAACCACTGAGTCTCCGCGGTGAGTGGCTCAGCTTGTCAGCACTACGTGATGCGATGGAAGGAGCAGCAGTAGGAGGTTGTGAAGAAAGGAAAAACGTGGCGTCTTTTGCTTCTCTGGATATCCGAGGCATATAATGACAGGGTTGAAGCGCGTGAAAGGAAATAGTGAAGGTACAAGGGGGAGGGTGTGAGGGGAAACTTAAGAAAAAAAGTAAAAATGCCCCAGCTCTGCAGGTCAAAAAACAACAACACATAAGAGAAGAGGAGAGTCCTTCAGAGAATGTGCTATGTAAGCAGTAAGAAAAATTATTATGACTTTTAACAACCGCTATTTTCATTAAAGTTGTTATACTCTTTAGTGATTTTGCATAAATTCGTGGAGGAAAGAACGCTGAGGAGAGGCCCTCGCTATGCGAGCTGCATGGCAAAAAGTGTGCCAGAAGTTGCGCGCTGTCGCAGTGACTACTGGGAGTATGCCCGACGACGCAGCCAATAGTAACATGCGGCGCAACGGCGTCGTCTGCTGCATTGCCTGCTCTGCATGCGCAAACGGGCTGAGGCAGCGACAAAGTACGATGAGGTAGAGGGAGCAGAAGGGAGACTTCGGAGCCTTGATGTCCGGCGTTAAAAATGCGACGTAAGGGTCTCTTCTGAGCTCTTCCATACCTCCGTGCATAAATCCCAGTTTTCATTTATGCGATGTATGCATCTCATTCGTTTCGGCAGAACTTGAGGATACAGGCTTCTTTCAAGCGAAGCTTCCCTTTGGCAAGCGCATTCTTCAGGCTATGGGAGGCTTGGAGCTCGATCATTTGCGCCTTTGGGCGTATGTAACACACCTTGCACCGCTCATGCTTCTTCCTGCTAGCAAGCCCTGGCTGCCTGTGTAAGTGCTGCATTTTAACCCGTGCTGTTAACTACGATTTTTACTGAATGCTACTTAGATGAGGCAACCCGCAAGTGCAAACTTCGCTGCTGGCTGCGAATCACCAGCACCATCCCTGTTGGCATCCTATAGAGAACCGTAGCACACGAGAGTCTGGCGACAGGCGTGGCGAGGCAGCTGGCGACGTAAAGCATCTCATAAAAAGCCTCCTATTCTCCAAACGCACACATGAGTGCCGACCCTTGGCTGGTGGCAGCTGGAGCGTGGCGTGGAGCTGTGATATTTACATAAAGGTTTGGGAAAGTATCGTCTCTTGAAAATGCTTTTGAGAAGCTACCCCGTGGAAACAGAGGAATGCCACGAAGTATCATAGGCACGATTGCCTTCCGTATCGTTAGACAAGTTCAAAGGAATTGCCTTTTTTGTGCGTGAGCATTAGAACGGCGATACAAACGAAAACCCGTCCCCCTAACGGTGTCCAGAATACGAGAAAGTATCGCAAACATTACCCACCGCGGTGATTCAGTGGAGGGTGCCGGGCTACTGAGCCGGACTTCCTTGGTGCGAACCCAGCCGCAGTGACCGCGTTTCGATGGAAGAGAAACGCAAAGGCGCCCGTGTGCTGTGGGATGCAAATGCACTTTAAAGATCTCCAGCTGGTCGAAATTGTTCTGGAGCCCTTCACTACGGCACCTCCTTCAGTCTTATTTCCCTCCCACCTCCCTCCCTTCTCTTACAGCGGAGTTCCAAAGAGATGTGAGAAAATTAATGCAACATTTCCTTTCCTCGAAGTCTAATTTTCAACTTTCTTCTGGACCTTTCAAGCCGCATGTGAAAATGCCAGCACTTCGCGATGTGCTCCGGAAATTGTCTTCCACTTACTCCACCCCACTTCTTCCACCGCAGGCCCGTACGGCTAAAGGAGCAGACCAGGTACACGGATCCCCTTCCGCTCAATGCGTTGATGGCGCAGCAGAGAACCCCCAGGCAGCCACCTCTGGTGATGGGGGACAGTCCCAGCGAACAGAAAGCGTCGCCGGCGGTGGCCAGAACTGTGGACCTTTTCTTGCGCTTTACTTATGTGCCATGCTCCTACTTCTGCTGGCACTGAGTGCCTTTATGGCTGTGGCTGTTAATCAGCTTAAGGACATTCCGTTCGACCCCACGGACAACTACACAAGCCGCAGCTCGCTAGAGCCTCCGCCCCACTATGCACCCACGGATATTGAGGGCTACTCAAAGTACGATGTAACCCCAGAGCGTCCCCCTACTGTTGAAGAGGTCTTGACATCTACGGAGGTGGACACCGGTGTCCACAATGTGGACGATCACTGACCATATGAAAACTGTTTCCCCGAACATGAATCTCTGGTGCAATTAAAATGCATGAATTTAAATGAACTCTTATTTACTTGCTTAGCAAGGTTAAGCTGTAGGCGTGCAGACGTGTAAAAAAGCGCCGGAACCATGCGTAGGATTAATGAGTGCTAAATGCCACTACTGAGGCCCTCACACAATGACTGTGAATCATGGTTAAAAGAACTCAAAGACTGTCTTATGTGCCCTAGCTCGAAACAGTGACAACAGCAAACCATTCCAGGTTTGCAGAGGCGATGCTGCAAGATGCCGCCATAATATGAGATGCGAGTCGGAGCAGACAGACGTCCCTGTAGAGTGACAAGACACGTACGTCCCGTGCCTATGTAGCGAGCTTCTAACAGCATATGTGTGGAACAATCCAACGAAGAAACAAGTTCCTTGGGCGCGACGTCTGGGTGGACACCCGACACGACATAACGCCGAAGGTCTCAACCAGATTCCAGCTGAGCATGAACAGTCACGGCGGTCGAAGCAGAGGAAGCTAAGTCCAGTTCGCAGGGGCGGTCGACCTAGAATAGTGAGCGCACCCGAACGGCCACGGTCTTGGTGCGCGTTGAATCGCGAAACCTTGAAATACATGTGTTCCATGGCACTTCTCGAAGGTCGGTGGAAGGTTTGATGGGGGGCGGGGGAGGGGGGGGGGGAGGAAAGTTGACACATCGAAGCATTCATGCTGCTTAACCACCCACCACCTTATATTGCGGCCATACACCAGATTAAGACAAAAAGCGGCCTCTTCTCTGATCGCTTCATTGGAAGCGTGCTTCAAACTCTCCTGTCATTTCAGCAGCATGTTTGGTAGGAGACTACAGCCTGGAGGAACAAAGAGTTCCGTCGTAGCCCGAGCTCGCTGCAGCTGCGGAGCGGCGGGGCGGAGGCTGACATCGGCGAAGTTGGCCGAATACGGGTAAGGCGAGTCCGCAATCAGATGGCGGCTAACCACCGCACGCAGTAAAACTGCGGCGATGGCTCTGCGGACAATCGCTGGCCGAGTAGTCAAAATTGACGGAGCGCACTCAAAACACGTCCTATACAGGCTTTACTTCATCTTCATTTCTCTATAACAGGTAACTCAAAGAACGTAATCAAAGATCAGAAATATTTTAGGGACAGTTGTACTGATAAAAAGATTCACTGTGCCATGCTGTGCTTTCCTCCAAACAGGGCCCTGTTATGCTTTATTGTCCTCATTTGAGTTGCCCATAGCAAAAGTACGCAGTAGTAGGAAATGTCCTCTTACGCTATGCAGTTTTCACTCAAATATGAAAGCAATACATCTCGCATTTCTATGCCATCTGGCGAAATGCGTTTTGAACACACTTCTTGTGCGCTGACACTCTGAATCTCGGTGTAACAGAAACCCAGACAGTTAAAAAATCTTAGTCTCTTTGCGGTTTTCCACTTGGGCCGAGCGAAATTGTGAGTTAAGAAAGAATGACCTTCCTGCCAAACTCTCGATGCATATCCCTTAACGGGGGCTCATTCCTTCTTAATTCCAGTCTCGTTTGTCACAAAGTAGCCCTATAAAAAATTGTTCGTGTCTGAGTGCCACTCGGTATCTTTGGAACACGAATTGTGAAATTGCTTGCTTACTGTCATTTCTTAAACCAGGCCAGCTATTATTTGCGCATAAAAGCGGTGGGTTAGCGCCGTGACAAGTTTACAAACTATGGTTATAGAAAACAATTCCTTTCCCTTTAGACAGACAATGCTAATAAGCAAGAAATGACGATGCTTTTCTGCTTAATTCCCACCTCTAGGTCCTTCACGGTCTAAGGGGCAAAAGCAACAGAAGTATATTGACGCCGCACATACGCCGAAGTCGGAAAGGAATCTTTCTCTCTTGTACTTTATCTTTCCATCTAAGAGAACGCAATTGCAGGATGTGTCTTAAAAGAAAGGGACGGTTCGGGTGGCTCTTACTCCACCGATGACGCAGCGACGAGGACCTTGAGAAGATATCAAGATGTTTTCTGTATTTCCCTATTGTAATTTATTGATGATTTTCTGCTTTCTGGATGTCCTGTTTTTGTGAAAACTGTAACCTGACTATGTGTTCGTTTTTATTTTTTTGTGTGTATGTCAATGTTCTCTACAAAGTCTGCTCCTATGCGTTGTAACGGCTGCCTGGGCCTCGTCAAGCTGTATACCAACAGCTTTTAGTCCAGGCAGCCGCCAGAATTTTCTGGAAAATAAATGAAATTGAACTGAATTGAATTGAAAGAATCAGTACCGAGTGCAATGACTGCACATCCACACTGGCGGTAGAGGCGATGTTCGCAAACTGCTGCAGACACTTGCAGGCTGAAGACATTTAATTGCACGAAAATAACAAGAAGTGCGACTTACAACTACAAGGGAAGAAGGCTTCGCGCTAAGCGGCTGATGGAGAATAATTAGGGGCTCCTGTACGAATACAGCCCACACGACATTCTATACTATAGAGCCATCCCAAATTACGCCTTAAGACGTCTGTTCAAAATTAAAAAAAAGCCGGGAAGCAGCGTAGCGTAAGTTCTTCGGATTTATGTGCGCCTACTTACAGAACTCACGTGGAGAAAAAAAATACTAAACGAAAACAGGCGGTGATGGTGATATCAAGAGTGCAGTTGTTGGTGGCAGATTGTTAAAGGAGGCTGTCTTTTCCTTGAGTTTGCAGGAGGGTAAGCAGCAGAGCCTTCTTGTGAAAAATGACCGCTGGCAAGCGAAGGTAAGCTGCCTGCGGAAAGGAAAACGAGTAGATAATGGGAAGAACTTTTTTCTTTTTTAAAAGCTGCTTCAAGTTAACAGGTAGTTTGTGTGCTTGTTTCTAGAAATATGAAAAAAGAACGGTTACAGATCACTCTGATGGAAAATACACTAGCCAGGAGAAAAGCTTTCGCTGGTTCAGATGAAGATCTCAGCTTTTCAAACGGTAAATTTTTCGCGCCTTTATACAAACGGTACGCTGCTGGCAAGTTAGCAGCATGTCGGAGGTCGCTAACGTGGTAAATCGGAAAAGTAGTTTATTGTTAGGGGCTTATTCTTGTTACTTTTAAATAACAGTACGTTTTCTGAAACGTCAGTAATTGAAATGTTTTGCAAACTAATCTATTGGTCAAATAAACAGAGCGCCTGCAAAATTTTTTAGGGAACAAAAGGTGATGGTAAGAGTTTTGAGATGACAAGTAATAAATGTGACACGCAGGAGAAGGGTCGTACTTTTACCTGTGCAGCAACGGAGCCTGCAAGAATGCAGAGCGATATGGTCTACCCCACACCGGAAAACATGCAGACATTTTAATTGTGAAGAAATACTATGAACACGCAGCTAATGTCACGAAACGCTTGTAGCTTCAAAGGGATAAGCACGCTCGCCAGTCATGATGTTCGTGTGCTAAACTTCGATGGAAACACTGCCCATTTGTTCTCCTGTTGTTTCCGCGGTCAACTCCTTATTGATAGCCTATATAGAAAATGCATCGATGCTTACCCTTTAGGCCATACGTCTCGCATGGTTACGACCTGTAGAAAGACGGCAATTGACTGCATGCATAGCCACACCTTTTTGAAAGCAAGCGTTACCGCAAACATATTCGCGAAGTGGAAATCCATAAAGAGATGCACATATGGTCGGCTTTTTTTTTTACAGTAGCTTACTCAAGGACTGCCTCCTTTTGTCCGTTGAAATACCTGCGATAGTCTAGGCCGGCAGCGTTTTATTTGCGAGCCGTCAAGCTTCCGTAGTGTTACTATCATAAAGTCTAATCAGTGTGGTCACGCAGAAAGGTCAAGTTTTTCTGGGGAAGGGCTTCAGCCATCGCTTCTTTCATGTCAGCTCATAGAAAGACAAATCATTTGTTGTTTTTTTTTTCTGAAAGAGACAAGCAGACCTCATTCTGGGGCCTGAGTATCATTAGCCAGAACGCAAACTGAAGTTTGTCGCTTCCTTCCCCCATCATGGGTTACTATTCAGCCTCAACAGCTGTAGTAGAATAGAACTTAGAAACAAAACAGCAGCTCGTAGCACTGTTCCATAGCGTCCTCTATTACTCCGCTATCCAATCACAACAGAAAAAGAAATCACCTTTATAATGTTTGCCTTCACTGCAACCAAGTTACACTGCAAACAAGTTTATCCACCTATATCTCTTCGAATCCCGTCTCTGGAAAACATAAACGAAAGCCTTTTCCAGCTTTCTTCTTTCCTACTTGCCATTTACCTTTTCACATTCTTTTAGAGGATGTAAACGCGAAGTACGGCACACACGAGTGCAAATAGTAATCATCACTGATCACGCAGGATCGTGGCTTCAGATGGCCTAATCTGCGCGATGCTTTCTTCCGCTCTGTGTGTGACGTAAGTCATTAAACTTTAAATTATGGAATAAAGTGCCATATGCCTAGGCAAGCCATATCCACCGCACTAGTTGCCAAACAGGAGAGTTCTTAAAATTTAATTCATTACTAATACTGCGTTATTTGTTATAGTTAGAGGGCTGCCGGATTTTGAAACCGCTCAGTAAGTTGCTTAACAATAAGAAATGGATGCCTCATTGCTTTTTTCCAAAGTCATCGAGAGTCATTAGTGACTTGCAAAACATGATCATCCGGTCTAGAAGAAACAATGGAGGGTGGGGATTATGAGGGACAAGATAATTTTTTCATACCGGTTGTTTATTGCGCTTTAGAATCTAAACAACGGGATATTTTACACCATTCACATTACAGAACAGGAGGGCGTGCTATGAACTGACTTAACATCAGAGACACAGCTCGCAGGCTTTTTTTGAGCTTCTTATCCACTGTAGTCTTAAGGTAAGCGGTCCAAATCATAGCAACAAGTACGAATATCTTTCGCATTTGGACGCGGCTTCTTTTATGAATATATATACTTATAGGTTCTCCCGTAGAAGGACATCCATGAGAAAGCGCTAGCGGTTTACAAAACTAACGTTAAACTTCCAATTCCTGGTACGCATCCTGCAAAGTAGGTGGGTATTGATCGGCGGTCCGGCTGTCGTTGTTCGCAAGACCTCGAAAAGCGTATGGACCCACATTTTAACTAGCCAACCACTCTGCAAACACAAGTGCGGAAATCATAAAAACTTATTGAATTGTGCGCTGCCTTGGCAAAAGTCATGGGAACACCGAGTCCGCATTGGAGATGTTGCAGGGTTAAATATCCTCCTCTTGTCTTAACATTATAAAAAAAAAAATGAAATGTCCACTTTCGCATAAGGCGGCTTATGTACTCAGTACCTCGAGTTCTTACGATGGCACCCTCCACATCAACTCTATCATAGCAACATATCACCGCGTTTCGAAATGGGTGAATAATTAACGGAGAAACATCTAGTTATATATGGTTCCATCAGAAGAGTCCTTCGCGTGTTCAGATACTTAACTGGACGCATTACTGTAAAACACGCTCGCAAGTTCACTCAACAGGAACTAGCGAGTGGCAATATCTCCAGTTGTAACTCTCAAAAGCATAACACGATAGCGATAGCATCCCTTGCATCATGGAAATGATTAATAAATGCCGAATGGTTTCCTTGGTAACCACCCAAAATTTTTTGTCAGACGGGATGTTACTGCAGCAGTGCGTACGAGTGTACGATCAGCCGGGTTTTCACTGCCCAAGTGATCTTCCGAGGATCAGTGGTGTAAACACCGACAAATGTGGAGGGAGCAAATGACGAAATCAAAGGTTCAGGTTTCATGACGGAAATAAAGAATGAAAATCAGGCTCACGTCGCAAAGTCATACGATGCGCACCAACTTAAACGGTGTAGAATAATAATGCAGAAACCGTGCGCCTCTTGTGATACCGTCATTTAATTAAGATGGCGGCTTTGCGCACGGACTCCTGCTTCCATACGAAATGCGCTCTCTGTGCGTTTTCCGAACTCTTCTCAAAAGATAGCACGGACGCGCGAGATTGCGCATACTGCACCGGATAGGAATGAAATAAATGCTTTCTTTTCCAGGATACGCCGCTATTCCCCGCTGGTGGCACGAAACCGAAATGGATGTGCCAGTCAGGCAATCTTTAAATCCTTTGTTCAGGTTTAGGCCTCGCGTACTTACTTCCGAATTCCCTTTCTCCCGCCTATCTTTCGCTCAACTAACGTAGTAGGGAGAAACCTGACCTGCCACTATTGGGGATTTCCCTTCGGACTTCTCTCCACTGCCAAAGGTCCTCCTTCTACGCTCTTTGTCTCCAGATAGACCACCCGTTGTGACGTTTCTTTCGGAGCGCTGTTCTGACGCTCGAGAAGCCAGACTTAGTGTTCTCAAAATCTCCTCCTCATGAACTCCGGTGTCAAGGAAACAAATTACCAAGAAAAAACTCATTGCTTCGCGAGAAAGTTTTTTTTTTAACTCGCTGAGATAACGAGTGATTCATGCCGACCTTTCCGTGTTCACTCTTGTGCGTGCTTTCTATGTTTGTTTTAATACGATTATTGTGAGAGCTGAAACAAAGGTTGAAACCGCAGAAACTCAGGCTTTAACACAGTGATGTTGCCGTTGCTAAACTTTCAAAAGCGCGATTTTCAAGTATCGCTATTTTTGCTGGCTAGCTTCGCGCTGTACGCGGCTTTGAACTCAATATCAATGTGCTCACTGAATAAAGCAGGACGGTTTATAACGATTACAAAGGGACGTCATTGAGCGCAATACACCTTGGGTACAGTAAGGTTATTGCCATTCCTTCCGCTGCGGTGGCTCAGTGGTTATGGCGCTCGGCTGCTCCCTCAAGAAACGCGGGGTCGATTTCAATTAAGGCGAAATTCTAGAGGCCCCTGTATTGCACGATGTCAGTTTACTTTAACAAAAAATCCAGGTGGCTGAGAGTTCCGGAGCCCTTCACTGTGACATTCCTCATAATGTGAGTTGCTTTGGGACGTTAAACCACAATAAACGTAAACCTCCATTATCATTCTCATATATCATATTAGAGCGGCCTGCCACTAAATAGTAATCCCAGCGTTTTGCTGCTCATTCGTCACCGCTGACGCTCAGAACTCCTGAAAAGTCGCATAAGTTTTGCTCTGTTGTATTACTACACTAAAAATATGGTAGAGAGAGGGTGTGGTTGATGGTCCTTTGCGATCACAAAAATGAACAAGGGAGGGGAAAACCTCAGGTTGCTTGAGCCAACGTTTCGACAAGGGGACTTGTCGAAACGTTGGCTCAAGCAACCTGAGGTTTTCCCCTCCCTTGTTCATTTTTGTGATTACACTAAAAATAACCAATTAACAGAAGTGACGACGCACTGCTGGTGCCTTCTTCTTCAAATTTGTGCATGGAGTTTATATCGTAGCGGCACGGCGTCTGCGTTTGTGAATGCCAATTAAAAAAAAATCTCTGAACGTTTGTTTTCAGGAAGTCAGTCAAGCCGGCTACTTTTTAAATCTGTGTTGTATAGAACGGAAGGGCATTTCATGTCCATAAATAAGAACCATTTTTCAACCGAAGAAATAGAGATAGACGTCACCAAGTTCCATTCGTGCTGTGCGGTGCCGCGATTTGCAACAGCTGCAACAAATAGGTACGAAAGAAATGCACTCCCTATAACATTTACATTTCAAATGGTAAGCAGGTCGTATACAAGCTTATGCAAAAGGCACTTTCTCATGTAATAGCTATAGCTTGATCACCAATTAGTTCATGTCACTGGTGGGACGAAAAAAATGAGTTGACATAAATGGATTCCCAAACAGAAATTTAAACAACTCTCGAGTCGCCGCAACGCCGTGTGTTCAGCAGATACGCGTACTACCTAAACTACCGGTTTCTGTCATTCAGGTCATGAAAGCTTATGTAAAAGCAGATGGGCAAATGATATTTAGCTTGCAATTAGTGCAGAAATAACAGCACCGTTGCTTGAATCTGTTACTAATTTCGTAAGCAATGAAGCGCAAGGATGTTTGAAAACTTTATATGAAAGACACCGTGCAAGAGTTCAAATTCAGACAGCACATAAAGGCACAATATTCTCATGCGATAACCTCAGAGACTACTTGAAAATGTCGCAGGTTTTCAGGGTTTTGGAAAGCGAAAAAAGTCTTTTCTTATGCATTCATTTATCGTACGTGACCGTAGGATGCAGTGCACGCGCTCTTTTCAGCGACCGGGCGTGCTTGTTGTATGCACCTCCAGCTTCCACAGTGACAGTGTTTATGACTGGTTGGCTCGTCGCGTGAAAAAATGTCCCTAAATATTATCCTGCCAACGCTAGCATCCTCATTCGCTGCATCCTCCCGACCTAACTCACCTGGAATGCGTGACGTGATTTAAAAAGAAACGAAATCATTGCAAATGATTCGCGACATTGGTGACAGGCGCCGATTCTAAGCAAACATGCTGTACACGGTACGTCATCACTTAATGCTCACGCGTTACGTGAAGAAGCAGGGGTGCAAAGTTTTCTTCGCGACAACCTTCCTTGTGTTCTTTTTCGTTCATGCATTCAATCAAAATATTACACAGCAGGCATGCATTCCTGCTGTGCGTAATCTAAGAGTAGCATGGATTAAAACGCCAATTTTTGCCGCGTAAATAGCTTTGGATGATAAATAAAATAAATAATTTAGCGTAAATTTATTTTTAACTAACCTGCAATTCCGTGAGCACGGATCTGCGCAGAATTTTAGTTTCAAACTCTGCTCTTTCGTCAAAAGGAATAAAAGAAATTTTCATTTATTTGGCCCTCGTCGCTGCTCTATTGTCTGGCTCTAGCAACTGTTTAAAATGATCGTTTTTCAATTATGATGTAATCGAATTTGGGCTCGTTTTTAGGAAGTGCACTTTCTGCAACCCTGCGCTCCCTTTTGCCGCTTTATCAGTATTTAGCGGGTATTTGAAGGTAGTAAAAGGAAAAAAAATGCAGATTGATTAATGAAATGTCAATTAATCCAGAAGCAAGCGGGCCAGCGATGCATGTAAGAGAGCTTAGGTGCGTCCTTCAGTGCGCTTTACTGCAGTTCCCAAAAAATTGATACCGATGACATACCTCACGGGTAGGATGCTGCATGGCCAGTCCAAGTACATAAACTAAGATGGACCCATTAGAGCAACTCTACTTTAGGAAGCTTCAATGGCTCTGATCTCCACTTCAAGTGTTAGGCGCGGTCGTTTCTGTGTTATCTAGTCTTAGATTGTCAAGCAGCATACGTTTTTTTTCCTTAGTGTACCTACCGCCGACCCGGTTGGCCCCATCGGCGTCATAGATTGATATATATGTTGATTTTATATTGAATGTTGATATATATAAAGTTGATTGATATATAAAAACTGCAAAGCTTTGCTTTGTAGCCGTGTGGAGTATGATAATTAGTAATTATTCCTTTGATAATTTCACTCTCGGGATGGAGCCCTTGAGCCTTTTGGAATCTTTAAGGGGGTCAAAAGGCAAACAAACTTTCATGGTTATAAGCGGCAGACAGATATTGGCTAGCTGAGAGAAGATGTACTCTTTAATGCGTTCCTTAAATTGAAAGGATTGGCTCGAAATTTATGCAGCACCGACGCCTGACACTCGTTTTCCAGACAGTGTTTCTAGGCGAACTTACTGAATTCGAGAAAGATCAATTTGGTTGCAATGTCTTGAAAAAGGCTCAATAATTCATTATTTGGCTGTATTACGATTCTCTTAGCAATAATAATGAAATGATTTGCAATCTCTGGGTGTCAGCCATATATAGAGGAATATTTTTAGTCCCTAATTTTTGGTCCTTTTTTGGTATCAGCTGCATAGAAATGTAAAAGAAAAGAGCGCGCGTTGCCAACACACGCGCGCGATCGGCATGAAATAAATGCGCTATGTGCGTGCATGAACTATCGAATCGATTCACCCGTGTAGACGCACTGATGTATCTCTGCTCGGGACGCTGCAGACTATAACCTGAGGCACACAAGCTATAACCCGGGCACCAAGCTTAATGTGGAATGCGAGCAGGTACCTGTACAAACGACTGATTTGGCACCTCTTCCACCTCTACGTTTCACACTGCTCTCTGAAGCAACCTTGTTTAAAGCAAACAGATATAACAGAGTCAATGAAGTACTCGGCGAGCACGGTGTCTTTAGGTGCTTTAAGCTAATTTTACGAATGAGAAATCTTGAACACCGGCTCGGCTGGGTAGTCAATCTGTCTTCCCTGCGCGCCGACCCTCGAGCACAGCTTTTTGATTGCGTATAAAATCACTTTTTGCTTACCCTGCGTTTGATCGTCCTAAGCGATGTGCCATTCGTAACAGGAACCCGATCTCAGAAGAGTTGGGAAGAATAACGGTTTTGTTGGAGGTATTATACTAGTGCGGCCATAGTCTTTCGGCAGTCATGCCATGTTCTTTCGAAGCATACACGAAAATTCTTTCGTTCCTCTTTTAGTGGTTATTAATGATGGAAATCATAACAAAGACGAAATGTACGCTAACAGTCCATGTAAGCAGAAAATACACTCGAGCTCGCGGCGAATCTAGAAAGGAGCCTACACGGAGGGCCGTCGCATGGAGACACATCATCACAAAAAGCCGAAATGTCCCAGTGATGATGGATTCCCACAAATAGAGTAAAATAGGAGAATGTATTCCCCAAGCAAGCGGAGAACAGATCAACCACACGCCTTTGTTTCAAAAACGTAAACTTCTTTATGTTCGTATTTCGAAACCATTTAGGACAGCAGGCAACGAAGCCTTCCTCCCGTTGAAAAATTGAGGCTATCGAGTAGGACGTTTCAGCGCGTGTAGTGAAAGACAAGTTAAACAAGCAACCGCTTCAACGGTGCCTCTCTTACAGGAAAGAACATGCTGGTATCGCCGTTCGACGTCTCGACCGTTCATCACAGCGCAAGACCTGACAAGGAGAAAAATGGACCCTTTCTTTCCTTGCCGCACAGCAAACCAAGAAAAATGGACACTGGAAAGTACCTACTGCTGTGAGCATAAGCAAACCTGACGACAGCCCACGGTCGGTTCTGTCTTTGAACTGAGGTGCACCCGCTGTTGCCAAACGCAACAGTAGTTCGGTGGAGAGCGAGTTGAAAGCGTTCTCTATGTATACATAGCATCAATCAAAACGAAAGTGGAGCTAGGTGATGGGTAAAGGTAAAAAATTTATGTATTTTCGATTTTTCGAAACAGAGGATCCGACGCTGCTGTGAGGCAAAGGAACAAACTGTGTCATTTCGCATGGTAGCTTCGCACTGAATATCGACTGGCCAGAGTATATATCTGAATGAACACAGGCTCTGGTTATTAATCATAATAAAACCTTATCTCGAGTTATTACTCATACAAGCTTCTTCCTCTGCACCTAATTGTAATGAAGAGATGGTCCACTCGCCTATGCACGGCTTCTGCGCTGTCTTTGCAAGCATGTTTCTACGCTTTATTTGGTTTTCAATTCCAGTTGCGAACAATGTCTCCGAATGGTAGTGGAAACTTCGCTTCCCCTCATGTTTTTCGGTCGAAATGTGTCTGTTTGCTTGAAATTGCACATTTCCCACAGGAAAGTGCAACAAAAACTTACAAATCTTTCATGAGCGCTTAGTTCATGAGTGTCAATGGCTCAAAAGTAGGTTTCAAGGTCTTGCGCTCCTAAAGTATAATTTCCTAGTGCTCCCTTATGTGTCTATGACGCTTCCAAAGATTAATATTTTCTTTATTAGTTCCAGCCTGGAGTTTTCGAGGTCTGGCGTTTTCGTTTGGATGTGAAAGCTATTCGTACTGCTTGGACTTGAATCTCAGAAGCTCATCTTTATAAGTTATTGGAATGCGAACCTCGTCAGAATGCCGGAAATTGGGAGTTTATGATGAGTTCATTGTAATGCCCAGTGCGCCTAGCACATCGGTATATGTGATAGGCATTGCTGCGGTACGCTTCAAAGTGTCGCATTCACTCGCGTTCTGCAAACCTACACTAGCTTTTCAAATCCGATACACGTGCCTGGGACAGAAAAAAAAACTACAGAGGTTTTTAGCCCTCAACAAAGAGAACAGAAAAGGACGTCTGTAATTACCTCTTGTCTTGTGCACGACGCCACTTGTGCAAGAATGTTCCTCTCTCAATGCTGGGTGTTGGATGAAGCTAAAAAGTACGTACTGGGAATTCTTGCTATATAGAAACCGAAGCTGACAGATAATAAAAAAGACCATCATAAATCCCATGAATATCTCTCCTCATCATTAGCACAAACTCGTTAATTTATTTGGAACTAAAACTTTGGGGACGGAAAGTACCGAGTGGTGAGGTGTGTGTCAATATGCGGGCACTGTTCCAATGTGAAGCTAACATATTGAAACCATCTCAACAGAGCGCGGTTCCTTATGAAAGGCTTCCAGCGGTAGTACAAATTGTATATCTACATTTAGCGCGCAGATGATCCAAAAAAATACTAATCAAACCAAAACAAAAAGAACTGGAGCGGAATAGTTAACAGAACACCATCGAAACTGCTTCGCAACATTTCTTTTCTGCATTTACTCCTATCTCCTCGAGAGGCGCGCCATTGCCGAAGCAGCCTGCGGGGTACATCGGAAGCCAAGCTCAGGCGTTTGGTTTTCTTTTTTTTATTTACGTAGAGTCGACCTTGAACCTCAGCAGAAGAAATATTCGCATTCTTTAGTCTTTAGTAATAACAAGAGCGTCTTGCATTTTATTCGGAAGGCCAATCAAAAAAGTTCAAGGCCCACAGAAAATGTTATGCAGCAACATAACTTTGTTTATGCGTTTAAATTCCTTTAAACGAAACGACAACGAAACGAAAGTTTAAGCGAAATACATAAATGCCCCTGAAAGGAGAAGATTGGATAGCCGTCACCGTAGCTAAGTTGGCAGAGCACCGGATGCGTAATTGGCAGATTGTAGGTGCGGATCCCGCCGGCAGCATGGGTTTGTTTTTTCTTCTTTCTAATGAATCATCTTTAATAAATGATGAGCCTATTGGTCTCCCAATGATTAAGAACACAAATTAAAAGAAACAACATCCCCTATGCTCCTTGGTTTTGGTGGCGGTTGGCGTCCGTCATGTGCGTCATAATCAGCCCCTCATTTCCCTTCCCTTGTATGCTCACTAGCTAACGAGGTCCTCGATTCTGGCGGTCTTGATGCCATGGGAACCATAAGAGGGATCTCGCACAGCTTCCATCCTCGCCGTTCGATGACGTTCCTTGTTCCACTCGCGGTATTACAAGACGGATTACGTCCGCCGCTATGAACGAGGGTGGCGCTGGTGGACACCCTCAAGGTTAGGTTACATACAATGCATAGACACCCTAGAAAGCAGAAGGTTGGACAGCCGTCGCTGTAGCTCAGTTGGTACAACCAACACGTAGCTCGGAGGTCATGGGTTCGGATTCCACCAGAGGCATGCGCTTGTCTTTTTTCTTCTGCTTAATTAATTGTCTTTTAAAAATGATTGCAACAATATTCGCCATTCATGAGCATCACAAATTAAAAAACAAAACATCCCCTATGCTCCTCGGTCCCGGTGCTTGTTGGTTTCCGTCATGTATGTGATAACGAGCCCCTCTTCTCGCTTCTCTTGTCCGCTTATGTAAGCGGGAAGGGGAAAGAGGGGCTCGTTGTGACATACATGACGGAAACCAACAGAGAGCGAAACCAAGCATTATAGGAACTGTTATTTTTAAATTTTGCTGCTCATTAATGGGAGATGCGTAATGAGTTTAAAGATAATTCATTAGAAAGCGCACGAAAAAAACAACCACGTGCCGCCGGTGAGGTGCCAATTAATAATTATTCCCTTATGGCAAGTCTACTCCACACTGTGGCATTTTCCAAAACGTTCGACGAACACTGTGCCCACTTCGGGCTATCAATCAATTCGTTCTCGCCCTACCGTATGCAAACGGTGCCGATTAGCTCAATTGGTACAGCGACTGCTCCGTTGAAGCGGTGGTCAAGGATTCGAACCCCGGATAAGGACGAATGTCGCTTTAACAACGAAGTTTTTGTGGAAGCTGTATTGCTTTTCTTTGTTGCCATAAGGCGGTGAATGGTTGGACCCCTATGAGTAATTACTGCATTATTGATATGAATATATCCATGGCAATGATCTAACCTTTCAGACCTTTCCAAAATATTGCTTTAAAATTTGTCCTGAGCTCGCCCGTAGTTGTAGGACTGCAATACAAGAGCAATGAGTTGCGTTTCTGACATTTATCGTGGGAAACTACAGATTATTGTAATATTCTCTTTGATCCCCTTAGCGAAAATATATTGTATTCATTTCATTATTATTTCGAATTTTGTTGTTCCTATGCTTAAAATGCAGTACGAATGCTTTCTAAGTATACTAGAAATAATATTTTGAACGTTCTTGAAAATACGTGAAAAGTACATTTTCACCCGCTTAGTGTATTTATAATGCATTGAAAATATACTGAAATATACATTAAATAATTAGAAATAGACTAAAAATATACTTGTAAACTAACAACTGAGAGAGAGAGAGAGAGAGAAAAGGACGGAAAGGCAGGGAGGTTAACCAGGCGATGCCCAGTTGGCTACCCTACACTTGGGGAGGGAAACAAAGGGGAAAAAAGGAAAAAGCGCGGCAAGGAAATGAGTTTTCTAAGTGTCCAGCGACCACCATGTCACAGGGACAGAGGGCGCGCACTGAAAACTAAAAGATTATAGGCGGGAATGCAACCCCGAGTCTTTTAAGAAAGTCAGGAGCGCTTTCATGCTTTCCGTTGTCTGGAAGGTTGAGTCCAAGGCCCTAAAACGTTAGACTCTGTTAAAGGACGCGAGTCCAAGCGGAGCAGAGAAACACTGAGGCAATACGTTGCCTCAGCAGTGTGGGCGCAGGGTGCCTCTCAAGCTGCATTCAAGCAGCTTTTTTCCCTGCGTCCTCTCTCTCCCAGTAATACTTGCACTTGTACCACTGTA
This sequence comes from Amblyomma mixtum, assembly GCF_055824585.1. Taxonomy (NCBI): domain Eukaryota; kingdom Metazoa; phylum Arthropoda; class Arachnida; order Ixodida; family Ixodidae; genus Amblyomma; species Amblyomma mixtum. The sequence goes on from NC_143016.1 coordinate 111,067,479, forward strand.
ATACTTGTAATACTGTAATACTGTAAGTAATACTTGTACCACTGAGAGTGAGAAATAAACTTCAACTTCAACTTCAACATTTAATACATTAAAATAATACTCATTTCGGCTTAAAAAATGCAAACTGGTCGGCTTCAAAGAGTGAGACGGTTATACGTCAATTGCAGAACAAACCGGTCATTAATCAAGAGGTGTATAAGTTTCCATAGAATGGAACGGCAAAGATACCTACACACGGCAAATCATGACAAAAGTTACGCAGCAAACATGAAGTGCTCCTATATGTGTTGTTGTTGTTGTTGTGACTGAGAGAAGGATGAAGAGGAAATTGCACGGGCCTGCTACTGGCTCGAGCCAAGCCACCACCGCTGCCACGTGCAGATAGAGGAGAGTTAAAAGATCAGAGGAAAGAGAAAAAGGAAAGAAAAGACGCGCGTCGCAGCAACAACTGCGTCCGCCGGAGCGGACGCTGCTCAAAAAGAAGCGGCCGAAGCCGCGCTCGCCGAAGCGAGAACAGATCCTCCTCGCGGCCGAAGCCGCCTCCTATATGTGCCGTTCTTGGATACCCACCGAGAGCGACGCCCTATCATGCCCGGTGAGGCGTTTTTTGCGCAAAGACTGTGGGCCCCCAAATTATCGCAGAAGTTCCGTAGTAATCGCGTTCGATTCTGAGGGTGATCTAGAATCGAACTGCTAGTTAAACATGCGTCAGGCTTGGGTCAGGAGTCGTACTGTAAATTAACTGATACACGGGTGTCTAAGGGAGCCGGTCGGCATTGCCGGTCCGGGTCCTTTTCGCTGCCATATATGCGCGTACATGACTGAAATACAACTGTGTTTTTAAGTTACTTGGTAAATGGCTAGAATTCCGCCGTAGAAAACCCAAACGTGATGCTTATTCGCAATATAATTAATGTGCTTATTCCATCGTAAGTCCGATGTAAAAAAGACGCCTAGATATTTAAATGTCTTGCTTATGTTTAGAGTAAAACCATTAATTCTATACCTATACGGATGATTAGCACGTTTTCTTGTGAAGGTGACGTGAACAGTTATGTTTATATTTAAGGACATGTCCCAACGTACACACCAGTCTGCTACAGTATATATATCAGTTTGCAGGATTTGAGAATCAGAAGTGGAATTTACTACTCTGTAAACAACACAATCATCGGCAAACATCCTGAATGAAGACTGTATGCCAACTGAAATATCATTAATATACAGCAAAAACAAAAGTGGTCCCAATACTGAGCCTTGGGGAAATGTCATTTCCCGCGTTTCGGGAAATGCCATTTCCCGAAACGCGATTTCGAGCACTCCACTGTTCAACGGCAGCTAGAAGTGTTGTGCAAATACGTTTGAAAGGACTGCCCGTTTGTTGGAATTGAAGTATGCAGGAATTAGTTTCATAGCAACTAAAGTACATATTTAATACATTAAGGAGATGCTAAAACTGCATACATATTTCTTCACGTATTTAAAAAGTGTTCGAAGTATGCTTTAGTTTAGGTATTTTTGGCATATTTTAAGAATATATTTCTATACCAAGCATGAAATTTCAGGAACGTATTTTTCACATATTTTTAGTGCATTCATGAATAGAAAATATGTTTAAAATACAATTGAAATAGCCCACCGTATGTTCCAAATATGTTAGTTTTCGCTAAGTTTCATATTGATGGCAATGATTTAATCTTGAGATGCGCAACAAAAGCTTGCTGTTGAGCAAGCTTTGGGGTGAGCTCGCAACTTTGGGGTGAGCTCGCAACGAGTAGTTAACACTAAAATAAAAAAAAACAGTGGGGCTCGTTTTTTGAAAATAGAAGGAAACTACGAGCGTCCCGAGGAAGGATCTGCGGATGTATTGAATATTATGGTGCAATGTTATGGATATGAGTTGCGGTCATAAACAAGTTTCCGATGAAGAAAGGCACCTGTCCAGAATTTCTTGCTATGAACCTGCCCCGTGCCAATCCGCAACCTGTTGACGCTCCGCTCACATTAAGAGTGTTGCGCACTATAGTTGCGTTCTCCGGGGACGTAGCTCTGTGGGTACTTACTGCGTGTCGGCTGAATAACTTTCTTTTGCCCAGTGAAATTTCCTATAGTGTTAACCTTTTCTAATGCGTGTGGAAAACAAAAGATGCTGCTTTTCGCCTGAAGGCTTAGTAGTAAGGTTTTTCAAATACATGCAAACTCTCACAGAACGTAAAGGGTGGAGAACCAGGGTGCTCTCAAATCCGGCTTCTCAGAACGGTTAGAGAAAGCGGCTGTCTGCTAAACTCGAAAGGCCCGGGTCCGTTTTAATCGCTGTTTTTCTCTCGTGTCTGAGGGCACAGTAAAGCCTACTAGAATTGGATAGTGAAATCAAACGCTATGAGGAAGAGACTCCTTCAAATACACTTTTATTCCCGGGCTTGTACGAAGAACACAACTCTCCTTTGCCACTTCCCGCAGTCAGTTTTGCGCCCTGTGAAACTTTGTGAAGGCTATAATGGCCACCTACTTCCCATCTCGTCGACATTTCTCCTTAACTTACTATTTAGATTAGTAATTGAGCCATTTTAAAACAGGAGGGTGAATGCTAATGTCCTGCCCATTGATATTGTCACCTACCGAATAAAGTTACCAACACTACGCTGGATAATACGTGCTTACTCAACAACGAGGAGCTCGAGGAAAGGTGACCACCGCCAGGACACAGCGTTATTAAGGCTGGCGAAGTACCAATAAATGCAGTTCGGCCGCATTGTGGCGGTGGCAGAGTGGATAGTTATGTAGAGCTATTGAACAATTTCGTGTGAACATCTCTGGAGGTTTACTTACAACCGTAACTGCTATATGCACACAATATAGAAAAGGAAAAATTAAACATTTGAGCCCTGCAATAGGAACACGATCGACTGTCAGTCGTCTCATTAGTGTCAAGGCTGATAGGGCAGTTCCTGGATTTACAGCTCATCTAGCGTCATGCCTCACCTAGCACGGTGTTAAAAATACTGGAGTTGGACTTGCAATTGAACATAATAAACATCGTTTCAGAATGACTGCCACGGCTTAGTCGTTGCAAGTGGGTGGCCGTGTGGAACGGGGGAGTTCAGTCCTCGTCAATAAAAGATAGAAACTTCATCGTATGAGCTAATAATGGCGCGGTCTGACGTGAGACCAGGTGAATGCAGCACTGGTATATTATCACCTGTGAGTCGGAGGCCACGTGCTTTCAAATTGGCAACGTCGGTAGATATCCTTTTGCGACAGACATCGTACTAGTAATACTGCTTGCATACTAAAACTGGAAATGCAAATGCTGATGATATGCAGCTGTGAGCTTCGCAAAGCATGGCGGATATAGGCAACGATACAAAGAGACGAGAATTGGACTCCTAAAACTGAATTTCTGTGCTGATGTGTAACGACACTATAGTTAGCTATGGAAACTTTTTTCACACATCCCGAAATGGTTCCATCTAAAAATTAGTGTACAGGATTCGAATGTCAAAAGCATAGAGCTTTTTCCAACATAAGAGACAACATTATATTGCAAAATTTAATGTGCCTAACGCTCTCAACTACGTTATCTTATGTTGTCTTTTTTTTTTGAAGTCATCAGGCTTTGCCCTCGTTCTTTGTGCCGTTGAGGGCAACATGGCTAACGTCTTATTGCTGTTTCGGTGCAGAATCCTTTAGCAGTTTCATATTGGCACCCACCTGCTAACACTGAAATGGTTTGTTTCATTCGTAACAGAACTGCTGTGTTTTAGAAAAGAAAAACAGTTGGCACCAACTGTGACTTTTCCCTCCATCCTCTTTGCGCTTGAATTCCTCCAACGACACTCTTCACGCTCGCGCTCCAGAGAAATTGAAAAACTGCGTCACCTTCTTCCTTTCAGCACAGCTTTCGTTTGCAGTATTTTGAGGGGCTGGCGCAAGGAAAATTTTGAGCTCAGTCGGCCGGAATTTTGGATCCGGAAAAAAAGGCGAGCCCCCTTCAGATTTCAGAAATGGGAGTTTCTCGCCTACTCATTTGAGACGGAGAAGCCGAAATCCCTTGGAACACCAAACTAAGAAAGGTAGTGACGCTAGCCTTGGCTTCTCTTTAGACGCTGGTTGAGTGCAAATTACGTTGCGAGTGACTTTCCCACTGTCAAACAGATGTGCTATTTGCATGTGATGTTCCCGCATGCTGTCACCGGTGGTCTGACGGCTTAAACGCGGCATCGTGCATAAAAAGTGAGCTCCCGAGTCAACGTGGAGTTTAGCCTGGATTCTCTTTTTTTCGTGCCTTTATCTCTGTGGGCTGGTCTCGCATTAATTTCGGCAGAAGTCTTACAGGCTAGCTTCCTGATATTAGCGCTCCACATTTACTCTGCAAACTAGAGTTGTCATTGGAGAAAACACAAAAAGAAGCGGGTTCTGCCATAGAGAGAAATTTGAATGGCCGGTAGCAGGGACACCTGCCACGTTGACAATGTTAAATAGAAACTGAGAAAAACTTCCACTGATATATTTTTGTTCTTTTCTTCAGTTTAATGCAGGCAGAGGGAGCGATAAAGATAGAAAAATTTGTTTGCAGCCTCGGCTCAGGCGCCCATCGTGTTGTCTCAGTCTAAATTGCCGGGGCCGATAGTCCACCAGCAAATGCCAAGAAGCCGAGCATTCTTAGTGAAAAGAACGGCAGGGCATCGAGGAGGAACAGAGTACGTATGCAGGCTGAACAGCTACGAGGCAGGGATGGAGGCAGCGTTTGTGAGCAGTGCGAGGCATTGCGAGCCCAGTAAACACCGAAGCCATCCTAACCCTGTCCGGCCTACATCACTGCATCCGTACCCACACTTGAGGCACTTCTCTTACAGAACCTTCAAGAAGCACCATTTAATGAGACCTTGCAGACTTCTTGCATATTTACCACGGTAATAAAACCTAATAAGTGAAATTGCGCAATACTTTTCGTGGTTTCGGCATTAACCCTAGTAATATTCGTAATATACTGAAATTAATATCATTGTTTTTGGTAACTCCAACATGACACATTTAATATCTATGATACCATGACTATTTTCGTTCATTGCAGAAGTTTAAGTTTCTATGTATGTGAACGCAAAGGCAATATCTTCGTGATGAACTAAATAACTGAGTTTTTACAAAACTTCCTTCTCATTTAGTATGTTCATTGGTATACAACAGTGTCATTTCTAATACAGAAAAGAAATTGTTGTTTGCATCTGGCAATAATTTTTTTATTTGGAGTGTGGTCTTATACCTTAATCTTAAACATCCGGCTTGCACTAAATCAGGAATACGTTTGGCGAGCGCTACCAACCTAATAAAGCTATAATGCAGCCCCATGTATGCTCTGTTGTCATCATACCTACCCCTGCTTCCGCACTCAATTCTTAGGACAACTGTCCAAGAAGTCGCGATTCTACTCCCTCACTGCAGTTACTACCAAATGAGATGCGAACATGAGAGCATAACACGTCCTCCTTATATTGGGCCTAGTACAAAAACAATCGTCGAAGAATGTGGTGGGTCTATAACGCCATGGACCTGCAAGGCGACACTTTAAGAAGGCTGAAGGTTGGCGTAAAGAAGGATTTACGTATTGGCATTGATGGCAGCAGGCTGTTAGTTTTTGCCTTTTTTGTTTCTGCAGCGTGAGTTTCCTCTTTTCCTATGCATAGATGGTAAACACTTGCCGAAAATATTTTCCACATTATCCTCTTTATTCTTAAAATTTTGGTTAAAAGACAAGAAGACTGCGTTTGTCCTCAGAGCACAATTACGAAGGAGAAATTCTTTGAAAAAGGCAAATTTCTCGATTGGAACGCCATTGCTGGGGTCGCAACGACAATTCCTTCTTTTCTTCAGAGGTGTCTCCTGGAAAGAAGTTACTCATAATAAATGTCGCCTTCCATTGAAGGCCATTCAACTTTTCTTGCGATAGACGATATTTGTTTTATGTAAATCGCTAATATATTGAGAACCTAAAATGTGGTGTCGACGTAATAAGCGCTGCTGAATTGTAAGCACTTCACGTCCTTACTATTCGTGCTCATTCTTCCCCGCTTAACTTATCCGAAAGTCGAGAAATATTCGGGGGCTGTTATGCAAAGCCATTCCGTTCAGTACTGCAAACTAACAAATGTAAAGTAACTGAAATGCCACAGTACGTTATGCAGCACGTGTGCGCCCAAGACGTCCCTGCCGGGATTTACAGTGCAAAAGTTCTATTTCTCGAATAGTGACCACTTCTCCGAGCTCTTCCTATATTTTTATGCCAGCGCACTGAAATGTCAATGCATAATGGAAAACACGAGTTTCGCGAAAAGAATATTTAAAGTATTTCAGGCAGGTAGGGTTGCATAGTGCTCCAGCATGAGGCCGGATAAGCAAGCGCTATTGAGCGAATGAGCTTTTCAAGTGGCTTAGGTGCTTCTCACTAAGTGCGTACTAGCTTTCTTTAAGTCTCGGAGACATTCTGTCTGCACCAACCGAAATCAGAATCGACAGCCTTTGTCTCTCGGTTTCGCAGTCGGAGGTATTCAGAAATCGTAGGCGTGCTATGCACTCGCACAACTCTGGCGATCATATCCTTGCTGTGAGGCAAAGGAAAGGTGGGAAAGCCAAAAATGCCACGTGCAGCGCACTTTAGTATCAGTATCGTATCAGTATCGCACGCTTCGGCGTTAAATGTCGTCTGGCATGTTACCTAGCCGAAATATTCGGTGCTTGATGCATATGCTATTAAAACTGAACCAAATTGAAGTGCTTACTTCATGCTGATCCTTAATATAATGTTGTCAGAATTGCATTCTTTTATATTTTGTCTCCAGGATTGTGATCCACGTGTGCGTGTGTTCCCAAGCCCTTCTTTTATGTGTCTGTATCGCAGACTATGTTTGTTTATTCTTTTCAAATACTATATTTTACTGTTTTATCTATTACGATGACTTTATGGATTTTTCTAAACCTAAATGCAAGGCCCGTAAATGCCCTTTAGGGTACGTTAATAAAAAAATAAATTTACTTGTGCCGTGGCGCATGGAGGCAGGTGCCAATATTTTTCTGTCCGTGACTGCAGAGCCAATACTGCTTATGCATGTGCATTTTTATTCATTCTAAAACATGCACCCCTTCATTTTGTGCACCGATTGCCAGCAGTGTTTGACGGGAAGCGTAATAGATCCGTATTAATACCGCAAAACGCAGATTACAAAAATGAGCGTATTCTGCTGGCAATGCTGCTGCTCCAACGCCACACACCTACCACAGTATTCTGTTAATATGCTTGGTTAAGTCAGTGCGCATAACAGATCCCCAGGTGGTTCAAGTTATTCCGGAGCCATCCACAGCGTACGTATTTTCCCCCTATATCTCCTTTTACTCACAGCTTTCTCAATATCTTCAAGGTGCTGTTTAGGTGTCTACCGAGAGGTAAGAAAGTGACTGCGCCTTTCCTTACCTGAGAAGAAATCTTTTTTTTTTTATAGCGAAAGCTACACTTCACGAGCGAAGCTGCAAAAGCCGTTTCATCCCTGACACCTCGCCATGAAAAATATATAATAGAATAAACATTGGCGTGACAGGATTTCGAAATATCAGCGATGCGAAGAGATCACCTTCGCTGGCTTGCGCACGAGAACACCATGCAATCGCCGCAGCCGATCACTCCTCGTCTTCAACTGCAACGCATTCGCCCGCTGTGCATTGCGCTTAGTCCTCTTTATCAACTAATACTGCTATCGAACCAATATCGACGCCAGATTTGTCAGCGACCTAGCAAAGCATAACATGAGCCAACCAGCCTAAACACATGCTTTTGCCCGTCTACTCGGTTTAACTACATTCAAATCCTGTCACGTTTTTACTGTTTGGAGCTGCATGGCCAGGATCAGTTAAGAAAGAAGGCATTACGGATGGATTTTAAAAGAGGGAACAGAATTGCGAATTGAGGTTGTTTAGTTTTAAAGAAATTAACACTGTTACCCTCAAAATCAGTCAAGAGTGTTTAGCGAAAGCGATACATAAAATGCTTGAATTTAGGGGACTGATTTTCCGTGTCGAAAATTCCCCGTTTTTGTTAAAAGTGATCGAGTTTTCGTGAGCAATGTTGTGTTGTGATTTCATGTGTAGAGCAGCTGTCTATTGATTACGGTGCGAGCCATAAATTACCCACAATTTTTCTTCAACTACGGTGAGTTTGTGCCGCCTGTTGAGTCAAGTCATAGGCTTTAAAATTGAGTCCTAACTACATTCGTACCACACAGCCCAACTGTTCTATGCGAGACGAGCAACCCGGCACGAAGTGAATAAAATGTTGCGCTAACATATCGAATTAGCCGCTCTTCAATTGGGATCTCCACAAAGTGAATTAAGTATTGTGCTAACATAGCGAATTAGCCGCTGTTCCATTTGGATTAGCTTGAAAGTTCATTTCGTGTTCTCGACTAGCAAAGTTAGAACCTGTGGGGCCCATGTTTTTTGAAACCAGCGCATTACTGTAGCCTCGTTTACATCAACCTGACAGCAGCGGGTTGAGTCAGGGGATCGAGTTGAGCAAGGTGAGCCCAACTCGACAAATGCGTATTTAGATGAATTCGATTCTAGCGAGTCGAGACCGCTGAACTGACCTCCAAGATTGCGACATGGCATCGCTGTCTCGCAGGCGCGACGGCGCAAGCGAAAAACAGGTTCACCTTTATCCTCTCCCCTCCCACTAACCCGATTCTTCTAGTGACGCTTTTCGAAAGGCGGGTCCAGTGAGTTAACCTGCCCCCTGCAGGCGAGTTAACTCGACTCGCTCTGCCGCTTATTTGACTCTACCCGACAGCGTTTACATGAACCCGAAAACTGGTTTTTTTTACCCGACAAGTACACTCGACTCGACTCTTTCGAGTTAATGTAAACAGGCCTTGTGCTGCTGACCCGCGGTTAATCGCATAATACTCGGGGCTGGTATACGACCAATGCTGTAGGCAAATTTGACGAATTCAGTACTGATTAAAGGTGTTCTCTTTTTAAGAAGAACGCGGGAGCTTATCTGAAACCGCTGTTTTCTCCGCGCCATCAAAACCTAGAAATGCATTGCGCATGCCTGTCATTAGCGATTTTCGAGAGGACGCCACACTCTTAGCAAAAAAGCCATCTGGTTCATAGAATATAACCGCGTTCGTAAAGAACAAAGTTGAACACAGTGCGTAGTCGAAGCGTAAATAAATAGCACTACTTTCTTGTACCTCTTTTTCTTGACTTGCATGCCGCGTGCGTTTCACAGATAACGTAGGCGAATATCAATTTTTCGCGTGCATAACCAGACCTTCGTAGCTTGGTTATTGTTTCTCCTTTTTCTTTTTTTTCTGCGAACTTTACTTTAGCGAAAATAGTATACTGCATGGCTGAATTCAATGTTATATGATTTTCCATCTCGTTAAGACGGATGGTGGAGATGCGTTAATGAATTCGACTTTGATTCGGTGATGTCACGACGACATCGTTGTTGTGAACCACTGATTCCGATTTTCTTTTACCTGAAATACTGAGTTTGCATGTTTATTCGTACTGCGTGCATGTCAAAGCTGGAAATGGAGTTGATGCTGTATGTATAAAAGTGTTCAGAGTCTCTTCTTCTGTGTATTCCAAGTCTCCTTCTGAAAGAAGGCCAGCGTTGCTCCTCTAGGGTTGGTTCTTGCATTTTGTCTCGTCCCTTCTAGGTTTCTTATTCTGCATCAATCCACAAAAATAACATCAATACACTACTTCTGATAGAAAATAATTACAATAATATATGAATTTTATTGCGTTATTACTTTATATTGAAAACGTTTGCTGCACACGCTATTTGAAATCAATACGTATGATAGAACTGAATAGAGATCATGTTTTCAAGATTTGGTTTTCATAAAACTGCAGCATATCAATTTTCCTTAAAATAACTATCGACTAGCGGTAAACCTAAAAGAAAAATGTAGATTCCATGGCTGATCACAGCACGCTAGTAAGGTTTATCTGCGCCACCAAAGACATGTTCAACACCAGTAGTGGAAAACTGTGAGATCGTGTTAAACGCTCCGTAAAATACTGAAATCAACCCTTTTTGAAACTCTCTAGTAATCTGATGTTAAGCTAATAGATGGTCACACTGCGGGGAATTCTGTGTGTTGAGAAATATGTTGGGGTTTCGGTCTGCGAGAAAAGTGACGAATATTGTCGCTTCTTCATAAAGTGAATACTTTCGACAAGCGCCGTAGCAGCTTACATTGTCACTCCTGGTAATGCATAGTGTCAAACATGGAAGTGGCCCTTCCTGCGATCAGCAGTGCTTATGGTTGCCTGCTTTTCTCCAGGACTTTTCAACCGATCTCGCTCTTTTTTCTCATTGTGAATGGTGTCATGAAGCGCCGCTTTTATTCAATCGGAGCGTACACGACACACAAAAGTCGAATTCAGGAATGGTTGCAGAGAGTTTAATAATTTTGCTACGCGACGATCCACAATTTTTGTTACCATCAAATTGAATTTTTAGTATTGTCTTCAACGCATATAGCTTGAAATTGTGGATTATGCAGCTTTGGCTGGAGCTGAGGAAAGAGCACGCATTTCTACATTGAGGTATTTGTGCGCTTCTCAAAAATGGTTTATTGGTTTATTGGGATTTAACGTCCGAAAGCGACTCAGGCTAAGAGTCCCAAAGCGACTCAAGCAAGGAGTGCCAATGACATGTCGTCTGAGCTATCTTGAAGTCCCTCCTTAGGAATGACCACAATAGATCTCAAACTAACCAGGCGACTAAACCGGAGCATCCCCGATTAAACCGGTGGTCAGGCTATTGATTAGTAGGTTCCAAGTTCAGACCTCTGTCGACTCCATGAGAACCTCTAATACAGTATGGAATGCTCCCCAGCCACACAGCTAATCTGCCCAATATTGTAAATGTGTTTTCTAAGGTCGGTCCCATCAAGGACCTGAGTGTAACCAGCCATTTCCAATATCGGGACGATTAGTTGTGCTGATTGCTCTGCTCTTGGGAAGCACGGTTCATGTTAGACGAAGGAAAAGAGAAAATGACTTACCCTATCTTGTTATGGAGAGTGGGTATCAGCGCCAAATTCATAGCAGAAAGGAAATTGCGCAATCTACGATGGCTACTACACGATGGTAACAGCGCAGTGGCTGTTACCAGGGCCTTTGGGCGCTATCGCCGTCTTTCACATCTCTCCTTTCAGCTAGGCAACACGCACGGTTCCCCAAACTCATTCCGTGGTGCGACAGCGTCCACCATCAGCCTCTTTCCTTTGCAGGACAGCGTGGTTACCTCTGAGAATTGCCTACTTCACCTTCCGCCACGTTCAGTCGCTTCGGTTCTTCTATGCTCTGAAGGGTCCTCGGTCGGTTAAACGCACCCAAGATAACAAACCAGGACACATACGTGAGAACCTGTAGTTAGTAGACGCTGCGAGAAAGGCTGCGGCGGTCATTGAGAAAGGTGCGGCATTAGTGGCGGTAGCCGCCATCGAAAAACAAAGCTCCCTTGTCTCCGTTGGTCTGAATTTGTCTCGGAGGGATAGTATGGAAGTGTATTTTTTTTCTGTTCAATACCCTACGGACACAAACATTCCGAATGTTATAGAAATTTCGGCTTTACGTTGATCTTGATGCTTTACTTCGAGTTCAGCTCCAGGTTCGCCGCGATTTCCGCTCGGCGAGCACCTGAATTTCTCGGAGATGGGAGCGCACAGCGTTTGGAACTTATGATATTGAGTGAAGTTTTGCGATAAGCACGGTGATCAGAAAGTTTATTATCGAACCTTAGTGTTTCCAGCCACCTTTTCCTAAGTTACATTCGCTCAAAGCCAGGTTTCGAGAGTCGTTGGGGCAGGGTTTCTCTGCGCTGGGAAGAAAGAGGAGCCGAATGTGGACTTGCTAATTAGAGGACTTAGTAGCGGTGAGCAAAGCGAAATGGCTTGGAGTTGGTCGTGACCAAAAAATGCGCGCGAGGGAAAGGAGGCATTGTCGCGCCTCTTTGGGGTCCAGCTTTTTAGTGAATATGCCCCGCCGCATCTTTCATCAGCAATGATAATGGGCCAGTTCCGAGACGGTATAGACCTAGATTGGTGTAGTTCACGAGTGTCTTGCAGTGCATGCTCCCATATCAAGATCATAGAATGCAGAGCTCGGTGCAGCTACCGAGGCAACTTTTTAGCCTGGACATATTAAGTGAAATCTTGCTTTGGTGCCTTGTTTTTCTATATTCATATAACAATATATTTATGACACATATGCCAGTAAGCTTTGATCTATTACTATACAGGCATTTGTTAGAAACATCGCTGCGCTTTTCGGAAAACGCATCTGACGGGGCACTTCTTGGCAGAAGTGAAAGAGGTGAATTGGGACTGAGATCGCCTCTTCTGTGCCATTGAGTCTGGTATACAGTGTCACTTTGCATGAACAAAAGAAAAAGTATGCAAATATCATTTTTGTGTTTTCATAAATAACATTTCTCAGCTCTTAATATCTGAAGCAGCTCGAATTTCACGTATAAGTTGACGGCAAAAGAATCCCTTTATTGCGATCTCCCAGGGACTTCTCGAGCACACAGTGTTTTAGTAATTGTCCTTATTTTAAACTTTCTCTCTGAGGAAGAAGCGAAGCGTTTTTTCTGCTTTCATGTAGCGCCATGTGAGGTTCATTCAAATGAATTCACATCTGAAAAAGTTACATAAAACAAACGAGGTAAATATGCTTAATGGTCTGAAAGACGAAGTACTGATAGTGTGACTGGTTTTCTCGAAGCAAGAAGAGGTTAGGTATTAGCAGACCCCTCCAAAAACAGCAGAAAATGTTTGCCTATCACTGCACCCCCAGGTTTTATGCTTCATATTAGTGTTATCAGAAAATTAAGCATTTTTTATCATTTTATTCCTTCCGCTAAGTTTTTCATAAGCTTTACGTGCTCTGGACCCAACTCATTACGTGGAGAAGGATTTAAGAGACGGACTTGTCGACTAAGATTTGCCTGCCGTCGGCGACGCAGCTCAGAGGCGCTAAAATATACACATGAGCTTTGATCATCGCTTCCAACCAATTTAATGTTTTCATTATTTTGTTCTGTAGTGGCGTTAATCCGCAGCAAACGCTTTTTATTTCCCTGAGTTCATTTCGAAACCGACGCCACCGGGCGGGAGGTTGGGCATTTTAGATCACAGAAATGAGTGCCGTCCCGCTTGTTCCGCCTATTTAATATGGAGAAAAAAAATGTGTGCAGATGCTCTCAATATTGAGTTCGGCAGAGTACCACACTTACCGAGCTTTACCAGGCTCTTAGAGCGTTCCGTTATTTTACAAGGCAAACGTCATAGCACTACTCAACTGCAATGAGAACGAACGCCTCAGTAGAACTCCGGCTGGGGAGCCTAATTTTGTCTCCTGGGGATATCACAGAAAGGTTCCTACTCTTTTCCGAGCCAAATCATAAAGAGAAGACAGTGAGAATGAAAATTGTAAATCAGCAGCGGTCAGGAATATAAAGTGCTTGAGTGAATGTAAGAGGACTGAATGTTGTTGACAAGGTGACGCTGTTGAATAAGAAGCGGCAGATGGGAGATTCATGCCACATACCGTTCGACGCGCACAGGTGCGACAGAATGTCTTTGCGCACGCAGTTGTTGCACGTGACACATAGTTGAGACGGTGCTCATGTACTGCCACCTGAAAGTCCTGACGCAAGCCCTCAGCGTACTCTGCTTCCCCGGGTACCAAATCTCGCTGGAACCACAGTCTGTCGCAAGGTGGTCGAGTAGATTTGCGTGCTTCAATGGTCGTATTCACAGTTGCCGCTGTACACGTTGCACAGCGTGGCCTCTTCACTGCTTGCAATAGTTGTCACGGCACGTATGCTGTCCCACAAGCGTTCCTTGACACCGATTCTCGCATGTAGCTTTCAACGCTCGCGTTGCTTCGCCCTCTTGCGGGCATTCAACGGTTCCTCCAATTAGAAGGGAGCTCGTCAGCGACAGTAGGTTACACCCAAGATGGTGCAGCGACAGGTTCAAGACATCAGGCGTGAAGAGCGCCATTTATACAACAGACAATTTCTAGTCTTTCAGAGCTTCACACTGACGCGACCGCGACAATCTACAGCGTGCCCTCAAGAGCGTGGTCTCCTGTCATGATCTTCCACCCAGCTGATCTTCGATGATCTTCCACCTTTAGACTGTACATTGTCGCAACGGAAGAAGGACGACAGTTTCATCTTACGAGAGAACACCTCAGGCCTGCTCCCACTTTGTCTCAAGACAATGAGACACCCACACCACTGCCTATTTTGCGTTTTTTGCGTTTCTAACACTTACCAAACAACACCAGGACTTTGATACATGGGTAAGTGAAAATATTGGTAAACCTCCAGGTGGTTTAGATCAGGTGCTTCTTCTACAATTGTGATGAAAGGCAGATCGATCCATTTTTTTTAATATTAATATTTGTCCTTCAGTGGGCGTAGTCAGGCTGATTATGATGATGAAACTGAGCTTGCCTTGGAATCAATGCAGGCGAAAGATGATATTTAAAAAAAAGCTGATGCACAAAATATATAGTTCAGTAACACGTTCTGCTGGGCGAGTTTGTTCATCTTGGTAGTGTAAAGGCTTTTAGCGCAAAACGACTAAGAAAGGACGGGGATAGAACACAGACACAAAGGAGCGCTTAGCGCTCCTTTCTGTCTGTGTTCTATCCCCGTCCTTTCTTAGTCGTTTTGCGCTAAAAGCCTTTACATTAACAAAATATATAGTTGAAATTAACATATTCGAAAGCTGAATAAGCTGCTCTGTGTCCTGACTGCGGTGCGAACAAATGAAAAACTGCCCCATGGAATTTTCACACTAACTGTGATCTAAGACGGCGGCCAAGTTAGCTGCTTTTCAATCGGTCCGCTTATTGCGAGATAGAATGGTTCATCTTGACCGGAAGCAAAACTTGCTACACGTCGTCGCCAGTTATTTTTAACCTCTTTCGAGCATCTTCGCTACCAGTGAGAGTGCAGAGGAAGAGTGAAATATAAACTTATATGCATCTCCACTCCGAATTTCCATGTATCGAAAAGGCGGAGTTGTTGGTTTGCTTCTTAATTAGTGTCCTGCACGTGAGCTGACGGATGGACTTGAATCGCCAAACCGTACCGTCGTAGTTAAGGAGCTAACGATATTATTTCGCCTAATTAATGGGCTAATCCTTTCCGGCAGGGCAATCAACCGCACGTTCTTCCTGGTTGAACTCATTGTTTTTCTTCTTTGGTTACATGTTTTTGTCCTTTCGTGTGATTCATCTCATAGAAAATGTATTTCGAGAGCAGTAGATTCTATAACCTCTGCAAAATTAGCGCCATGCGACGTAGAAGGGTTATATGCAATGCTGTTCAACCAATGTAACAGAGAGTAGAGCAAGCATTGCTAATGTGCCCTCCCATTGAAAACAAACATGTAATGCCAAGAAAATTGAAAGAAGCTAGGTAGGATGTCCTCGATCTAGATTATCTTCCCTCTCCTATTTTATTCTCTCTGCAAATGCCACCAAGTACAAATCCTTGCAGTCACGTTGAGTTACTGCCGGGGATCATCCAAGTGAATAACCCGCTGCGAAGTCTTGGCTGAAGCACTTCGTTCTTATCACATGCAGCCTGCTGCATTAGTAAACGCAAGACACTGAACTCGCTTCCCTACTTATTGAATTACTGTCAGCCAACCTGCATAATTCCCAGAGAACATTGCAGTTTACCCAAATGTGGCAGTGCAGTGGCCTTACGCGAACGTTCTATATCTTTCCGAGTCCTTAATAAAAGGAGAAAAGCATGGTCAACCAAGGGGCTCTGGCTTGGCCGCTGTTTTTATGAAATTAAGCGCTCTCTGCAGGATGTGGGCTCCAGATTTGTGTTCATTTTTATGTGTGGTCGCAATGCTAGAGAGTTGGCGTCATTATGCTGCGTCTTGTTACATTTACGCAGTCTGGTTTCAGTAAAGCCTACTCAAATCGGCCACCGGGCAATGCATTTTTATAGGACAGTATTAAAGCCTCATCGAGAAAAAAACTTTCTGATCGTTCACAAAATTCGACCATTGGCTGAAGGGGATTAAGTGACGTCACCAGAGCGGATAATCCTAATTGACTGGTGGAAAGTGTCGTCACTGGGTGGGAACTGAGGTCGCTTTTGGTAAATGCATCAGCATCTTGTAGTCCTACCGCATTGCCTTCAGATGAGGTATCCAGGTTTATCTGTGAACTTTTTCGATTTTTTGAACAGAGTGCGCGGAGGAAAGCAGCAGTACTCCGCTTAACTCATAAGGAGCACACTGTACCCAGTTATTATGACACCCATTATTTTAATAATTTTGTCATATTTGTCCATTCTACGCAAAGAGACATCACATAAGCAGATTTATAATACAATGTGCTTAGAAGAATTCCAAAGGACTGTAAAAAAATATAAATTACAGTGTCATTCAATCTTTAATAACTGAGCAGCAGCGGTGCGGGTAACAGAAAAGTAAGAAAGCACTATTATACATCAAACTCAACTTCCTCTAAATGAGCAATACCTGATATAAATTCCGAGACAATAATCAACTCACATGTTCTTCTACGCTCATTGCAATTCTGTGGTGGAACGGCACAAAAGGTTTTCGAGTTCGGCGTGAAGGACTAAATTACTTAAAAGATCAACAGTTGAAATAAATAAAAACTTCGCGATCTTCGACTAGCCCAATCCACTGATATTTGTCCTCAGTCTGTTTTGCACAAGTATACGAGCATGGACCATTTTTTTGCGTTATTCTGACACTCTCAGTGGGTCGACATTTAAACTGAGACATTGTTCACAATGAGAGTTACTGGTAGTGCATGGCTGAATTCTAGCTGCGTGCTTTATCTCAGCAGAGATGCTGAGACCATCGGTGCAACTGACGCTTGCAAATACAAGACTTAGCTTTTAATCAGCTCGCTACACGGACAGCTGTCTATAGCTCTCTGGGCGTAAGCACCCGAACGCAGATAACTTGTAGATTCCCGTCGAGATGTTGTTAGTTTAAGTAGGTGGGAGTTTCGGACCACGCATCCGCAGACGCTGTATCTCCCTCACTTCGTATATGTCTAAACTCAGTAACGAAATTGCTCCAGGTACTGGTCGGCGGCGCACCGCTCAGGTTCTAAATCACGGACAACATTTCAGTGTTTCCTCGGACCGTATAAACAAATGCCGCTGAGGAAAGCGTGAACGTTTTGCGAAAAAATTGTTTCTGAAGATGCAGCTTAGTGTTTCCACCGTATAAGATACAGCAAAGTATACTCCTTTGCCTAAACACAGTGTATGTGCGAGCAGCACATTGCCGTTTTGCGAAAGATAATGGGAACGTATTCTACTCTAAAAGGTTTGCACTTTCCTACGTTAACTGTCGCTGAACGTACTTCATTTGCGTCATACCCGTCCGATATTTCTGAAGATGTTAATTGGGCATTTTCAGCCAAGTTCAGTAGTGTTGGCTGGCAGCAAATCCTAAAAATGGTTTGTAGTGGGCTTCAAAGGCGTAGGTCATGTGAAGCATTTCCAAAAAGAAAAAAAGACATGTCTTTCCTTTCATACCTTCTTTTCTGTTTGATGGCGCTGATAAAAACGAAAATGAAGAAATTCTGACAGCTGAGAAAGAAAGAGAAGGCACGGAAGGCTTCATAGTTGGACTTCCAGGTTATCAACAGTATGTCTGAGAAATCAAGAAAAACAGCACAATCCTTTTCCAATGTAGTGTTTGTCAGTGAGAAGTCGTAATGATAGGGCACAGCAAAAAGCAAGAGCAGCTCTAATATATTTTATTCAAGACACCTCAGTGAATACGTATTATGTGTTGCTCATCAAGCGCACCGTATTTAATTGTTTACATATCCATAGAGCGTTCTATATTTAAAACTTGATTTACAATTTATTACAATTTCCAATAGAAACTTCTCTGAAGCCGAAGGTGTAGTTTTATGTCGGAAGTTCCAGTAACCAGAAACTCACCTAAATAACGCTGAATAAAGCGAAAAAAATGCCTTATCAATGGGGTAAAGGTTAATAATATTTTAAATGGTCTTTATTTTGTCCTCTTTACTGTGCGCACTCCACCGACACAACGAAATTTGTGTACTGCTGATGCTTCGGTATATTAGGAACTTATTTTGTGAGGCTGCCAATCAATCGGCGTTACTGAACGATTACGAGCAATATTTATTCGGGTGACCAATTCATTGCCGTCCGGTACATAACCTTTCGGGCATGTCATTTTCGTTCCTCGGGAGACAAACGAGCAGTATGAAATGCAGATGCGTGCTTTATGCAGAGGCCATGCAAGGAGTGTTAAGACTACACTTTTTTTTTCCACTGAAATTCTCCCAATGAGTTATACCGGAGCTGGGCGTTCGATTATCTTGAACCATAACCATGCATAATTAAAACACCGCCTCATGTAGCCAAATTTCGCCTGTTCTGTTTTACATCCGTTTATGGTTCGAAAAGGTGCTGTAAACTGTTTCTGGTCTCTGTTGACTCGTTTTGCGGCATTTAGTGGAAGTACTAATCCATCTCATTCCGGCCCCTGAGGTCGGCTGGACCACCATCGGTGCCTGCCGTAAGCCTGCGTCCGCCACCCGGCCCCGCACCGAGCTCATCACAGTTGCCATCCAGCTTCCCCCTGGCACCCTCAACCCCAAGATACCGCTCTACGACGTCCTCGCCGCAGTCGTCTCCGCTGCACAACTGTCCTCCGAGAGCAGTGCGGAGATTACCCTTCAGGCCAAGCCAGCCCAAAGCCTTGTCTTTTTAAAAACTCATTCCCCTCTCACCGCCCACCTCCTCCTCCTTTCTATCACGCATCTTCAGCTTCACGGTAAGCCTATCACCATTAAATCATATGCCCCTAATCCTCCCATCTCATGCCTCGGCATCATCCATAACGTCGGTGGCCACTTCACCCCTGATGACCTCATGCATGATATCGAATCATTCAAAACCGATATTCTTGCTGCTCGTATGATGGGCACCACTCAATCGGTGCTGATAACTTTCGCTGGAACCGTAATCCCCCACTTTGTGTATTTCAAACGCGTTGCCTTCCGGTGCCGTCCCCATAAGCCTAAGCCTCCCACCTGCACCCGTTGTCTCGCTCTTGGACACCGCGCCCACCAGTGTCCACAGCACAGCGTTCCGGCAAAATGCCGTCGCTGTGCTGCTCCTCTACCCGCCGACCCTTCCGCTCATGTATGTGCCCAGCCCTGGTGCGTTCATTGCCAGGTAAACACCCACCCCTCCCTCGACCCCACTTGCCCCTTTCTCCTCGGTAAACAACGCGAGTGTGCCAAAGCTGCGTACCTACGACGCTTAGCTTTGCGCCGGGCCAAGCAACCCACCCGCTCTTCCTCCTCTAATCATGAACCTCCGTCAGCTCCGGTCACGTCACCACCAGGCTCCTACGCCGCCAAAGTTAAAGGCTCCTCGGTTCCAGCGTCCCTTTCCAGCGTCTCTTCCACTGCACCACCCTCTCCATCCCTGACTGACGAGAGCCGCTCCTTCGACCTCCGGCTCGCTATGCTGGAACGCCAGCAGCGAGAGCAACAGCGCATTTCCCACGACCTACAACAACAGATCCACGCCTTGACCCAAACACTCCAGACAACCACCTCCTCTCTTACCTCCCAGCTTACCAAGCTAAATGAGCACCTGGCCACACTCACCACTCCCTCCTCCACCGCCCAGATCGCCCCTTTGGCTGATCTTCTCGAAACCACCACACAGGCACACCACACTCGCTTGGTTCAGCTAGAGACATCGGTTCTGCAGATTCTTACCTCCCTCCAAGCACAATCCAAACAATTAGAATCCTTCACTTCTACGCTCCAATCCCTGCATGAGTCACTGCCCCCGGCCAAAAAGACGGAACGCGTACCCTCACGAAGTTCTACCTCTACACTATCATAATGGCTTTTGGCGAGGACCTCGAGATTGTGCAGTGGAACTGCCGAAATCTGTGCCATAATAAGACCCCCCTCCACCAGTATCTACTCGCCCGCCCCTCCCTGCCCCATTTTCTCCTTCTCCAGGAGACCCGGACGGCCCGCACTGTCCCAGGCTACCGCGCCTACCATGCCACTACGGCCACACCACTTGCGTCTATTTATGTACGTAGCGACGTGCTCGTGGAGCCACTTGATATCCCTTCCGTCCTTCTTAAATATTTAGTTGGTGTGGTCTATTACCACCCTTCTTCCCGCGTCTCACTCGCCCTTTTGTCTTTCTACAACCCCCCTGTTACCTCCTCTTTATTTTCCGCCTGGGCAAGTTCCTTCACTCTCTTCCTTCTAACTCCCATCTCCTCTTTGGTGGTGACTTTAATGCCCCTCACACACTCTGGGGCTACCCTCAAACCTTCAAACCCGGCCGCCTCCTCTACTGTCTGGCCCAGGAACGCCACCTCACCCTTCTCAATACTCCTGGCTCCCATACTCGAGCGGGCACTGCCTCACAGCGCCCCACGACACCCGATCTCACTTTCTCTCGGGGTTCACTTTCATTTCACTGGCAAGTGACAGCCGAAACTCTTCTCAGTGACCACTATCTTGTCCACATTTCCACCTCTCTTTCCCACATCCCTCGATGTCATCCGGTCACTCATACTGAATGGCACGCCTTCCGCGCTAATCTCGCCTCTGACTTCTTTCAATCCTACGACGACTGGACGTCGCGCATCACTGCAGCGCTCACGTCCAGTAGCCGTCGTGTTCGCTCTTGTCACCCAGTCCCAGACCCAGATCCTCACCTACTCCGTTTATGGCGTCGCCGTAAACGTCTTCAACGCTCCTTCCGCTGCCAACCCCACAATGCCCAACTTTCTTCCCGGATCACTGCTCTGCGGGCCGAGATCGTCGCCCACTGCGCCTCACTCGAGCACTCTCGTTGGAGTGCTCTTTGTGACCGTCTTGACTTTGCATTGCACTCGCGATCCACATGGTCTCTCTTCAAATCCCTCCTTGGCACTAAGCCTGCCCTTGCTCCCACTCTAGCTAAAGCCCTCACTCAAGGAACTCCCTCCGATGTTTTTGATCAGCTCGCCTCTCTCTATCTCCCGCCCCCTCTGGCACCCTCCTACCAGGTGTACTGCGGTGAACCTAACCCCGATCTGGACCAATCCTTCACTCTCCGGGAGCTCGAATCGGCTCTGGCTGCTAATGCTACACGCTCGGCTCCCGGTGAGGATGCCATTACATACACCACACTTCGCAACCTTCCTGACTGCGCCAAAGAATTCCTCCTTAAAACCTACAATGATGCATGGGACAGCGGCTGCCTGCCCAGCTCCTGGACCTCCTCCCTCATTTCTATGATTCCAAAGCCGGGCAAGCCTCCCTCTCTCTCTAACCTCCGCCCAATCTCCCTGACATCATGTGTTGGTAAGACCCTTGAGTGAATGGCCCTGACTCACCTCTCTAATTTTCTCGAGACGAGGGAGTTCTTCCCTCATTCTCTCATCGGCTTCCGACGCCACGTCTGTACACAGGACATGTTTCTGGTTCTCCAGCACACATTTCTGTCACCTACCCCCCCTCAAATTCACGCACTTGTGACCGTCGATGTTCGCAAGGCATTCGACGGTGTTTGCCACGACCACATCCTTTCCCAACTCGCCTCCCTAGACTGTGGCTCGCGCATGTACTGTTATATCCGCTCATTCCTCTCTAAACGTGTCGCTCGCTTTCGAGTCGACACCTATCTGTCCGACCCACACAACCTAACCCGAGGCACTCCTCAAGGTGCTGTTCTCTCTCCTACCCTTTTCAATCTTGCTATGGCCCCTCTCGCCTCCCAGCTAGCTGAAATTCCCGACCTGCATCATATATTTTACGCCGATGACATCACTCTCTGGTGTTCGTCTGGCTCTCCCGGTCACGTACAGGACACCCTGCAACGTGGCCTAGATCTCATCGACTCCTTTCTCACCACTGCTGGCCTCTCTCCTGCTCCTGAAAAATCCGAGCTCCTTCTCCTCAACCATTCCTCATACCAGCGCTCACACAACCAATTCGTCTCTCTCCACCTTTCTGGCTCTCCCATTCCTGTCGTCACGCAGTGCAAAGTCCTTGGCTTTCCTTTGCATGCAGCCAAGAACGTGCAAGCCCTCCACCGTGCTGTCACCACCTGCCACTCCGTAACTCACCTCCTGCGGCGCGTGGTCACTCGGCGCTCAGGTCTCCACGAGGCTCATGCGTGCCGAGTTGCCCACGCGCTGGCCCTCAACAAGGTCTTGTACTTTGCACCCTACGTTTCCTTCAATCAGACTCAACTTAACGCTCTTGAGACTGCCCTTGTGGGCCTCTACAAGGCAGCTCTCAACCTCCCTATCACTACCTCTACTGCAAAGATCTTTGCAACAGGCCTCTTTCATCCTCTCCGTTCTCTGCTCTCTCTCCATCATCACTCGCAGATTGCCCGGCTTTCCCTTACCCGTCAGGGTCAGTGGTTACTGACTCA
Organism: Amblyomma mixtum; assembly: GCF_055824585.1. Taxonomy (NCBI): domain Eukaryota; kingdom Metazoa; phylum Arthropoda; class Arachnida; order Ixodida; family Ixodidae; genus Amblyomma; species Amblyomma mixtum. Next base: position 111,090,025 of record NC_143016.1, read on the forward strand.
AGCGGGTATCTCGCCCATTCCCTGCGCCCCGTTTACCTCTCCTATTCCCACCCCGGCTCCCAATCTTCGGATCCTCCCCCTTCCGTCCAACATGTCCCCCGTTCTGCACGCCGGCCGTCGTCATGCGGCCGCACAGCACCATTCCCTCTCTTTGATACCCAGGGTGTAGCTTACACGGATGCCTCCTTCGTGGCTCCTCGAGGTTCCTGCGGCTACGCTCTGCACCACCCCCACCTCCCCGCTCCTGAAACTCACACCAGCGGGCCGTTTCTACGCCCTCCGGATGCATTGTCCCTCGAGGTCCTCGCCATTGCGCATGCCCTCCAGTCATTTGCCCTCCTTCCCTCTCTTCAAGAGTACACAGTCTATTCAGACTCACAAGCCGCTATACACCACATACAGAAACGCACCCTAAGCCCTTCTCTTCAACAGGAGGTCGAACGAGCGGTCTCCGCATTGCAACCTTCCATCGTTTTCCTCCGATGGGTCCCTGGGCATTCAGGGATTGACGGCAATGGGCTGGCTCATCAGCTCGCCCGTGACACACTTTTCCGGGCACCGTTGATCCCCTGGCCCATGCCCACGGAGGACGGTGGGAGACTCACCCTTCGCCGCACCATAAAAGAGGTCTACCTCGAGCTCCGCCTCGACAAACGCCTTTACCTCCCCCCCCCCCCCTCATCCATCACTCACAGTGCCGGAGGCTCGCCTTCTTCGGCACGTTCAAATGAATGCAATCATCACCCCGTCTCGCCTCTTTCTCTATCGCTATCGATCGGACCCTTCCTGTCCCAACTGCCCCTGTATCTATGCGGACCTTGCCCATTGCCTCTTCTATTGCCCGGCTGCTCAGCAGTCGGGTTCCTACCCCCCACCTTCTTTATCCATCACCACCTGGCTCGACTGGCTTGGCGCTGAAGGGGAGGAAGAACAGCGACTTCTGGTCGCCCAGGCGGTCCAGATGCTCGGCCTGTAAATTTTGGCCGAATAAACGTCTTCTACTACTACTACTACTAATTCATAGAAATATTAGGACCAGATCTCCATCCTCCACTTTTTCATCACAACTTGCTCCTTTAATATGTACCTCAAAACGCTCTAATTGGGATTTTTCTCGCAAGATCACAGCAGCCACTGCCCTACGTCATATTCGTATTGTAACAATTATCTTACCTTTCATCATTTTTTTTGTTTATTTTGAAAGTGACATATAGTAAATGGGAATTACAAATTTAAAGTGACACATGCTATGATCCTGCTGAAGTAAATACAGGCATTTTTGGAGTGGTTTTTGTGTGAGTTGACATTAAAGTGGGACATGAGTTCGCAACGAAGAGCTCCAGTGTTGAGAATACGATTAGTGTGACAGCATCAACGTCTACTCTGGTTTGCGCTTATGTAAGCACAACTATTTTTACACTGATTTGAATGAAGTGGTTCAGTATTTTTGCAAACAACAAACCTATAGGGAGACCAAACTCAAATTAACGACCGTTAAGACTGGATTAGGTGGCATAAAAACACGATTCAGGAAAGTGAACACCCGGAACAAAGCTCTGTCCGCAACAGAATTACTAGTGGTCTGGCACACGTGAAGTTCAGCGCAAACTATGAAGTGAAGATATATAGAGTAAGATATTCTGTATGTCGCAAAGCATAATTATGGATTTAAGGTACGTTCTTGTGCTAAAAAATGTTAAATTACGGCCCCGCATTAACGCAACCATAGAGGTTTTAGTATAGGGTTAGGGTCCTAGCAGAGGTAAAGAAAATTACGTTAGCGTGCCGCAAGCAGCTTACCCCCGAAGAGAGTTACAGAATGGCGCACAGAACACGTAAAGCACGGTCTACTCTACATGGAAGCGAAAGACCATTTAAAGTGGTCGTTATTGTGTAAAATTTCCTAAATATTATGTATCAAAGGATTGACAGGTAATCAACACAGCATTCTCTCGGCGAATAAAAAAAGCACTAGAGATCACTGCGGAACCCGCATTGGAAAAATGCGTATGAGTTTTGAAACTTTGCGCTAAGCGTTGTTCTCAAATTTGGCGCCAGGCGTTGACTCCGCCCACACTTTCGGTCACGTGATGTCACACTTCGGGCGTTTTCAAATTTGGCGCCACTTTTGCTACGGCTCCAACCACTTTTTTGGACATTTCTGGCTCTAATTAAATATCTAATTAACCCATTGAAGCCCCCGATTTTCTGTAAGAGATTTCTTGATGCTCTCTATCTGATGGTACGATTTCGCATAGGCGCATTCATTTGGACGTAATCGAGTGGACAAACTCCACAAACATAGCCACGCATACAATGCTTACGCACTAATAAATGCAATAAGGTACCTGAACACAGTCGAGCCTTCTAGTTACAAGAAATCCCAAGTTTTGATCAGCTCGAACAAGAATACTTTGAATCACATGACGTATAAAGCTCGAGATACTTTGGAAATATAAGATAAATTGCTTTGTTACCTAACTGAAATACATACGCAGCACTGTGGAAACGGCTAGTCGTGGGCACCTAATTTCTGCGTTTACTTTACTCCTGTATATTCTAATCTCTTGCTCCTGTCCCATGCGACTTCCGTTCTCCTGTATGTACTCTGTCACTTTTATGATGATCCTTGTCTGCTTTATGCGTGACATTGTTGCCAAGTACGCCTTTCATATTAGCTCGCTATTGGTCAAGCCATTTACTCCACACTGTATTTCATTGTAAGCAAAGCCTATCAATATTATTTTCTCTAGTCAATGTTGTATCATATTAGTGCCTCTGCTTCTCTTTCGTTGGCATAAAAGGTGAGTTATGTAATTTCCTCCCGAGGGGTATTACTTAATTATTATCCTCTGAATTAGCGTGCCTGTAAAGAAAGTGTCCGTCAAATGTACCTGAAGCCGTGTCAAATGTCCCGCTAATTTTTCTTTGAAGCCCCGTACTAGCCGCGAGTATGTGAGCTAGGTGTAGCCGCGCATTACTTCCAAATTCTGTTTGCTACGTGCGCTCATCTCTTCGCTGGATACTGAGCATTTGAACTTTGCATTTGCTGGCTCATAAGGCAGGCTTGAGAATACTCGTACCGACACGTTTTGGTAAGCAGTGGCCACAATTTCCTGCGGCAATGCACGACCACTGCGACGAAAAGACGCTAAAAATAATTACCAGCACCTGTTACACCGTAGGCACCAAACTAATCAGCAACATAACAAAAATACCACCTTTCTCTCCCGAAGGACATTTGCACTACAAACCACGCGCATAGCAGCTGGCGTCAAGGTCTCATTTCGGTCTTACGTAGACGTCATCCTTCGCGACTCTCATCAAACCGCGGGCCTTATTGTGCGATATAGCCTCTGTGGACGAAAGGTCTCTTCTATTTCGGTTCCTGCGCGCCCAATAGTGGTGATTCTTTGTCCATTTGATGCCTTTTTCTTTAGTCGCTTCCTTTTCCTTAGAATGTAAGGAGGTGCATACGGGATCAGTGGCTCAGAAGATGGTTTCACATATCTACCTCCTGCTCCTACGCCTCCAGATCAATGCAGCGTGATGCGAGAAAGCACCGAGGCACTTCCTTTCGGAAGCGCTTCTGCAATGAGGAGGGCATGCATGTGGGCAGGAGGAAAGGCTTTGCGGAAAGCACGGTTCGTGCTGCTTCCATCTTCGACATAAGGAAAAGGGGCTTTATGAAGGCAGCCACTCCTGCATGCAGGAAGGGGAAGCAGGAGAACAGAGAGCTTCTTGACTTGCAATGCACGTGTACGAGAGGTCTGTGCACAGAAGTGAATTGATCTCATTTACGCTCCACGCCAAAGTGCTCTGCGGGTAATCTGTTTGCCCCCAGCGTTGTGGATGAGCGCCTTGCAAGCCATCCGCTGCAGTTTTGTACCGATAAGACCCCGCAGAAGCTTATAGAGGTGTAGGAAGGTTATCTGGAAAGAGCGTTACCAGCAGGCTGCAAGCATCCGTAAGCTTCTCATTGGATTTCGATTTCGCTTCAATGCAGCGTTTCCCGCAGCGCCAGAAAACCGCTACTGCTAGGAAGAAACAAGCTGAAGACAGGTTATAGGCATTTTTCCACTGTTGCTCTCCAAAATTTTGCTCTGTCATGTTAGGTTTGAACTAGAATCTCTTTGTGGCGAATTGACTCCACTGCCCTGGATTTGTGTAAATTAATGGGGTGCCCACAAAAGAGGGCCAACCTTGTCTGACGCCCTCTGAACATGAGAAATGTTGACAGGGTCGACACGTTACATGGGTGCATCAAGGCAGATTTACTGATTGGTCTACGTGAGAGACTGCATGATAATTTACTGTCTTAGGGTAAGTATTTAAACTTCGAGATCGAGCCGCCCCTCCCTGCTGAAAAAAAGTTCTATGATGCAATAACCTCATAGATCATTCATCATAGAATATCATACAATCTGTATGACATATCATACAATCTGTATGATGTATCATACAATTCGTATGATATATCATACAGATTGTATGATATGTCATACAGATTGTATGATATTCTGTGATGAATGATCTATGAGGTTATTGCATCATAGAACTTTTTTTCAGCAGGGCTAGCGCGCAGCGGCGGAAGAAGTCAAGGGTGCGACAAAGAGCCGCCCTTCGTCGAACGATTCGTTTCCGGTGCGAGGACCTGTTTGCCGCGGGGCTTGTACGAGAAGCCTCTGCACCACTTTTCATAAAAGCAGCAACTCCCAAGAAGTGCTTGTCGGCAGGCATCTCCATTTCCCGCACTGCCTTTCATCGCTCTTTTGAGGTATTAGCTTTTTCGTGCAATGAAAATTTGCTAACGGCGCTGATGAATTATACTCTAAAGACAAAACTTCCTTATTGGTCTCTACCACTGCAACTGCGATGAGAAAAATCAGTTTCGTAGTAGAACAGAGACAGCCTGTTGATTAAGCAGCTCCCTGGTCTCGCCGGTAGTGGCGGCTGATTCTGGAAATGACACAAAAAGCGGTAGGCTACAAAGGTGGCAAATAGAGTTCTACGCGGCATCAAGTAGGACCAGCGCCTTGTTCTTATATCGCCAGTAGGACAGGCCGTTTCGGGCTCGAGTCTTGGCGCTCTTGCATCAAGGTGAACGACGATATAATTTCTGGCCGTTCGCTGAGGGTTCATGGGTCCCATAGCGCAAACGTAAAAGGAAATTCGTCGAGTACATTTGTCTGTGTTAAGGATGACGAAAGAAAGGTCAGATAGTAGAGTGACAACCCGGGTGAAGTAGTGGTCCCAGGTTCGCACTCGGGAGTAGGACAAATTTTTCTTCGACTCTGAAGTTTCTGTTGAAGCTCTATACATTACCTCTATAGCCCATATGCTGCATATGGATAACGGATAGATACTAATCTGTAAATACAGCTTTATTCGAAATGTATTTAGAAACATAACATGTATACCTTCGCAGTTATTTATCCCTACAAGTTATTTTTCTGTTCATATAAGGCGTTTCGTTGTTGCTCTACTCCGCTATATTCGGGACATGACGCGTTACCGGACACTGAAAAAAAAGTCATCAAAAATCGACATTTATATTTAGCTTATAACAAGCCCAGCTTTTCATATTTTTTGGCACTCTATGGTAAGCCGACAGATAGAGATAAGGGTACTAAAAAACCGTTTTGAAAGAAAAAGAAAGTTGGTTAGCTGGTTAGCGATCATATTTGCCACAGAATCAAGGCAAAGCATTGCGGTTTGCCACAATGGTCCGGTGTCTACCTCTTCTCCCCTTTAAGCGGAGAAAGGGCAGAAGGAGACGGGCTGATGACAGGTAGCAGTTGGAGAGAGGCGAATTCTCCTAAACCTACCTAGCTGATGCCTTCGCACGTACGCTGAAGCCGCCGCACAGTTCCCGCCTTCGTGACCCTCCTAATGGTAGGGATTTCGAAAACCTGACGGTGTCTTGCAGCGACTTTCTTTTACTGTTTTATATCTTTCTCCTAAAGGTAATGCAGTGGCCTTCCTTTCATTTTTGAATGAGTTTATTAGCTGGTCAAACGAAACTTGGTTCAAGATGGTTCTAGGTGATGATACGAGTATAAACTCACTAAACGCATCACTGACACAGTCTAATGCTCTCCTTAACAACATAAGCAAGCCCACCGTTATCGACAGGAAGAGTGAGGCGCTGCTCGACGTCTTCATTACAAACCAGACCAGTTCTGTCTCACATTAGGGCATAAAATCAGTGACTACCTCCAAATATTTATTACTGAACCACATAAACCACGCTTCTCGTTACGTGAATAGACACACTTTTCATTTCAAGAGGTCAATCTAGTTTCATTCCGAACCGACGTACTGACCGTAAACTGACCGTAAAGACCGAGCCTAATTTGGCGGATCTTTCCTTTTACGTGCATTTAAGTCCATTTACGTCAAAACTTTTTCGCATAAGACGAAAGCGCGCAACAGAAAAGCCCGAAAACTTTGGATCAAAAAGAACTTATTATCTCAAATAAAACAAAACGACAAAATTTATAAAAAATTTTTGCAAACTACAGACCCAAATTACTTCCAGAATCTCAAACGTCTCCAAAACAAGCTAACATGTTTCCTGAGCGAGGCTAAAAAGAAATATATGCACAACTTACTGAACCCGCAGATAATGAAACATAAGGGCGTTGCCTTGCAGAGACTAAATGGCGTACTACGCAGAGTAAATCGGAGTGCGCAGTAGTCTGAAGAAGTAAATTGTAGATGACAAACCAAAATTCAGTCTTTGATAATTAGTTCATTTAATGATTGTTTTACTTCGCTTCGAAACAACTTCCACCATCCTTCAAGTCTTCATCTCAAGTCTAAAAATCCTGTCAGTGTATTTTTAAGACCTACCGATGCCCAGGCGATATATACTGCATTCATAAATTTTCAGAACAATAGATGCACTGATGATGACTTGCAAATTAGCCCTGACAAGCACTGCTTAGATATAATCGCTCCGGGGCTAGAGCATATATCTGTTCTCGAAATTTTAAACGGCACATTTCCGAAAGCCGTGCAAGTTGCAGAAGTACCATAATTGTTAAAGGTAGCGAAAAGAACCTGTTATCAAATTAGAGGGCTATAGCAATGTTACCCCGTTTCTTCAAAAGCTATTAACAAAGTTACTGACGCTAGAATGAATTCATTCTGCGAAAAACATAACATCCTTACGGAAGGCCAATTTGGCTTTATAAAAGACGCTCAAGAGAGATTGAATTTCAGAAAAGTATTCGTCCGCAAGCATTTGAACTGAAATTATTATTATTAATAAGTGTATTAATAAACTTTAATAAAACCGTTGATTGTATTTACCATGAAGCATTAGTTAGAAAGTTGGAAACCAACGGTTTTGAGAGGACTATTTTAAAGTCTTGTTGAAGTGCACTTTCGCAAAGGGCTGAATTATTATTACAGCGGCCTCTCACGACTTTCGACGCATTTCTGATGCTAAGAAAAGTTTCTTGAGTAAAATAGTCTTTCTTTCTCGATTTTCAAAGTCTTGAAGAGTGGTTTTATCATTTTTTTAGAGAGACAGGGTTCTTAGAAGTACTTAATGCACCAGGATCGATGAAGTGGTCCCTTTTTTACCACAGTGGTTCCGAACAGCCTTATAACCATTGTCGGAAGTCCATAAGTCTCACTGACTAGCCTCATGTAATCGATGCGTAAGGGCAGACTAATGACGTGCCATTTAGTCTCTTAACCGTTGTAACTGCAGTCACACGGCAGTAATTTATTAAGCTAATGAGGACAAAGCTCGACGTGTGTTTGCTCTGACTTACCGACTTGGTAGTGTGTACCTACTCGAACAGCGCCTTTGGATACAAGTGGGACAAACTTTATTGGCGGCGTTTAGTAAAAACCGACAGTTGTGAGCGTAACCACACCCTCACATCACAATGCTCGGACAAGCTTTGTCTTAGTCTTTGCTTTCTTTCCTATCATGATTAATGGCTTTGGCGTAGCCAAAATAAGGTATCGCAACTGCTTGAGTCTTTAGGTAAGATACAGATAGAAAAGCACGAATGAGACATAGTACCTCTAGAGAACTAAATTTAGAGGCGATGTCATGCTTTCTGCGTTGATTAGAACTGTGTCATTTTTTTTTTTTGGGGGGGGGGGGGGGGCCTAAATAGCAAGTATCTTTATCCCAGCAAAAGCAAAACCGCAGATATGTGGGGACAGTGGGACAGCGGGACAGCGGGAGCCAATTGGTACCTAGGCCTGTCAACAACAAGGATACAATTCAAAGATTTACCACAACACCTGTCAATAAAGGTGGAGGCTTTGTTGTTTCAGGCAGAGATGTATATATGCTCAAAGCATTGGAAGTGCCGGTGCAGTGTTTGACAAGCGCACTTATGTGCCACTCTCGAAATTGAAGAGTCAGGCTACGAAAAATAGTTAATTTGAATAAGTTTCTGAGTATGCATGCGAAAAGGGAAACGTGCTGCCTGAAAATTTTCTTCCCAGAAAAGACCCCTAACCCTGAATCGCTGTTTCAACAGCTCTATCTTTTGTGTGCCTTCATCTTCTTTGTGCTTTTTCATGTGCCGTCAAATGCGCTGTTGTTGTGAACTTCTGTTTACCTCTGCTAGGTGTAGTGAACTTGTAACTCGCGCATATTCAACAATAGATAACTAAAATACATGATGCCGATTACAGTCAATAACCATTAACGCGAAAAAAATGAACGCTGTTCTAATTCAATCTAAAAATTCTAGATCCATTATTACTGATCGTGTAATTACTGCAAAACTCAGCCGCGGATGTCACGTCCTCAGTTAATGCCTTGGTGTAAAGATATATATTTCCAATAAAAGGTAGAGAGCCTTGCTACAGGCCTTTCTCATTTCCGGCCACACCGATAGCTTGGGTGGTCACAACAGCGGTATCTAAACATAAGATTTAGTTGGTTCTTCATAAAGCATAAAAGCTTACTCCTGGACGCAAGCCGTGCTTATTTATGAACTAGCTATAGAAGCGCGTACATAGCACCAATAACATCTTCTAGACCTACTCTTGTCACCCGACGCCTTAACTAATGGATGAACCCAAACAGCCAGAACTCATTGAAAAAGCTCCCAAAAACGGCTGCTGGCGATCTTTGCGTTTGCCATTGGTGGATTACTATCCACTTTAGTGAGTTTTCCTTGCGACGTCGGGTATCCATTATTTGTTGCGTTTATAAAAGAGCCTTGAGTGTAACCACCTGGCTGTCGCCAACAGGGATGATGGCGAGCCGTTCAGTTTTTGTACGGTCCTTTTAAGCACTACATCGAGTTTTTGTTTTTTGAATATTGTGCTGGCAACTGCTAAAAGAACGTCAAGCCTTAAACAGCCTAAACAACAATGTAGTCCATACTATTCAGGAAAGCGGGACTGTTTGCTTGCACCTCGCCGTCCATTTTCTTTCGCGACAAGGTAAACACGGTAACGCGAGGAGGCTGTAATATCTTCGGTATAGAGCAACGATCGATGCTCGTGGCATGAAGACTTGGAAGGGGTAAAATACCTCAAACAGTAAGATGCCAAGTTAGCCTCGCTGGGAGATTTCACGTGTCCATGCCGCGTTTGCGTGAATACGCTGGACAAAAAAAAACTGTTCAGAAAGCAAAATTACTGCATATAACTTCATACTTGTACAATGCAGCACCATAAGGTAATAAAAATGGCACGTTCCAAACATGTTACAAATGAATGTTTAAAATTACAGAACACAGAAAACTTGGAAGCCGTCTTAACTACATAATTAAGGAAGTAATTGCGATAGGAATTACGCTGCACTCTTTTATTCAGAAGTGTCTAATGTTCCTGCGATTTCGGTGACAAAACAGAGGTGGAAACCTGTTCTGTTGCCCTTACAGGGTATGCATGAGTCACTACTTTATAGAATATTCGAGTAACACTGAAATTCATACGGGATTATAATAATCGTACTCCTCAATAAATCTTAAGTGGCCCTTTAATGCATCCGTGTCCTTTTGCAGGGCTGGGCCAACTTGAAGAAATTTGGGGTTCTCTGGAATTTTTAGGGGTTGGTGAACTTTCATATTGTGGGTGTCCTCATGTTTCAAGTTTTGTCGTGCCCTATGAATGATCCACTGCTGGTCGAGTGGTGCGGAGGACGCTGCGATGAGGACTTTTTCACTTCGAAGGTAACTCCAGCGCTTCAATGTAACGCGCTTGCTTCGAGTGCAACTAACGCTGAGCTAATAGCATTCATTGGAAAAGCTAACCCATTATGATGCCGCAGATCCTCGATAAAGACAGTTGCTATAACAGGTCCAGCTTTCATGGACATAAATGAAGCAACTGTGAAGCATTTTAGGGCATTCTTATTATTATTTATGGGACCGATTCAAACTCCCAATTCACCACAGTACCTTACCTCTGATGCTACCCGGCGCTCGCATCGAACAGGTAAGACTGTCACAAAATTCAGATAAAGTGTGTTTTATACGATAAATATAAGAGAACTATAAGCGTCCCGAAGAAGGACCTGCGGATACATTGATTGTTGTGGAGTACTTATATTATCAGAAAAATATCGTACAAAAAATACCCCACCGAAAAAATAGGCCTTTGCCGAATTTGCGGGGATGAGCTGGCACCTGTTAAGTGAACCCAGCAATAAAACTTTCCCATCCAGGGTTCTCCTTCAGGCCGCGGCAACATGCTCTTAAAAAGCTTTTAAGTATTTTTGACAAAGAGCTCATGACAATGGTGGCATCGGTGGACTGCTTGCTACTTCCTGAGAAAAGTGATTCCTCTGCTTAACACTCATCCCACAGGAGCTCAGAAGGCTTACAGTGCTATTGTGGAGTTTCTGTAGTGGGGACACTTCTTAATGGGCTCTCCGGCTTATCGTTTGCGTCTCTGAATAACTAGCTTGTTTTGTTTCTTTGTGCTCCACTGTACCTACGACTTCCTTCCTAATACGGTTCCACTATTCGATACTAGCAAGACACAAAGGAGAAACAAGGGAGGAGCGCTGTTTTGAGCGGATGCAGAATCTAGGTGTGACCACAATGCAAGAAGCGCAGGCAACGGTATACATAGAAAAGGGAACATAGACGCACGCATATACACTCAAAAGAGCCTCTTTCACGAGAAAGGAAATTAAGTATGCTAGGGGTTTGTAATAGTTGGGGGAGAACAATAGTAATAGTTATAAAGCTCAGGAGGCTCAAGAAGAGAGGGACATCTTACGAGGCATTCTGACAAAGAATCAGTTCTGACTGTGTCAGTGTTAACTCAGCGCTAGTCATAAACGTCTAATCTTTGGAACTGTCGCGCTCTGAAAGCCCTACTGTGGTCCAACACAAGCGAGAGCAAATTTTTCAGATTTGTTCACTCCGTTTAATCTGACGGTGACAGACCGAATAGTATACTGGTTATTCCCTCAAACTCTCTAGACTTTTATTCCCCCTTCTCTAAAGAACCACAACTCGCATTGGCGAATTAGTTATCATGAAGAGGTGTGTTTTTCTGACAATTCGCCTTCTCTGATTGCATATTGAACATATCTATGAGAAACGTTTGCGGAAACCTTGTGGGCCAACACAGGACCTCAAATTTTGGGTGAAAAGTTAGGTCTTTGTATTCGTTCTAATTCACTCAGCCTGAACTTGTATCTCTATGGGGATAATATCACCGACGGCCTTCATGTGTGTTGATTTTACTCAAACATTGAAATTGCCAATAAAACACGCCGCTTATGAGTTTGTTACTGAACAGCCCGTTGTGTGCCTGCAAAATATGCGATGGGCACATATTTCGCGCTTGCGATTATAATCCATCTCCTCTAAAGGTTTTCTTCAAACGTTGCTTACAACACGTCTTTTGACATGTGCAAAAACTACGGTGATGATAACTTCTGCCGGCCCGGACATGCAGCTTCAAAAATTACGGCATGTTATCATCGCTTCTTCGTTATGGCTGACTGCTTTGCGTAAATAGGTTCATGTTTGCGAAGCTTTGCTCAGGAATGATACACGGCATACTTAAATCATGTGGTAATGTGGCTGCACAAGAAAACTAAAGAATGCTGAACTATTTACAAAGCACTGATATGTAGCAGCGCCTTGGAACCCTCAAGAATTTCTATTATTGTGCACGCAGCATACGTTCTACATATTGAAGATGTCACTGAGCCAACAGTGTTTCCAGATATTTTTCAATAATTTGGCCTGCCTGATAATATTAAGGCGGAAGCCTTTAATGTCTCATCGTTGTAAGCAGCAGTTGTCGACAGAAAATGTCACGCTTTTCAATTGGTGGAAACGGTCGTGACGTCACAGTGCGCGAATTTCAAACGGGGCCAATTGTACTTTGGCTAGTAACAATGCAACCAATTGAAGGGTTCGTATAGTGATGCTCCAAGTAAGTGGGACTGAGCTTAATTAATTACTTAATTACCCAATCAGCCTAATTAGCTTTACTAGTCAGGCCATATAAATAAATAAAACCGATTAAGAAATTGGTCGAGCTCAGGAATCGAACCCCGGTCTTCGGCGTGAGAGACGAGCATGCTATCCACTCCGCCATGCCAGCTCGATGGTTTGGAATGAACAAAGGCGCGTCTAGTGAATACGGTGTCTTCACTCACTCTCATCCTCCTCCACTCCCTTCCGGCGAGGTTTAGGTGCCCACCGACAAATGAGAGACAGATACATTTCCTTTCCTCAAAAACCAATTTACCGACGAGCGAGGCGTAGAACCGAATGGGCGATGGCGTCCTATGGACTCCTTGGCAGCGTTGCAAGACGCTGTCGCGTCCCACTCTTAGGGGCGAAGCTTAACATCTTAACCACACATCAGTGACCACACTTTAGGTCAAAAAGTGCCCCCCTGAATTTTGTGAGACAGTTACTGCGTAATTTCCTTTCCTCAAATACAATTTTCATTTTCTTCATTACGGCTCCTCTTTATCTATCTTCTTTCACTCCCACTTCCTCCCTTCCTCTAGGGTGCGGTTCAGGTGTCCACCGAGATGACAGAGAATTACTGCGCCATTTCCTTTCCTTAAAAAGCGTTGCGTTCAAAGGGCAAGACATTGCGCCGAACGGGTGGTGGCGTTCCGTGGACTCCCTGGCAGCGCTACAACGCGCTGTCGCATTCCACTCCTAAAGGCGAAGCTTAAGCGTCATTAATTAGCAGTTGATTAGTATTCAGGCATTAATTAGTAATTAACCATTGATTAGTGATTTATCATCACTTAGTAATTAGTACTCAATTATATGTGACGCCACCAGTGCCACAGAAACAGCGAAGGTGGTGCGGAAAACGCTTCCGCCTCTACCCACTTTAGACAGTCAATGTGCCGCCTGAATTTTTTGGGGTGCAGGCTCTATTTGTGGAAGAAAGCGAACGTAATTGGAAGAAACAGTCGCAATATTTGGGCAGTTTCAGTGTCGCAAAAAAAAAAAACAGTTAATAGACACTAAAGCTTGCTAAGGTGCCCGAGCCACGGTGGACGTTTACTGCAACCTAAGTATGTTTTCGACTTCGAGTGTAGGGACGTCCACACTGTCGGTCATATACATTTACTTCGTGACATTTTGAATCTCTTGTGCCAGTATATTTTATTTCCAGAAAAAGCACATTATTGTAACTCAGAACTGCGACAAATGTCGGCAACAGTTCACCACGACATCAGGGTCTCACTATGAACTTTTTGGAGCGAAATTCAATAGTTGCAATTGCTGCTCCAACGCGTAGCCTTTGGCACAAAATACACGCCACGTTAGCATTTCTATTTTTCCATCAGCAGAGTACTCCGAGCTTTCAGTTGTGCGCATGTGCGGTCAGCAAGAAGGAAACGACAAAAATAATGCTGATGCTAGCGTGTTTGCTCGCCTAGAAAGCGCACGTGTGATTATTCATTGCACAAACTTGAAAGACTCGCCTGCATTCGTCGCTCATTTGCAGCTTTTAACCTAGCCTGAAATTTATAATTATAATTTATAATGGCTAAGGCGAATAGCATTAGCCATTAAAAAACTACTGGCCGCAACTCCTCTCACCTGTAATCCATTTTGCAGAATTAGAACCCAACATAGATTGGTTGCATATAGTATTACTTCCGTGAAAAGTGAACGCGCATGCTCCTAGGCTGCCCAGGTGCTTGTGCGCAAGCGAGCTGATGGAACCGAGTGTAGTTTTGTACCTTTTTGGGGGCGAACATAAAACTTTTAGGAGCGGGCAACTCTTGTCGACCCACGAACAACCAGGCAGCGCGAATAAATAACAAACCCTACGTGGCAACTCTAACTGGGACCAAGAACAGCTCAGAGTAAACAGGCTCTGCCTCAGATGAATACAACATAGGTCAAAGTAACAGCAGAAGAAGCTAGAGTTTGAGCAGTCCGGCGCGGAAATTCAGTTCACTTGGTTCACCGAATTTCATGGTTCAACGAGCAATTGGTGTCGTTGAAATAAAGCAGCGAAACAAAGTAACGAAGACAAACAAGCGAAACACGTATACATGACAAAATAAAGGCGGCTTTTAAGATTGACATGCTATCTAAAATTAGTGAGCAGCATTGATAAAGTTCTTTGCACGTCTTGGACCTGAAGCAAAAGCGCGTTAAGCTTGGAAAAAGGTATGATTTTTCGCCATTGAATGTTTTGCTAAATAATGATTGCTGTTTGCTACCAGCGGCATCCTGGACGCTAGAAGTGAGATAGTAGCAAAAAATGGAAAATTGTGGAGTTGAGTTGATTTTAATGGCGCATAAGCGACTAAGGCTATCATGTGCCAAGCTCAAAAAAAAGGGGAAAATAGGGCAAAGGTACAAGGGCATTCTGTTTTAAGGAAGTAAATAAAAAGCAACAAATTTTTCTTTCGCCGTACTCTGAAAATGGTCTTGATTATTCCATATTCTTCATTCTTACCTTCCTGCCTCTCCCACCCGAAGGAAAACGAACATTACGAAGCACATGGTAACATATACAACCACAAAATTTCCTCAACGTGGACGTTAAATACAATGAGGGCTAAAAAGAAGGCACGTTCGCGATCGCACCGAATAGCGGGAGAAGGAAGGATGTGGTGTGCGAGGCACAAGGTGGGATAAGGGAAAGCCAAGTACCCTCACACAGAATCCACAAAGAATAATTTTCCACAACGCATTATTTACACAGCGGCTACAAATGCAGAAAAATATACGGCAACAAACAAGCGATGGCTCTCAGACAGACCGACCGCTGTGCCTCTAGAAGGCTGCCACACTGCCCAGCCGAGAATGCGTGAGGGTATCTGAGCCTGCAATAGAGCGGCACGACACATGACTCTTGCGAAGGCTCCTCTGTCTGCCACTGTTACCCCAATGGAGATCGCTATGATCTGGGCTTGGCGATAAGCGCATTGAGAAATGCGTTCTGTAGGGCAAAGAAATGGTCCGTGTACAGTTATGTCTGAAGCGAAGTTTTCTTTCCTCCCGTAGTTATTATCTCAAGTGCCAGAAAGCACGCATCTGCCTTGTTTCCCAGCTCTCCAATTCCGTCCTGGTATGCTGGCTTATCGTCTGAGGGTAATAATGTGGGTTGATCAAAGTAACACAGTGCAGCCGACGCAGCTTAGCGTTCAAAGCCTGCTAAGGGAGTTGGTCTTGCAACAAAGCCCAATTCTATTGGGTTTGGAGGGCACCGTTGCACCAGCAGGGGAGGCAGACCCTCCAGCTGATAAAACATGGGCCTGCGGGCTATATGACAGCATAAATCAAACTGAAATAAGCCACTCTTAGAAAGAAGAGCTCTCATTTTTCCTCTCCCAGTAAGCCCTACTCGCCGCGTCGGACAATGCGGCTGTGCTGTGAAATTGGCTATGAGAAACTCTGCCTGTATAATGTACGAGTATTAATCCGCTAAAGGTTAGAGGGAATGTTAAGTACATTCGGATCAGTGCGAAAGCTTGGATTTGTGTTATGCAAAAGGACAATGAGCAGGTAATGCCGCCGGGTGGAGGAGATAGAAGTTGATAAGACGGCGCTCTGCAATGCGCAGCGCGAGAGTGCGGTGCAGATTAACCGAGGCTTTTTTTTTGTTTTCTTTCCTCCTTAATTAATCTCTGTCTTATTACCAAAAGCACAACCATCAGCTTGGCACCAGTTTCCCCACTTCTCTTGACCCTCCTCACTGAAACCTGGCTAATCCGACGTCGTGGGTATGTGGCATGTCACTAACGCAACAACAATAACACTAGGCGTGTTCGCCCGTGCGCAGTGCTCTATGGTGCAGGGAGTATATGAAGCCCAGGAACAGCCGCCTAGCTGGCTGCCCTATCTAGACACATGTGTGAGCGTCCCAGAACTGTGATATTTGTCAAGGTGCGGACTTGCGGTAGCATTTTGGGCTGTTATTATACAGCCGGGCATTTTATGGCATACGTATTCGCAAATTTTCTTTTTCAGCAATATTTCTATAATGTAAAGGAATAGAAAGCTGCTGCGATAGTCTACTGGCGTCGCGCAGCCGCGTTTGGAGCTAGTCTGTTCGCGCCGCCATGAGTTCGTCTGCCTGTCGTGGATATTTATGTTAATTTTTTTCTGCCTCGTTTTTCTATCCTACCGGCGTGCACATACAGGATAAATTTTTGCTCTGTTCTGAACATCTGGATAAGTGCTTTCGCATTAAAAAAGAAGACTGGTGACGGATAATTTAAGTGCGACACCCATGCTCTTCTTTTCCCATTTATTCGAGCAAAAAAGGATAATTTTTGTCCAGAAGTTTTCCTGAGGAAGGACGAGCAGTTGCAAATAATTGTTACTTGAAGCTCAGACGGTAAGTTAAAAACAATTTATAAGGCTGTCTAGGCTCTTTGTTATACTGTAAAGATTATTTGTGGTTCACTAAGCTGCTCGGTACCACACGGCCAGTAAAGCTAGACGGCCGAATTTGTTTGGAATTCAAGAATTATACCTTCGGTTTGGGTTTTGAACGGGATTTTGCAACTAACACAAAAATACGTAAAGCATGATTTCATTTTCGTTCGTCGTTTACTTAATGGGTGCGGCTTTTGCCAAACATAATTATCACCGTGCCTGAAACATTTAACTGTAACCCTCGCCTTTTTATTTGTGAGACACGCGATAATTTTTATATATACCTGTCTACCATCAGCTTATTTAACTAGCCTATTAATAACGGAGCAATTACTCACTGGCATCCACCGAAGCGCAGCCTTACGGCTAGAGAGCAAACTATAAAGCGTCCGCAGATACTTCATAGTTGATGAAAAAATTTTCCTGGCCCGGTGTTCAAAACCGGGTCCATCACTTCACCGGAGGAGTCGCTATATCCAAATGAGCCATCCAGGACGTCTTGCATATGGTAGGGTGAGAGCGAATGGATCAATAACTTGAAGTGAGTACAGCGTTAGTCAAATGATTAGCGAAATCGCCTAAGATGGGGTAGAATTATAATAAGTCAGTAATCACTCGTTCGCATTATCCCAAGCACGGCCTTATGGTTACAAGGGAATACTATGCAGCTTACACAGAAACTTCGCACGTGAAGTAAGATAGCTAAGTTAGCCCGGTTAGCTTAGTTGGTAGAGTGCTTCGGTCAAGCGGTAGTCATAGGTTCGAACACCGGAACCAGAAGTAATTTTTGGGGACATTTGAGACAATGCCCACCGGCAGCGCGGTACGGCACGTGAAGAGACGCTGGAAATGGGCCCCTTGGGATCAAGCTTAAGCATGACGTTCTCTTGGCTGATGACGGCCGTCCTCTGACGCGGGCCACACTCTGACGGGGCCAAACATGGTGATTGCAGCCAGATGACACTCGGGTCCCCTCCGCGCGGTCCATCACGGCAGGCTGGCTGCTTCCCAACGACACTTGCTGACATAGTGCTACACAGTTTGTATAGCTCGTCACTTAAGCGTAAAGTTGGTTGTAATAAATGGTTGTAAAGGATGGTTGTAATAAATAAGGAATAGTACCCTTGTTCAAATGGAATTTCTTCCCTTATACAGAGAGCTTGCGTATTTGATGTGCATAACTTTTTCTTTCATACCATCTCGTATTCCTTCTGAAATCGTGCCTTTACGGTGCTGCAAAAAATTGCCAAACGATGTTTTCCTGTACTTACTTTTAAAAACATATGCCGCATAGTACAGTCTAGAGCCCGTTATATCTGAATGTGAAGCAAAAAAAGCCCATTATCTATTGCATGATAAAAAATTAGAATAATTGAATCAAAAATCTAAGAAACTTCCGTCTATACCGTTCGAATCTGGTAGTGTTGCGCTGGTCGTTGCATCCGTCCTCTGGGGTCTATTTGTTCCCCCTATCACATGAGCGAAATGCACGTGCTGGCGGCATCATTGCGGCAAGACACAAGGAACACATTAAACTCTCTATGCTGGTATTCAGTGTTCTAGGGATGATAATCACACGTCAACGCAGCCCTCGGGTTAGTAGGCGGCGCATTTTTCTGCAGAACCTGCCAAGCATTTCTGACCTCATACTTTAAATGATGGCAACATGCTTTACATCGCCAGTGGGTGCCTCAAGCAGAGGAAGGAAGATCAAGTGGCCAACGATGGGCGCATTCGATAGAATGAAAGTGTGAAAGGTAGCAAGTAAACAAAACATCTTGTTCATAGAGCCATGAGTGATGCGTGATAAAAAAGAGTAAAATCAACTACGCACAACTAATTGCACATAAAAACGCGAATCTAGATAATGGTAAACCTTCAGGGTATACGAAGGCCTTGTAAAACAGCGGCTGATTGCAGTGTCTTTAGATTCCTGTGCGTATCTTGGGGTAATTGAATCTGAACGCTACATGCACCTGCTTACCCATTCTCATCGACCCCAGACAAAAAATTACAAGAAGGAAAAAAAGATCAGACGCATCATTTATAATATTTGCCCCTCTCTTTTTATATGAATTTTGCGTTTCTTTAAGCAAGGCTGCCTTGATATGCATTTCACAGATAAAGAATTTCCATCTAAGGGCTATTATGGAGAGCAACAATTTTTGTTTACCTGCATACAAGCAAACGCAACAGCAAGAGACGCGAGCGGCAGCACTGGCGTCAATCAGCATCTCATTGGCTTTTTGCGTTGCCACGCCGTTGAGTGGCTTCTCCTAGGGACTCCTCCTGGAACATTCTTCACTTTCGAGTTGCCTCTCATAATTTTACACCATGGCCAATGCGCCGCCACGCTAAAAAGGTCAATTTTGTCCAGAGCTCGAAGTAGACATCGAATTAACCCAGAATTAGCCTGCTAGTAGCACTACATAGATGGCGGAAAGTGGCACCTTTGAATGCTGGGCAGACAGTGCAGTGGTGACCCTGAAATTAGCACGGGACACTGTGTTAAAAAGTGCTCATTAATGCTTGCGGCCGCCTTTGCAGGAGACATTCTGTGAGTGTTGTAGTCTCGAACATTTCAAATTTCAGATAGAAACATTAGGAAGAACAAGGCCTTTAAACCCGGCCTCGTGTTCAAACCTTGCGTGCAGTGTGCTTGCTACGGCTCGGCAGATTTCCTCATAGGACAGCCTTAAAGAGTACTATTGGGGGACTTCATTACACGTTGTCTCTTAATTTTTGGCAGTCTTGTTCGGCCGAGCCTTGATCGTTCTCAATATATAAACTTGATCTAAGTGTTTCGTAAAAAGCGAGGATATTTCTTGTCCCCGGTATTTGCGTTGTAGCTTCTTAAAAGCGCCAACAGGATCTTAATAAAGCTTGAGGCCGGCGAAGTGAAAGTCACGACCACATTTCTTCTAATAACAAGCCTGGCGCAACACAGAACAGCATGAGTCAATGCAAGGTTTTCGCTCTGTGTAGCCAGTTTCGTTTCCTATCCATGATACATACCCAATTTGTTTCTTATTGTGGCATGTCATAACGTAGTCTGCTCACTTAAAACTGGCGCTAAAATGTGATTAAAACGTCTTGTTTTTATATATTGTGGGCGCATTCGAGCAACGGTTTTTGGATTCCATTTAATAAGAACAATATTAACCTGAAATCTGGCACACGTAGGCAGAAATGCCAAACGACGGCGTTCATAAGAGTATGTATTATCTTTTAGTCTTCACAGAGCTTCAACGAAAGTTCCGCGTCACCACAAATTTCAAAGTAATCCAACAGTGGGCTTGTATTCCATAAGAACCAGTGACTAGTGTGACTACCTTCGGACCACTTTATGCGTACTTGTGGACAAAACGGAAACATGGTATCGCCCAAAAAAACCGAACTGCCACTTGAGACGGTGTCCCGCGCAGTTGAGTGTTCTTAAATACAGAAGGGAACAGTAAATAGACAAAAAAGGTCACAAAAAAAAGGATCGAAAAATAACAGTTCTAGCTTTCATTGATGTCTAGTTTTAACAAAAATCTTGAATAAATCAACAGAACAAAGGAATATGAAGGTTCGTGCATTTTCAAAGTGGCTCAACTAATATGAGCTGCTGCAGGCTTTTAAAGTTGAGATAAATCAGTGCGGTCCTCCGTGGCGTTGGTGGAGCAGGCGTACTGTTCCGCCAACTGTTCTTGACAATGTGGTCACGAATAATTCGACGGTTAGCGTCATGTCTTATTAACATGCGCATCTGCATGCGAGGCATTATAAAACGAGTGCCGTCGAAGTGAGGCGCGCACAAGGTAGCAGCGTCTTCCCGCTTACGAGTTTCAGTACTTTGCTCCACCGTCTCACGCCTGGGAACTGTTTACTCATCGGATCCGCGCGCAAACGGGTTGTTTGCTGCATCAGCATAATCCTGGCTGTGAGGTTGTTTGTGCACTCCCTCTGTGTGGAAACTAGAGAGGGATGATGTATGCATGTCTCCAGGCGGTTCTGGGAAGAAGGTCGATTTTCGCGCCCCTCTCTACCAATTCACGCGAAGAACCCGACGCGGTTGAGACATGGAGAGTGTTTGAACAGTGAACCCGAGCAAGCTCTCCTACGCAACACAGCGAAAGAGGGAAACCGCGGCCTGCGTACTTGTCGCCAAGGGGACCGCGCTAACTTTAAGAAAAGGCGTATAGAAACTAGATGCGGCGGCTTTCATGTGACGTTAAATATTTTATTGTATAGAAAAAATTTCGCGCTGGATTGTATTTGCTCAGCATTGTGTTGAGCGACCCCTTTTCCACGCGTCTGTCCTGCCGTTTAGTGTTTGTTTTTTTCTGCGCTCTTTATTATTCATTACATTGAATTACTTCCAAGTCGTCACCTTCAATGCTTGCTGGCTCCAATGAGAAAGCAACCAGAGACCTTTCAGCGAATGAGCACGCTGACTCTGTCGCAAAAATTTGTCCCGTTAACGTTCACGCCGCGTTAGGCGGTGCATAATAATAAACTGCAGCGTGTTGTGCTTCAGCAATGAACAATGACTTTCTTCAAGTATAATGATCACCTAGGGGTTAGAACCTGCTTAAAACATACTTCTCTTCATGCGACTCATTTCAAGCTAACTGCGATTACGCCCTACGTGATTCTTACTGGCGAATAACTTCAAAATGCGGGTTTTAAAATACCTTTTAAACACTTGGTTTTGCGTCGCTTGTTTGTCATCAGTAATGACAGGCCTCAAAGCAACTACGAAATTATTGCGTGTGAGGAAGGTATGGATGATGCAGCGCAAGGAAAAGGGACCAGCAAGAGCATGGAAATAATCTAGAACACTGCATGTTCCCCTCTGTATGAAGAAAAGTAAGAACTGGTTTGCACAAAAAGGGAGGGAAAGAGATTCACGGCCCGAGGTGTTAAAGTTTAAATAATCATTTTTTTTAAATCGTGTTCTCTGTATTTCTTTAGTAAATGCAACTTAATTTACCTTCAAAAGCGAGGATTTGCGCCTGAGAACGGCAAATACACGGGAAAGGAAACTATAACTCTAGTTTATACGGAGGTACAGATTTGTAAACAATGATGAGAATTTTCCTTTGATGAAAGGTTGGCTACCACTAAACTAAATCGAAGTTTCGCGGAACACTGTAGCACAATTTATTGGGAATATTTTCCAGGTTCATAGCATTTCAGGAACTACAATAGTAAATGAAAATGCAACTTTGTGTTACGATCTTACCGCATTTTACATGCCTTGATAGCGATGATTATTTTATAAATTTGTATGTATTTGATTACGGCACCTTATTTTCTGACAACCAATGAACAGTGGCGGGCAAAATATAGAACTAGCTTCAAAAGACGTTGGATCGATCATCTTTCTGTGGCTACGAGGGTGACATGTCAAATAGCGCCACCTCGCCCTTGTTGCCATTCCAAGGCACCTTTCTGACCTCTCTCTGATCTGACGTTCTTAACGTGCATGTGATTTGGAGGACGCGGTAATGCCGAAAGCTTGA
Source organism: Amblyomma mixtum (assembly GCF_055824585.1). Taxonomy (NCBI): domain Eukaryota; kingdom Metazoa; phylum Arthropoda; class Arachnida; order Ixodida; family Ixodidae; genus Amblyomma; species Amblyomma mixtum. The sequence goes on from NC_143016.1 coordinate 111,112,367, forward strand.
AATTAATTTCGGACACCTAGCCTCCTATACGTGCACAGACATCAAAGAGCACACGCGTGTTTTTGCACTGGCGACTTCGAGGCACACGTGTTTCGATATACTACACTCCGCCGGAGTATTTGACCCTGCCTACATATCCTCGGCACGCATATTGGCAGCCATGTTAGTGAATACCGAGCCAGACTAGTGGGCGGGTACATGCGCTCTTTATCTCCTGACAAATTTTGTGTTCTGGCTACGCAACGCATCACCCCGCTGTAGTTTCTAGCTATGCACTTAGCAATTCGGCCCTTCTTGCTACTCTTCACGCAGCGTTCAAGTCACACTTGAAGATACGTGACGAATAGCCGTGTAAGGCCACGCTTCGTTAATTTAGAGCCTTGTTGGTTTAGTTTAATTGCACTATCCTGAACTTATCAACATCGCTACGACGGCCCAGGGACCATAGCATTGTTAAGCGCGCATATCCGCTAGCGCGCCAAGAAGGTACGCGTGGAGGACACAAAGGATTGAGGCGGGCTTGCAGCGTCGCTCGGTCTTGTGCGGCGTTCCCACGTGACAGATCTCCATGTCAATTCCGCAGAAATATGCGAACCTTCCTGGAATTTCGCAAAGGGCCTTTTCGTTTACTGGCATTCATGACAGCCCCGAAGCGTGATTGTACTCGTTTCCTTCCTATGCCATCCGACACTTCCACGATAAACCAGGAAATAACTCTCCTTGCTAGTTAGCTAAAAAAATTGGCAGTAGTTTAGCTCTGGTTAAACCTGGAGGATTGCTAAAGCAACGAGGAGAGAGAGAGGCGGTGGCGAGAGTTGAGAACAAGTAACAGAAACTTCGTTTCTGTTACTTGCGGTTTTAAACCTTGCAAATTTCTATCAATATATCTCTTCGTCTTCATCACATCTATCACCGAACGGCAGTAGTTTAGCTCTGGTTAAACCTGGAGGATTGCTAAAGCAACGAGGAGAGAGAGAGAGAGGCGGTGGCGAGAGTTGAGAACAAGTAACAGAAACTTCGTTTCTGGTACTTGCGGTTTTCAACCTTGCAAATTTCTATCAATATATCTCTTCGTCTTCATCACATCTATCACCGAACGTCTCCTCCTTCATCACCGACGAATAAGCTCCGTACAGTGGTCAGAGGGTGCTGCGGAGCTGCGCCACATTCAGCGATATTGTCTCGCTGGGGTGGTATACTGCCGGTGTCGCCTTTTGCGACATGTCGCATATGGGCGGGGCCTAAAAAAGTGCTTACAGATGCTCGAAGAAACGGAAAAAGCCGCCGGCACTTTCGTCTGCGGTGCATTCATTCACTCCGAGAAGCGACAATTTACCACTGCTGATTCACTAGCAGCAGTAGTTTCGTATCTTTTATAGCAAGAATATTTGCCATCACATGACGTCTAATGTTCAAAAAAACATTTGCAAATTTAATATAAACTCGCTTTACTTCATTTAAGTCTATAAAACACCGCGAAAAAGCTCCAAATCTATTTTTCTTTCGTTCCGGACGGTTGTGCTAGGTTTCGGCTGCGTTTCGGGCAGTTGCAGACGGTAGCAGTGTAGCTGGAGGTGCCATTAGGCTTGCGCCCTCCAGAATCGAGAGCGTATCTAAAAAACTAGGCTGAATTGCAGCTTAAACTTTATCGTCGAAGCAAGGTAAGTCATAGCGAAAAGTAACACCAGTAGTTGCCGGTAAACATGCCGACCGGAATCGCAAGGACTGCTGAATTGGCTGAAGCGGGCGGCTCTCGCTTGAAAGGACGTCGCCATGTTTTCACGCCAAGGGCGCAAAAGCCGCAACTGCCGATTGCGTTCGTACGCTAACGATAGCCCGTCGCCCGCGCGAATCGCTTCAGCGCATTCCGTGGTTCGACTAAGCGTAGTAAATTGGGGCGACGTCACGACGACGTAGCAGGAAGGCGGATCCGTGTTGTCACGCCGCCGTCACCGCGGCTCGAGCCAATCAGCGAAGTGCGACTGCGACATGTCGCAAAAGGCGACACCGGGAGAATACCACCCCTGGTCTCCCTGGTCTCCTGGTTTCCGCTGGCCTCTTTCCTGCTCTTTGCTACGTTTCGTGCACGAGCAGCGGACAAGTTCGCATGTTGTTACATGCACTGTCATTTGCGATGTCGCAAGTGACAGTAACTGGTTTCAGGCACATTAAGGGCGCAGAAGAGTACTTTCATCCAGCGTCTTTGACGAGAGGAAAAAAGTTGTACGACGCTGTACATGTCACCTGTGTGTCGAAAGTAGACAGCGTAAACGTGGGGTTGAAGTGCCGTTCCCAACAAGGGAAACAATTTTACAACATTTCTTTTTTAACTAAGTAAAGATGTGACATGTTTAAAGTAGCTGTTGCCTCCTGTCTGATGCAGGCCCTGTTGTCGGTGATGCATGTTTTGTACCGTTTCTGTGCCTTCCCTTCATCCCAATCTCGCAGGCTTCTTTTTATCTTTAGGGCGCTTTGATGCACAAACTGCTTTTTAAATATTTAAAGCTGATCCTCGAGGCATGATGTTTCAGTGGCATCACAGACGAACAAAAAAACGAAGCAACATCTCGTCAGAAATATTGTCACGTAGTGGTGACTGCAGTCCGGCGAACAGGAACACAGCGAGAATGTCTTCGAAACGAAACTCTTTATTCGCGCTGACTTGCGCCCTCAAAGAACTGAATCACTCGGCGGCGGCGTAGCAATAAGCGTGCTCGGCGGTCGTCGTACAGAATTCCCGCCGCTGTCGGCCGTGCTCTTTTTAAAGCTGATAGCGAACCTTCGAGATAAAGCGTGGAAGGTTCTAGAACATTCTGGCACAAAGTAGAATCGGCTCCGCCTGGATGCGATCAATCGAGATAATTCTAGGCGCGTCTTGCGTCACAAACGAAGCGATAAAACGGCGTGCCGGCAGCCTTGAAGCATGAACAAATAAACACAACAAACAAACGCTACAAAGATTCGCGGCATTACTCCCTTCTCAAAGAAGCATCGACTCGATGCTTTAGAACATAATGCGGCTATCAACAATCAAAAACAGATTGTACAAATATAAACACCGAATGTGGAAACACGGCGTCCTTTAGCGTGCACTATAGGGCTTTAGGCGTACGACATCGACTACTTCTGGTCGTACGCGGCGTCGCTGGGATGCAGTCATTTGGTCAGGGACGACTTCATAGTCCAATTCACCTAGCCGACGAAGAACCTTGTACGCGCCGAAATAGCGTCGCAAAAGCTTTTCACTCAATCGTCGGCGGTGAATGGGCGTCCAAACCCAGACTCGGTCTCCTGGCTTGTACTCCGCGTTGTGTCCTCGTAGGTTGTAGTGTGTGGCGTCGGTCCGCTGCTGCTCTTTTATCCTTAATCGGGCAAGTCTTCGGGCTTCTTCTGCGCGTTGTAGGTAGGCGGCGACGTCCACGTTTTCTTCGGTAACGTTCGGCAGCATGGCGTTCAGTGTGGTCTTGGCCTCTCTGCTATGGACGATCCTAAAAGGCGTCATCTGGGTGGTCTCCTGCACTGCGGTGTTGTAGGCGAAGACTACGTAAGCAAGCTGACGTCTCATGTCTTGTGTTCGGCATCGACATACATTGCGAGCATATCGGCGATGGTTTTGTTGAGGCGCTCGGTCAGTCCGTTGGTCTGCGGGTGGTATGCAGTTGTCCGGTGGCTGGTTTGGCTGTAATGGAGGATGGCTTGCGTCAGTTCCGCCGTGAATGCTGTTCCTCTGTCAGTGATGAGCACATCGGGGGAGCCGTGTCGCAGAAGAATGTTCTCCACGAAACATTTGGCGACTTCTGCTGCTGTTCCGTTAGGTAGGGCTCTTGCCTCGGCGTAGCGGGTCAGGTAGTCGGTCGCTATAATGATCCACTTATTTCCAGATGTTGATTTCGAGGAAAGGCCAAGCAAGTCCATGCCGATCTGCTGAAAGGGCCTTGAGGGGGGTTCAATGGGGTTCAGAAATCCTGCTGGTCGGGTTGGAGCGGTCTGTCGTCGCTGACAATCTCGGCAGGTTTTCACATAATGTGCGACATCGGCAGACAGTCGGGGCCAGTAATACTTGTCTTGAATGCGGCGGAGGGTGCGAGAAAACCCGAGATGTCCAGCTGACGGCTCCTCGTGTGAGGCCTGAAGAACTTCTCCACGCAGACTTAAAGGTACAACAAGGCGGTAGGCTGTCTTGTTCGCTGCAAAGTTCTTCTTCACGAGGACATCGTTCTGTAAACAGAACGACGACAATGCTCGCTTGAACGAGGCGGGGGGTGAACAAAACTTGCCTTCCAAGTATTCGATGAGGCATTTTATGTCGGGGTCCGAGCGTTGCTGTTGTGCAAAAGAGCTGGAGCTGATGGGTCCCAGGAAGGCGTCCTCATCGTCGTCCGGTGGCGGTGCATCTACAGGGGCTCGTGACAGGCAGTCGGCGTCAGTGCTTGCGTCCGGACTTGTAAACGACGGTTACATCAAACTCCTGTAGCCGCAGGCTCCATCGATCGAGGCGGCCGGAGGGGTCCTTCAAACTGGCGAGCCACCACAGTTCGTGGTGATCGCTGACCACCTTGAGCGGTCGTCCGTACAGGTAGGGGCGGAATTTCGACGTAGCCCAGATGATGGCAAGGCACTCCTTCTCAGTTGTCGAATAATTAGCTTCGGCTTTGGACAGGGAACGGCTAGCATACGCGATGACCTTCTCCACTCCGTCAATTTTTTGAACGAGGACAGCGCCTAGGCCCACACTACTTGCGTCGGTGTGAATTTCAGTCTTAGCGTTTTCGTCGAAGTGCGCGAGGATCGGTGGGGACTGTAAACGACGCTGAAGATCCTTGAAAGCTTCCACTTGCGGCGCTTCCCGTTTAAATGGCACGTGTGCCTCTGTCAAGTGGGTCAGTGGCTCGGCGATGCGCGGGAAGTTCTTCACAAACCGTCGGTAGTACGCGCACAGTCCGAGGAATCTGCGCACAGCTTTCTTGTCGGCCGGTGGTGGAAACATTGCGATAGCAGCGGTTTTCTGCGGGTCGGGCCGTACTCCCTCCTTTCTAACGATGTGGCCTAGAAAGAGCAGCTCTTCATAGGCAAAGTGGCACTTCTCTGCTTTCAAAGTTACGCCGGACGATTTTATTGCGTCTAGTACTGTTCGAAGCCTTTTTAGGTGTTCCTCAAAGTTCGAGGCGAAGACAACGACGCCATCTAAATATACCATACAAATCTGCCACTTCAGGCCTGCCAGCACTGTATCCATTACTCGCTGAAATGTGGCTGGTTCGGAACACAGTCCAAATGGCATCACGTTGAAATCGAAGAGGCCATCTGGTGTGATGAATGCGGTCTTCTCGCGATCTCGTTAATCGACCTCAATTTGCCAGTAGCCGCTCTTGAGGTCCATTGATGAGAAATACCTGGCGTTGCACAGCCGGTCCAGTCTGTCGTCGATGCGAGGGAGGGGGTAGACGTCCTTGTTTGTGATGTTGTTCAAGCGGCGGTAATCAATGCAGAATCGAAGTGCACCGTCTTTCTTTCTCACTAGAACAACAGGTGCCGCCCAGGGGCTCTTTGAAGGATGAATAACGTCGTCGCGCAGCATTTCTTCCACTTGGTCCCGGATGGCTTGTCGTTCTCACGGCGACACTCGGTAGGGGCTCTGGCGGAGAGGTCGGGCGTGCTGGTCGGTTATAATGCGATGTTTGGCAATCGGCGTTTGTCGGACCTTCGGCGATGACGAGAAGCACTCGCTGTAGCTTCGAAGGAGATTGCGAATCCGGTCCTGTCTGTTCCGGGGCAAGGCTGGGTTTATGTCGAAAGTGGGCGAGTTCTCTTGTTCAGGCGAATGTTATACGGATGGGTCAGAGAGCGTGAAGAAGTCTCGTACGTTGGATATTTCGTCGAGGAATGCAATCGTCGTTCCTCTGTTAACGAGCCGGTATTCTTCGCTGAAGTTAGTCAACAATACTTCGGCTTGTCCTTTGTGGAAATGTGCGATGCCGATACCTCGGTCTAGAAGCAACTGCATGTTCCCCTCGATAATGGCTTCAGCATTATTCGCTTCCGTGGCGCCTACGGTGATGATGACGCTTGAGCGGAGTGGGCACTCACTTGTTTCTCCAGGACACTAAGCGCAACGTGGTGTTCCGGAGTTCTTATCGACGGGATGGCCTCATCCGTGGAAAGTGTGATCATCTTGGATCGCAGGTCGATGATCGCTTGATGCTCATTAAGGAAATCCATGCCCAAGATCACTTCGCGGGAACATTTCCGTATCTCTACGAAGGTGGCGGGATAGGCATGTCCCTTGAGAGTCACTCGCGCTGTGCATCGTCCTGATGGCGTAATAAGGTGGCACCCTGCGGTGCGAATTTGTGGGCCGTCCCAAGCGGTCGTTACTTTCCTCAGCTGCGCAGCGAATGTTCCATTCATCACCGAATAATCGGAGCCTGTGTCGACTAGAGCGGTGACTTTCCGGCCGTCGATAACGACTTCTAAGTCGGATGTCCTGGGTCTGGAGTTGAACGTCGTCCTCGGCGTCGGGTCACGGCTTCGTCGGATATGTGAATTGTAGGTGGGGCGTGTGGTAGAAGCTTTTCCTGATGGCGGCGTCGTTTTGAAGGTGGTTCGCGTCGTGGTCGAGGTTCTCTTTGTATGCGGCGTCGGCGTAGTGGGTGGGGCGTCTTCATACGGCGTGGTCGCTGGAGGATCTTCGTCTTTTCCTCAGCAAGCAACATGACCTCCACAGGTTGCTTTGTTCAGTTTCCCCTACCGGGGCTAGGGGGCCTTCCTCGGACAGCCGCGGCGTAGCGGCGGCCCGGTGATGCAAAACGTGCGGTGGACGGTGAGGGGAGCGGGAAAACAGGCTTTACGATACCTACTCCCCACGGTGCAGGTAGTCGTCGATTTCCCATGGTCGCTGGCCAGGGAATGGTCGTGGGGCGTCCATGGCGAAACCTCGGAGCTCGATGCGTCTGTACGGGCAGTGGCGAAGTATATGACCGGCTTCGCCGCAATGGAAGCATAGTGGGCGGTTGTTGGAAGTCCTCCATGCGTCGCACTTCCTGGGGCTTGGGCGTCGTTCGTAGGCTGGGCGGGCGGGGGCAGGGAGGCGGCGTTCGGGAACTGCTGGTTCACGTCGAAGAGGCGGACTTCGGCTCCCGCGTTGGGGCTTAGGACTGCGTAGTGCAGCGGTGTAGGTTAAGGCTGGAGCTTCAGCAGGAGGCGGAGATGACGGGGTGTCCAGCGCATGCTGCTCTTCTTCACGGACGATTTCCTCAAGGGTCGCGACTTGAGGCTGGTTGGAAGATGGTAGCAGGAGACGCAGCTCTTCCTGCACAATTTCGCGGATAACATCCCGCAGGCAGCCTCCGAATGCTGTGCCATCCGAGAGGGCAGTCGAGGTCACTTGCGGCTGTCGAGGAAAATGACTGGCTCGTGCTTCCAAGGTTCTCTCAATGGCGGCTGCTTCAGGGGTGAATTCTGCGACCGTCGTCGGTGGGTTTCTCGTCCGACCACCGAAAAGTGCCTCTTTAACACCACGCATCAAAAGCTGCACCTTCTTCTCCTTCGACATGTCAGGATCGACACGTTGAAAAAGGCGCTTCATGCCTTCTACGTATGCGGTCACAGTCTCATTCGGGTGTTGGATGCGTGATTCTAGAAGCAGCTGAGATCTTTCTTTGCGTACGACGCTAGTAAACGTACCCAGGAGCTTCTTCTTAAAGGTCGCCCAGGTCGTGAGAGAAGATTCGAGGTTTTCAAACCACGTTCTAGCAGGGCCGTCCAATGCAAAGTAAACGTTTCGGAACTTAGAGCTGTGATCCCAGGCGTTCAGTGCTGCCACACGGTCGTACATGTCCAGCCAGTCTTCTACATCTTCGTGTGGTTCTCCATGAAACGTCGGTGGCTCCCGGGGCTGGCGAAGCACGACAGGCGTTGGCTGTGCACCAGGTTTCATCGTGAGGGGCATAGCTGGATAGCAGATCAGCACGTCCACCAGATGTTATGTAGTGGTGACTGCAGTCCGGCGAACAGGAACACAGCGAGAATGTCTTCTAAACGAAACTCTTTATTCGCGCTGACTTGCACCCGCAAAGAACTGAATCACTCGGCGGCGGCGTAGCAACAAGCGTGCTCGGCGGTCGTCGGACAGAATGCCCGCCGCTGTCGGCTGTGCTCTTTTTAAAGCTGATAGCGAACCTTCGAGATATAGCGTGGAAGGTTCTAGAACTTTCTGGCACAAAGTAGAATCGGCTCCGCCTGGATGCGATCAATCTAGATAATTCTAGGCGCGTCTTGCGTCACAAACGAAGCGAAAAAGCGGCGTGCCGGCAGCCTTGAAGCATGAACAAATAAACACAACAAACAAACGCTACAATGATTCGCGGCAATATGATCACGTTAAATAGTGGAACTTCGCACGTCTCTCACGAGGATTTGGAAAAACATTGCGCAGCGGGAACGTAATTAATGGCGTTCATCACGTAAAAACATTTGTTAGTTGTTTGTGTCAACAGTTTCATTCATATTGCATTCACGGCAGCTAAGCAAGAAAGACCGTGACCTACAAGCCAGACACTGCAGCTGCAGGTACAACGCTGCAGGCAGTTGCAAGCACTGTGCGGCTGTGGTACTTACGTCAACACGCACGATGATATCAGGTGCACAACTGAAAGGTAAATGTCGGGAAGGCCAGCCAAAAAGTCGCGGATGGATGATGAACAGTCGATTGAAAAACTTTTTGTTGCAAGCATTGCATTTTAGTGCTGAACTCATGCGAATTAAACGTACACGAGGCTAATTTTTTCAGAGAATCATGCGAGCGTCGACCGGCTCGCTGATCGCGCCGGTCTACACTCGCGCTATTCTGATAACATTTGGACGTTTGTACTCATTTCTCAGCATTTCGGTGTGAAATGGTTTAGCAATTAATCGCTTGTTAGGTAATTCGGAGGTTGAAGTAAGAGAATGCATGCCCTCGCCTTTTTTCAACTGATGTTAAAGCGGAAGCTTGGGCGAGTTGGCACGACATTTTCGTGAATAACAGCGAGAACTTGAACGAAGACTGAAGAAGGACACATAGAGGGGCGCTAATGCAGCTGAATGTTTTCTTCCAGCCAACAAGCTTCCATATGTCGGTGGAACTCAACCTCCTGAAGCCCTAGACCCAAGCTTTGGCATTTTACACTCACCTGATATTAACTGTCTAATGGCAAGAATCTTGAAGCAGCAAACTGAATCGCCCGAGGGTGCATGTAAGGAAATCCTCCAGGACATTGTAGACAGTGTTGTGTTTGACGAAGACATTGCAGGCTTCAAAAATCTTTTTCATTAGCCAAGAAAAGCTCTGCACACTTTGATGGTGGTGGAAGAATTCCCGAAGATAATCGTAAAAAAGAAAGAGCACGAGAAAGACACGACCGCAGAAGTATCGGAGTACTACGAAACAAATATAAAGTGCACAAGTGCTCTGCGGCTTCGTGCGGCCTGCCTGAGAATCTGCACAGCTTTATGCCAGGCTGCCTTTCGTGTCTGTGACAGTCTTTAACGCAGCGGTACCGTCGGTTTGTTTTTCTTCGTCGCATTCATTTTGTCGAGGCTACAGCTTGCCATGGTTTTAACTACGACCGAATACAAGCACCGGGGCGCAGCACCTCTGTTCTGCCGCCCAGAAACTTCTTCAAAGCTCCAGCAGATGGCGCAAGCATCACGTTCAAAGAATACCTAGGCTTTAACCGAAATCCTTGGGTCGATAAGTAAGGACTTCGAGTGTTACCTCTGCGTGAGTTTGCTTCATTTAAGTTACACTTGTTGAATTTATCTCTGTGAGTTTGTTTCTCTAACTTGCAGTTTTTAACCCTGCAAATTTCGGTAAATATATCTCCTCGTCTTCATCATATCTACCCCCGAACGTCTCCTCCTTTACCACCGCTGCAAAACCACGTTTGAAGAAGTTGAGCCCTTTGAAGGACTCAAGGAACCAAACTTGAATTTACTAGCCATTTTGCAACTTGCACACGTGGAAGCGTTCAGTGTTGAGCGCAATTGCTCTAAAAAGTTCAACAAAAGCTGAATCCATATTTTGAGGTTGATTATGAGCTCTGTTCAGCTGGTGGAGGTGTTATACTTAGCTGCTCTGTATACGACAACCTGATGTAACGATTAGGCGTTATTGTTTTGGTCGTAAAAGAAATCGTTACAAGGCCCTCCTTAGGGATCGTCTGTGAATGTCAGGTATTGACGTCTCCGCTGAAAAACGAGCGAAAATGAGCCCTGCTTCCACATTGTCGTCTTCTACGTAGCAGAAATTCGTGCTTTCGCACTGATTCGAAGGCATTAAACATTCGCTGCATCTTTTATGTTTTGATCTTTTGAGTTTTTTAACACAAATTTCTGTATAACAGTACAAAAGTTCTGTGAAATTTATGTTTTATATTTTCGTTTTTTTTTCAGTTATTTATCAGAAGTTTTGTTTTCGGCTAACTGACAATTTCAACAAAACTTTCTTTTCTTCTTATAAATTGTGCAATAAGGTTATGCAAGACACCCATTTAAGAAACAGCTAACGATACATTCGAACTATGAAGCTTTGAGGGACATTAATAATGAGGGAGCACTTCTTGCTCGTCAATGCTTGTTCTTATTCAGAATTCTTATGGCTTTTCTCGAAGTAAAGAACGTGATTGTGATTGGCATACAAATTTATCTAAACTAATTCAGCCGACATATATATTAGTAGAATGCCTATATACAGCTTTTCATGGAATCAAAGATAGACAGCAGGGATCTATAAAACTCTGCACTTGCCTACGCTTCCTGTGAGGACAATGTGTTGTAGTCTGCCCTATGTACTTTACCTAGATTGTTAGCTATTGTAGTATTCTCATAATATGGCATAAGTCGGCATGTCACCGTGCAAGTGCGGGAGGCTCTTTTAATAAACCATCTCCAATACTATCGAGGTACCAAGGTTAGTTATCAAGCGGAAACATTTTATAAACTACATGCCACAGCCAAACAAGTAAACGTCATCTCGCTAATTTGTTTACTAAGTGTTGATTGTTTGCGCGATTTTTGTGCACTCTCCAACGGTCGTATAGGTGCGGAAAATGTGAAGTGATACTCGCTAACGGGAGCCACTGCCGCAAGATTGCACGCCTGTAAAAGCTCAAATGCCAGAGTTTTTCTCCCCTGCTGGTGCTGCTATTGTGAAGGGCACGCCGTGCTGCCTGATTGAGTTTTGAGCTGCCCTAGTGCATGATTACACGCACCCTCGCCTGTCGTAGTGATCGCTATTTTTAATGAAATATTTATTGCGCTTCACAAGACTACACTCAAGGACACGGCTGATTTAGAAAGTCCTCAACGGTGGGCACGTGCCTCAGACAAGCCGAAGTCTGTGCGCCCGTTTGTAATAGGAGTGGATATGCGTGGAACAAAAGCAGGTTTTTATTCCACCCAAATTTATCGGCAAGTACATCAGTAATGAACGGTAAACATGCCGACTGGAACCGCTACGTCTGCTTACACGGTGAGTGTTGGCGGCTCTTGCTTGAATTACTCTGCCATATTTTTTACGCCGAGTGCTCGAAAGTCGTAGCGCTATGTTCTGAAAATTGCGTGTGCACCATGATTCTGTTTCACCGTCTGCATCGTTCACATGCACACTCTAGATCCTTTATCCGGCTAAGTACGCAATCACGCAAAAGTGTCCTATGCTATAACCATCTAACATCGAAGTGTCACAGAAACAACGATACATCTGTAACTACCATCCGCGTAAAATAAATAACCCTAAATAGTATGTAAACAAATTGGATTTGACTGGAAGAACTTCGCGTAACTTCTTTTGACTCCATCTGTTAAACTGATCAAACTTTTTGCTTATGATACAAAATTTTATATCTGCAAAACTAGTGAATCGGCCGTAGGACCAAGGAGGCACGGAAATTTTCGCGTATAAGTGAACACGCAACGGGCGTTTTAAAGACACAACAGTTCAACGTAAACTCCAAATGGACGTCTTATACAAAAAAAAAGAAAGGTGGCTTTTTTACTGAATAGAAATTTTGGAGGATTTTGCGGCGGTACAGAAGGAAGGTTTCCATTGCAAGCGCTACTGTATTTCATCAAACAAGAAAAGAAAAACTAGCAAATAAGAGCTCAGAATTTTTTATGCATAAGCCTTTAACGTGACGTCATTACCAATGTCCCTGACTATCAGTAAAATTCACACTAAAAAAATATTCGGCCTTTCTTTTCTAAGCTAAAAAACCGCCTTTCTCTACCAAGGAAACACGACCATAGTCAAGAAAGGCCGAACGGCCAGGTAACGCCAGGGAGAAAAACCCTGTAGAATTTTTCGCACTGTTCCCTTCCCTGTTTTTAACTGTTGCGAGCTCTCACCTTAGCTGTGCATGAAGTATACATAGGCGAGTATGGGGATTCACGAAACGCCAGAGTGTTTTCGTTCTTATTTGCGTTCTATTTCCTCACCTTTGATTGGTAGAAAAATTACAAGGCCGCATTCCTAATATGCATGCATTTGCTTCTGCAATTCGTAGCATCATTACAAGTCGGTCGAAAACCGAACACGCTAAGCCGAGCCTGTCGGCTCTGACTGAACGCTTGAACACTTGAGTCCGATCATCATGGTTCTCCTTTTTCTTGAGTTATGGCTCTTCGGCTCCGCGCCTGTGCACTTCGTGGTGCTCACGCAGTTGTCACCTCCTTGGATTTGCGAGCTCATTCGTCATGATGCTTTCGCGATAAATTCATTCCCTGTACCTGTCGGTCGTTCAACTCGGGATCTCCGCGGGGTCGTCGCTAGTGCTTGCGTTTACCGCCAAGTTCGCCACCTTCATTCGAGTAAGGCATTGGAAGACAGATCTCCTATGCCACAGTCACGAACGACTGAGTGACAGTGCGTACAGAAGCCACACGCGAAGAGCCACGTGTCATGCAGGTCGCCACGCTGTTACGTCAGAGTAAATCCCACGGCGAGCGGCTTCGAACCAGTACGCTTTCCTTTAAGAAGCTAGCGCTGTTAATGATAGCGCAGCCATTGCATAGCTATGCATTAACAGTGTCACTGAACGCCCTACTTGGTTCCTGTCTTTGACAAACAAAACAGTTCAAAGAAGCATAGGCCGATGTGACTTTGCTTTTAAGACCCTGAGTTTGGATGCGCAGCACATCGTCGAATAAACACATCAGTAAGCCGTCTCCTCGTCGATTTCGCACGGTGCTGGTCGCGTAACCCCACTGTCGAAGCTAAAGCAGCGCAACTTTGACAGAGCAAAGACCTCGTAGTGTAAACAAGCAAGTGTCATTCAACTGAACTGCTTAACGTGCCCCGTTTACCTTTGCCAGCAGTAGTAACGACAAACGCGTTTAGTCCTTTGCCTTTGCAGCGCGCAAAGCTCAGTTCATTGCTCCTTTCTGTTTGTCTCATTCAGAATTATTCCCTGCTGTCTTCTTTACTCAGCCTTAAAAGCGGTCATATCATCGCGCATGTATCAGAGTCACCTAAAGGCATTTTTTTTTTAAATAAACTTAACATAGCTAGAGGACCCGCGTGTAGCTGCAGCAAAGAGGAATTGCAACAGAAGTTTGCATGTATATGGAATTCATTTAACGAAAAAAGGAATTACTATGACGGAAAATTGTTATGGGAGCGGATTTTTCCTAGACCTCGCAGAACTGCAGCACGAGACCTGGCATGAGAGAAAACAGGCAGATAATGCATTCTTACACTCAAGAACGAAAGAAAAATACACATTTCAACGACCGTTTCCAGAACTGCTAACGATTGAGCAATATGTACGTTTACAGAATGCTATTTTCTTCTATTGTAGCCTGACGCTATTTCAAGATTGTTGGCGTCGCTTCAGTCGAAGAAGGCCGAGAAATGTTTGGTGTGATGGTGATTACTTATTGCAGCCAAAATAGATGGTTCGAAATAAACGAAACAAGTGAATGATTCAGGGAATGTATCGTGTTCAGCAATGACACAAAAACAAACTTCTTCGGTGCAGTTTAATCCATGTACGTTAAGCACGACTCATTGAGCTTCAAATTGCGTACAAGTGTACAGTACTAATGATGCGCGCAAGAACCACGCTACAAGCCGTTATTGGTGGGCACTTATATAGCTGGGCTCACCCATCACATTCTCATCAATGCCGCAGTGACCATGTACTTAGTGAAAACGCACTTCTTTAACATGTGGTTGGATGAGAAGTCTTAGCGAACGGCTCAGAAGAGTGTCCCTCAAGCCGTCCAGCGCAGTCTGGACTGAAAGGCTATACGCAAGTATTATGACCTGATTTACATTGCAAGGGCTGTTCTGTAAGGTCGGCTGAGTCGCTTGCGATTCGGCAACGAATATAGGAGTAAACTCAGGGGCCCGAAAAGCATAACTACAATTAAGAAACCTGGAATAATTGCATGTAGCTGCCTTTTAGTTTTGCTGGGAGGCGTCTGTGAAAACTATAGTATGGGTTGAAAGCTTGTGAAATAATCCTCTATAAGCCCGATTGACACATTTGCAGGCAAATGCTTTGAATTTCTTGGGAGGGTTTAGTCAAAGTGAAGTGCACCATCAGTCCGCATGTTGTGAGCCTTTACTACAGAAATAATTTCTGACTGAGATTTTAGACAGCAGTGAATTTCTGAACGCAATCTGTGGGAGCTTATACTTTGGCCAACAATACCTAAAAATAGGTCCAGGTTTGACGTAAACATGCGGATAGCTAATCCTGGAATAGTCTTTAATGCTCTTAGAAAAGTTCGCACAGTTAGAGCGGTTGTGCCATGGCTGTGATCGCGGCTCTTCTTCCTTGCAATGCGAGGTTTTGTCACGTGCTTTAATAATGTTCTGGCATGTTGCCCTCTTATTCTTTTAGAAATGTCATTTGAGTGAAAGTCAGCGCCTGTGCGGCTTGTCTTACAAATCGGTATTTCGTTCATCCGCTTTAACCTGGTTGTATACATTCGTGTCAAATTAACGACCCCTGAACAGACAGGAGAGACGTAGACAGGAAGCACGCTCTTTCGTTCCCTCGGTGTCTTGCTTCACGTTATTAATACGCCTGAACTTCAAGCCAAGCAGAACGCTTAAGCAGGCAATAATTTTTGTTGCACTATTGTAGTGTACGCAATTCTTTTGCACTGTTAGGTATTTCTCCTGACTAAAGCGTTCATGCATAGATATAAGAACAGCATACAAATCATAGGGATCATATTGCAACCCGCTTTTCTATAGTGTTTTAAGAATTAGATTCACCTGAAAATTTGAAGACGAGCAGTGCATGAAAGTAGTTTTAGCTCAGAATGAGCGATCAGGAGGACATAGATTCAGAGGCTAATATTGGTCTTCATTCAACAAAATAACTCAATAATACTCTCCCGGCCTACATTATCGCAGGAAGTACGAAGGGTGCTGTTTGACTTAGCTGTGCAAAACATCCGTATGTTGGCGGCAAAATGCAGTGCTTTAGTTTTCTTGTAGTGACAATTCGCTGTGGTTTTCGCGATACCCTCGACATTTTGCGTTGGGGATACGCTATTCAATCGAAGGAATCGAGCAGCATTTATTCCTTCCTCTTCCTCAAGAGCGGTGAACGGTGAAGTGGGCTTTCGAGCCGTGGAAACGAACAAGCGACAGGCGTCAAATGCCCGAAGGATGAAGGGTGTAGCCTTGACTGTGAATAAATCACTTTTGCAGGGTATAGTCTCGTTCACAGGAATTTTCAGGAGAGCAAGCATTACAGCTCTACCTAGCTATTCTAGGTAGAATCATGCGTAATCGAGCGCTCAAAGGCACGCATGGTATGCGATCTCTGGAAGTACTCTAAGAACTTCTTGTTATGCATTCAGTTAGTTCCACTGCGCCATATACAGCTAAAGGTGGGAACTTTGTCATGAGAGGGCTGGGATGGGCATGCCAGCAACAGGGTCGTTCAAGTTCAACACGGAATCGCAAAATACCGCGTTCCAGAGCTGTCACGGCTAGATATAGAATCAGTTTCGCTTATATCATTTAAGTGCAGCTTTGCATACTCTGCGTGAATAATAGGCAGATTGGTGTAAAATATGTCTTGCCGCGTTATTTTGCTTAAGCCTATTCTGGCGATACGCACCGCATTCTTTGCTTTGAAATACATTTACAAGGAATGGGATCCCCTAGCAATGTTGTAAAATCATTGCAAGCAGAACGGGAGCTAAGAGAGACAAACTAGACATTTACGTATTTAGGAGACAAAAGCTCTTTTGTGGTACTAGAGATTCAAGTCTTCTAACCAAGCACGGTGCAGGCGCGTTCAATATGCCCAGATTTTGTGGGTTCTGAGGGTAACTTTTTAAATGGTCTTTAAAATGCATTACCCGGTGTTCAAGCCTGAACTACTATCCTTGCCAGCATACCTTTCCATTCCGAGCATCTGAGCGCCTTCGCACTGTACGGGGAAGGCTTGTTATAGGTATATCAAAATGCCTGTCACCCTTTCCGCCTCTCTATTTTCATTTCCCTTCCCAAGCACTGAGTAACATGTCAGCAAGTTTTTTTCATGCAGATGAAAATCTCTGCTCCTCAATAAACCGTTTCTCTCTCTCTCTCTTCGAAGCGCCCGCTTATCGGGCACTTGGGATCCTTTTTCCAGGCGCCAATCGCTTAGACGTCCGGTAACTAACGAGTGCAGCGTTCTGGACTAATCATCGCTAACGCAAAATCTCAGGCAGGAAACACACATCGTTGGGTGGCTACGCGACGCACCGCACAGCAGGGAGCGGGTTAAGGAGGCTTCTGCCAACCCAACCGCTTTCCCTTCGTCGTGCTCTCTTGAACACCAGCCACCTGACGTTAGATTATTTGCAAAGGGGAGGTCCATTCAATTATGGAAGTTTTTAACCTGTGAAATTGGCAAGATTGCTTAAGTTGGAAACTTTGAGGTGAGTCCGTTCCTCAACCATTTCATTTTGTAGAATTCCCGTTCATGCGACTGTTCTGACACTCATCAAAATTTTTAGTCCACCAATTTATGCGTGCGACACGCAGACATAGACGTGGTGGTCTGCTTCTATATTCTACCCTTGTCACGTTCCGGTTGCATATGGGTTTCAATGCATTTAGTAGCCGGAAGAGTAAGAAAAAACAGTTTCCGCAGTCGCTCCACACCGCTGGTAGATTTTTTGTCTGCCAAAGCGAAATAGCTGCGTACAGCCGGGAAAAGTTTATAATTGATCTTCGCCGGACTGTGTGCGCAATTTCTAGAATGGAGCTGAATGTTCCAATGCAAATACTGGATGACACGTTCATACCTTGCAAACTTCTGTTTGCCAGGCTCTCCACTACAGTATTTTTTGATGAAACGTGTCGTTCGCAGACTCCATTTATCTTCAACAACGTGAAGCCAGGCACCAGTCGCAATCATTACTATCTCTCTGACACTAATGTAGCAAAAATATTATGTGGTTCAGTTTTTTATTTCTTGGCGAAAATCTAGAGACAGCTTTCATTTGGCTAAGGTAGGGACGGGACCATCGCGTTTTTATGACAGCTGCCCACTGTGTGCGATGAAAGCAGCTAGATGGTTACTATAAATAGTGCACGAAGGATCCGCTGTATTTCTACCTGTCTATTTTTAAAAGAATGCAAGAGTGGCGTCTGTGAACCAGCCATTTTTGTCGTCCGAGACAACTGTGGAGCACTTTAAATTGGAGAGATATAGGAATAGAACCGCCTTTTACTTTACAACGAAAACGTTATTACGAGTGGACATCCTTCGACTGAAATTTAGGGAACTACATCGGGGCCGGGGAGGGTTGTATGATGTGTCAAGAACATGTACACGAAGAAAAGATTTCACTGAAGACAGAATCATCGAATATAATGTAGCAGTTTCACAGGGAAGAGTAATAAAGAAACACATTTCAGAGATAACTGATTACGAAATACGATTAAAAATATTAAGCCAATAAACACCTGTACTTGAAAACGAAGCTCGTACGCCGACGATAAGATGCATACAACCATGCACATCCTTTGCAAATGAACAGAAAAAGGGCGGAAAAATATGTAAAACGCGGTTAACACTCTAGTCGGCTTACAGCATTTACAAATAACACATGCTAAAATTTAGGGAAGTCTCTACTACGGTTTGAACGAATAACAGTGCTTGCTGTCTGGTCTTTGGAACAGGTGGCTTTACCATCGAGTATTTAGTTATATTGTTCATTATGGCTCATAAGGAAGAATGGTGGTAAATTTGTGTAAATTAGTGCTTGTTTAGGTCGTAAAGGCCTCAGTGCTTTACAGAGAAAGGATTTTCATTGATATCATGCCAAAATAAGCTGTATAAAATGGGTCCCGCGTTTCTTTTTTTTTCTTGCATTTATTTTTCTCGCTACTAACTTGTTTTTCCGCACACTCGAGTTACTTTGTGTCAAGTGAGAGGTATTCGTGCGCCGCATTACTCACCTTCTCCAATGAAATGTAAGCCTGATCACGTAACCTCGTCCACTCAGATTAATTGCGCACAGGTTTGCGATGCTCTATCTAATATGACACTTGGGAAAAGGCAGCGCTAGGAGGGATCAGGTGCTCTGAATTAATGATCGGCGACGCAACGCACCACCACACAAGCACTATTTAATCCCTGCCTCGGAAAGGTAAATCCGCGCCTGGTGCTCAGGTTCCTAAGCACCGGTTTCGTAGAAGAGCGTAACTTCTCACTAGCGTCCCCCGCAGCACACCCATACGGCCATAATGGAATGCTTGACAGCTTTGAGCCGTATGGCTGCATTTGGGCGGATGCTAATCAGTAATTGCTGCGATGTTTGACATCTGCTTCGCCGCAGGGGATTCCCCGAAAACATTGCACCTGGTTAAGCAGAAATACCTTTGGGCCGTTACCCGAAAGCACTTCGAAAAGTTTAAGAAGAGAACCTGAAATCGTTGGCAGCGAGCTATTGTTTTCTTTTATGAGTCTAGTGGCCAGTGGTGATGTGGTAATTAATCTGGCTTACGACGCGACTTAACCACGCCAACCACAGATAAGATAAAAATCTGGTTATTGTAATGACATGTGAAACCGCAGTTCTGTACTACTAGACAGAAACCGCCAGCGTTCAGAACACTTCGCTTAGAGCAAAAAAGCTCGAAATTAGCTCAGTGCAGAGGATAACGATGTGGAGGAAAATTTTGCCAGGACCATTTTCCATTAGAGATTGCAGTTTTGCGGCAGCAAACTGCAATCTTCCAATGAGTCCCGGTTTTCTATGTTTGAAAAAAAGGTAGTTTCCTTTTGAGCCATTGTGAATGTTGCAGTTAGGCAGAAACAACTGCAAGGATCTGTACAGAGAGAGGGTTACGGTTGCACATTTTTGTTTATTTCAAAACTGTCAGAGATATTTCGGTACGGCTGTGCAGTTGCATTGCATAGAAAGCAATTTATACCACTGCGGTGTAGACCATGTGCATACTGGGGACATTGAACTTAACATAATACCACTAACATTCAAACTAACTTACTATCTTAGTGACAACGCGGGTGCTCCCATCATGCTTATGTTTTTGCGTCTTTAAGCCATTTCAAGTCATATGCATAACATATGCCTGAAATCTCGGTGGTATTTCTACTTTAGAGGCCTTTCGTGTTTCACTGCGCAGCAAGGTAGATTTCACTAGCGCTCGGATGATTTGAGAGCATACGTTGATTTTTCTAGACGGCAGGAGGCCTTTTTTGATCCACGCGCTAGCGTATAAATTTTTCTAATGGGCTGTGAAAGTGCCATGTAAGGGGGAAATAAACTACGTGACACAAAAATTGCAGTATGTGAGTTCAACCGTTGATATACGCGACCTTGTAGATATGTAATAGAGCACTGTGAGACGTCCAACACAGCCCTTAAAATTCGGCGGGATCGCATTTACAAACTCGTGTCGAATTGTTTTAGTTTGAAAAGTCATGAAAAACTGCTTAGTCTAGTCGAATCTAAGTAGTGTTACTTAATTTAATTTGTTTCTTTTCTTCACTCGTTGAAATCCACAAGCTCTAAAGTTAAAATTTCCTTTACAATATTTCAGTTTATAATTAACAGAACTACGAAATATTTCAAATTGTTCCCATAAATTTTGTATTCCTGGAAAAAATATTTACTCTCAGTCTAGTGACTGTACATAAAGGTTTGGAGCTAGGTCTGATGCTAACGAACTCTGTTTGGAAGAATGACAAAATTACTCTGAAACATTGTTTGCAGACTGTTCCCAGGTATCTGCGGCTTTGGGAAATGCCAACCTATCCAGATCCCCTTTTTGCTTTCTTGGAAAGTTGATTAGTACAAAATGATTTCTCTATTAGGCCTCTCCAAATTTTATTCTCAGAAAAATGAAGAACTAACACAATAAGGAGAACGATAAGCTTCGCACATTATGAAAAAAAAAATAGAGAACATATCACCTCATTACTCTTGCCTTTCTTTTAAGCTTGCCCATTTAAAGACTAGGAAGAGCTGAAAGAGGATGATGTATGCGCCTTGCGAAACACACTCCCGTAAGACAATTAGCAGACCACGCTGCAAAAGTCCATCGAAGACATTTCCCACAGGACTCGGTGCCGCTGCGGAAGCGTGAGAGCGGGTCTCTCGTTACTGCGGGATGGCCGACGTGACTAAGTAATGCCCCGGCTTTCTTCAAGCAGAAAAAGTTCGCGAATTGGGCTAATGCAGTTGAAAGGAGGTGTTCTCCCGTTTTCCTGAGGAGGCTGAGGTAGAAAATAAAAGAAAACGACCGCATAAATTAAAGAGAAGGGGGTAGTAGGACCATCAAGCAGAGAGAAAATGCACTGAAGCTTCCGTTTGAAAATGAAATCAGTGTTTTAGAACAGAAGTGTGCGATACAAGAAGCGGTGCAAACAAGCATAAGAAGAGCAGGAATATGCCATGTGGGCTGTGTAATAGAATGGGCAATATTTTAAAAATGATATAGAAATTACTTGTCGTGGAAGCGGTTTAAAACAGACCTCTCAAACTTCTTTGCTGCATGAAGAAACCGCGCAGATGGCTGCCAAAAATGGGCTTAAAAGGCCAGGGAGTGTCGCGCGAAACATCTATCCAGTGTTTTTAGCCTGTTTTTATTTCAGTATTTGGATCTTGAAACGTGCGTGATCTGCCAGTCTAGCCGTTATTTGTTGCAAAAAAAAACACATTTAGAGTCTGAAAACTATAATAATTTTTGGGTTGCAGGTAAAACAACAAAGAGCAAAACATACCCAGGCAATTTGTTCACTTGACTGACCGAGACAAATGAATAAAATGTTCACACAATGCGAATGAAATGGTGCATAGGGGATGCGAGGAAGGAACATCTAAGCATGATAGCAGAGATAAATGAAGATATCCGGCGTCCTATTAGACTGCGCAATGACGATTTACTCAAGCTTGGATAGGAGAAGAGAGTGAGAAAGAAGAACAATAAGGCAGGGGGTTAGCACGAATGATGTCGCGGTTGGCAACCGTGGAGCGATGGGAGAGGGAAGAGGTAAAGAGAAAGAGAGGAACGGCATGGCAAGACAAAGTAGAATACCAGGTAACGAGACACTTGCTGCAAAGTCAAAATCTGTCGGACACGAATAGCACCCTCAAGAAATCGGAACAGAGGTTTGAGAAAGGGTTTCACTAAACGTGGAGCAGTACACCGTGTTTCGACAATATCACGGTAAAAAAACGCTCACCGTTCGTTCGCAGATTGTAACAAGATGAAAGCTTGCAGGATGGTCGTCAGCAAAAGAGCTTCGGAAAGTACGTAAAAGAAGAAACATAATAAGAAAAGGTGGAAAGAACGTGACATGCCTTAAATATCTCTCAGGCGTTGACTTCAATTACGCCAGGCTCTGTACGAAGGACTGCAGAACTTGCACGCGTCTTTGGTGATGCTTGCGCGGCTTTCTCGCTGGACGGAAAGAAAGAACGCCTGGCACCAGAACGCAGCAAGGAGGCCTAGCGTGGGGCTGTACCACCCGCAGCTTCTTGCGACTCGGGTGGCCGCACGTTCGTAATAAGCGCGGGCGACCACGAGTCGTGACCCGAACTCGTTGGCAGACGATAAAGAGCTGCCAGAACCGATGCCTTATGTAACGACCACATTCAAATATAGTTTATTGCCCGAGATTAGAAACCATATTTCTATTATAATCCGATTAATCCACCTTTTAGTATTCAGGGATTTATATAATTTGCAAGAGGATAAAACTAAGCAGGTAAACTTGTTTCTCAGTATAAGGTATCTAGGGTCGTTTGTTCTTATGTTTAATTTTCCAGGAAATAACTAAGTAAAATTGAGGCTTTATTTTTCGAGCCACATTATAGGTTAAACATGATTATCATTGTTTGTTGTCATTATTCAGTAGGTCCTACTTACCAATACAATATTTTCAATGATGATATTATGAGCAAAGTTCTTTTATGATGACTGACTTTTTTTAAATTCTTCACAAAACAAAATTTTAGGTACGGTTACTGAACGAAAATGTATAAAGAGAAACGGTGTGAACAAGAGGAGTTGAGGTGGAAATGCACGACAGAGAATTTGGACAAAATTAGAGCTTTATCATCTGGGTCGAGAGGAATATTTCGGCAGAGGAACAAAGCATCCATGGCAGACGTTCCTGTGGAATAAGCAGTGTTCGGCAATGGTAAGCTTGTTATCAGTGTAGTTTTAAAGGCCGGCTCCTGTTGCATCACTGGCAGTTAGAGAAGAAGCAGGCGTGTTAGTTGCGCAGTTTGATGTTGACGCCAAAAATTCCCTGTTCAAAAGGAATTCTTAATTCATTTCGTTCAGTTTACTATCATGTTGAAGTTATCTGGGAAAATTGATCCTTCGCTTCCTGAGAACTGCAATCATCTCCCAAAAAATTACATCTCTATTTATTTGTCGCAAACATGGAGTGTTCATGGCGTGGACACAAGGGTAGTATTGAATTCAAACACGTGCTTTAATTTCGGCTACCTGCTGTTTGAAGTGAGCTTTAATTTTATTTGCCAAAAGCCTTTCCCTACACACTAGCTATACAGATTATATATTCGGCTTAAAATGTTAGAAAATTATTTTGAAAGCTTTTAATTCTCAAAAGCTTTCGTTCAGAGTTCAAAACCTACTACAGTGGTATTAAAGCACTTTAAAACATGTACTTATCTGCTTCTAATCTGTTCGACACGACAGCAAAAATATTTATTTCCGGGTGCTCTTTATTTTCTCAAGAAAAGTCAAGTGAAACTTCTGACATGAAGCAGATTATGTTGTACAGTGTAATTAATTTTGATACGATATTACGAAGGTGCTGTCCTCAAGGATCACTCGCTATTACTCCATACCATACAGTCCTAGCTCGGCATATCCTTATTTTCTTTGCTTGATAAGATAATTTCGTTGGCTGCGGTGCTTTGAGTGTTTGTCGCACATGGGTTTTATTTTTGAAAGAAAGGAGTTTTTCTCCAATAAATCAGTTATCAATCACAGCTCGTCATGTTTGCTGCTCGACTGTATCTCATCCCCTGCTCAGTTTTATGTTTTGTAATCATCCTCCAAAGAATTCTGGAAACCCTATAAATCGACGACCACAAAGAAAGCTTTATTTATGCTACTGAGTGCACCCCAGATATCCACGTGAATGTTCAACAACTTAAGCACTTAAGAAATACGCACACTTCTTATGCTTGATCATTACAGCGCGCAAAAATGGAAAAAGCACGCAACGGGGCGGTGGTGGTAAACATTTATTGACTATGTACAAGGAGTTGTTTAGGACCAGGCCTATTGGCCTAGGTCCTCACGAATTTAGGTGGAGCTTCTATTCCGGAGCCCCAATGGTGTGTAGCGCCGCTTACGCACTCTCAACCAAGGTCCGTTGGGGCTGTAGGTCATGGCATGAGCAGAACCGCCTCTTAGGCATCCCTAGGGAGGTAGGAGACGAAGGAATGGGAAGGGTAGACCCAGACCATGTGGAAAACATCCGAGAACGTCGCTCCGCGCACGGGGCAACCACCGTCAAATGCTGAGTTTAAGTGTTTCAATACTACCGGGCACAGCATTGTATTTGTAAAAATTTTAAGAAACCGTACGTCTGCTCCCCGCAGACCGTCACGAGGTTCCGGAAGGCGACGACTGTTCTTATATTATGTAGTGATATCATTGGATGTAATCAGAGTTTCGATAGGCTGGGAGTAGGCTTCCAGAGCAAGTAAGAGTGCCAGGGGAGAGAGTGCGTGGGCCGCCTGATCGGTTAAATCATTGC
The DNA here is from genome assembly GCF_055824585.1 of Amblyomma mixtum. Lineage (NCBI taxonomy): Eukaryota > Metazoa > Arthropoda > Arachnida > Ixodida > Ixodidae > Amblyomma > Amblyomma mixtum. The sequence continues at coordinate 111,136,636 of NC_143016.1, forward strand.
CCTGGAGTCCCTGGAATACCAGATGAGGTTGCGATTTCGAGGGTCGCTGGACAGACAGCAATTGTGCAGGATGCACCAGGCGAGAGGAGGTATCCAACCCATCTCATAATTCCGACAGGCCACCTTCGAGTCGGCAATGATGTATTTCCCTTGTGGGTGGGAGAGGGCGAGCGCAGTGGCGATTTCCTCCGCGTATGTTGTGCTGTAGGCGCGGAACTTGAGTACTGCCATTGTGTTGGTGTTGTGGACGACTGTTGCGGTGAACCACCAACTACGGTGGGGACCGGTAATTTCCCCGTAGTACACCTGTTCTTGCCGACCGTAATTTCGCTCTAGGTCCTCCACACGCTCTTGGCAAAAGATAATATTGTCAGAGTGCGGCACGTTGCGGAGAATCGGTCAGAAGCTGATGGCGCGTCTCCATAGTTCTGGCGCTCCTACCCTTCCCTCAAAGGTGATGGTGCGTTAGATACGGATTTGGTCAAGATTGCGGCGACCGGATGGCGTTTGTGATAGGGGCATGTATTGGTTGATGAGATGGCCGTCTCGGAGTTCCTGATAGGTGTTAACCACCCCGTGGTCCAACAAACGCTGGGTAGATGTAGCAATGGGAAGGTCAAGATCCCATTTGATGACTTTGCGGTGTATGACCTTGACTTAGTCCTTATCTTCTTTGCTCATGTACCTCCGCATGCCGAACAGGGCGGCGACGACAGTGAGAGAAAACCCCATTTGACAGAGTTGATTGTTCAAGCTACTTCAGCAGCACCCTCCGCTTTTTGCTAACTCTTATCAGTGCTAAATTTAGTGCTCCGTTTACATAACCCATGCTTTGTGTTATTGTCACGGTTCAGCCGTGATATGATTACAGCAGCGGTACCATGACCTTCGCCGTAAGTGGGAACACGTTTGTGCTCGCTTCTATATTGGTCTTCACCGTTCTAGTCTCGTTTTCGTTTCAGCCTATTCAATCGTGAGAGGCTGCTCGATAAGAGCAACCTGGGTCCGAACCGAACCCAATCAACTCAAGTCCCACCGATGGCAACACCTGCCATAGCACCTGCCTTGTGCCACTTCGCCACTGCTCGCCTGCCCACCGGGTGGCCTACTTGTCAAGGTGTTGCGGAAGGGTAGGTGTGAGGAACTGTGAGATTGCAGGTCTTATTTTAAACAAACACAAAAGTACAAACAATAAACGAGGCGGCTTTTATCGGAAAGGAAACCAATTTCAGTATGAGAGCGAAGAAAAGGAAAGGAACAAGAGAGCAAGGCAGCAACACACGGGAAAAACACACGGGGGAACAGAACAAAGTGCTTACGAAAAATGCAGAAAAAAGAAAGTCAAAGAGGAAAGTCACACTACTTGTCTCTTGTTCGAGCAACATGCGGGGAGGACTGGCTGGGTGTCGGGCAGTCAGGGAGTCTCTGGGCGTTCCAATGTTGATGCAACGCTACCGCAGCGTCGGCGTCTGTGGGCTCCCAGCACGGTTCCCAGGTCTGGTATCCCGGAAAAGTCACGTAGGCGCCAGAAGCGGCCTGTGTGGAGCAGCTGACGGATGGACGGAGAAGAGTGGCGCCTGGGCCTGGTGGTTGAGGCTCTCGACGATGGATGTCCAGGTCTGGTGGCCCGGACGTCTGCGGCTAAGGCCCAAGCCCGGAACTCGGGGAGCCAGCAGAACTCGTCCACGTCCGTCGCCCACCGCGCTCTTCTCTCCTCTGCCACGTAATCCTCTTCGACCTGCCCCGCGTTCCCCTCCGCACGCGCTCCTCGTGCTTTGTCTTCTTCTCCTCACGAACGCCGCTGGGTGGCGCTATCTCCTTACAGTAGGGTAGCAGTGGTGCAGTACTGCAAGACTGGTGCTGTGGCCGGTGTTGCTACGTCCTCCTTTCGATTTTGTATGAATAAACACACACCAACAACCACCGTAACCTAGCAGAGCACCGCAGAACCGAAACATATCATGCTAGCGCACATATCCACATTTGGCCTATTAATTCAAATCGACTGGCATTTTTTTGCCTTCAATTGTGTGAAAACGCGTTACCCGCGCCAGTACCTGGCATGAACATCTCCTTTCATGACCATGTCAATTAAAAAATCTGGTCTAAGCTTTTAGGTTAGAAAGAGAGACACGAAAAACATCGATGAAGGGCTGTCATTTTATATGAACGTTGTTTTCAAATGTGCACTTTTGCAGGCCGTTTTAGAAGGAACTCAATAAACCTTGCAACTGAGCAGAAGACGCTCTAGGTCTCTGGCTCTCTATGCGAAGGCGTTTTAGTTGACAGCTGCCTGTCATGTGAGTGGACGTAGAGGGTCGTTCGCTCTTGTGGTGAAAACTGCTCAGCGTGGCCATGCTCCGTGAAGAGCCTGTGCGTGCGGCACGGCTGTGCATTGAAGCGAAGCGGACTAAGCGCTCAGGGCACTAGGGGAGGTGCTTCGCGTCATCTACTACAGGGATAGAGCGAGCTGTTCTTGCTTTGCTGTGAAGTACACTTCAGTAAACGCCAGCAACCAAAGGTCAGAAGCGGTGTTACATGAAAGCGCACTACAGTCACTCCACTATATACTGCGGCAGTTTTAGAACGCCAGCACTAATGGTTCGACTCAGCTGAAAAGTCGTTATCTGCTGCAGTTTGTGCGGTCCCCGGTCTGGCCTTGATGAGCCTATTCTATAAACTAGTAATCATGATTAAGTTTGGTTTGGTTTACTGGGGTTTAACGTCCCAAAGCGACTGAGGCTATGAGAGACGCAGTAGTGAAGGGCTCCGGAAATTTCGACCACCTGGCGTTCTTTAACGCGCACTGACATCGCACAGTACACGGGCCTCTAGAATTTCGCCTTCAACGAAATTCAGCCGCCGCGGCCAGGATCAAACCCGCGTTTTTCGGGTCAGCAGCCGAGCGCCGTAACCACTGAGCCACCGCCCAGTGGTTGAGCTTGGTAATCATAACTAAACATGACTCAACATAACTTCCCATGAATAACATGATTTAACCTGACATGTCATGAATAAGTGTATACCATGACACAACATGCCTTAACATGACTATAATTGCTCAGTAAAACATGACTATAGGCATTCGTCTTCAAGCATCCATTTTGCCGCCGCGGTGGCTCAGCGGTTATGGTGCTCGGCTGCTGACCCAAAAAACGTGGGTTCGATCCCGGCCGCGGCAGCTAGAATTTCTTTGGAGGAGAAATTCTAGAGGCCCCTGTACTGTGCGATGTCAGTGCACGTTAAAGAACCCCAGGTAGTCGAAATTTCCGGAGCCCTCCACTACGGCGTCTCTCATAGCCTTAGTCGCTTTGTGACGTTAAACCCCTATATACCATAAACCAATCAAGCATTCATTTTCTGTTGGCAACTAAAGAATGTTACATGCTGTTACTCGAATGTATTATTGCAACACACTTAGATTGGTTCGTACAGAATATGCAGTCGTCTTTTTTCTGTATGCGACATCTTAAAATTATCTGTGCCGTCTAATTAGCAGCTACCGTTGTTTTGAAATACGAGTTATTGATCGTTCCTAGCGTTTCTTAATGTTGCTTAATGTTGTGGCTCTTCGTGTAATGCTTTTTATTCCAGTATCAATATTGTGTGTGCTCGATCTGTACTTCATGTTTTAAAGTGTCCGCGTGCTCATTTGCAGTCTTGCTGTAGACTGAAGGAAGATTTGCCTATAGGGAATTAAATAAATGGGGTTGCAGTTAATAATAATAGAAAATAGTGAATAGCGTCATTGGTCATCGTGCTCTTCCAAAGAAAATGTGAACATGCAGTGGAATGCCGGAGGACGTAGGGACAATGACAGGCTGCCATAATTGACTCTGAAAAGCCTCAGGTAGATTTTTTCATCAAATACAGCCCCTTGTGGCGTATCTTATATATTTGATTTTATTTCTCTTCGCTTCTGTTAGAATTGTTTCGCTCCATTCGCGAACATGAGGAGGAGGCGCTGCGGGCATAGAGCGCGCGGTGCGATGAATAAGAAAGATAAACTTACAAGATTAAATAACACATGAGCGAGGTGTTTCGATTAGGCGGGTGCGAATACGAAATTGAGTTCAACGACACATAATTATTTCGCAGTTACCAAGCCTTTGAGTTTGGAATTCATCATGAACAGCTAGGACCAAAATGTAAATACATATCAGCGCCACCCTCGGAGAAACAATTAAGTGCTGTGAATTTGTGCCGATAGTTTGTTTCAGTGAGAAGAGTGAAGAACAGTGGGAACTGGAGGGGAGGAAAATGGCTTTAATTTCCGAGGTGGTGTTCAATCCTGGATCGTACAAGGAGGACCAAAATATAAAACGAGGTAACGACTACTCTACGTAAACTCAATTCGAAGGTGCAGTGAACACGAATTGTGAAAAGTGTGACACAAAGAATATTTATGGGCAGCTAACCTTTCTCTTAATTTTAAGCAGTGATTTCCCCTCCAAAAATGAAAACAAAAATGTATTCGAAGAAGGAAAAGGAACTTGCGCGATCCTTGACGGCTCGGCCAAGTCGAAAGAGCCCAGAAATTCGATCGCATCATCTTGTATTATCGGGCAGAAATTTGCTTGTCGTGTTTATTTTTGTCGCATCAAATCTTTTGGCCTGTCAGTTGACACCACAACATAAATTTACCACGCACGCCTCAGTAACGTTGAAAATACTATTATTTTCAGCAGGCTAGATCCTAGAGAATTTCTGTTGCTATCGGAATCGTTGCTCTTGCATTTCCACTGAGCTGTGGCATGTGCGGCGACGGAAGGAAAATGAGTTAATGGGCCTTAAATTGGACAGTAGTGAATTACCCAGGCCGAGGAGGCAGCATTTGCTTTGGCAGTAGTTTCCCGGAAGCTCCCACACCTGATTGCTCACTCCCAGACCTCATGTCGGAACAATATCAGAGGAAGGATGGCAAGACATGCGCGAAGAACGCGCCAAAATAGCGAAGCAGAGTTCATAGTCATATGGGTCACACGACACTCTTAAGATGCTAGAAACGAGAGCGCTCACGCCGCTGCTTGCACGCTTTTACGTCGGTTCCCCCAACATTCGCAGCAACATAATAATATTCATAGCCATTATTAAGCTGTAGGGGATTACTCCAACAATTGAGATTACAAGGAAAGTATAGCCGAACCGAAAAAAAGTCTAAACATGGAGCAATTGGTCATCCCAAGGAAATTGCAATAAAATACACAGATATTAACCCTTTAAAATTCATCTCTAAGCTTCCAAATTCGTCCGATCCGCATTATGCCTTGTGCTATCATGTGGATAACCTAACATGGTATGGGAATGCCAGAACAATCCAGATAATATGGAACGAATAACCTAACCACTGAGTACAGAGAAGGCGCCTCTGTCCCTCTCAAACCCGGAATGCGAGCTTTGGCTTGTGAACCGCGCAAGGGCGGCGGCAAAAGCAAATGCGCGGCTTGAATGGGGGTTCGTTAAAACAGATGCCTGGGCAAGTTGGTAACTCATTTTCACCGGAACAGCGCGCACTAAGACACGGACAAGAAGGGAGACACGACACACACGAGCGCTGACACGAGCGCAAGATAGTTTCCTTCGCCAAACCGATCGGCTCGTTAAGGCTGGTTATCCCAAGCAGCTAATAGTATCAGTGTCCGAATCTATTCTCAGCAGCTTGAGCAAAAATGGAAAAGGGAAGCAGGTAGATTCAGAGACGCGGAAGGAAAAAGAAAAAATTACTGTTGTACCTTACATTCATCATTTCTCCCACAGACTAAAAAAGATAGCGAATAGAGCACGAGTTAAGGTTATATTTTCGGCTCCAGATAAGCTTGGGAAGATGTGCAAAATGGTTAATACTGATTTCGTTCCCAGAGATTGCGGCATCAAGCATGAAAATCGATACGTGTCATGTGAAGAAGGTGTAGTGCATGCCATTCCCTTGTCATGCGGCAAGCTGTATGTGGGTCAGACGGGGAGATGCCTCAATGAACGCCTGAAGGAGCACAATAATAACGTGCATAACACAGTAAAAGGGCATCTCGGGATTCATTGTAGAGACTGTGAAAACAAAACTTGCCACCCTGACTTCACTAGCACACGAATTTTAAGTAAACACAGTGACCAATTAACACGCGAAATAATCGAAGCAGCGCACATCGCCTGGTCTAAAGACGCATGCGTCAGTAGCCCCTCTTTATCGATCAGTTCAAAAGAATTGGCATTTTTAGTGAAGAGAAAATGATAATGTTGTTATCGTCCTCGTTCAGTGTGACATGCATGAATTGACTATGAATCTATGAATGGATGGTTGTTTTCCTTGTGTTGTTGGAACTGTGTATATATGCCTCGTTCCAAACAATAAACACTAGTTGAAAGTCAGCGCTCGTGTGTGTCGTGTCTCCCTTCTTGTCCGTGTCTTAGTGCGTGCTGTTCCGGTGAAAATTGAATGGGGGTCCGCCCGATTAGCCTCGATTTCTTCCGCACATTAAATGTTTTCTCATTCAATGTATGGACTAAGCAAGAAGAAGCAGCAGCAGGGTGGGCATGGCTGAAAAAGCCGGTGTATCGTAAATTTGTTTATTGATTTCTCACTAACCATTCCTTCTTTACAGCTCAGATTTTTAAATTGAAAGATTAAAAACACTACAGCGAGGCGCTTATATTAGTGGTGTGATCGCAAAACTGAGTTCAAAGAAACATAATTACTTTTCATTTGCCGAACTCTCGATTTCGTGTTCCATCCACAGCAGCTTGGAGCAAAAAAATATATTACATACTGTTTAACTCACTCAATCACGGAGGAAACAGAAGGGTAGGCATGGTTGAAGAAACTTAGGTATGGTTCTTACATGGTTATTCTTGTTTTGTCTCAATGATTAATCATTCGCGTCATAGTTTGTTCATCCGTTCATTGATAATATATTGCCTGTTCATAATGCCTGGGCCCTTCCGATTCTTTCTATCTCTTAGCCACGACGTCGGCCTCTGTTGACTCCCGCTGCGGCTGTCGTATTGCCCGTTGTTCTTCCCGTCGTCACACACGACGATAATCTTCGACTGACAGCCCTTAGGCCCCGGGTTAACCTGCATGCTATGTGCTACACAAACTAGCCACCCTGTATACGCAATGCCTTGTGACCTCGAGAGTACCAGAAGCTTGGAAGAACGCTAACATTATCTTAATTCATAAGAAACGAGACGTCAAGGACTTGAAGAATTACAGACCGATCAGCTTATTGTCCGTTGCCTACAAGGTATTTACTAAGGTAATCGCTAATAGAATCAGGGCAACCTTGGACTTTAGTCATCCAAATGATCAGGCAGGCTTTCGTAAAGGATACTCGACAATAGACCACTCTCACACTATCAATCAGGTGATAGAGAAATGCGCAGAATATAACCAACCCCTATATATAGCCGTCATTGATTACGAGAAAGCATTCGACTAAGTGGAAACCTCAGCTGTCATGCAGGCATTGCGGAATCAGGGTGTGGAAGAGTGCTATGTGAAAATATTGGAAGATATTTATAACGATTGCACAGCTACTATAGTTCTCCATAAAGTCAGCAATAAAATTCCAATACGGAAAGGTGTCAGGCAGGGAGACACGATCTCGCCAATGCTCTTCACTGCCTGCTTACAGGAGGTATTCCGGGGACTGGAATGGGAAGAGTTGGGGATAAGAGTTAATGGAGAATACCTGAGTAACTTGCGATTCGCTGATGACATTGCCTTGCTAAGCCACTCAGGACAAGAACTGCAAAGCATGATCAATCAGCTAGACAGGCAGAGTAGAACGGTGGGGCTAAGAATTAACATGCAGAAAACCAAAGTAATGTTCAATAGCCTTGCAAGGGAACAGCAGTTCGCAATTGGTAGCGAGGTGCTAGAAGTAGTAAGAGAGTATGTCTACTTAGGGCAGGTAGTGACCGCAGATCCTAATCATGAGAGGGAAATAACTAGAAGAATAAGAATTGGGTGGAGCGCGTATGGCAGGTTCTCTCAGGTCATGAATGGTAGCTTACCAATATCCATGAAGAGAAAAGTATATAACAGCTGTATCCTAGCGGTACTCACCTATGGGGCAGAAACGTGGAGGCTAACAAAGAGCGTTCAGCTTAAGTTAAGAACAACGCAGCGAGCTATGGAAAGGAAAATGATAGGTGTAACGTTAAGAGATCGGAAGAGGGCGGAGTGGGTGAGGGAACAAACGCGGGTTAATGACATCCTAGTTGAAATCAAGAGGAAGAAGTGGGCTTGGGCAGGGCATGTAATGCGAAGGCAAGATAACTGCTGGTCCTTAAGGGTAACGGAGTGGATTCCAAGAGAAAGCAAACGTAGCAGGGGACGGCAGAAAGTTAGGTGGGCGGATGAGATTAAGAAGTTTGCGGGGATACAGTGGCGGCAACTAGCAAAGGACAGGGTTAATTGGAGAGACATGGGAGAGGCCTTTGCCCTGCAGTGGGTGTAGTCAGGCTGATGATGATGATGATGATGATGAACCTGCATGCTAACCCGAGAAGTAGAGCAAAGAAAGAATGTGTTCAAACACACCTAGCTGCGATTGCGAAGCAAGGCGAGATTGTTCTGTTGCTTTGGGATATTCCAAGAGTTCTCCTACCCCAGCGTGGCAGCTGCGGCGGAGCAGCTTGCGACATCTGCTAGGGACTAGAAGGCTGTGGTTTATTTCGCTGCTCTTGCGCGTCTGCATTTTTTGCAGTTTCACGGCCTCTTGGGACATCGTGTTACTCGGAGGGGCCCTGTAAGACGTCGGGGACCCTCCGAGTGGCCTCCCCCTTTGAGGTCCGTGTTTTCTTTTCGCAGTTTCGGCGGCGCAGTCGCCTCAACCCGCCCGCTTGGAGTTGGGCACGGACGCTGTTGCCATGCGGGCTCAAGAACAGCTAATGACAGCGATCTTGGACAAAGACAACAAGATAGGCCCTGCAGCTCGCGGAGTCCTACTGTCTCTGGTTTGCGACCTGTACCGCCAAACGGCGCATTTTTTTGCGTGCGCGGTCGCCGAGACCAATTTTTCAAGGGCGCTGCAGACCTCATTGGAAGCCAGAGAGCGCGAGCTCGACGCCGTTAAAGTACAGCTTGCGGAGATGTCTGCTAGGGTCACCGCGGCTGAGGCGGAGCTTCGCGACCTGAGGCAGGAGGCATTGGTCCCCCGTACTTTCGCAGATGCCCTGCGTGGTGCTCCGGTTCCGGTTCAGAGGGACATCGGAATTTCAGCCCTGGACGCGACCCCTAGCCAGCCACAGCCTCCACCTGCTGGGAACACCCGACCGAATCCCCTGCCGCATCAGATGTTTTTAACTTCCGTCGCGGCTTCAGCAGACGTCGGCCGTGAGGTGGCTGCATTGATTAGGGAAAACATCGATCCCGAGGCCGAAGGAATCGGAGCTGTTGCCCTTCGGCCTTCCCCTCGTGCCCTCACAGTCGCGTCCAGTGACCCTGCAGACCTGGACCGTCTCAAGGCCGCCATTACCCGCATCGAAGCCACTAGAACCGCGATTAAGGTCCGTGTCCCGCGACAGAGTAACCCGCACATTCGCCTGGCAGGGGTCGACCCCGACGTGCGGCCACAGGACCTAGTTACGGCACTCAACCGCCGGAACCCTAATCTTCATCTGGACCCATCTTCATGTAAGGTCAGACTTTCATTTCCCCAAAAATCCGGACAGTTCGTCCACGTCCTCGAGGTGGATCCTCCTGCTTTCGTCCGTTTATGCGAGGCACGTCGCGTGACCCTCGGGTGGACTTCAGTTGAGGTGCGCGAAGACCTGCATGTGCCGCTCTGCACTTATTGCGCTCAATATGGCCACGCTTTGACGGCTTGCACGTTGAAAAATGATCCTTCAAAGGCTTGTTGCACCCGCTGTGCGGGGTCACATGCCTTGGCCGCCTGCCCAATTTCCATCCAGGATCCCCAACGGAAGTGCGCCCCTTGTGCGGCCGCCGGTCGCCCGTCCGATCATCCTGCGGGGCATGTCTCTTGTTCACTCTTGCGTGAACGTACGGAGAGAATCCGTTCCCGCACTAATTATGGCTCGTAGCGCTCCTCATGTAACCCCGTGTCCTCCGCCCGACCACATCAATTTTCTCCAAGTCAATTTGGATCACACCCGGTGTGCGACTGCCCCGATGGTTAAATATATTTTGGACAATAATATCACAATCACCACTGTCGGAGATCCATGTATTACTACCCATAACGAATTTGTAGGAATTCCCTCCACTTTTTACACTATCCTGTCTCCCGAAAATCCTCGGTGTGTCATATTGCTACACAATCCTACCTTTCATATCTTCCCTACTTTAATTTCTCCTGAAGTTGTTTCCATCTTATGTTCGACATCGACTGACCAATTCCTTTTTGTAGCAGTATATGTACCGCCTCGCGCGGATATCACAGTATCTCTGGCTTTGCTCACCACTTGTATCCAGACTTCACCCACTGACAAAATTATCATTTGCGGTGATTTTAATGAAAAAAACATTTTATGGGGTGGCAATACCACTGATGCGAGAGGAACTCATGTTGAAGCTTTTGCGGCTTCTAATGCCCTGGTTCTTCTGAATAATCCGGACTCTTTACCAACTTATGAAACTCCATATGCTTCCAGTTGGATTGACATTAGTCTCGCTTCACCTAGTTTGCTTGCAAAGGGCTACTCCTGGGAAGTCATTCCTGATTTATCTCTTTCCGAACACAGATTTATTACATACTCTTTTCTTTCCCAACCGTTGTCGCCGTTCAAGCGGCTCACCAGAGCCAGCTCCAGCCGCTTAATTGCCCAGTTAACTTCGTTGCCTTGGTTCAAATCTTTTTGCAATTATCAGTTTCATTCGGCGTGTGCTCTTGATCATGTCCTCTCAAAATTTAACGCCACCTTTATGTCACTTTACTAGAAAAACTCGCGTTTGGTTAAACCACATTTTCCCGAGGGTTCCATTTGGTGGACGGCTGATTTGAGCATGGAGAGGTCCCGTGTGCGCGCTCTTCGTCGCCGTTTTCAACGCATTTCAGACCCACAGCTGAGAATTCTTCACCGTTCAATTTATTATAAAGCTCTTGCTAAGTATCGCTCTAACATCAGAACCACACATGATAGTTATATAAAAGAGATCTGCTCCACAGCTACACGTAAATATCTCTTTGGTAAGCCATATAAACATGCTTTTGGCAAGCTCAGGTGCCCTTCCATTATCCCTCCTCTACGGTACGCTGATGGCACATATACTGAAACGCTTCCTGACGCTATACAGTTGCTCCTTCGTACTCACGTCGCTACAGATGATTCTTCCCGTGATCTCCCTTTTCATACTCATGTTCGGGACATTACTGCGCAGCCTTACAATAACTCAGTCCAAGATTTACCGTTCACTGCTGCCGAGATCAAAGCTGTCATCAATGCATTAGATTTGTCGTCTTCTCCAGGGCCTGATCTTATCTCTCCCCGTTTTGTTGTCCCCTTGTTTAACGCTCATCCCTTGTTTTTCGTCTCCCTCTTTAATTCTGCCTTGCACTTGGGTTACTTTCCGCAGCCATGGAGAATTGGCAGAATTACTTTCATTCTCAAACCGAACAGACCAAAGCACCTTCCAAATTCTTACCGACCGATCTGTATTAATTCGTCTTTCGGTAAGGTGCTCGAGCGTTTAATATGTGGTCGGTTGTATTACTTCCTGCGCCAAAATAAATTACTTCATAGAAATCAGTATGGTTTCACGCATGGTCGCAGTTCTGTTCAGGCTCTATATCATTTGCGGGAGTTCTTACATAGTTATACACAACAAAAAATTCCTGTGGTTCTAATTTCTCTGCATTTCAGAGGAGCATTTGATAGTGTTTGGCACCCTCTGGTTTTACATTTTTTACGAAAGCATCGTTGCCCTCGAAATCTATATTCCCTTATGGAGTCTTTTCTTCATAATCGCCATTTGACCTATCAATCTCCTTCTTGTACTGTTTCTGTGCCTTCTTCCCTCGGCAGTCCGCAGGGTTCACCACTTTCGCCACTGCTTTGGAACATTTTGCTATATGATCTCCCAAACTTTCCTCTGCCCTCACCTATCCACATTCAGGCATATGCAGATGACACCATTGTACTCATCCCTGGTAAAACTAGCCGCGAGTTGTCAACGCTGGGCTCAAATGTTTTAACTTTAATCCAAAACTGGTGTACTACGTCCCGCGTTCAGTTAAACCCAGAAAAGTGTTCTTATGTTTTGTTTTTTAATGGAGCTCCGGCGTTACATAAGCGTAAGCCGACTATTCGACTAGACACTTACAGTCTCAAGTGTGAACCGAGTATTAAATTATTAGGTGTTGTCTTTGACTCTTCCTTAAGCTTTATTCCCCATGTTAATTATTTGCAAACGAAAATTCTTGCATCTACCACAAAGCTCCTTAACTGGTTCCATTTGCATTTTCGTGTTTCTCCTTCTCATATGCGCCAAATTTATCATCAGGTTATTCTCCCTACAATTACCTATGCAGCCCCAGCTTGGTGGTTTCATTGCCCCCTTTCTCGGCTAAGAGATCGTGTTTTATCGCTTCAACGAATTCCCCTTCTGGCTCTTACTGGTGGCTATCATACTACGCGAACCGCTGCTCTCCATGTTCTTGCGAACGTTCTTCCTCTGCCTATCTATCTGGACCAGTTATGCGCAGAGTTTATGGTTTTCACGTTACGTCAATCCGTAGTGTACGGCAATACTTTTTATGATCCCTCTCACATTCAACCTTTATTAGATCCCTGGTCAGACCATCCCTCATTAAAATTTAAATTTTCTTTTGTTCAACTTAGTTCTCAAGAAGCTGTATTCTTTTCTTGTCAACGTGCCCTGCATATTTACACTGATGGGTCTTTCACTCCTCGCTTAGCTGGTGCAGCATTTGCTGTTCTTAGCTCAACACAAAATATTGTCCATGTACACCGTCTATCTTTAGAACCACCCTCTAGCGCCTATTCCGCTGAGCTTGTAGCCTTTCATTCTGCTGTTGTTTATGCTATTCACAACCCTCCCTCTACGCCTGTTCATTTTTACACTGATTCTCTATCTCTGCTTGCTGCGCTGTCTTCAGTTACTTCTTACAATCCGACTATTATTGCAATTAAGAAAGATCTCTATCGTTTGTCTTCTTTAGCCCCATTTATTTTATTTCATATCCGGGGTCATTCTGGAATCTTTGGAAACGAGTTAGCCGACCAAGCTGCTGGTAGTGCCGGCCAGTTTGGAAGTTTATATATTTCTACCCTTTCACGCCGTTGCGTTCGTTCCCGTTTGCATCATTCTTCACTTCTTTTATGGAGCATTTTTTGGCGCGAGAATAATGGTGGCACTGAACTATTCAATTGGATCCCTGATACACTTAACATTCCCCTTATTCGTCTACCCAGGAATCCTCTAATAACGTTACTTACTGGGCATGGTAGATTTCCGTTCTATTTTAAAAGATTTGGCCTGTCTCCGTCTTCAACTTGTTCCTGTGGATTGTTATGTGAAAATATCCGTCATTACTTCCGGGACTGTTCCGTTACTGCTTCTTTAGTTTCTCGTTTAAAATCTCTTTGCTCATCGGACATCACACCATGTGTTTACCCCTCCCTTCTCCGAAACCCTGCTGCTTGTGCTCTTCTCCTTCAAATGGTTCACCTCATAAGTAGCACAATTCCAAATTATTCACGCTGACTTCTCTCTTTCCTCTAATCTCTCCTCCCCAAGCTTTGCACAGCGGAGCGCCCCGTGCTCCTTATTGAGCATAGGTGGCTTTGTCGTGGCGTGACTGTGACTGAGCATAGGTGGCTTTGTCGTGGCGTGACTGTGACTGTGACTACGTCCTTGACTGTGTGACTGCGACTCTGTTTTGACTGCGTGACTGTGACTGTGTCCTTGACTGAGTGACTGTGACTTCGGTTTCTTTTTTCTTTTGTCTTGATTATGTTTTTATTTTTCTGATTTTTATTTTGTGGCCGGCACTCAGTGCTTTCTTTGACTGCTACGGTGACAATGACTTTGCAGTGACTTGGGTTTTCTTTTTTTTATTATTATTATTTATTTCGTGGACTGCACGCTGTGCTTTGGCTATCTGCCTGCGTCTAACTTATTATGACGAGACTTTAGTTTTCTTTTCTTATGAGTTTTTTTTAATGCTCTGTTTTTGTTTAATTTTTTTTTCTTCTTTGGAACATTTAGTTATTTTTCATTTATTTTGAATTGCCGTTAAGCCTGGCAAAGCATTGCTGGTCCAGGCATCATCCTCTCTCTTTCTTTTATATTTTTTTACCTCTTTTTTGAGAGGACCAATAAAAGGGTAAAAGGGACTAGCGCTATCTGATTGGTTGCACTACCTTTGACGTCACATGTGGCGCGCGCCTTTGATTGGCTTCTCTTTGCCGCAGCTTTAATCCTTTCCTCGCCGCCGCGGTGGCTCAGTGGCTATGGTGCTCGGCTGCTGACCCAAAAGACGCGGGTTCGATCCCGGCCGCGGAGGCTAGAATTTCTTTGGAGGAGAAATTCTAGAGGCCCGTGTACTGTGCGATGTCAGTGCACGTTAAAGAACCCCAGGTGGTCGAAATTTCCGGAGCCCTTCACTACGGCGTCTCTCATAGCCTTAGTCGCTTTGGGACGTTAAACCCCACAAAACCAAACAAAACCAAATTAATCCTTTCCTCCTCACGCCCGTGGGCGCGCGTGAAGGTCGACTGCTGGCGTCGGGTTTTTGCAAGAATGCGGTAGGAGTGCTGTTACTATGTAAATTCCAGTGCTCTGATTTGGAAAGACTGATAACAGAATGAACTAGAACGAAACGAACTTCACCGATTAGAAACACAGGACGAACCGCAATGTTGATGGCCTAGCGACATGAACGCACAAGAAAATGTAGGATAGGGAACACCACACTGAACCGCCAAGAAATCAATAGGTACATTAACTTTCTTCTTGAGCTATCAAGCGCTTGTGTTGATACAATGATCGCCAAGATGTGCCTCTGCGTAGGCCGATTTCCCAAGGAAAACATCGCATCGGCTAATGCAACTGCGTTATCATCCAAGCTTTGCGTTATCAATCTGTTTACGGGGCATACGCAATCATGTGAAGTCAGCCACCAACGCGCCTGAGCACACCTGCGTTGTTTTCAAAGCAACAGAAAAGCAAGGACATTGATGCAACAGAGCCGGATTGGTTGTTTAGTTTTTTTTTTTTTTTTTTTTGGGGGGGGGGTATGTTTTTCTCGTTTACTGCGTTTGTTTTCTTTGCAAATTTTCTTCGAACTGGCTCCGACATCAGCGGTCATTACGAGGATTACCTAGGCGACGTCAATGCATGGATAACGATGTGTGGTTTTTAACCTAATAGTTTTCACTGCAGTACAAGTAAACTTCGGTTTATTGTTTGACTGCGTGGGAAAAGGGCATGCCCAATTAAAATTCCCACCTCTGTATACACAGAAGCAGAAGAAGCCTTTTTGGTGGTCCGCAAGTCGGATGTAAGGACCATTAATTTCCAGACACTATGGCCTGGTTTAAGACATGACAATGAGTGTTATAGGTGTGCTACACTCATCCAGTTCTGTGAACGGTCCGAGCTCACTTCCAAATACAACACATTAATAACGTTTACTAACGCTTGCGTGTCCTTGTCGGCGAAGGTGTGAACCTAGTAATACGCTTTTTACGCTGTTTTGAAGAAGAGGAAAGGGGCACTCTAGATTTGCAGCCGTGTAAGGTTTCTTCGTCATGCATATACAATTGCTGCACGGTTGTGCAGCAGAAGCTGCCACTGTAAAATGAAGGTCGCTAATCGTGTCAAAGGAAAACTTTTTTCTTTTCAGAGATGTTTCAGAGTCGTGGAAGACTTCCTCGTTAATTGATGGAACCAAGATTCTGTAGTCATTTAAGTGCGCCAAAGGTAGAGTCATTGTGAATACTTTTGAGCCCAGGGTTTTTTTATCTAAGCTGTGTAGTGAGGATTCTTTAGAAATTATGGAATTTTAAAAAAGTGCCAGTGGCAGCCCTATAGGTTTTCTTACCTTAAGGATGTTTGCAACTCTGGGGATGCATAACGAGGCACATAGTGTAGGTCAGGAGCGAACACCCTGGACTCTGAACTTTTGTCAAAGCCTGCAAATTGTGCAGAATTTTATATGTCAGTAACTCATGGTGAAAAAAGCCTTTATATGATGGTTTACGCGCTCAGCGTCTCTTTAAACCAAGAAGGCAGCATGGAAGGTCTTAGAAAGACAGACAAATTGACGAATATCATCATCATCATCAAGCCCTAACTACGGTGCACTGCAGGAGAAAAGTCTCTCTGTGTGCCCTCAAAATAGCCCTGCCTTGAGGAGGCGGGGGCTGCCCTATTCCGGCTGAATTCTTAAACTCATCAGCCCATCCGACTCTCTGTCGGCCTGTACAGAATTCGCCTTCTGTTAGAATCCACTCTGTTACCCTTCGATACCATCGTTTTTTTGTTCTTCGCATTAATAAACCTTCCCATGCCCATTTCTTCATGATTTAGGTGTTATGCTGGTGCCACGGAGAAGCTTGTCTATGAAATGCACTTTTATTTATCACGTAGGAAGTAGTGTTTGACAACGTTCTTGAGGTGAACATTCCTTTCTTTCTCTCAATCCTTTTACAGACCTTAATTTTTTCTCCTCACAGCGGATGCAGTCGGTGTGTGTGTGTGTGTGTGTGTGTGTGTGTGTGTGTGTGCGTGCGTGCGTGTGCGCGTGTGTGTGTGTGTGTGTGTGTGCGCGTGCGTGTGTGTACGTGCGCGTCCGTGCGTGCGTGGGCGCGTGCGTGCGTGAGTGCGTCCGTGAGTGCCTGCGTGAGTGCGTGGGCGCGCGTCGGCCTACCCAATGTCAGGAAGTATCACCGCAACTAGCCTTCCCTCTACTCCTCCTAGCCTAATGTAGTAATCGTTTACGCGCCAAGTGGATTTTAAGGCCTCGAGAGCCAAAGTGGCTAAACGCACTCGCAGCCTTACTTGTTAATCATGGTGAAAACAGCACGGTATTGCATGTTCGTTCAGTGCGATCTGATTGCGTGTGAGTCTTACCGGGCTTCAACCCGAGGCGAATACCTGGGATACTTAGGAAAAGTCAATACAATCGCTAAAAAACTGGCACTGTTCGTAACCACATAAGTTTTGTCCAAAGAGCGCTGCTACTATGGACGATATCACATACAGCATGCTTGAAAATCTAGGGCATTTCTTTCCATGTCCCCTTTCATGCCATCATGCCATGCCTTGTCGCCGTGTTATCAGAGCACAATTTCTAGTTTTCGGTATACGAGTTGCCTCCTGAAGCATCAAACACAAACGCATGTATAAAGTGCTCGAATCATTCAGCGGTGAAAAACGCTACAGAAAAGACATTCGAGCTACTTTACATAAACTGATGTTGCCACTCATGAGGCGTGCGGCACTCAGACTGAGTTCTACTTCTCAAGAAACTTCGTACTTTATGCTTTCCGAGTTGTCCCTCGAGAGGGAGGTTGAACGTACGAAAATGCTCAACCGCATGAAAAATAACTTGAAAACGAAACTTTTCTACCCAGATATGCAGTTTTCATCCACGTAGTGCATGGAAAAAAACCAAGATAGACAATCTCCGATCTTTTATCTGAAGGTATAGTTTTCCTTTTTTACTCAGAACTTCTTCACGCCAATACACTTTTGACGCAGATAACAGAGATGGAAAAGAACTCCCACTTCGAGAGATTTTATTTTATTCCGTGCCCTGCTTTCAGAAGGCCTACTTCTAAGCTTTATGTTGATGTAGCTGTTAGTAAGTTTAAAGAAATTGAATTTTGAATCTGTTCCCATTTTCTTAACATGTTTGACATTCTGTGCGCCCTTTCTTCAACGTACGTGAAGGTTGGGCACTTGCAGCTGGAGGTAAAGCCTTTCGTTGTGAAGTTTCTTCAGGACCGGAAGTGCAAGAAGATAGGACACGTGAGTAGCGTGTGGAATTTCTCCAACGTGTGCCCGCGGTGTTCCCAGCCACACAGCGGCAATGTTTGCCGGACAACACTCCTAAAGTGCGCCAATTGCCACGGCGCTCATGACGCTGCTCAAATGTCTCTCGACGCCTGCAAAGGAAACGGGCAATACTAAAACAAATGACAAGAGAAAATTCCACAAAAAGGGAAGCTGCTAAAGTGCGTCGACATCGTCACCCGCGTCACAGGTCTTCTAAGGCTGTAGTGGCTATTGGAAAGAATAGTGTATGAATTTGCAACCTGTCCTCTCTCTCCGCATACCACTCTAAGGAAAGGGATCCATATGATTGTGGAAGAAGGAACGGTTGTCGCAGACGGGTATTGGCCATCCCTTCCTGAGCTACACAGACTACCCGTTACTAAGCAGGCATTGCGCACCAAAAGTCCGGAGCCTATCACTAATCAAGCACAAGGGGCCTAACTACAGTCCAGGACCGGATCCAGCTAGGTACTTGGGAATTGATACCGAAGCCCTGCACACCCTACGTAATGAAACAGTCACCGCGCAACCAGCGCGGTGAGCCTCCTGCTGGTCTGGCTGAAGATCAGGTACCGGTCCAAGTCGAGAACGAGCATGTAATTGCAATGCCGAAGACATTCGTGAATACCAGGCGCATGCTGCTTTCCAGCTTGCACAAGCCAGCTGCCCAGAGTGCACTACAGGGGCTGGATATGTTTAATCCAGTCCTGGCAGCTCTCCAGCAGCTGCGAGGGCTGCAAGCTTGATTGTTCGGAGATGGAATCGGGATGTCTTACGTTTCCATCCACATTATCAGCCGCAACAGCAAGCAGCCTTTCTTCACAGTGGAACGTCTGCACTGCCTGACAGTCTTGTGTTAGGGATGCAGGACGGTCGATGTTTTCTACCTAGACCGCAGCGCGCGTGTCATTGCATATCGTGCTTGCCACGCACCCTATTTCTCTACTTCCTCTTATCCTTTCACGCCCCCCTTATCCCCAGCGCAGGATAGCACACCGGAAAATTCTTCTTGCTAACCTTCCTGTCTTTCCTCTACCACTTTTCTCTCTCTCTCTCTTACTTAGAAGTACTGTGCAAGTGGTGCGTAGCAGCACGGGCTACAGCAATTTACAGGGTACTTCCACTGAACTTCATTGATCCTGTAACTAACCATGGTTTCTATTATTCCAGTCTTACTGTTGAAGCCAAAAAGTAAGTACAATTTCAAGGAAGTGTTAGGCACCTAGTACTAAGCATAAAGAGCTGCTGCTAATTTGACGCGGCTTACAGCTAGAACTTGTTATGACCGAGAGCATGACGCTTTCCCGGTTTCTTTCTCGGACGTTAAAGAACTAGCAAAAGTACTCAACACCATTGTTGAAGCCTGTTTAGGCAAGCTGATGCAGGTTCAAAATGGTGAATGTTAGGGTATTCTAGCAAACAGTTAATTTTTCTCCACAAGAAACCAAACTATTCGCTTTAAAAGCTTCGTTGACGGTATGTCGCACACGCACAGAGGTAAGACACGCAACCAGGCTGTCTAGGTTTGTGTACAGTGTTGCCCAAAAAAATCATTATGGAATGCTAATTTGTAAGTATGAAAGAGAAAATTCATTTTTTTTTATTTTAGTTCCTTTAAAAGATGAAGAAATGACACCATCATCGAAGAGCTCAGCACAAGCAATGCATAGGTGCCTCTACAAAAAAGACACGGGCGTAATAAGAGAAATTTGAAAGCTTGCATGCGCTGTCTGTAACGACTCAACATGGTGCTCAATAGAAGTGTCTTAAAGGAAACCTTACTCATTTTTTTTAACGCTTTTCAAGACTGAAGGATGTGCTGACATTGGTTAGAAGCAGAACAGTACTGGTGCCCCAACCTGTTAACGTAGACGCAACCATGAAAGCGTTGGTTTCCTTCATATCGTACTAATAGGAGAGCTATTTTTGAAGCAGATGGTCAGAGAAACACGGTGTCTTGTAAAGTTTTATGCCGTTCAAAGCCCGGCAAGATAAGATTACAGAAGCGATGAAGCGATGAAGATTACAGGCTGATGAAATCAATGAACAAGAAACGCATTTAATCATGCTCCCGTCACTTTTACTCACGCTAAGAACGGAGTACAAACCGGAAGTGCAGAAAACAGGGATGGTAAAGAGGTTCCCGAGTACGACACAGACTGCAATGAATGCAGCATACCAGTTAGATGACTTTAATAGTCAAGCAATGAGCACAGATCTTGAAAACTATTCTGACGCTCAATTCGATCTATTGCGTAATGCTGATGGTCTAAAAAGTATTTTAATTTTAGAACTATGTAGCCGTAGGAAAGCTTTTTTGACAGTACTGACAGTACGTATTTGGAACGTATTCTCACAGGTTAACAAGAAACCTGTATATTTTGTGTCCTTTCCAAAAGGGCTTTCAGACGCAGCAGGACTTTTGCCCCGTACGTAACGCATTGTACAGAAGAAACACGCTCTTAATGATGTTTGCGCAAAAGACGGACACACGGCGCGCTAAATTCTATGTGAATCATTCATGCGATGGAACGATATATAAGCTCTTGTTGTTGCCCTGGAGGTGGTTGCAGTACTTCTTCAGTGAGTGGTGAGAGGACATTCTTGTTAACGCGACAGCGTTAAAGCCCTTGTTCACCGGAAAATCTGGGGTCGGAATTGTCTGCGCCGGCATTGTGAGCGAAAAATCACGCTCACGGCTCTGGCCGGTGGTCCCCATAGTGCAACATAGGAGTCAGGTGGGCCACCTACGTCACGGGACATTGCAGCGTCATCCCAACCTGCCCACTGAGTAGTGAGTAAACTGCCCAACGTGGCTGTTGGCAGTTAAATTACTGATTGGTCACTCGGGAAGAGCAACTCTAGTAGCACAGGGCCCACCGCTGGGATCATCTGCCATTGCAGAGCAGTGGCGCATTGCTTAAGCGCTGCACCACTGTACCGGGAGGGGCCAGAGGTCTCCCAGGGGTATATAAATGTAAAGTTTACAATGGCCTCTGCACATATGCGAATTAATCTATTGCGCTCCTGCGTCCTGCCCTTCAGGCGGCGCAGAAGTGTCCCCTCCAATCTGTTTTATTTTATTGAGAAACCTTTTACGCGATGAATGAGGTCATTTCTTTATCAGCGCTAGCTGTTGAGGCAAAGTTTCTCGGGCAAACCGGATTTGTCGTCGTCGTCAAAAATGCGTTTAAAGAGCCAAGCATGACTTTAAGGAAAGTTGCAGGGGGCTGCACGATCACTTCGCATGGGACGCCAAACCTCGGAGGCCAAGTAATGCGACCAATTCGAGCACGTAGCCAGCGCCGTGCGCCCTGCGTTGTCTTTCAAAAAACAAGTACATCGATGTTTTTCAGAAAAACTTTTCTTTCGTTGTCACTCTGCGTGCATACAGACAACTGTAGTGGGTTGGGGGTGCGGCGGATTATACACTGAAATTCCGCACGAGCTAAATTTTAAAGCGAAAAGCTTCGCTACGAGGGTTCTTCGCGTGAGCCGGTGCACAGATTTGCCAGTTCTGCGCATGCGGGAAACCAAGTGACGTCACACGCGGTGCAGGTGGGCGCAGCCGTCGCCGCCGACTCCGTCGCCTGACCTTTCGCCGCAACCGCGCGCTACTGCGCATGTGAGCCGCCGCTACCACTGCGCGCGCTACTCCTCCTCGCCACCGTTTGACCTTTCGATGCAGCAGCGCGCTACTGAGCTATAAATGCGCTTGTCAGAGAATAGGCGCTCGCACTCGCCATTGAAGGAGAAGCACCCAGACGAGGTTGTAGAAAATCTACCGATCCAGAAGTTCTAGCTTGAGAGTTGGCCGAAAAGGTGCGAAGAAATCAAAAGCGCAAAGCTAAACGTTTGGCCGAAACGCCACAAAACCGGGCGGAACACCTCGCAATACGACGTCAAGAGGAAACTGAACAGCGTCTCTTGGCCGCGTCAACTGAGAGTAGCCAGATGAACGAAGACCGTGAAACAACTTCTCAATTGGGATTTCCTTTCACTTCTGATATCCAGGCTTAACCAAGCTAAGCCACGCCTATTTTTTTGTGGTCCTCATGACTATCACGTGCGAGCGAGTGTTGGTACACCAAATTGCGACTTACGTAACCCCATTTCGTTTTTTTTATGAAAAGAAGCTAGTATTAAAGGAGTACTCAAGGGAGGCTAGGTGAAAAAAGTATCGTGTAAAAAACAGCAAAAAAAGAAAAAAACAGGCAATAGAGTTGTTAAAATGATAAATGTACGAGCGTCCGCCACCCTGAGATTTGTAGGTATCAAGTGGTTCTCAGGAATAAGCATCAAATTTCAAAAGACAATGCAGAAACATTCGAAATAGCGTGAAGTGGCCGTAAATGGCTAAGTTATCCTTCAAAACTGGTTCCCAAACTAAAATGACACATCTTATATCTAGATAACCGGGTCCTTTATGAAACAAGAAAGAGAAACATTCATCTTTAACCGCTCACTGTAATTGGAGAAATATTACAAGCATGAGCGAGCTTGTACGGATTTTTGTCGTCTACCTTTGTGTTTCGTCCTGTAGCGCATATTTAAAGTCAAGAATGAAGAGAGATGGTAAATGCCATTCCCTTTGCATGCTTAAGATCATTTTGAACTAAGCACCCCATCTGTCTGTCTCCATGCGTCTTCTCACTTTATAGCGACTTTTCAACCTGGAAGAGCATTAAAATGGAATACTTGCCACGACCATGGCCAACAGTTTCTGATAAAATGTTATACTTTTTAGAAGCTACCCTCCTAAGCAGACAGTTCCTAGAGCTGAAATTGTCGCAATGTTTACGCAGTTTCTAAACACTTCTGGCATTTGTCTAGATTTATGGTGAAACATGATGCACAAACTGTTGCGGACATCGCTGGTTGATATTGCTGAAAAGGTTGTGAAATTTATTATCGTCGGCAAGAAAGCCGTTCATTAGCTTCCCTTAAACGACCACTCAGCTGCGTAGCGTCTATTCCACTGGAGTACGCTTGGAGCTGGGAATATTGCAGCACGCGGCAGGGTAACTTCAGACCAGCACTGGCTTAGCAGAAATACCCGAGCTATATGAGGTAGAAAGAATTTACCCCATTAAGACAAGCACTCTCATGAGTACACCAACTTTCTTCTCCTTTCCTTAGGAGAGAGCCGCCGCTGTGGCTGTGTGGTTACTGTGCTAGGCTGTCGACCCGTAAGACGCGGGTTCAATTCCGGCCACGGCGGTCGCATTTTGCTGGAGGGCGAAATGCTGAGGCACGTGTGATTTTTTTTCAGTCGCAGCAACGATAACCTCGAGGACACATTTACAGCCTTCTTGGAAAGGGTCGTTTGATGATAGGGGAAATATATATAGCAGAGCTTTCATTTGAACGAAATGTTCAATTTCGAGGAAGTTAGGCGCTGACAGTATTAAGCATGCGTAGGCTAAATTTAGCGAAATAATTACAAATAGATTGTTTATATAGTATGCATTTATTAAATGTCCGGCAATCGCATATTTTGGTGGCACCTAAAATATGCCTCTTACCAACGTGCTCTTAAAGCATGTTCATTCGTCCAAAATTTTACTCATCGTTTTACCGCTTTTTTCTACTTACTGGTCCACGCGATCAGTCAGATGACAACGTATTTACTCCCCCCTGGCATTTACGTGGTCATGGATTGATGATAATACTGATAAGTGCAAAGCACAACATCACTGCGAAAACTTGTGAAGGCCTGAAAGGTTTCGAATTTAAGCCGGCGCCACGTGCGGCAAAATTTCATTTTGTTTCGCAGGCTGTTTGCGATTCAAGAACAAGTATACTTTCTGGTGATGCACAGCTTAAAAGTAAAGCACGAAGTATACGTTTTCGAACTTGCGATTAGATGCATCGGCTCGTGCTGAGCGATTATAAAAACTGTTTAAGCTTGTTGCTGTTTCTCTCATTTTACCTTTTCCGAGGGATGCAATGAGAGCCTCGGCAGTCTTTGTGATATTATGTTTCGAGTATGCACACGAGGCAAATGTTACCAATCTTGATTTCTTTCATGGATACATTAATAACTGCTCTTTGGGAAAAACTTCGCATGCTCACCCAACTTCTAGCGTTGAAAGCATTATTAGGAGCTTGTTTCTTGAATCAAGAAGAACCATACTTGAATCAGTTAACAAAACTATGCTTTCCTCACCATAAGATCAAAGGAAAACCATGACATGTGCCGAGGAGGCCGCTTTGAAAAGCTACGAACGCTATTTCGGATTGCTTTTTCATAGCATTAGCCGGCTATCGTATCGTGGGATGAAGGCTTCCACAGAGCTTCGCTAATGGCTCACCAATTTGCAGGTTCGAAGGCTGAACACGACACGCTAACGCACACAAAAAATGAGACTGAAATTGCAAAAGCGAAATTGCTGTTCCAGACGCTCTGGCGAAATCATTCGCTTCCTCAAAAACTTTCTGCATGCTTATTTTGCTACTTTCATTACTTTGAAAGGTTCATCAAGGGGCTTATTGCCTTTCTTCAACTCCTCTCAAACATGTTGTTTCCCAATAGCTTAAAAGTTGAGAATCAGATTTCAATCAAAAAGAGAGAGTCTTCAATCTCACGCGAATTACTCAAGATGGCTGTACTGCAGCCAAAAAGGCTGAACAAAATATTTATGGCCACGTGCCGCTAACCGAAGGCGTTTAGGCGGGATTTGTTTACACTAGAAAATACCATTAACATTGGCAGCAGCTTTCAGCGCGTTTACATCAACAAGTGTACGTGTGTCTTTAACTCTAAACTGACTAAAATTTCACACCGAAATCCTATCCCAAACAAACTTAAAGGCTGCTTCGGACCATCGACACTACCGAACTGTACAAGAAGTTCTATAATAAAAGACATGTTCAATCACGTCCCATTCTAGTACATTTCTGCCCCTTTCTGAGGAAGCCGCCGCGGTGGCTCAGCGGTTATGGTGCTCGGCTGCTGACCCGAAAGACGCGGGTTCGATCCCGGCCGCGGCGGCTGGAATTTCTTTGGAGGAGAAATTCTAGAGGTCCGTGTACTGTGCGATGTCAGTGCACGTTAAAGAACCCCAGGTGATCGAAATTTCCGGAGCCCTCCACTACGGCGTCTCTCATAGCCTTAGTCGCTTTGGGACGTTAAACCCCATAAACCAAACCAAACCAAACCTTTCTGAGGATCCAGGACCCGGTCCTGCAGAAGATCGCCACGGACCAGGCTGCCTACGTCTTGAAGAGCAGGAACGTGAACGTTTGAATGCAGTGGGGCCTACAGGAACCCAGGGGCCTGAATGCCCCAAATTCCGTAGATTCAATAAAAAGTTTTACTCCTACCTAGGACACTTCGTTAGTGTTTGATTCGATACTTGTTAGAGCGGGGCTCTTTATTACCAGTTTCCCGGTTGACCGCATGTGGTTTTGCTGAAGATGGTCATGCGAAGAGCACCAGCGCGTTACTCACGCTAAATTTCTTGTATTCGGTGATCACGTGACAATGCGCAGCTGTTCCCTACAATTGGATGGACATCTGGCGTACACAGGCCACGCCTTAGTCGTCATGCCAGCTCCGTTGTCATTGAGTGGGACGCAGGGTCGTAAGCCACCGCAAAAACGCTTCGATACACCTCACGTAAATGAAAAATTGGTTTGGAGGATATGACAGGCGCAGTAACACTCTCACATCTGGATGTACACCTCAACCGCGCCGTGAGGGAAGCGAGGGAGATGCGAGTGAAAGAAGAAAGAGATGCTGCAGTGGAGGGCTTGGGAGAATTCAACTCTCTGGGGAGTTTTAGTGCACTCTAAAATCGCACAGCTCACGGGCGCCTTTCGTGTTTCGCCTGCATCGAAACGCGGCCGCCTTGGCTAAGTTCGAATGCGGATAATCTGGCTAAGTAGCCGAGGGCTCTAATGACCAATCCACTACGGCGGGTCCCCTGGACTCTCTGCGCGTTAAAAAGAAGGGTGCCATAGCAAACGAAAGGTGCCGTAGCACGTGTTCATTAGTGAACCAGTACAGACGCTCTGCGAGCTGCCTACTAGCTCATGTTCGAACATTTTTTAAGCTGAAGAGTCTTTGTAAAGTCCGTATGTGAATGCATTCTCATGATTCATTTTGATGAATGCTAGCGTTTCAAAAAAGCGTTTCAAAACATAGTGGGAGGAATGTCCTTGAATGCCTCGGCTAACGAACCCTGAATTAGGGTTCGCGCTTATTATTCCTTAAAACTCGTAAGGCATCGCTCAGGTAGATACCAGTGACTAATTATTCCGTTTTTCGAAAGGTGCCCTAGCTTGATAGATTTCCCCAATTAAATTGGAGGAGGAATAAACATTCTTTTATCAGTTTTATCAGACTACCAGTTATCTTTGCTACGCATTGCATGCCCTGTCCATGCACTTTTCTTTTTCTTGGTTTCAACACGATGTGGTTAACTCATGTCAGTTCTCTGACACGGGGCTTCGATCTTCATGTCTCTTAACGTTGAACCCATCATTTTCCTTTCCATAGCTGGCTGCGCTGTCCTCAACTTAATTTAAAGCGTTTCGTTTACCCTCAACGTTTCCACCCTCGTGGTACTACTGGCAAGGTACAACTGTTGTACTTTTTCGTTTCGAGGGGTGCTATTAATGTACTGTTTATCACCTTATTGTACCTTCGAAATGCATCCCGCACCACAAGTATTCTTCTGGTCATTTCATTCTCAGTGTATGAGTCTGAGTACTCCTTGCTCTAAGTAATATATTGGCTTACAAGTTCCGATGCTTCGCTATCTCACGTAATCTGGTCTGTCGTTCTGAGGCGTTTGGTGCAGAACTTCAAATTTATAGGCATTGTTTTTACACCCAGCGTGCTGCTTTGCCTGATCGGTATGTGATCATGCTCTACAGTTAGGCCATTTACTGACTTAGATAGGCTATGTCGTCAACAAACTGGAGGATACTACGATAAACTGGAGGATAATTTTTGTCTTCAACTCTTCACAATTTAGTTCAATGATCACCTGTAACACATGCTGACTACCGCTGTGTAGAACTTGCTTTCCTCCTAAACCCTCTCTCTTGACTAATTTATGCAGTAGAGCATACAGTGATGGCGTAGAAGAACAGACAATAACAGATAAAACAGATAAAAAGATAAACAGATAAAAAAATTCGAGTGTCAATGGAATTGAATATCAAAGCATGAGGCGCGGCTTAATCCCAACGACCACAGTCTACAATGCACCCTGTCCTTAGGGACAGCTTCGAAATTCCTGGTGCACTTTACACTGCATGAATACACCAGACGGCCGTGGTCTTACCGAAACTTAACCGTTGCTGCACGTAGTGCCACGGCGTCATTACATGCCTTGGGAAGCATGATAAATGACCGCAAAGCAAGGCACTGCGCTTCGAAGTGTCTACAAAGCCTATTACTGCGCAAGTGCATTACGAAGGCATAGGTAATCTTTTTCATCGTGCCAGTTGGTTCTCACAAGCACGGGGCACATATTTTTTATCGTCACTGGAGAGTAAAATAGGAGACCTTTAGTGTGTCTCTGTCACCCTAATGTGGATCTTGGCTTGATGTAGTAGTCTATATCCTGTCTTCCTCAGGAAAGCAGAAAAGGACGCAAACGAACGAATTCCAGTTGAGAAGGTTTGAGCGAGAAAAGAATCAGAAAACCACAAGTTCTATAATAAATTTCAGCTACTAAGCCCCAGGAAGAAAAAGGCAATGTGCATATGACAAAACACAGAAAACCCATTAAGTAGCTCTAATTTACTTTCGACGGACCTACCATTCTCAAGTGTACATAGCACTCTGGCAGCAAAGTGAGGCCTTCTTGGGCTATCAGGTGACTGGAAAGACATCCGAAGCATAAGCATGGTGTGGAGGACATGCGGGAGTTGTGTTCCAGAGCGCAGTTTTAGTAGGGAACGACAGTGGCAAATGGCTCATTTGTTCAAGTATTGTAACGTTTAGCTTGGGCCCTGCAGGTGATGCAACCCGAACCTTTAACAATTGTCATTTACGCAGATGTGTAGCAAGATATGCCTTTTTATTCGGGAAACCCGCTTCTTCATGCACTCGCGGCATATAAATGTAAGTTTGATGGCACTTGGCTTTCTGCATTAAGTCATGGGAGGTAGTAGAGTACGAAAGCTAAAAAAGGTCCCAATCGCCACCGTCTTTTTACAGGAAAAGTGGCTACAATAGCAAGACTCTTTGATAAAGCATGGCTAATGTATAGTACCTGATCGTATTTCTGATGCGCTTACATATTTTGTTTTTGTTTGTGCTCACTCAGGCTTTCATTTTCTTCATTTAACGATGTTTCGGTGAAATTTGTTACAAATCGTAAGGCAGTATTCGATTCTGACACCTGTATTTTGGGCTTTAAACCTTGAAGTTCCAAATTATTGAGTCTGTTTTTCAACTGATGATCTCATTAAACAGGACCTACGATTGTCGTACATGACTAACAAATCTGAGAGTAGAGCGGCTATTAAACAGAAACCGGTCATGCACCTTATGTACCATTTCATCTGGTAGATTTTTCTGATTCCACTTATTATTCTTGATAGCATTCCCACACAAAATGAAAGGCGGAGCATCCCAGCCCGGTTTCTTTACTGTCATCAGATCCTCCTTTCGTACGAAGATCGAATGCCGGGCATGTATCTGCTGCATCTACCGCATACAAAGTAACCCCCGACCCGTACAACTAAATCTTTAGTCCAGCAGTAGTTCCACGAAACCTGCATAGCTTGGCGCAGTAGTCCTGGACAAAGAATGCTTGTCGAACAAAGACACGGCGGCGGCACCGGTTTACCGCACACAATGTGGTGTAATGCAGGGCGCCCCGGACAGGCCTGCCTTATCAATTGGTATGCTACTCGCATACTAGGCTTACTCCTACCTATTTCTTCTCTGTTTTTATCTTTTCGTTTAAAATTCCCTCAGCTTGTGCCTTTCTCGTTTTATTTCTTCGCATATTCTTAAGGACGGAAATGTGATGCAAAGGCCATTGCAGCATGCGCTTCTTTTTCTTTTTTTAGTTCTGATAGACTTTGAGTAAAGTTTCACCACTAACTGGTCTCGCTTGAAAGAAATTACGAAATGTTGAAAGTTTGTCGGCGACCCAAAGCACAGTTTTTCTTCTGTTGTGTTCTTTTATTATATCAAGAGACTGTTTCGTCTAGCACTCATTGCGTTGTACTGCCGGCTCTTCTGAGATTAAAATGGAATTGAGACGAGTACCCCTGGTTATTGTTGCGCCAGACCGAACAATTTCACGGCTTCAAGTGATGCAACGCTGCATGCTGAGAGACAGAAAACGCGAGGTTAGAGCGGATGCGGTGAAAAAGATTCAGATGGTCGAGCCCCGCTAACAACTGTGAAGTTTAATGGGAAGAACATGCCCCAGCTTAAACACGGACGTGTTGTTACGCCGCGCTTCCCTCCTTTTAAGATGCGGGAACATTAGCCCAAAGTTCTACTGTCTTGAATGACGCTGCATAATTGCTGTGGAATCAGAGATAACTACCTCTGACAGTTATCATTTCTGGGAAAGTAAAGCTTTGGTAAAACAGAACTCGCTGTTAGTGTGAGAAGGCAGACAAGCTAAGAACGAAGCATGTGCTGCGCCCCGCTGTTTTAGAAATATTCGGCGAGCGCCGACCGCTTTTCAAAGGTATTTTCAAAATTAAGCTTTGGAATGTCTATTTTATGAGACTACAATGGTTGTACAAATACATTTTTTATAATATAAATTGCAATAAAAAGGGTATAGCTACATTCTGCGTATAGTAAAGCACACCCGCATCAAATTTCATTGCAATGCAATAAGCTTGTACGCCAGAAAGTTTTGCACAATCTCTTTGTTTAAATGAAAAAGCTAAAAGAAGAAAACGCGCTATGAGTTATTGAATGAGCAGCGATGCAGATTTTGGGGAGTCGCGAACAGTAGTTTCGAATCATTTTTTCGAGCTACGAAACTGCCTGAAAACGCGTCGGCAAGAAGAATGCTTTATATTACTATCTGCAACGCAGGAAATGTGAAAAGCGCCGCTTTTCAAATTTGTTACCGCCGTCAAAGTAGCACCATTCTACAATCGTACTCATTTTTTGGTCATTGGCTGTGCTTACATATCAGTGTTTAGTGCTTTCGCGTCTATATCTAACGCTGGTGCTGCTGGACATGGAATACGAAGGCTTACACATAATGAACCTAGCAAAAACAACAAATGCGATTTTTAGACCAAATGATCGGTTTTTACGGGTATGTCCCCTTAACGATCAATTCTCAACTGGAACCATTAGCACTGTTGCAGTAACCGGCGCCTGTCACCGAGATGTAAATCCAACCAGAGGCCACATGGTGCACCGGGTTCTAAAACTTGCGAAAGAAATGTGTTGGAGGAACTTTTCTTCGGCTTTTATGTGCAGACAACAGCCCATAATCAGGAAATTATTGTGTATGAGAGACAGTAAAGAGGCCTTTCTGGCCATTTAAATCTTGGTCAGCTATGCCTGGGAGTGTGTGTAAGGTTTGGGAGTATGCACAGCCGAGTTTGCAAGACGAGACTGTGATGTATAAAGCCTCACTGACAACTGTCTAAAGTGTAAGCAAGGCAGATCATTTGTCTTTGAATATGATGATAATTTCGACGCGCACATAGTGTGATATTAATAAACATTTCCAGCCGGCGGTATATCAAAGGCTTTGAATAAGCCCAAGCACTTTTGGGGGGGGGGGGGGGGGGGGGGTCGTTTTGGCTGACGCCGTTGCTCAGACTCCAGTTTCTTCACTGAATCTCCCCTCTGACATCTTTTACAGTTCTTCTCAGTCTGCAAGGGACAGAGCTTGTAGCTCAGCTCGAGCCAGTCGACAGGCAGCTGCATTTACCTCAATATTCTTCCTTGAATCACTGCAACAGCAGCAATGAGACGGAAGAGCAGCGTCTTAATGATGCAGAAGTAGGTGATAGCTTTCAGTCTCAAGATCGCGGTGTTAGTGCAAAGCTCAGTAATAATTACCGCCTCAAACCACCGAGAGGAAGCCAGAAATGTCCCTTTACATTTACATTTCTCCATGTGCCTGTAATACAGGAAAAGCTGATCATATTGCCGCGTATCATTGTAGTGTTTGTTCGTTCACGCTCAAGGCTGCAGGAAAGGGTTGTTATCACTTTTGTTCGTGACGCGAGAAGCGACCAGACTAATCTCGATTGATCGCAGCCATGAAAGGCTGCATCTAGGTTTTTCTAGATTACTGTAGATAATCTTGTCCTGTTATCTGGAAGGTTCCTTGCCGCCTTTAAATTGAGCGATGCCGTGAGCGGCGGACATTCGTAGTTCGACGACCGACGAGCACGTTTGTTGCTGCCCGAGCTCGTCCAGACCCAGCGAAGGTTTTTTTCGGCGCTGGCTTCCTGAGAAGTTTCATCGACAAGTGCAGGCGGGCCCCGGATCCACTGCGACCCGGAGGTTCCGCAACCAGCCTCCCCCGCCCAGGCGCCGTGCCTTTGCCGGTGCTCGGGCAAACTGCGTGAAGTTCGTGCAAGCAGCAGCCCAGCCGGCCACCCGTGACGTCATGGGAGGCCCGGGACCTGCTGCCCCTCCCGTGTTCCGTGCGCCGCCCCCAAAGGCGCACTGTTTTTCATTTACAGTTACTTCCGACGCGACAGCTGACGACATCGTCGACGGCATCGAGTTGGTTGTCGGCCCGAAAGGGCTAGAGAGCCTCCAGCACCATGGAGGCATGAAGTTCTGCGTCGCCATGGCCTCGGCTGCGGCGGCGGAGAAGATGCTCGTGGAAGGCGCCTTCAACGTGAACGGCACTTCCGTCCCAGTAGCCTGCGTGGGTCCTGCCGTGGTCCACGTGACGGCTTTTCGTGTGCCGCTGTTCGTGGGAGACGCGGCGCTGGCAGCGGCACTGAGCTCCTACGGCAAGGTGCTTGACATCACCCATCCCGTCCTCAAGGGCCGTCGTCACGTCGGCAACGGGACGCGCGTGGTCCGGATCGAGATGAAGCAGGCGGTGCCGAACTTCTTGACCGTCCAGGGCCACCGCGTCATGTTTGACTACCGAGGCGTCCGGAAGGTGTGTTCCCGCTGCGGGCAGGACGGCCACATCGGCGCGGCGTGTCGAACGCCGCGGTGCGCTCGCTGCGAGGTGTTCGGCCACGACACGGCCGGATGCGGAGCGGCTTGCAGGCGCTGCGGTGGAAGCCACGCCACAGCGGACTGCCTGCGACCACGGTCCTATGCGGCGGCGGCCGCCTCGAGAAAGGAACCGAGCAAGGACAACGTGGTCGCAGAAACGCTGAGCATACCAACTGTCCGGACGCCTGTTGCCGACGCGGACCTTACGACCAGCAGCCCGAGGGAGCCCGAGCCCACCCCCGCGACGGAAGTGCCCGTGAAGGAGCAGCTCGAGGGGACGCCTTCAAACGAGGTGGAGCCGTTCGGTGCTGTTTTCGCGGAACCCTTGCCGCCGCTACCCCGCACAGCTTCCTTCAACACCGAGAGCAGCAGCGGCGATGAGTCGAGCGTGGCGTCGGGCGACCTGGTGGACGTACCGGACAAAGTCACGCCGCTTCGCCTGACAGGCGACTTGACGTGCGGCCAGGTGTCAGGAACGACGACTCCTGGAGGTGCGGACGACGCGCGCTTCCCGTCACCAGCCAGCCACACCCTCCCATCGGCGACCCTGGCGTCGGCATCGGCTACAGCGGCGAGCGTCGCCAAGACCACGCAGCAACCGGTGAGCGAGGCCACAAGCGCCGACGGCCCCGAAAACATGGACTTTTCCCGACCAGACTTCAAACGTGCCCACCCCCAATCATCGGAATCCGAAGGGACTGTTAACGAACGTTCTAGCAAAAAAGTGCCGCGCGCGCCAAGCGCCGCCCATGGCAGCGCTCTTTAGGTTGTATGCTATGCCGTCGGTGCTCTTGGCAGTCATGGCGGTTGTGCATCTCCTCTCCCTGAATGTTCGGGGATTTCAATCCGTAGACAGACAGAGAGAGGTGATGCACTTTGCCAGGGCTAGGGGCGTCGACATCCTGTTTTTACAGGAATGCAACTTCCGTACTTCACTTGATGTGCTGAATTTCACCACCCGGTTTTCTGTTTTTGCTTATTTTTCGTTGACTGATTTTCATATGTGCGGTGTTGGTGTCGTTTTTGTAAACCCCTGCCTGCGCGCGGGTGCTCATTGCACTTTCGGGCTGGACGGCCGCACTCTTGCGGTCGACTTCACACTAAACCAGCGGCGGGTACGTGCGTTGGTTGTATATGCGCCAGCACGGCGGACTAGTAGTTCTGATTTTTTTGAGCGCCTCGACTCATTCCTCCTTGATCCCTACCCCACTTTCATCGTCGGTGACTTCAATTGTGTACTTAACATCGACCGTGACGTCCGCGGACAGGGTCATGGTCGCCGTTATTGCGGTGCCCCCGCGCTCCGCGATCTCGTGACTCAGTTCCGCTTGTCTGACGCGTGGGTGCAGCTTCACGGGGATGCCTTTGGAGCGACGTTTGAGAGAGCACAGTCAGCGAGTCGGATAGACAAATTCTATTTTCCACCAGAGCTCGCTTCTTTTGTCGTTAGCTGCGAAGTTCTCGCGTTCCCTGCAGGCACGCCGGTGATTTCCGATCACCACCCCTTGTCAGTCAGGCTCGACTTTGGTGAGGACACCCCACGTACTGTTACGTGGCGCATGGACACGAGCCTACTGGCGGACCCGGAAAGCGTGGCGTCGCTGCGTACGGCGTTGGCAGCATCGGGCAAGAGCTTCGTTGCGACTGATTCATGGGACACACTCAAGGCTCGTTGGCAGGCAACTCTGGTGGCGGCCGGTCAAGACCGCAGACGCCGGGTAACTCATGCACTGAATGACACCCTCAAGCGCATCCGTATAGTGCAAAGGGGAGCACCCTTAACCTTTGCCATGAGCGATTACCTGAGTCTACTTAAAGCACGTTACCACGTGTTGCTCTGCCAGTCATCACGGGCAGCTAGTCGTGCACACCAGCTCGGGCGGCCGATATCAGACCCGGCTGTGCTACGACACGTACGCGCAGGCACGGCAGAGGAATTCGCTCCCGCTACTGTGCCTTTCGTGACACTCCCAGACGGCACCCAAAGCAAAACCACGGCCGATATCTGCACGATCTTCGCAAGTCACTTTTCGAACCTGTTCTCTACGGACAGTTGGCTACATCTTCAAGATGGTTATGACGGGCTTCTACAAAGTTTTTTTGGAAACTTGCCACGAGTAGCTGAAGAGTTGCATGAAACCCTTTGCGCACCAGCCACAAGCCAAGAGCTGCACGCCATCCTGCAGAGTATGAATGTAGCCTCTGCCCCCGGTCCAGACGGCATTCCAACAAGTTTTTATTCAAACTTTTTTTACGAGATCCAAGGAGCGCTCCTGAAGATGGTCAACGGCTTCCTCGCGGATGGGTTACGTCCAAACTCTTTCCGCGAATGTCGCATCATACTCATTCCGAAAGCGGGCGGTGACCCCTCCGACCCGCAAGCATGGCGGCCCATAAGCCTCTTAAACGCAGATTACAAAATAGTCACATCTTTACTGAACACAAGAATGCGGACGATCCTACCTCACCTAATCCACCGGGCTCAAACCAGCAGCGTCCCTGACCGCTCTGTGTTTGATGCATTGGCACTCACTAGAGACCTGTTCACATTTGCCAGCAGGACGGGCTTCAGCGGGTGCTTTGTTTCACTAGACCAGGCGAAAGCATTCGATCGGGTGGAACACTCGTATCTGTTCGGAGTCCTTGAAGCTTTCGGATTCCCTCCGCAAATTGTCAGCAGGCTGCGCTTACTTTACGCAGACCTGAACGCTCGTCTCTCCGTAAACGGCCACCAGAGCGCTCCCTTCTCAGTCACCAGGGGCATAAGGCAAGGATGCCCTCTCTCCCCAACATTCTTCGTGTTGTGCCTGGATCCACTCATCCGGCGCATTAACGACAGCCCATCCATACGCGGCTTCCCTCTGCCTGGCCAGCGCCAAATCAAGGTATCGGCCTACGCCGATGACGTGTCGCTTTTCCTCAAGGACGAGGATAGCTACGCCGCTTTTTCGCGGCTGTTTCTCGAGTACAGCGAGATATCTGGGGCCCTATTGAACAGGGGAAAAAGCAAGGCACTAAGGTTTGGCACCTTCACACCGAACCTTGCGGGCGAGGTGGAGTGGGTGCAGGGAGTGAAAGTCCTGGGAGTAGTATTCCTCGCCAGCGGAGAAGTAGCCCGCGAAACCTGGACTAACCTCCGCACGAACGCTGAGAAACGCCTCTCGGTGGCGTCAACTTTCCGCCTTTCAATGGCAGAGCGCTGCTATATAGTTAAGTCCACAATCCTAGCCGCATGTTTTTTTGTCGCCCGCGTCGCAAACCCACCGCGCACGTTTGCGCGCAGGCTAACCTCGGCCTGTGGCTCTTTCGTTTGGGCGGGCAAAACCGAACTTGTGTCACGAATGTTCATGCGCCTTCCATCGTACATGGGTGGGTTTGGTATACCTTGTATCCGCACCATGTGCAATGTGCTCGCCTTGGGAGGAGTACGAGATCTTGTACGCAACCCAGACTATCCCGGGAGAACACTCCTCACATACTTTCTGGGTACAGCGCGTAACGTGTTTTTTTCACAACACGTGGTTGGCCCTACAGCCGAGCAGCCGCCGGCATTTTTCGTTAATGTGCGTCGCACACTGACGTCGTTGACTGCCAGCGTGCCCGATCTGGATGTTGATGAAACCCCGTCCTCCAGAATGTGTGAAGCACTAACGGTCGCTGCGCTGACCCGCGAACAACTCCAGAAAACGAGACGGGCACGCTGGCGCCAACTGACCTCAGCTACGCTTCCTGCAGATGTCAGGGACTTCGGCTGGCTGCGAGGCTGGCGGGTCCTGCCCACAAGAGACCGCCTTGCGGCGTGGGGCGTGGCGCCCTCCGCCCGATGCCCGCAGTGCGGTCTGCTTGAAACTTTGCAGCACGCAATGTTTGAGTGTGTAGTTGCGCGCACCTTTTGGACATTAGTGTCACGCATGTTTTTAACCCGCCTCGAAGCGCGCACTAGTTCACGCGAACTGTTCACAAATATGCTCTTGTGTGTCGGCATGTTCGTTTTGTGGCGGCAGCGTGGAGTGGCATCCTTAAATGGGCGTCCGCAAAGAACAATGTTCCCAATGTTGCAGCGCCTGCGCACGCGCCTCTTTGAACAAGCATGCATGGACGCTCTGTCAATGAGCGAGGCCGAGTTCTTGCGCAAATGGTCGACATACTTTATCGTCCTGCGCGGCGGTCGAGTATCTGCATTTTTACTGCATTACTGACGTGCTCAGTGCTGCGTCACTGCGCATGTGCTTGACTGATCAG
Source organism: Amblyomma mixtum (assembly GCF_055824585.1). Lineage (NCBI taxonomy): Eukaryota > Metazoa > Arthropoda > Arachnida > Ixodida > Ixodidae > Amblyomma > Amblyomma mixtum. Next base: position 111,173,013 of record NC_143016.1, read on the forward strand.
AGAATTAAGTTCATCTGTTTTGTTTTGTATTTTCTATGTTAAAACAGAAAAAATAAACTTCTCTTTCTACGCCGCCGCCGAGTGGATCAGTTCTTTTGCGGGCTCAAGTCAGCCCAAATAAAGAGCTTCGCTTGCAAGGCTTGTTGCTGTTTTCCTGACTGCTGGACTGTCACTGCAACGTGACATCTGGTGGAGGTGCTGGGTAGCCTTCCATGTTCCGGACACCCCTTACAAGTCGTGACGCCAGCCCTCTGAGTCATTCACCGTAGGACCTGACTCCAGTCTACCATGCAGCCTCTGGAACCTCCAGCCATGACTTACGCCGCAGCAGTGCGCCGTCCTGTACCTCGACGACGGGACCCAAGCCCCTTTCGCCATTAGCCAGCTGCGCTGGAGTGCCGCCCTTTCGCCCCAACTCGCCCGTTCTACGAGCGTCGCACACTGCCTTGGAAATGCGACGAGTGGAGAACACCCGACCAGCGCCGCCCACTATGCTTCCACTGCGGAGAAGCCGGTCACATTCTTCGGTACTGCCCATACAGGAGAATGGGCATCCGAGGGTTCCTTTACGACGCCCCACGACCCCGACCCGGCCAGCGACCAGCCGAAATCAAGGATTTTTTGTGTCGGGAAGGATACTCATCGCCGAGCCGCCTATCGCGTTCTCCGTCGCCATCGTCACCGCGCTAAGGATCTGCTAGCCGAGGCTACGCAGTGCGTGGACGCTTCCCTAGCCCCCGAAGGTTAAACTGAATAAAGCAGCCTCTGGAGGTGACGTTGCTTCTGAGCGCAAGAACTAAGATCCTCCATCGACGAAAACTGAAGACCATGCCCCCTACGATGACGACGACCCCTACGATGACGACGACCCCTACGATGACGATGACTCCTACGATGACGACGACCCCTACGACGACGACGACCCCTACGACGACGACGACCCCTACGACGACGACGACCCCTACGACGACCCCTACGACGACTACTACGACGACAAAAACTACGACAACACCGACGACAACACCGAAGACGACACGGCTAGACTTGAAGCTTTTACCGCTGCCCTTACACCTTATTAGGAACGCTAAAGGACTCTAAGTTCTCGAAGCATTCTCCGTGTTTAATTTCATTTTAAAGCATCGAGACGATGCTTCTTTGGAAGGGGGGTAATGCCACGTATCATTGTAGTGTTTGTTCGTTCACGCTCAAGGCTGCAGGAAAGGGTTGTTATCACTTTTGTTCGTGACGCGAGAAGCGACCAGACTAATCTCGATTGATCGCAGCCATGAAAGGCTGCATCTAGGTTTTTCTAGATTACTGTAGATGATCTTGTCCTGTTATCTGGAAGGTTCCTTGCCGCCTTTAAATTGAGCGATGCCGTGAGCGGCGGACATTCGTAGTTCGACGACTGACGAGCACGTTTGTTCCTTACGCCGCCGCCGAGTGGATCAGTTCTTTTGCGGGCGCAAGTCAGCCCAAATAAAGAGCTTCGCTTGCAAGTCTTGTTGCTGTTTTCCTGACTGCTGGACTGTCACTGCAACGTGACAATATGAATGCTAAGGCTAAGCGGGTATAATTCGTGGTACTAAAGGAGTCTGCTACACGCTTGGCGCTTCTCCGGTAAACCGCAGCCACTGCATGCAGTGAATGGGGTAAATCATGGCTTCTATCCTTCGCCCAAGCATACTGAGGGATGCTTCAAAAAGAAATGCTCAGCCGAAAAAACGCATCTTTGTTTCGTGTTTCTCGAGTCAGTAATGCGCCCCTGCCCTAATGCGCCGTCAATGCCGGTAATATAGATCCGAGATGACAGCTGATGAAACATTTCAGGGAAGGAAAAATTAAATGACGTTCACACCTTATTTTTGGCCCTCCAAAGAGGTGGCGATATTCTTTGATGTGCTTTTCTGTGGACGTCGAGCGTGAACTATACTGAAACTCCGACCAGGACGATCCGCCAAGGTTTGTGTTTGAGCACCACGCGCGCTAAGTAAGAGGGTCGAAAAACGTGTTCATCTTAAACTGTTCTCTGCTTTGGAGTTTTTTTGTTTTGTCAGCATACTAGAACGTAGTGTTTTATAGCTAGCTTTCCAGCTTGGGGAGTTCTTGGCATCTGGAGCATGCTGCGAAAAGCAATTAGGCTTTGCCGGACCATGCAGCGGTAGAGTTCCGTCGTTAATCTTTTCTCCTAATGACCGAGAGCTGCGCAACGGCTGTCATCGCAACGAGGCAAAACGTTTTGGTTCCGGATCGTTTACGTTCAGCAGTCCAGTCTAGGGCTCGTCGCGGTACCTGCTTTTTTAGACTCATGTTTGTGGGGACTCTATTATTACATTGGTTAGATTTAATGCGGCAAGATATACTGATTACAAAAGAGCGCATGACTAAGGGATTAATTTGATAATGAAGAAAAAGAGCAAAACATAATCCGGTACATCTTGCTGAATGTTCGAAACATTTTTTGAAAGAACGTGGGACGCATGACGAGTCATCGCATCAGCAAAACAATTAGAAAAATACGTGCTATAAGAAGCCCCAGAAGAAACCGCACTTAATCTGAAGAATAAGTGACCGACATTGCGTCGACCCAGATCTTTTAAAGTAAGTTTGTTGCAGTAACGTTTTCCATGTTTCTATCGCGTTTCGGAAAGATTTGGCATGGCACCGGAAATACCATGGACTTTTGTCTCCATACGCTGCTGGGCAAAAAAGGCAGCTTTGAAGGACAAGAGCGAAAGTTTGAAGCCACTTAGAGAAATAGTAATCCGCATGTTGGCATAATTGCGACGCGTTGAGTCGGTACTTCCTCGCGTAGCGACCTCCTGACGACACTGTTCTTCTCTCCATGGCCCGCGCCGGACGCGGGAGATTTAAACATCGCGGTTTCAATTGGTGATTGCGCCGCTGTTTTAGCCAAAATCGAAAAATTTTGCGGAACAGGCGAAGGAACCAAACCGAGCGAGTTAGCACGAAAAACACGTAAGAATGCGCGCGAAGACGAATAATGCGATCGCGAAGCTGCGTTTAGGGAAGATCACAGAGTGGAGGAACGCGGTCGCATGTTGGAAGAAATTCGAAGATGCGAGCAGACAGACAGACAATAAGTTTTATTAGTTGAGTAGAAAGGATGGAGCCCCTTATGACGATGCAGGTCAAGCCACGGCGACAGTCAGCCCGTTGGACGAGCCGAACCTGGAGGCCCAGCTCCGAGCTTTGAGCGCGGTCTCCGACTGCTCCTCGGTAATGATCACGGGGACGATGTGAAGCTGTGAAAATGTAAGAAGTGAATTTTCTCGAGACACATCTGAGGCTGACGGCCGAACAGACACATAGGTCGCAGTTTAAAGACAGAAATGTAGAGTTGTAAAGAAATCACGAAGATAAGCTTGTTATGCTTGCTTGTTCACGTCCCGTAGGAGGATGTGGGAGATATGAATTAAAACGAAATGCTACAAAGAAAAAGTTATCTACACCGCAAAACAAACATTAAGTGGGGCAATGAAGTTTAGATACGAAATGAGCAGAGCAATCTCGGTAAATCAGATGCTGAAGATGTGAATGCGACTGGGAAGTCTCCGAAGCAGATACGACGATTCAGACCGCAAGCTATGCAGTGATAGCCGCAAGCTATGGCAGTGATATCGAAGGTGCAAGAGAGGAGGAATAAAATATTTGGAGCCATTCAGCATTGTACAAGAGAGAAGTTTGGACGAAAACGCACTTCGGGATGATGAAGCAAACAAAAACAAGTTACAGGTCTAATAAAACAAAAAAGTCAGTGAAGTAGAGGTCGAGAGAGGAAAGCTTAGAGCGAATTACTAAAAAAGGGTCCATTTGGAGTACAATTTTAAGCATTTGCGTGACTGAAAGTTAGATAGTCGGCATGGTGCGTCGGAATGGCCCAGTGGCCCAGGTAGCACATGACAGCGGGCCAATATTGGGATACTGTTGGCAAAGCATGGCCCTAAGTAGCCCAGAGTTCGCAATGAGTTTGCAATATTGGCTGGACCGCTTACTGCCGCATCCAATGATGGCCCTGGTTGTCCATCGCTTCCCCAATACTGGCTGTGCGATTACAAAATCCTGGCTATCGTGGGTCAGGTTAGCCAGAATTTTCCCACTCTTTGCCAATGTCGGTTGTGCCATCACAAACTCCTGGCTATCATGGGCCATGTTAGCCAGAGTTCCCCCACTGTTTGCCAGAATTGGCTATGCTATTTAAGAAAACTGTCTATTTTATTTATTTCTTTATTCAATGTACCTACAGCGCCCTCAGATGCATTATTGTAGGGGGGGGGGTGAGTACATTAACAGTAAAATTCAATACAGCAAAATAGAACACAACAGAAAAAAGAAGCTACAGACAAATGTGAAGAACTTCCAATAAAGACAACAGCGTTCTGATTACACCCCGAGACGCCTTCAACAAAAATTGTCAACAGGCGCCTTCAACAAAAATCAAATAAGTTTCATTTGATTAAATTTTTTGAATAAAAAATTCACTTTTTTTTATTCGCTTTAGGAATTCACTGCCGCAGTGCGCAGCTGGTGTCTGCTTCATGGAGATCGCGATACAAATGTAATAGATTAGCGCAAGTGCATTCGCTAAACCGAAATTGTGCTCAGTTTTGGCAACGTCCAGAAACGAAGCAGTCGCCTCGTAATTTCGAATTATGCGTTGCGCTCGTGAAATATTAGGCGGGTGCTTCATAAACGCACGCGGACACATGCTAAGCGATTCCTACGCTTCCCTACGTCGTGCCCTGTGATCGCGCCTTTCCCGTGTTTTCTGATTTGCTATTTCCTTTTTTTTCTGCAAATCGCAGTGTTGGAAATTGTTGTTTTTGTCCATTTTATTCTTCTGTTGCGTAATTTGCATTGGGGGCTATATAGCTCTTGCTCACGTCTTTGCATATTTACTGGCAAGTTTTTTTTTTCTTTCGAACATCACCTTTATTGATGAAAACCATCGAAAGTAGTTGCGAACCACAATTCAACATGCATTTGTTTGTTTTTGCTTTTTTGCGCGAAACTTCCACACCAACAAATAATTTGAGGATTCTTCGACAACCACTGAATAAATGGACTGACAACTGGCGTTAGACGCATGTTAACCTAGCTGGTTTGGCGCATGTATGGTACATGAAACTATGAAAGAGCGCGCATTCTGCTTGGATATTTTTTTGCTTTATATTTTTGTTATTATGTGGTAATATTTTAAGCTATCTTGAACTAACAGAAGCCACATCATACGGCCCCACAAAATACGCGAGTGTCTCAAGTCGTTTTGGCGAAATGCATCTTGAAGCTCTAAGTTTGTCACTTCAAAATTTTCAGGCTTTTGATGCAGCTTTGTAGCAATACTTTGACGCTTCCGTGTTTCCCATCCATTTGTCTCTTGTAGATATTGCTTTCTGTACTGCCTGTGGCCATGTGACTCATTCTCCAAAAATTCCAAACCCTTTTCACGTGTTTTGGCTTCTTTCCCTCTCTCTTTCAAGTCTTCAAGTCGAATATCTCCCCACCTGTTCTCCCGGCCGTGCCCTTTTCCAGGTAGCGGGCTAACCCCCCACCCCGCGAAGCGCTATTTTTTCTTTTTGGTTGTCACTTTCTCAAAGCTGTTTTCCCTCGCGCGCAGCTACGCGCTTCGCTGTTCCTCCACCTCCCTGTCTCCACCTTTCAGCTCGAGGACTTTTCTCGGAACCACAAAACCTGTGTAAAGTAAAATGACTCTCCCCTCCAGCCAACCCCCCCCCCCCCCATCGTCTCCACTGCTCGTCTTGGAACCACAATAAGAATCACAATAAGACATTCTTGACTGCACGGCGGAGCTCAACCCCGTACACAACCAACGCGACGAAAATGCATGCACACTCGAGCTAGCACCGTTCATAGTGTGTGCACGCGAAAAGCCACAATCATATATTAGGAGAGCTCCGACGCTGTTCGTACCGCCTGCAAGATCTTATTTGTAAGTACTAAAACTCTTTTATCTTGATATACGTCTGGAAGTTAAAGTGGTTTTTGTAGTAAATGTTGCTTTGACTACATGCGCCTTTATTTTTTCGGCAGGAGAAGAGAGCGAGCCAAAAAGCTCGAGGACGACTTCTGTGTACCCACTCTCATTGCGAAATGGCTTGCTTGACGTCGTGCGCAGTGCAATTGTGGCCGAATGGTGAGAATTTAATTTTTCATCTTTGGTGAGATGAACTCACTAAAGATTCACTACTTTGGCTAACAGCGGGTTTGAACTCATATGACCTCAGATAGGATGCATTCGGGAATATGTCCTTTACCGCTTATGCACGACGGAAATCAGATCCGCTTAATTAATTTTCCACTGCAGACCAGTTGGTAAGGATATGTGTAATACTTCCGTACTGTTTCTTTTTGCCTTCTACACTTGCAGACTCAATAGAAAATCCGCCATTTCTGGTTAAAGCTTTTGCCCAAGTTCTCTCGCAACGAAAAAGGGCATTACTCTGGACTATCAGACTAGTATTTTTGTGTGGTTTCCAAGTTGCAGTTTCGAATCCAATTATAGCATGCATGCGAAGCAACTAAGGTAAAACAAAGGTGCCCTGAATTCCTTGCGTTCAGCGTATTTCGTCAAAAATCACAAGCCGCATTTTTAACCCCATTAAATAAAGCTAATCAAAAATGTTGTTTTCACGTCCATGTGGAAGAGACGCTACAGCCTGTGCATATTTACTTGAATAAAAAATTAGCTCGCAATTTAGAGATACGAGTTATGATATTAAAACAAAATAATACATTAATATGTTTTCAATATCACATTAATTTGCTTATCTCGCATTGAATGTATTTACTGGGAGTGCGACACGACGCATTAAACTAAATTAAACCATTTGGTATAAGGGAAGTTTAGTAAATTAAATTCAACTTTGTGCAACTAATGTGGTGCTGGTTCTTAAGAATAAATTAAAAATTATCCTGTAAAATATGTTGCTAGTGTCTTCACGATGTCTGTGTTTCACAAAATTCGGTGTTATTTAATCATTTTTTTTTTGTTCTGTGATGACCATAATTCAACTTACCGTGACATCATGCATCTTTTTGCAGGCTTGGCGCTTCGTGAGGCCATCGTGAGGCCATCACTTCGTGAGGCCATCGAATTTCTTTGAATGCAGTCCGGCAGCCCTCTTGCAAGTGGAGTGCAACGATTACTTCGGATATGACTGATCAGTTCACTGGAGGACAGCTCCGTTGAGCGCTTTATGAATGCCTTAGCCGTGCCGCAGCAGCTTGCCGAGATGCTTTGTCCAACCTGATCGGCACGCACCAAACATGAAAATAAATTTTTTCCCACAACCTCTGCCACCGTGCTCTTGGGCCCCCTGTCTTTACTCCCCACGGTGGTTGGTGGTAGCGCAAACCATCCTGTGTGCGCTAGAAGCGTGATTCTTGTAACTCTAAGCAATAAACGGGTCTTTTTTCTGGAATTCTTTCGCACCCTCATTTATAAATCTTTGCTAGGTAGAATGGTATGTATGTACATCCATCCACAGTGCCGGTCATTGGCGAGTGGGTTAATTTCATGTGCCAGCGTTCGAAAGCTGGATGCCATTATTCGAAAACTGGCTACCAATGTCTGAAAGTTGAAAGAGTAGAAAACTGAGCTAGTTGGTTCATACTTCTTGGTGGGAACAGCCGAAATAACAAAACGCAGACACAGAAAGGAACACATAGAACGTAGACGAAGCTGACTGTCAACTAAAATTTTATTGAAAAACCCGGGCTTTTTGTTTCCTTGTCAAAAAGATCTTGCTTTTATCTCCCGTGGGGCTCGTTCAAGAAGGATATTTCTTTTCTGGATAGAGAGATTGATGGTGTACTAACGCAGTGGTTCCTTATGTTCATGGATTGACCCACAACCTAATGAAGATTGGCAAGAGGCACGGGGTCCGGGTTGTTTGCTCTGCACCGAACAAGGCAATGAGCATGTGTGCTCGAGTCAACAGGCAAAAGAAGCAGCAATGCCAGATCGCACACCGAACAAGATTCAGCGAGTGTGTTAAAGGTGTGGTTTATAATATCCCTCTGGCTTGTGGCAAACAATATATAGGGCAGACGGGAAGGTGCCTTAATGATAGGATAAGGGAACATGCATCATCGCTATCAGGTGCCCCAAGCAGCAATCTAGCCCTGCATTGCAGAGATTGTAAAGAAAACAAAAAAGGCAAAAAAGTGCGCAAGTGTGAGCCCAAGTTGCATGAAGTTCAAGTCATGAAAAGGTATGCAGACCAAGTGACACGTGAGATCCTTGAGGCATTGGCGATACGGGAAACAGGACAGCGGTGCGTTAGTACACCATCAATCTCTCTATCAAGAAAAGAAATTTTCTTCTTGAACGAACCCCACGGGAGATAAAAGCAAGATCTTTTTGACAAGAAAACAAAAAGCGCGGGTTTTCCAATAAAATTTTAGTTCACAGTCAGCTTCGTCTACGTTCTATGTGTTCCTTTCTGTGTCTGCGTTTTGTTATTTCGGCTGTTCCCACCAAGAAATTTAAAAGTTGGATGCCAGTATGAGACCTTTGCTGGCCCATGCTGCAGAACGAGCATCGGGACTGCGTTGGCCGCTTGATCGGCCGAGCGTTCGCCCAAAACTGGCATGAAAGTAGGTCCAATGTGTAAAGTGGTAGCGCTCGGCCCAAATGCCAGTGTAGGACCGATGTTCGTGCCAAGTTTTGCAACACTTGCCCGACGTCCGGCCAATGTTGTTGTGCTTCCTGGGGGGCTGCTCTCGAGGCTGATCGGAAATGAAGTTGGCCATCAGGTGAGGTTGAGAGGGTAGCCGTAGATACTTACGGTTGGTACACGTTTCAATGTTATACTAGTTTCATTTGAGTACCGAGCTCGGGTAGCACTTCTAGTGTGGAGTAGGGGGGGGGGGGGGGGGGGGGGGTTGGAGGGCTCATATTTGCAGGATGAATTTCTTGAATTTTCATCGCCGCTAAAAAGGGGTCCAAACTGTTTTTATGCGAAGCGTACTAAAATAGCCCAACCCAGCTCCTCGAGCGCGGCGGTGTCGTTACCATTGACCTTTCGTGACCTCCCTATCATACCACGTGAAGCATGACGTCACAGCAGATGAAAAACGGGGGCCCAACTCGCGCCGTCACGCGAGGCGTCGTGACGAAGGATGACCACGTGGTGCGTGACGTCACAGCAGATGAGAAACGGGGGCCCAGCTCGCGCCGTCGTGCGAGGCGTCGCGACCAAGGAAGACCACGTGACGCGTGACGTATCGACATAGGAGAAACGGGGCCCCAGCTCGCGCCGTCGCGCGAGGCGTCGCGACCAATGTGTTTCCTGCTTCTGCCGCTAGGTGCGCTGTAGTGAACACGTGATGCTGGAGCGGCGGTATACAAGGGGGTGCGCCTGCTTCTGCTAGGCGTACACGGGATAGAGATGCCTCCTGGAGACAGGGCTGCTCGTTGGAATGAGAAGCAAAAGTTGCGGCGTGCTACAGAGACTGATGAAGAGCGTGAAGAACGTCTAGCCAAGCGGCGTGCTCGATATGCAACCCGGCGACAATATGCTTCGCATCTGACTAGGCTTAACCTAAGCTAAGCCTCAGCCATTTTTTTCCATAAATATTTCTTCGGAAAGGCTGAACTGCATCTCCATGCCCCCAAGTTTCTCTTTAATCCTCTTCTGGGCTGCAGATCGATATTTTGAGTGAGCAAACTTGCCATTATAATTGAGAGTCAGTTATAAAAGATCACAAAAGCATGAGGTAAACAAGTTCGCCTATCCAGGCCTACTCATTCTTGTGCCACGCACAGCCCTGATTTGAACAAAAAAGCAGTGAACCGCAAGCAACCATCACTTAAGCCTGAAATGCGAAAAGTTCTATTAAGCCAGAGCCAAGGCATGCTGACCAGAACGAGTATAGTGGGTTGTAAAAAAATATGAAAGTGAAAATTCGCTTTAACAATATTCGGAGGTTCAGAGAGGTGATTTAGACATGAACGCAACCTTGTGCTGTATCGCAGGAGCTCCAGATAGGAGAGCTCCAAGTGCTGAGTTGTGGCAATGGAATAAATTTACTCTATACATGCCTACCTAAACAAGGAAAAACTTTTCTAATTACGCAGGGGAGGCCAGAAAATTGTTGTGTCGGAAATTGGAAAGTATGTGTTTCAGCACCAGATGAGCACCGATGAAACCCTTCTCTGTTTTATTAAAGAAGGAAATAAATAATACAAATTCCAACGTTGCCTTCATATTTTACTAACCCTATTTCTTTGTCCATAAGCTACATGTTGTTGTTTCAAGGGGTCTGGTTTAGAGAAAGGAACTGCGCAGCATTTCCCTTCTGTAGTAACTAACATCCATATATGCACTTGCAGCTCAAATATGTACATATACTACCTGCACAAGGTACTGGCGCCGCTCGCCGGCAGAACACCCACGCATGTACAGAATTCGCGGCATTTCGTCCAACTTGTCTCGAACCTTACAGTGGAGGAAGACGAAAGCCTAGTCTCGTTTGACGTGGTGTCGCTATTTACCTGCGTACCGGTTCCCCTTGCTGTGTCCGTTGCTCGCCGCGCACTCGAAAACGACCAAACGCTGCACGAGAGAACTCCACTCAACGTCGATGAGGTATGTCGCCTTCTCGACCTCTGTCTGCGCAGTACCTTTTTCACCTACAACGGAGAATTTTTCAAGCAAACAACCGGAACTGCTATGGGGGCATCAATTTCAGTCACAGTGGCTAACCTAACCATGGAAGACGTCGAAAGCCGGGCCCTCTCCTCCTTTAATCCCAAGCCAAAGTTATTCCTCCGTTATGTAGACGACTGCTTTTGTGTGGTGAAAACCTCAGAGATAGAAAACCTCCAGAGTCATCTAAATTCAGTTGAACCGGCCATACAATTTACTGTTGAACATGAACAGCAGGGCAGCCTGCCTTTTCTGGATGTCCTACTTACAAGGCACGACAAAGGCCTGCAGTCCTCGGTGCACAGGAAGCCAACCCACACAGGACGGTACCTACATTTCGATTCGAACCATCCCATCCCGCACAAAGCATCTGTCGTGACGTCATTACTGAAGAGAGCCGACTCCATATGTTCCTCAAGTGAAGATAAAAGGAAGGAGAAGAACCGAGTCATTTCTGACCTCCAAAAGAACGGCTACCCAAGCTCATTCATCCGGCGCATTATCAGGAAACAAGAAAGGCAAAACAAAATCCGGTCTATTATTTCCTCAGACGCATGCCAGAAGCGGAAACGTGTTTGCATCCCCTACGTGAGAGGCGTGAGCGAGACGCTCGGTCGCATTCTCGGAAAAGAAGGGGTGCTGACAACGCACAAACCGACCAGCACTATCGGTCGCCTTCTCCCCCGCCCAAAAAACCGGCAGCCCAGAGAAAAGGCCCAGGGCGTCGTGTACAAAATTCCGTGTTCCGTCTGCCCGGCGTCGTACATAGGGGAAACGAAGAACTTCGCGGAAAGGATGAACCAACACAAAGCGGACGTCCGTCACATGAATCGTCAACGCAGCGCCGTGGCCGAACACTGTGAAGGGTGTGACCACCCAATTGACTTCGACAGCACCATTGTATTGGAAACGGAAGCTAACCCACGCAGGAGGCTTCTACTCGAGTCGTGGCACATACAGCAAACACGAGAGAATGTTAATCGTTCCCTGGGGACTCTCCCCTCATCCTACGTCCATGGGCTGCGGCCATTGACCCGCAGGTCCTCCACACAGGGGCTTAAAAAGCCAAGCTGCGCTCGCCCGTAGTCACACCGTGAAGAAGGGGCCGAGCCGGTCCCGAAACGTCGTGTTTTTCCTGTATTTTACTTGGTTGGCGTCACTTACCTTCTCCTAACATTAAATTTCCCAACCAGACAGACTTCTGTCGAATGTTTTCTTTTGAGTCTATACGTGGTCTCTCATTGCCAAGTGTGCGTTCCTTTCGGGCGCAGTTAAGTGTCGACGCACGCTTTGAAAGTAGAGGACGGCCAGTCTCTGGAGCGCCACGCTTGGTCACTCTGTAGTTACGTTGTAATGTGCCGCGGTAGTGGCACCGCAACCAACCTACTAAGGCGTGCCTGCCATAAATCCCTACCACCGACAAATATAGCAGTCGCACACAAATTTGGCGAAAGTGGCCACATAAACAATGCGTTTGTCGACGTTCTGGGGAAGCCTTGTGAGAGCTGGACAGTGCGAGAGAGAATCGGCCACCCTCGACTGCTACGCGGAAGAGCTTGGATCGCTCACGCATCAATAGCGGCGATAAATGTGACCGACACTATAAACGGCCTTGGATGGTTTGTAGCAGCACTGAACACAGGCGCAACTACCGGAGAAAATACAGGAAATCATGAGCCGCAAAGGAGCGACACCACGTGCGGTTCAGCTTCCTGCTGTTAAGGCAAACAGACTACGTTGTTCATGTAAAATTATAGATATTTGTAGCGCAACCAGGACAGAAACACAAAGAAAGGTTGGTTGGTTTATGGGGTTTAACGTCCCAAAGCGACTCAGGCTATGAGAGACGCTAAACACAAAGAAAGAAAGACAAACACGAGCACTATCTACATCACTGTGATCTTGAAAGAAACGAACAATATCAGTGGAATTATTTAGCAGGAAGGGGTCACTTATATCGAGGACATTCAAAACATTTAAAAGGAATTTACTAACACAGTGCTGCCACGTGCCACCTTCATTAACAATGGTACGAAACGGAGCATCCAGTTTATCTGTTTTAACTCTAAGGAAACATGCAACGCGGCACTTTCACTGGCAGATATATCTCCTGCAAGGCCCTGAAGATCTAAGCGCTAGCAAAACTCGACTGCTTTAGTATTTATTCCAGTATGCCCTTTTTTTCACACTAGTGAAATTTGTTCACAGCCAATGTGGCTTTTTCCTTGTACAAGGAACTTGGCAAGGCAACAAAGCCACCGATCTTATCTGCCTGCAAAAGACAAAGAAAATTTTGCTTAAATAATTTCACCACCTTCTGCCAATGATCCTCAGCACCATTAAGTCCAGACTTTTTTACATTGTTGTCAGGGCAGTCTAGTCCTTCCAAGAGACACCGTTCCTGGTCTTCCTGAGGAGCCTTCTTTGCTACCCTCCGATTCAAGGCTGTGAGCCTGTGTGGAGGAACGGAAGGCTCCAGCCCAAACTTGGGACCCTTCTTAAGCAGGCTTGATATGCTGGTAGGAATGGAAACAGAACCCGTGACAATTGGCCTCCTCTTTGGTGTTCAGACTTCTTCGGCTTCCCTAAGGCTCCAAGAATCTATCGTAGGTTGTGGTTTCACCAGAATTCAGTCAAGCGTGCAGCTTGACTGGCTGAAGATTTCCCCTTTTGCTCAGTACCAAGAATGGTTAGGAGAAAGGAGATTCTTCTCCTTGAAATAGGAAGCTGCACGCTTGACCGAATTCTGGTGGAACCACAACCTACGATGGATTCTTGAAGCCTTGGGGAAGCCGAAGTGGAAGTCTAATTGTCATGGGTGGGGCTTCCATTCCTACCAGCATATCAAGCCTACTTGAGAAGGGTCCCAAGTTTGGGCTGGAGCCTTCCGTTCCTCCCCGCGAGCTCACAGCCTTGAATCGGAGGATAGCAAAGAAGGCTCCTCAGGACGACCAGGAACGGTGTCTCTTCGAAGGACTAGAGTGCGTTGACAAGAATGTAAAAACGTCTGGACGTAATGGTGCTGGGAATCGTTTCCAGAAGGTGGTGAAATTATTTAAGCAAAACGACCTCTGTCTTTTGCAGGAAGATAAGATCGGCGGCTTTGTCGCCTTGCCAAGATCCATGTACAAGGAAAAAGCCACATTGGCCGTGAACAATAATTTCACTAGTGCGAAAAAAGGGCACACTAGAATTAAGACTAAACCAGTCGAGTTTTGCAAGCGCTGAGATTTTCACGGGCTTGCAGGAGATATATCTGCGAGTGAAAGCGGTGCGTTGCATGTTTTCTTTAGTTAAAACAAATAAACTGGACGCTCCGTTTGGTACCATTGTGAATCAAGGTGGCGCTTGCCAGCAATGTGTAAGTAACTTCCTTTTTTTTTAGTTTTGAATGTCCTTGATATAAGTGACCCCTTCCTGGTAAAGAATTCTACTGATATTGTTCGTTTCTTTCAAGATCACAGTGATGTAGATAGCGCTCGTGTTTGTCTTTCTTTCTTTGTGTTTCTGTCCTGGTTGTGTAACAAATATGTATAATTTGACACAAGTCCAACTGGGCCAACGTATAATTTTCTACGTTAATCTTGTAGATGTCATACAAGCGATCGAAGATTTCTTCTGTTTTCTTACAAACAAAAGAACGCAACACAGTTTCATAGCGGCAGTTAACTTCGGCATCAAACCAGCTGAATCAATCCGGATGACTGTGAAATGTGACCGCTTTTATGTGAATCAATCACTGAGAAGGAATCACAGCAGTGACGTGTAGTCATATGCAGCAGTGATGTGCACAGCAGTAAACATGTATGAAGTATAAATTAGGAGCATAGCATGGTATTCAGCCTTCGTCTGCAGCGGCAGATCGGCCTTGGCGCAGACTGTTGGTGGCGCGCACTGAGCCTTCATTCAATACTTCAGACTAAAGCTAACTGGAGATGTGCATAGCTCCGAACGTTGAGCGCCTCAGGTAAATTGCTCGAGGAGCATTGAGTTAATATCATCGTAAAGTTTTTTTTCCATTCTCATGCGGATATTTGATACGTAAATCTAAATCTAATATTTTAGCCAGTTCTTCCTCATTGGAAGCGGTGTCACCTGTAAGAAACATTGTACAAATCTCTGTGTGTGTGCAAAAACTCGGTACAAAATCATTCAGTCACTTTCATTTAGTCTCGAAGGGCAGAGCTTCCATCAGAATAATGGTTTCGCACTGATAAATAAACAAATTTGACTTTTTGTTATGCAACATTCTACGCAATGCGGAGTGTACCAGAATGCTCGTGCCGCTCATCCACAGCGGCCAGTAATAGACAGCAATCATATTGTCCTCTAGTCGTGTTGCTTTTTCGTCTAGTGGACCGTTAACTGCGGTTACAGACAGCGCCTTATATACATCGTTAAACAAGACAAACTACACGGCATATGGCTGGTAGTATATTGTGATGAAACCTGGGGAACACATACTTTATCATCCGCTGTTTGCCACTAGAAAAGCCGCAAAGCATACACCACGTGAGCTCGTTCCAGACAAATACATTAAGGCTATAGACATCGTAAGAACCGGTCGTAACTCCTGCAAGAGAGAATAAATCGCATCAGCAGTAACTGCTCATCTACTATTCATAGCAAATAACATGCCTCAGTGGACGGCTCGAAGACTTGATGGACGGTAATGGCACGTAGTTTCCGTGTGCTTCTCTTGTTTCACGTGCCTCCTGCATGATGTATAGCGGCGCTACGCCGCAGTGTCGTCAGCGATAGCAGCGGGCTGCATTCCCTAGCTATTAAATACGCATAAGGTCACGCCGGGATTCATATCAACCTGCGGAAGTATCCGGTTCCTTGCGGACGGGTGCAAGATATGGGCTCCTGCTGGCCGTTCATCGATGCAGAACAAGATTCAATATTAATAACTGTTAACTCCAGCACGACCTGGGCGCTTATAAGAGGTTTTGTGAGCTCAACAGACGAAAAGCACATTTAATGTAGTGCCAATTTTTAAATTAGACGCTAACTCGGCTTTCATCACACCTAAATTATGCAAGCTGGTGTATATTAGTAAATCGACATTATATTATTAAATCTAAAGATAGCCTCACAACCTTCAAATAGCTAATTAGCTCTATAAATAGCTTCCCTTAAAGAATATTATTCCTAACAAATTTTCAAATATGTCCAAGAACTGTAAGCTGAGCTCTTTTGTGGAAACTGACTTTTTCCTTTCAAATTTCACTTTCCGATATTTTGATATCGTACCCAAGCAGGAGCATCTAAAGTGTAAATAAACAGTCAAGAAGGGATTTATTGTAGTGGCCCCTGAGACCACGAAGATGAAACGGGAAAATAAAAGTGTTTGTTTTGCAAGGAAGTATAGCGTTAACTGCTTCACAACGATATAAACATATATTTCTCACGGCCACTTTTGTTCCCTGCACCCAATCGCTTCGGTAATTTTGACAAGCGTATAAAAAGCGCAACAACGGAACGCGGCCCACATTGTTGCTTGTTCAGCTGTATTTAAATGCAGTGCGCTTTAGTCAAGCCTCTATATGTCTCAGTGGGCTTCACGCGCCCTCTTTAAGTTGCGCAGAATAGTGGACTATATACACTCTTAGTCTACTTTGACTTCTCAGACACAGAAGGGGGTTCTGACAATAGAAAGCGTGCCATGACTTCAGGTGGCGTGAGACTGTTTTGTCAAAAAATTCGATTTTCAGATTTTGTGACCATCTGATAGAGAATTTTTTCTTTACAAAATATTTATTCATTTATTTATTTATTCAGAGATACCTGCAGCGCCGGAAGGCATTATTGCAGGGGGTGGGGGGGGGGGCGTATAACGAAATCAAGCACTATAAGTGCGGTAGTCAGTAGATGAGACATTCAAACAACACACGGAACAGCCATAAAATACAGCAAAATCAGGCACACACACGCGTACGTTAATGATACAAAGTTAAGATTAAGTGATTCAATTAATAAGAGCACGAATAAAAGCAGGAAACGCTCCAGCAGATGTGCAGTCAACGACATTTTTGGGGAGTTTGTTCCAAAATGATATGACATGCGGAAAGGAAGAGTTCTGATAAACGTTTGTTCGACATTTGATTTCACGCACTTTAAAAGCATGATCAGAACGTGCAGATACAAAATGTGGCTGATGTGCATACAGAGTTTGTCAATCTCGGTTTTGCTGAAATAGATGCGATAGAACATCTCTAGTTTACTGCGCATGCGCCCAGTACTGAGAAGTTCCCAGCCAAGAGATTCCTTTACTGCTGAAACGCGGTATCGAAAGTCGTAATCATTAGCGACAAAATGGGCTGCACGGTTCTGTTCGTGTTCTAAACCATTCGATAATGTAATCATACATGGATGCCGCACTACTCTAGCATACTCAAGAATAGGTCTGATGTGTGTGAGGTGCAACATTTCTTTTGTATTTGTTGGGGCTTTATGGAAATTACGCCCGAAGAAATTCAACCTTCTGGATGCTTTGCCTACCACCTATTCAGTGCGGGTTCTCCATGTCAGGTCCTCGCTCAAATGTACACCGAGGTACTTAAATTCACAAACTTTTCCAAAAGGAGTAGAATTTAAACAGTACAAAGAGTTTATTTTGTTACGTTTTCGTGTAAAAGCAACATATTTACATTTATTTCAATTCAGCGTCATTTGCCACTTGATGCGCCATCGATGGATGCTGTCTACATTTTGCTGCAGGGTGCGAACATCATGTTCTGTGACTGTTGGGCTGTACACGACGCAGTCGTCTGCGTACAAGCGGAATTTACAGGAAATGTTCACGACAATATCATTAATATAAATTAAAAACAACAAAGGCTCTAAAACCGACCCCTTAGGTACACCGGAAGTAACATCTGCAGAGTGAGATGTAACACCATTAATTACAACACATTGTGATTTATCGGAAAGTTAGTCTCAAATCCATTTAATTACATAGTGGTGGATCCCGAGGGACGCAAGTTTATGCAATAAAAGGACATGCGGTACGCAGTCAAACGCTTTTTAAAATCTAAAAATATGCAGTCAGCTTGATTTCCACTGTCATAGCACAAAATAATACCACGACTGAATTCCAATAATTCTGTAGAACATGAAAGCCCAGATCGGAAACCATACTGTATATTCGCAAAGAAGTTGCTATTTTTGAAGTGTTTTATAACGGCACTGTAGATAATGTGCTCTAGGATCTTGCAGTTTATTCTTGTGAGGGTAATTGGTCGCTAGTTTGAAACCTTAGTTTTGGAGCCACTTTTATGGATTGGAACTATGTTAGCTACTTTCCATTCTGTCGGAAGACAACCAGAGTCTAACGACTTTTTCTACAGCGCAAATAAATAATGTGCTACCACCTCAGTGCATGCTTTCAGAACATACGATGGAGCTCGATCAAGACCAATAGCAGTTTGAACATTACGCGATTGCAGCTGCTTCAAAATTCCATTATACGTAACTGTAATAGGTGACATAGGTATGAAAATAACTTGGGTGGTTTCAAGAGTTCTGCGCAAATGGAAGCGTTAAAAAAAGACCGGAAATAGCGATTAAAACAATAAGCTTTGTCATAATCATCAGTGATGTCAGGGCCGTCAACCGATAGGTGTGGAACGCCAACCTGTTTCCTTCCATGAGATTTTAAAAACTTCCATAGCTGGTTAGGGTTACGCTGAATTTTTTCACCCAAAGAAGCGAAGAATTTATTTTTTTGAATCTTCAATTGAGCTTTGATATCGCGCGAAAGAATGTTCATTGCTTGAAACGTACGTGAGCAACGGCTTTTTGAGTATGAGGTGAGAAGGCGGTGTCGCTTGTTGACCAGTGCACGGATCTTCAATCGAACCATGGCTTATCATTTCGCTGTTTTCAAGACACCACTTTTGATGGCACATGTGTGTCAACCAAAGTTTTGAATTTGTTGTGCAACTCTTCATTGTTAACTTCCGCCATGTTTTCTTCAAGAGTATGTACTCGGTTTAGTAGCCTGTCGAGCGTGCTAGCCATGACATAGTGCTGCACTTTGACGGATTGCAAGTCCTCGAGGAATCTCGCTTGACCTTCCTCTAGCTTATTAAGGGTCCTCAACACATTGTCAATAGTGGCCGCCGACGCATCCTCAGGGCCAGGGTTTGTCAGCACATCTCCCGACACTAGCAACACCCAGCACTGTACGCGCCAGAAAGCATATGGAGACATTTTTGGATTGGGTAAAACAAACCCTTTAGGCACGACACCAAAATAATACATCGGTTTGAGGTACGAAAACAGTATGCATTTCGCATGCAACTGACCTGCGTAAACTGACGTGAGCACATCGAAGAGGCGATGTCGTGCCCCGGACGCCGCACGCAGTAACGCCCCTTATGTAGCTGTACTAGATGTACACTCACCGTCAAAACTAAATGGTTGGCGAGTTTGCAAAACAAAATTAATTTCTTTAAATATAAAGCATAATGGTCCATATTGGTTGGTGAACACTGCAATTCGCACAATCACAATTATGCTGCACATATCTATGCAAGCTTGCATAAAATTAGAGAGCTATGATTAATTTTTTCGCTAAGATTGCCTTCCATTTACTTTTGACGGCACCTGCACACAGTATAAAAATAAAGGAAGACAGATACCCACAAAATATCTGGTGCTCACATCCAACTCGAGCTTACTCCCTGAGTCCATAGAAGCAGGCTACCTCAAAATAAACGTTAGACGTAACATTCCAAATCCACAAAGGCGCTTGAAACGCCGAAAGTACGGTAAGGGTCTCCAACCTGTCGTGGCCACGAAACTTTTGCAAAATGCGCCTCAAAAGAACAAGCTTGCGAAAGCTGTGAAGGAGCAGCACTTCGCTGAGCAAACTGCGAAGGTGATCGCCCCACCTATTCAAGGTCAGGTCCCTCATGAAAGAACGAGAAAGAGATTATTATAATGAAGACAAAACCAAATATCACAGTTTAGGAAGCGCGACGACTCTTCTACGTAAAGAACACTTTCAACTTACCACAGAAAACAAAGTTTGATGACGTGTTGCGCAGGGGCGGTGCCTCACATAGCACTCCGCCATCTGCCGAGGTCGCTTCCACCGAGCCTCTGGCAGGGATATCCACGCCCCAGGCATGGATAGCGAACGCTGCTCTGCCATCATCAAAGCAGGGAGTGCTGGCCCATTGGTCGGCACCCTGCAGGATTTCCGCCCACCGGGGGAGGCCTGACACCAACACACCCGCGGCTTCTCCGCGGTCCTGCAGCCCCTCTAGAGATGTCATGGATGTAACTCCCAGTCTGCCCGCGGCGGACCAGCTCTCTTGAGCGAAGGAAGGCAGAACCCCTATAACGGGCCCGGAAAAGAAGTAAACTTCTTCATTGACCACACAAAATAAATAAACAGCACTTTCTTGGTTTAGTGGGACTGTATTTTTTATTTATTTATTTATTCAATTACCTCACGGGCTCCCATTGGAGTGTTATGTGAGGGGGTACATAATTGGGGTGGGAAAAAAATCAAGTAGAACATGGTTATTTTAACATCGTTATACAAATAACAAGCAACCAACCAGAAAATAGAGCTAAATTGAAAAACGAAATTGAAAAACACACTACAGAACACACTCCAGAAAAAAATAGACTTCAGAACAAAATGCTACTTATTTTTTCTTTAAAAATAACATAATCTGAGATGTGAACAACGTTGTCAGGAAGACTATTCCAAAAAATGATTGCACGGGGCAGGACTGATGAGTTGAATGCAGTGGTCCTTCCCGAAAGGCGTTTAAAACTGAGGTGATTATGCAATCGGTGAGATGTGCGGGCCGGTTTTGTAAAGGGTAGTGTGAAGGAATAATGGCTGTAAACAATTTTATGGAAGAGGCAGATAAGTGCTATTGTTCTGCGAGATTCTAAGGATGGAAGGAATAACAGAGAGGACTGCTCAGGAATTACAATACAATGACAAAGCACACATTCTAGGGCCAATGTTGCCTGTAACTTTGGTGCACAGGGAACCAACTTTGGTGCACAAAATATGAATATCCTGCGGTAATATAAACCATTTCGACATTCCGAAGCGATCGCGAGCATGCAAATACCATCTCAGGAGGCGTCGCAATTGCCAGTTGGTGCGGGGCACGTAGTAATCTCTACGCAAGATTACTGTGCATCCTGCACTGTCTTAATCAAGGTTTTTTTACTTTGTAGTATATCAGATAATACGGTAGAAGTCACAACGTCACCGTTTATTGTGGGTGGCTCTTTTATTCCTGGAACGTTACACACTACTGATATCAACACGCTGAAATTCTTTCCAGCCTCTACATGAAGGTGAAAGACTTATTTTTAAACGGCAATATTTAATAAACCTAAGTGCGACAACATGGAAGTAAAGGTCATTTTGTTAGGAAGAGCACTGTTCGGTGTTAGCGCAATTTTTTGCGCACGCGTCATGCAGTGGGCTTATAAGTGAGGGCAGTAAGAAGTGATACTCCTGAAGCGCACTACTGCCGGCACGCCCAAGCTTGCACGTGCTGTAAACAGCGCAGTTACGGCTTTTAGAGCACCTACTCTAAATTTTCAGAGCCCTTCACAACGGCGTCCCTCATAGCCTGAGTCGCTTTGGGCCGTTAAACCCCATAACCCAAAACCAATCTCCACGCAAGAAACGTAAATATTTGCATATTTTTACAGGTCATTGCTATCTCTGTTCTATTCCTTAAGGAGCTATGATGTGCGCTCTATACGATAGGCATTCTATTAATATATTTGTTCCTCACTATCTGGCGGAAATATTTCAGCCATTTTTGTACACTTATCATACACTGGCCCTTTCCTTGCGGATATTTGGAAGCGGCACATAAGAGGAGCCTGAAAGAACCAACACTTCCTCGCGCGGAATGTTCCTGCACTAATAATGTCCCTTTAGAGCTTCATAGTTCCAGTGTATCCTGAGATGTATTTTAAATTAACATTTTACACAGATCATAATGGACAATTAGCTAACAAGGAAACACGTTTTACACAAAACATGAGTAAGCCGAAAACAGAAAGTCAGGTCAATAAGAGAAAAAAAAACGAAAACAAAAAACAAATATCGCATAAATTTTTGTAGATGATTGCAGGAAATAAGTATTAAGACCAAAAAAGCTGTAAACAGAATAACAGAAGGTTACAGCAAATCTGTGTCAGACCAAGCGCCAGAAGGTTTCTATTCTTATGCAAAAATATTTTACAGCGCTACAGGACGTCTTTGTTGATTGCCGATACGTGATAAACGTTTCTACACACAGGTTTGATTCCTGCACAGTATATACCAGCGATTTCCAGCCGGTCATAAGCGTTTTTACCTATTACCTTCCTCAGGGTGCAGCTCTCCTCAAAAGAAGAAACATAAACTCTTTCTTGTCGATAAATCTAGGCTTGGGAATTTTGTCATGAAATAAATTCCCAAAAGTAGCGCCTCTCCCCAGCACTTGTAAGCAATGTGTGTCTCAGGGATCACTGCGAAGCACAACAAGAGGCCCTGGTGCCGAAGCCTTCCGCGCAGAAACATTAGTAAGCGACAGAGTATTCCCAAGATGATGGATATAAGCATACATGAGAGGGCTAAAAGTGCAGCTCCCCGTTTCCAAAAACAAAAAAAGAAGAGAACATTGGACACACGACCAGCACAAATCTTTCTGAGAGAGGAAAGCTTGCCGGCATTGTTCCTTAATTACTCGTAGCAGTGTGCAGTGTGCAGTGTGCAGAAGACTAGCGAAGCTTTTCTCCTCTTAGAAAATAAGCGCTGTCGGGCAGGGCGTTTTTTTTTCTATGAAGAAGCGAACTCCTGAATGACGCATTTCTTCAGGAAAAACACGCTGCGACCACCTTAGCCACTTGACTACGCTCACCAAGCGGAAATGGGCAAAACGCAGTGTCGACGAGTTTTAGACAGGAAGCAGAGCTGACCAGGAGAAAAATGAACGCAGTGACCCTCACCTTGTAAGCATAAACGAAGATATGGACAACCCATTGGTACTTCAACCTGTTCTACATATGAGCCCGAGTTGTTGCCACACAGTAACGTGGCTCAGTTCGCAGCGAGTACAGAGTGCTGTGTTCGTTTAAAGGGAAGTAGACAGGCCACCTGTCATATGTAAGCGCAGTTACAACCGCCTGGGAGAGGTAAATTTTTACGAAGTTTGAATTCGAAGCCAAATTCAGCGAAAAGTTTTATAACGTTAACAAGAAGTAAGCGTTGCAGCTGAGCTCTCCATGCTGACCGCCATGCCCGCGGAGGCGCAGCTTGGTTGCCCACAAATTGTAATCGAACCTCAAAATTTTATTTCCTGCCATTACTTTTTGAAACTGTTGCCGCTACAGCTACACTTACAATTGCGCACTGAATGAGGACTAGACAAGCGCTGTTTAATTAAACGACCGCATTATATTCCACAGGGTTATTCAACCAAGCAGGCGAAAGTTGTAAAAAAAAAACGTTCAAAAAGCGCAAAGCCACCGCGATTTGCTTGAAAATTGTCTTGCGCTAATGTACCGACACAAAATCTTTGTTTTGTTCTTCCAAATTAGCGCACATAGTGTGCAACTATGCACAGTAGGACGTTAATCATAATTAGAGCCTAGACAGAGATTGCTTCATCGACATCTGCACGTGTAATGTCAAGAGACATGCTAGGCCCATCTGTTCCACGGAGGCATGCTAGTCGCCAGACTCCACGTACTAGCCAGCTGTTTACGTCGAAATCTATCTACCAGCGAGCAACCCGATGTCTGTAACTGCGGGAACGCTCCCGCGATCTGCTCATTAGTTTAATTAGGTAGGCATGTGAGACCACTCGTGTGCGCGGTATCTCGTGGGCCTCGTGTCATTCGCCAGCCTGTCTGCTTTTGTAGGAAATTAGCGCCCGAGTTTACGCTCCATAGCGCTGTACTCAGATGTTGAAACACGGACCACATTTCAAAGTTTCCCTTGACTGAGCAAACGCATACTGCTCATGATGAAGCGTTCTGACATTGACAAATTGTTTCGAACCTTGACGCCGAATGAAGAACGGAAGTTTGCGAATGTCTTAACACTGTTAACGCGTTGGCGAAAATGTCAAATTTGCTTAGCGCGAAAACTAATGGGAAAGTACTGTCGGAGAAATCGAGTACATCTTTCTATGAGGGAGTTCTTGCTGAACAAATTTCAGCTGCTTCTCACTAACAGGGCAATGTTTGTGTTGATGTTCAACAGAAATCGGAATTACGGATGTGCGAATGCTCATTTCTTCGAATTCTTAGAATAACGAATTGAATTGCGAACAACTACCCGTGCCTGCTTTCATTCGCAATAGGATGTTAATTTTCACGTGCTGGAACGTTGTTAGAGATTAATAGATTTTTTGAGTAATAATTACTAACTACAAAAAATGTGAATTGTTACATCTTTGTCTTCATACGTAACGAATTCAAAAAATCAAAATTGTACATGAATTCAACAGTGTTTGTTTAGTCTAAGCACATCATACGAATGCAAAATATTAGAGGGTAGAAACCAGTTAACTTTCAGCTACTCTGAAATCGATGTTAGGATAGGGGCTAGGCTGCTTCTACATCGGTTAATACGTGACATTTGGGTTTTCCTAAAGAAGATAAAAGTCGTCTGGTCGCATTCCTATGCACTGCTTATCTCCGTATACAGCTACTTTCGTTCCGCAACCCACAGCTCGCTAAGAGAAGCCCGACTTGTACTGCCTTGGACCACTATTCGGAACTCATCGTTTAAAAAACAGGATGTATAGAACGCCTTTCGTTTATGGACAGGAAATTGTTATAGCTGGCCCGCCAAGCATTGCTACACCTCCGTCTCAGAGAATAAAAGGCAGATTTGAGCATGCACAACGATTTTTGATGTGCCAACGTGCCTCGTTGCCTTTACGTTGTTCGTAATTGGAAGGACAGGCTGTGAACGCTGTTATCAGGCGACCTGTGCTAAAAACTGTCGCTACCAGACAAAGAATAACCTACTATAGCAGGTAGACAATGCGCGGGATGAAAGAAAAAAGAACTTGAAGCAATGGCCACCACCCGTAAAAAGAGGGCGTTGGTAAAATGCCGAGCGCATGGCATCACTTGTCTCATTCATATCTCGACGCCGTAGCGAAGACCTCTTGTGCTTTACTTTCCGGCAACCCAAAAGGCAATAGATATGACAATCTGGCTTTAAGAGCCAGTACTTCACCCAGTCTAGGCCAAAAAGTGGATTGAGAATACGACAAAACATTGAAAAGACACTAGCGAGCACAGTCGATCGGAATCGGTCGCAGGCTGCTCGCTTCCGGGCTGCAAACTCAATTTCGCACGGAACTGCGAGTTTCGAATCAAGCGGCTCGCATGGTTGCACAAATGGAAATAGAAGGCTCGCTGGATTTCAACGGGATTTCAAAGGGACTGGATTTCAAAGAGACTGGCGCAAACGTTCACAAACAGTGAAGGTGATTTCTTGTTGCTGCCGCATTTCAACCAGTCATCGTCTCCCGATTTCGGCGAACACGCATTATCGCTGCATAGATCTCAGCAGATTTCGGATTACATTCGAAACGCACCTGTTGGATGTTTTTTTAGAACTGTGCTAAGAAAGCTAAGAATATCATATAAGTTCATTATTGTGGTAGGGACAAGTGCATTTCGGAGAGAGGATTTCCCACCTACTTGACCGCTATGGATGATGGAAAGTGTCCCCGCGATGAAATGATACCTAGTCCATAATTTTTGAAAGGCACGCTGATATGTGTGCGCGCTCTCTGTGAGAAAACATGGGTGTAACAGGTTTCAAAATTTGAGCCTCGGTCCCCATCTACTTTCTATTCATGGGAACATGACGTCTGTCCAAGGAAACTTTCGACCAAAGATTTGGCTCTTCAGAGGATGCCACAGTAGCCGCGGATCCTGCTGCTTACATTGTTAGATGAAAGCTCGCAGAGAGATGCAAAGGACACCCGTCACTCACACAAGAGTATTGTAGTAAGACTTCTCGCCCACCAGGGCACACTGTTTCACTTTAATATTTTAAGAAGAGGTAAAGGTAAAGTGTCGACCGCTCTGCGTTAAAATGAACGCAGACCGCACGAACTTAACACATCTGGGGCGAAGGACACGTTTGTGTTTGGCCTGCAATGAAACTGCGCTCATCTACCAGGCGCAGTGCTGGCGCTGCCCTTGTTTCTAGCACCAAAAAGCGTCGGATATCATTACCATCATTACAAGTCGGCAATATTTAATACAACTAAATGGTAGTGCTTCAGGAAATTCTGAATCCGTGATATAAGCTGGCCAGCGAGCAGTAGCTAAACATGCACAAAGATCAGAGAAGGGTTCTCCCTAAAAAAAAAAACAAAAAAAAACAAAGGGGTAGGTATGTCTTCACCGTATTGTTGTGTGCATTTATCCGATGTATATTCTGATTGGACAAACAAGCTGTTCTGGCGAAGGGCAAGGTGCGTTCCCATGCGCACCACTGATTTTGTTGACCGGGTGGTTGTTCATTACTTTCAGTAGCAGAAGGATTTTTTTTAATCCCTTAGTTACTCATTACTTAACTTTTTCAAGGATTATGAGAGCGTTTCTTTAATATTGGATATTAAAATCTCACCCTTTTGAAATGTACGAATCACATTTTACAACAACAAAATTTTTATTCCTTGTGA
The DNA here is from genome assembly GCF_055824585.1 of Amblyomma mixtum. Classification (NCBI taxonomy): domain Eukaryota; kingdom Metazoa; phylum Arthropoda; class Arachnida; order Ixodida; family Ixodidae; genus Amblyomma; species Amblyomma mixtum. Next base: position 111,199,408 of record NC_143016.1, read on the forward strand.
TGTCATTTGGTTACTTTGATGGTCCAGTTTTGTGCAGGCGCAGAGGAGAGACGCTGAAAGTATATATCAGTGATTGGAGCGGTACATTTTCGAATTAAATAAGCTGCACCTTTACGACAGAAGGCGGCATAGTGGTTTCGAAACCTACTACGTTGTACTCATTTAAAACCAATGGATACTCGGCGGCACTCGAGTATCTAAACTAGCACCTATTGGATATGAAACGTCGCCTAGTGATAAGCAGCACTCCTTTTCGTTTGGTTGTCTCTTTAGTTTATTGAAATAAACGGCCCATGTCGTGCGCAACCACCTATTATATCCGACAGGACCACCGCTTAGCGTACCTTTTTTTCTTGTAGCAGCATCTGAATATTTTCAAAGATTTCTTTCTCATGAAATAATTTTTTTACTGACAATGAGCTGATCCAGGGTGGGTGTTGAGTAGGGTAAATGTTCACGTGTAAGACGAAGCAACAATATGTTTGAAAAAACAACGCAATAAAGTAGGCAAATTGACGTCCTGCATCACACCTCGCAGAGAATGCACAAGTTTTGGCTCACAATGTACTACGACTAAGAAGTCAGGGACCCAGCAGAAATATTTCTTTAAAAAATTGCTGCAGAATAGACAAGAGTATAAAATACCCAAAAAGAGAGACTAAGACACATGCATAGGTATGAATGGGGCTTAATAATAGAATTATACGAATGTTCACGATTCTTCACAGATTGTTCGCGACCATGTTCATGCTTATCATACCCAGCAGGGCAAACCACTTAGAGAATTCGTTCTGAATTACACGGATTGCGACCGTATGGCCGTAGACAACAAAGGCGTATGGCTCGGCACAGCGCTACCTGACTCTGGAAGAGCCGCAGTGGTGTATAAAGGTCTGCCAAGACTATCCATCGGGATTAAAGAAGGCGCGGCGCGGAGTGCCTCGAAGCCTGCTGGTAAGATTATTCTCATAGCATGCGAAGACGGCAGTCTGTGGTTTCGATGGGTGCTGCAGCCTGAGCGGTGAACTGTTGAAGGCTTTGCCTTTAATATTTTCTTTCTTAAATATCTGTTAGCCTCTGCATGTCAGTTGCTTATGTAGGCCAAAAAATACTCACAACGACCCGCACACGCCTGCCGATATACTTTCAACTAAGCGGGTTCAGAATAAATGCCTCGCCTGCACAGTTCTTTTCGAGCACTACTTATACTTTTCACGTATGTTCCCATGTCTAGGAGGTTGGACAACGTTGCGATCACCTTGACAACCATAAAAGTTATGTTTATTCGTATTGCAGCTCACTTTCTTGTCAACCATGTGCATTAGGCTCATCTTGTAAGCAACCGCGATACCGTAGCCAACGTGCGGTAGACTCCACGGTGCTTGCTCTCCGCAGTTTCGCATTGTTCTTGGCATGACATGATTTCTTCTCACTACACTAGTGAACGAATTTCCCATTAAAGTTTCTTAATTCTCAAGTTTACATCATTTTTTTGTCTTTTATTCCAGCAAAACGTTATTGCGTTGTCCAGATTGTGAAGATTACGAGCCTATGACCCGATAAATAAGAGCAGGGGTGATCACTTCTCATATTAAAGCCTGGAATGAAAAAATCTCAGCGCCTAAAAAATCACTTTGGTTTCATTCGAATGCTGTTATTTGGAGAGTACTGTATTTCTGACACGTGCTAAACTTCTCGGACCCAGCCGCCGCGGTGGCTCAATGGTTTAGCGTTTGGCTGCGGACCCGAAATACGCGAGTTCGACCGCCGCGGTCGCATTTCGATTGAGGCGAAATGCGAAATGCCTGTGTACTGTGTGATGTCAGTGCGCGCTAAAGAACCGCAGGTGGCCGAAATTTCCGCAGCCCTCCATTACGGTGTCCCTCACAGCCTGATTCGCTTTGGAACGTGAAACCACCAAAAAACGAACTTCTCAGGCCACGAACTTTACCAAATATGCTACCTACACTAAACTTTCTCATGTCGATCGCAACTATTTAAAGCAGCCTAGCCAGAGAAGCAAGCAGATTCTGGTGTGCTCGTGGGGCTTTTCGATACCACCTGCATGTGGTTATAGACAATAGCTTCCGCACAGTGTCGATACCTCTCGTGGCGCGCGTCAGCTAACTGTGCTACGCTTAGAGAACCTTAGCGAATTTTGTTAACAGCCAAACGCGCCTCGAATAGTTCAGAAAGTGATCTCTCGCCTACAGTGGCCCGAGCGGAAGACGGCTGCTGTTTCTAGACGCCCAGTGGAGCCACATTTAAGCACCGATTGCGTGAAGAAACGACGGCCTGACAATCGTACATGAAAAATCAAAAGAATCAACGTGCTTCTCTATCCTTTCGAAATAACAACAAAGGTAATCCTGAACAAAATATTCCTTAAAAAGGAAATAGCCTGTTCTGCATGGAATCACGATAGTGCCAGAAGCTTCCCCTGAGCATGTTTACAAATTGAATTTTATTGTTCTTTCCTTGTTTCACGGCTACGTAGTGCCCTTTCGGGCAGATAAGCACTGAGAACCCCGAACACAGCTCACAGGAACCAACAAGAAGTCTATCACTCATGCCGTAAGACGGTAGTATCAAGACAATGTGCGCTCAGCATCGGCTTCGGCAGGGAGAAGCCTATTACCCTCGCATTGAAACCATAATACAGAAGCAACCGTTTCGCATGTCGGTTCTTACACCGCATGGCTATCAGTGCAGGAAAGAGCCGGTTCGGTAAACAATCCCCGACTTCCAAATGGGCCAAAGGCTCTGGTGGCCGAAGGCCCTCACGCAACCAAGCACCGAAAACGAGGTGTCTGTGCGGGAAATAGAGCGGCACGGCAAACGGTTATTGCAGGTGTTGTTCTGGCTGCCACTTATGACGCATCGTAGGAGGTCGCTGTGCTTATGGTTTGGCGATAACCGCTTAGAGGAATTGGCGCTGCAAAACGGATCGTGGCCCTGAAACAACGCAACAGAACACAGCGTAGGAAGAAATAGGTGGAAAGAGAATATTGAGCAGGGGAAGGGTTTGGGCAAGTTGGTGCGTCATGCTCTGGGAAGAATGCCAACGCCGAATGTTAAGCGATCAGTGATTTGACGTCCGGTTTGGGCTTGCGTGTTTTCTTTCTTTCGTCCCCGTCTTTCCGTGCCGCGCCATTCCTCCCATAGGAAGAGTAGGGCAGACACGACACACCGCTGAACGAACAACTGGTATTTATATGGCGCGCTACGCGTTTAGATGCACGTAAGACAACCAGAAAGATTAAAAACAAGTCAATGAGCACTTTTATTCACAGGAGTTCACAAGACGGCAATGACTAAAATGTGCAATGCAAGGAACGCAAAAATTTTCCCCATAAAGATATCGACACAGCTATCAACCTGATTCTTGATCTCTGTGGCCTCAGTTTTTTCTCGGCCCATTTGATCTTTAGTTTCTACGACAACACAGAAATTTTTGAGCTGCGCGATGTACTTGCAATAGCGACGATGGATACTCCATTGCCGCGATTGCAATGCAACCTGCAGTTCTTATGCACTCTTCTTATATGCATGTTCTTATGCGCTGCTCAAAGACCAAATAAATGTGAATTAAAAAGTGACGGCTGAAAACCATTTGTCCATCAATACGCACATCTCAGAACTAACGGGATGCCTTAGAGCAAGGCCAAAAACAACTGAAACGCCGTTAAAATTTATAGATTCCTACAAATCGGACTGCACATTTGTGATAATAGGGACTCTTTGTCCTGCTCAATACTTAGGGACCTACATATAAAGTCACTCGTAAATTTTGGAGCGAATTCCAGCTTTCCAGGAAAACCTAGTTACTTTCTATGCGCACCACTCAGTGCCTTTTCTGACGGCCACTGAGAGAGTCGTAGCATAGAGGATGCGATTTTTGGCTTCGGAATATTTAATCACTGGCTGCGATTGGTTTGAGCGATTTATGTGTAAGCGCAAAAAAAAATACACAAAGGGAATAAATTTATGAAGCCGACGCACATTCTTCTTAAATTTTGCCTTTCTAACTTATTCATAGATCTACAGATTAGAAAGTGCCATGGTTTCACAAGTCTATTCAAAAGACTCACAACAAACTGATTCTAAATATGGTCAATCGACTTCAATATTGCCAGCCACACTTCGCAGAGTCAGGTCAACATGAACTCTTACGAATTGTTAGTGGCCATAATGTGGCTCCCACCTCATATCAGCTAATTCAGCCGTGATACGAATTGTAGAAAACCTTAGCTATACGTTTCCGGCACCATGACAGTTACATATCTAACCGCATATTTCACCGCCACTTGACTACCACTAGTTTACTGAGGAAGCACAGACGATGTTGAGCTTGTTCTTGGTATTACTTAGCGCGGCCCTTCCTTCATAGTGTGTTTTGGTTACATCCCTTGCGGAAGCCCGATACTTGCATTTTGGGAAAGCTATAAAGGATTACAATACTCATATACCAATGAGGAGAGTAGTGTGCCGTTGCTACGAAAAAAAAATAATTTTTTTCCTTTTCTGTCAAAGCGATACTAATAAGTATTTACACTTTTCCTTATTTAGTTTTAAATATAACTTCCTGTACCGCTATCTTACTCCTCTTCAAAGAAATACAAGCATCTAAAAGTGTTTTCAGGGAATACTGCTTCCCTTTGAGGTTCCGCAACGCGAAGTAATCGGGCTATGCGTCAGCGGTCTAGTTACAGTTTACTGCTATAAACAAATTATCAAGGGCAGACAAGACAAGCACAGAGCTCACCATGCAGTCTAACACGAAAGTTAAGCCAGACAAAGGCGCTGTCAAAAGCGCAACACGCGTAATACAAAGAGCGCGATGCCAGGATGTGGCAGCCATCGTTACAGCGCTGGCCACGTTGTTGATTCCTTCGTTGGTGCCAGACTTTCCGCTCCGAGTCTTTGGTAATCTAATATACGCGTCCCGCAGGGGCACTGCGTTCTCAGCAAACTATGAACTCTCCAGGACCTTCTACACTCAGCAGCGAGAGCGAACGCAGAACCCAAAAAAGTTAAAAATGTGTCACGTAAGCGAGAGCTCGCAAGTACAAAGCTTCAACAACAGTCAAGGTTCATAGAATGATGAACGCGTACTTTTTTAAAACACTTTAGCGACGAATTCTTTCATCTGAAAAAAAAACTGAACAATCCCTCAGAGTGTTGCAGGGGATAATGTGCAAAACCGATGCTTCATGTATTTTGTTTTAACCAGGTTAAACGAATTAAGCGAAACATTCAGGCAAACTCTACATGCATCGTTAAAATTGTTCCATATATATGTAGCTGAAATTGAAATGTGACTGTTTTGGGTTTCCCTTAAATCAGCTGAACCGAGTATCAGTAGAGGTTTCAGTCAATATGTGAAGCAATGTTTAGTAAAGTTTTACATGTCTAAAATACGCGAAATTGTTTAAAATTTTAAGAAATAGACTTTGCGGGACAGTAATCCACAATGGCCTATCTGGAACCTTGTTCGCTCCATATTCTGAAGATTATCTGAACCACCCGTCTCCGTAACTCCCTTAGACGAATTGGGCCTCTACGTGACCCAAGTTTCACTGCCATGCTCCCAAACTCTGCAGCTACGCCCAACTATTCTTGCAGTTTACCGTCCTCAGAATGCGTGTTGCCGACTTATGGGCAAGAATTCTGCGGCAGTTTCAACGGCCCTCAACTGAGTGGCAACTATGCGCATGTTTCGACGTTTTTTTTAGCTGAAAATATTTCGGTCCAAATGCTGTAAGCAAACCGAGTGCTTAAAGCTCATGATAGCTTCTGACCACGCATATTAGTGCCCATAATATAGTGCACCTTATTGCCATTGTGAATGACAAACTCAAAGCACATAAGAATTGCGATGAGAAGCTACGACGTACATTAGTTACACGCACCGTTAGCGACAAACTTGGGACATGTGAATTAGATGCAAACTGGAAAGTTGACAAGGATTACATTCTTCACCGTTTCTACAAACAATGCAGACTGCGACACAACAGTGAACTGCAAAACAGATACCGACCCCAGAGCATTTTTAAAGCGCTTATGTACTTAGTAACGCTTCGGAACTTCGTGCTGGGCTCTTGATTTCATCTTTCGACTCGGAATAATGGCGCAGGTATAGTGGATGCACAGCTATAGAGATCAAGGGATAAACCTTTGTCATGCGGCATAAGTTACTCAGGCGAATCCGGCAGATGTCTGAGCACACAGTTAAGAGAGCGTAGCCGTAATCTAGACAAACTAACCGACCATGGATACCTTTCCTCCCATTGCTCAAGACCGAAATGCGCACCATACTCTCAAAAACTACATTTGAGATCATTAGAAAGACAAAACGAAAGGGAAATAAAAGCTGCTTTTGAGAAATCAGATGCGGTTGTACAAAAGTTCTAAGCGTACTCTGTATCACGCTATCAGCTAAGGAGATAAAACACGTAAACAAGTGAAGGAGCGTGCAGAAGTGACACAGTTGGTGGCAATGTGTTTGCTTGAAAATACTGGACAGAACATGCGCACGGACTGTATTAATTTACCTCTCCTTTATTCATTAGAGTCTTTCCCTCTCTCTTTTCGGAATAAACTCAGGTATCAGTCTCCACTTGTCGTTAGCACCCTGTTTATTCTCATCTTATTCGTAGCGTATCGCGGTAATATGGCACAAAAAGTATACATGCATGAGAAAAAGATAAGTATCGCTTTCGCATACAATTATGAGAAAGCGATACTTAATTGCCGAATACAATTTTTTGTCGACGTTGAGTGCAAAGGTAATTTTTTTGCGAGAACCATGTCTCTGATTTGAGAAAATCCTCGCCTTGGGAAGGTTAAATTCCATCAGTTTGCGCTGTTACTCAACTAACCTTGCAAATGCATGGTCGAACTCGACGGATGCGGCGTAACAGCGCCAACACACGAGACGGGCGAGAAGGCAGACACATGCTCTTACCCTCTTGGAGTCACCAAGTTCCTGAACACGTGTGGAATAAATGCCGGCAGGCATTTGGAACTGCTTAACATTTATTGACAGTCGACGTTTGCTAGTGTGAGCACGTTTTTCATCCAAAACCTAGGAGTGTGCATCGAATCCAACTTTGCTCCTATTCTCAGTGATGCACTTTGGACTGATACGAGAGGCGTCTTCTCGACAGTCCTGAAGACGCGACCATTCTTAAAGTAATCAGATGCGTTTGTGAATTTTTAATATTTTACTGCGCAGGAAAACAAACGGCAAACTGCAGCTCAGATTTCTGGCCTGTTCTGTAGAGAATATCGTGACCTACAGTTGACTGCAGAGTTCCCTATTTACAATAAAGAAAGGTTGTTATTTTATGAGTTATGAGTTTGACGTCCTAAAGCCACTAAAGCTATCAGTAATGCCGTTGCGCATGGCTCTAGATAATTTGGAGCCCTGGGGTTCTTTGAACTGCACTGACATCGTACAGTGTTCGGGCCTCCAGAATTTCGCCTCCATCGAAATGTGACCGCTTCGGCTGGTATCGAATCCGCGCCTTTCGGGTCAGCAGACGAGCACCATAATCAGTAATTCACCGTAAGAATTTTAGAACTGGAACTTCTTTGCTTCGACGATAACGTATGTTGGGCATACTGACTGCGCTCCTGGAAGGGCCTTTCCAGTTTTCTGTTTTGAATATATTAAGCGTGGAATTGCAAAACATTGAATAAAGCTGCATTGTACAGGCTGTGTGTGCATCAATGCCAAGTGTGCATAAACGCACAAGTGAAACTGTTAACCGCTGCTGGGTACCCGATGAAGGTGCCATAAAATGTAGTGGAGTCATTGCTTGCCGAGCGCAAAACTCAGAAAAATATGGGCAGCAACGCTCACCAAGCAATGAAAAAGAATATTGCGTGTATACCGCATGTGCGCAAAGCGTCACAAAGTCTGAAAAAATCATTAATAAAACTGCCGCGAAGCCCCCTTTTTCCGCCCGGAATGAACTAGGAGGGTCGGGAAAACGAGCCAGTCAATAAAAAAGAAGAGAAGCCTGCGAGATGAAGCGCTGAACGAAATTTCTAACGTTTACTGCATTGAGGTCTTTAGGGTTCCTTGATCACGTGACAACGTTACATCGGGGGGAACTGAGGGCTCTATCAACGACTGACTACGCGAGCACGCCAGATATAAAAAAAACCAGTCACGCAGAAACAATGCAGTCACATATTGTGCTCAATGCAAAGATGGTGCGGCGTCTCTGAGCAATACCACTGCCATCGCCAAATATAAAACCAGATGTCACGTCTGATTTCCGAGGACTTCAACATACACAGAATCGGAGACATGTGCGTCAGCGAACCATCGGTGGCTGTAGTCCCACAAGGACATGCATTTCTCAATAAATGACGCTAAGACACTTCCCAATTGTTGTTTAATCCCCATTTATGATTTAAGTCCTGATTTTGTTCGCCGTGCTTTCTTTCCAAGCCTGCCTTTTCCGTCTCTATAAATCGCTCCGTTGCTAGTGATCCCATGTTTCTGTATCTTCTCTCCCGTCCCGTCTGTCAGCGCTACGGCTACCTATCCGTCATGATGAACCAACCCGTCAGACTCAACCGTCTTCAAAATTGGAACTCGAAACAGCACAAGAAACATCTCAACGGAAAAGCACACATTTGAAATTGAAAGTAAATGGTTTTTCGGCAGTGTACATTCCTGATGCGCCTAAAGCTCAGCTGCACTGCCATGGCAGCACTCCCTCCTGTGTTTTCATAGCATATAAGAGAATCCTTCGATGCAAACTGAACAGAAAAGATCACTGCCTATCAGCTGCAAATCGTACAAGCGATGCGTATACATCCAAACCACCCGTTTGGAGCAACACGGTGTGCGGTAAGCTTAAAGGTGTACTGACCCAAATGTTTTGGCATCCGTTTTTTTTCATTTACTTAGGAGAGGCCTACCGGTCTAGGAAATATAAACATGAGCTCAAAACACCAGTGCGCTGTGTTAACAGTTAATTAAAAACGATTTTGTAGCGGCCATTTTGTTCTCGGTCGGCACCAGAGCTTAAGTGCACATTGACGTCACGATCAGCCAAGCAACGTGGATTACCTCAATAATGATGACGCCGGCGTCGTAGGCCAGAACCAGTAGTTCATTGAGAACCACCACTCGATTTGGTTCACGTCTCAATAAAGGCAGTAGATGCGGCTAAAAATGTCGAATGGCTCTTGGGACAACCTTCAAAACCATATTTAATTGTTTTTTCTGATGCCTGCAAGTGAAACCTCCTAGAGGCATCTCCTTACGGACATGAAACAAAGGACACGTTTTGTTTGCGCTCGAAGTTTTGTGCCTCAGATGCGCGGTGGCTCAGTGCTTAAGGTTGTCCGCTGCTGACCCGGAAGGAGTGGTTCGACCCCGACCGCGGCGGTAGCATTTCGATGGAGGCGAAATACGAGCGGCCCATGTACTGAGCTCTGACAGTGTACGTTGACAGTGCAATATAACTAACACGATCAAGGGAATATGGAAATTCTACAGAGGTCGTCGATACGAGATTGAGAGAAGAATGGAAGAATTATAGCAGCCAGAACTGAGTATAAATCATATTTTAATTTCTTTTTTTTTCTCTATGCTCCAAGTCACGCGGTTACGAATTGGTTGGAGCCGAAACGTTCAAGAATTTTACGTAAAGAGGCAATCGTGGAAAACAAGTAACGGGAAGCCGAGCCAAGTTGAGTGGCTTAGTGTACAGAAAGCTTGTTAGTTTGCTCGCTAAAGTACTGGGAAGAGCATACAATGGTTGACATTTTAACTATATTTGACTCTCTTGAGAAAAGGGTACTGTAATCAAAATTTTTATTTCTGTCTTGGGAAAGCACCATCATTCTATTAAATGCCTGGCAGTGCGCCTGCAGGCCCCTTCACACACATTTATTGGACGACGACCCTATACCCACACCTCTGGAGTGGCGATAATCTTGAAAACTTCTCCTTTGAAGAAATAAAGATTGTATAAAGGCTCTGCTCATGCAGCGCAAGCCTGACTTCATGAAGTGCATAGCAGCAGCGTATTCATCAGTTATATATTGCAACATCATGCAGTATATCTCCTGCAGTTAAGCGCCCGAACATCATGCAGCATGCGCCCTCCCGTTCATAACTGATGAGATTAATGATAGATTTGTCAGCAAAGACCAAAAACATGTATCTAACTGATTACCGGGCAAAAGCTCTTTCAGCGTAGTCTTGACATGGCACTTTGTCCACGCATTCACCTTCGTACAGACCAACAAGCACTTCTTTGTATGCGTTTCTTACGACGCACCACCTCGTACCTACTTTTTTATAATTCCGAACTCTTACTAAAATCAATAAAGAGGAAACCCACCTGCACGTAAATCGGAATTCTTACTACGGCAGTAAAATGACGAAATATCTTTGAGAAAGTCAAAAGTGAAAAAGTGCTTTACACAGCAGTTCAAATTAGCAGAGAGAAAATAATGAGTCAGCACCCAATACATTTTACGTGAACGCCAATAAAATTTAGCAAACTAAAGTTTTGTTTTACAGTCGCGCCAGCAGGGTTCGCGCCGTGATGAAACTGATACTTAGAACGTCGGACTATATTTTCCAAGGCCGCAAAGTAATGCGATGCGCATCACAACACGAGATAAGGCAATACAGCCTAAACTACAAACGCAGTTCTACAGAAAGGCTGCTTCTCGTTTTCACTGTAGAGCAAGCAACATAACAATAAATCGTTCGATGAGCTCATTCTTTTGAAGTTAGCTTTGGTCTTCTATGACCTAGCAGTGAAGCGTTTTCAGCCAGTACCACTTTGTAACTTTTGCGCATACCTGCTTCAACACGTCTCTGTCGGTAGTTAGCTCTTTCCTCAAATAGCAGTCAGTGCGTAGCAGGACCTAACATTTAATTGTGCACACGACTACTACTGTAAAGGAGTTCCCGTTTCAGCAGTAATTTCTTGCAGTTTTTTATGTCTGTGGCCCTGTTCCCTGTCAATTTTTTTGGGGTGAGAGATGCACACACACGCTTCCAGCAGGCCTTATCGAAAGTAATATTGAATGGCTAACCCGGCGTGTTCTCGCATCGAAGTGTTGGAATGTTTTAATTTCACCGCCTTGCGTGGACTTGTTCTTTTCATAATGGCGAAAAATTGCCTCCCACAAGTGCGCTAGGGACACACCAGGTTTCTTGGCGTTTTAGTGTTTTTTTGGCGATTGTTATTAATCCTCTTCAGTCCTTTGTTTATTTTCTGATTGTAATGGTAGGAAAAAAATATGCGCATGTAATCAGGGGTACGTTCTACAGCGGCCTTGCGTAAGTAAAGGCGACTTCAATTGTAAATGTGGGCCTTGCTTCTCGCTGTGTTACGTTGCTATAAATTTCTCTGTCAAATAAAGTTTAAAATGTGGCTTTACTGTCTTGTAGAGAAAAGACCACATGAGGGCAGCAGGAAAAGATGCTCGAACTCCCCCTATTACGTCACCTTCGAGCTAGGAAGGAGTTCTACCAGTGACTGCAATCCAGATATCTCACTTTCACAACTGGTCGCCGTTGACACATCACTTTCTAGGGATGAAACTTCTGCACAGCATGCAAACCGTATGAGGGGAACACCTCAAGAGGGGCATGTAAGAACAATATTTGTCTCCAAAATAGAATAAGCTATAAAATAAAGAATCAAAAACAAATGAATGTGATTAAAGAACCTGTCCTTTTCTTTCCATATTTTTTTTTAGATTTCATGTATCTTTCGATTTATAGATGCCATGACAAGTTTCTCGAACTATTTCTGGTTCGTTCCCCGTTTAACATTTCTGTAGCGTAGAGTAAAAAAGGCAATCTTGGGGGTATGAATTTAAAGACCATTTTTTTTTTTCATCAGGAAAAAAGCTGCCTGCAGAGATGTCTTCGGCCTTAGGGATCGCATGTTTTATAGGTATGGCCGATGTGGCTACAGGCTAGCTGGAAATTAAAAACCAAGCGTAAAAGCGGCCTAAGCTCACACTCGCAGAGCTACTAACGCCCCAAGCACCAACAAACGTAAAACATGCGCTGAAGTTAGCGCCAACTTCTTCCTGGAAGTTGTATGCTTCATCGCGTAATGTGGCTTTTGACATAGATTATCTCTTGCGCCAGAAAGTGGCGTTGATCGATCACAACAACAATACGCCTTTGGGAGGATACAGCCCCTTAGAGGTCATAAGCTTCGTTCGTTGGGCGTCGACAATCTTTCATAGCCGCAGCCGACTGTGTGCAGAAACTGAAGAGAATGCAGCAGCGGAAGGAGGGAACTTCGTGAACGACTTCCGTCAGAGAGCCGACAGAGCGCGGTGAGCGTAAGACTATCCAGGAAGTTGGCTTGTTACTCCAACTAAGGAGAACATGGTGTGTATCAACGCGCTAACAAAGTTGAAGTGTGGGCTCCAACAATACCAGCGCCGGAAAGTTTCAGGGCGTCTCGATTCCTCTAATGAGGACTACAAACTTTGCCCTTCAGTATGAATGACTTGTCAATTTCTCGATAGCGAAGAATAGAAGAATGATACTGCGCAATGCTGCTTCCAGCAACAGAAAACCCTGATGATAGGACCTCAGTATTTTGTATCTGTGTAGCACTTCGGGGGCAGTAAACTTTCGCAACATGTTTTGTCACTTGCTGGCGTATTTGTATTCTGTTTGTTAGAATTATTGCTGGATATCAGGTTTTCGGAGGCTTCAGGCAGGGCGCTCGAGGCCTTAGCACTGAGGTGCACAGAGACGCCTCGCGCAAACCCTAATGGGACCAGTGACACCAGACGTAGGCAGGATTCGGTGAGCCACTTAATTGTTAACTATACTCGTAATTAAAAGCAAGGCATTGAACAGAAATGTCAAAGAACGGTGGAGAAGTGGCATGTAAACTCCGCAAAATACCGATAAGCAAAGCACTTGAAATGAAAGATTAAACACGAGCGGAGGGATACGAATGTTTTCGTTTAAAGAGCGGAACTCCTCAAGGGCTTTTCACGGGGAGGACGAAAAAAAAAGGAACCTCTAATTGCCTGTCCTCGAGCTGTCCAGGATTTCAATGATTTATGCTTGCTGGCAAACACTCCGAGCAATGGCATGGAGCAGGACTAAGCAAAGCTGAAAATGTATGCACGCCATTACCTGCTCGTAACATCTTGAGAGCAGGTCTTCCGTGTCATACTGCGTCTAACATGGCTTCAGGTGCGCAAGCGGCTCGCCAAGGAGTCGCGCAACCCAATGGCCGAGTAGACAGCTTCAGGTTTAAAGAACCTAAATTTTCACTGAACACTACATTAAATCAAGTTAGCGGCCATGCCAGTTCACTACGCACAGTTGTTTTCAGCAATGTGAAACGTTACACCCAAAATAGTTTCAGCGACTGCATTGCCACCAAGGCATAAGTACGCCAAGAGGCGCCCCGTCCTTCTTTCTGGGAAAAAGAAACTGCGTAAATTTGAATATTAAAATTAGGAGGTCACTAATAACTGATAGAGTCTATCTAGTTCTCTTTCGTGCGGCATAATGGTTGCGTGCTGGTAAACACTTGATTTGGGCGGATACCTAGAATGGCAGCAATAGCTGCTCACCTTCTGAGCCATTCAATACCGTCTGCAGTCTCATAGTATTTATCGGGTAAGTGCACAGCACACGCAAATTCTGCTGGTGCTGCCGTATTGATTCTGTCGGCCTAAGAGCCACGCGCCCCGTTTACTTCTGCTGAGTAATAAAAACACGTATTATAAATCAGTACCAAGAGCAAGATAAAAAATGAAAGCTAAATGTCCATGAGGAGAGGACAACTAAAATCCTGCAAGCTGAAATTGAAACGCTACAGCCGCATAGCCATCTTCCCTCGAAAACGTCGCGAGTCTGAGTGCGAAGCGTAAGTGCGAAAGATTTCAAAATAGAAAGGAGAGAGAGAAAAGACATTTTGTGCCACCCGCTGCACCACTTGCGGGACGGAGCTGAACTAGCGCTCACACCAGGGGAGCTAAGCGCTAAGAGTACAGGCCGAAATAAACATTAAACGCATATAAAGCGCATGCTGATGGCATGCTGCGTCCTGTTTGTCATGGTGTATGACGCGCCGATAACGTGCGTGCTGTATACGTTATCGCTGTCGCGCCAGCTCATTCCATCTCTGGCTATCGTAGCGTGCGGAAGGGTGCGATAAAAACTCCCAGCCCTCCGACTAGCGAAGACGGCGCAGCAGGCCACATCTTCAGTGACAGCGGAAACGGCAACAACAAACCATTGCGTAAAGTATTGCTGAGAAGCCAAGGCTACACGAAGCGAAAGTGGGAGAACAAAATGGAAAACCAGCGCTGCTAACGCTGGTTTGTCTCATCTCATTTTATGATCAGCCGTCAATGTTTTGTCGGTTTTCAGCAGCAGCAGAAGAAGAGCACTGGCGAGAGTGTGTACACCGATTTCTCTGCCCTGCCACGGTGGCTCACTGGTTACGGTGCTCGGCTGCTGACCCGAAAGACGCGGGTTCGATCCCGGCCGCGGCGGCTGAATTTCGATGAAGGCGAAATTCCAGAGGCCCGTGTACTGTGCGATGTTAGTGCACGTTAAAGAACCCCAGGTGGTCGAAATTTCCGGAGCCCTTCACTACGGCGTCCCTCATAGCCTGAGTCGCTTTGGGACGTTAAACCCCAATAAACCTAAACCTTAACCGATTTCTCTAATTCCGTAAAAAACGGAAGTCTTTCTATTTTCCTTCAATTTGCAAGCTACCACGCCGTGTTTACGGTCTTCTACTGCAAGAACATTTTTCCTACAGGTAAATAAGGTTGGCTCTGTTTTGTCGGCAATGAAACCGTATCCTGCATAGTTTTCAATGCATTTGTGTTTTGCGAATGCGTTTTTAGGCATCTGAATGCTCGTTGAGGTTGGTATATCCCCCGTTGCACAGTCAGAAAATGGTGTCGCTGCGCGTAGCTATGTCGCCAGAATCACGGTGACTGCGCTTATCTCATAAAATAAATATACTACGTTTTTATTTGCTGCTCTAGAAGTGGCAAGAACACCATTTCATAGATGTGCAACGCGTTCAAAACAACTTAACGAGCTTTGAAATGTGTTGTTCCATATTTCGAATCACAATTGCAGGAAAGAAAATTAAAAACTTGGCTCACTCGCGAAGTTGAAAGCTGTCAGTTCTGCACAATAATCTTGCCCCTTAAGTAGAAAATACGAAAGTTATCTGGCTAAATTTCTTAGTGTTAGCGGTAGTCTTTATTTGCGACAAAAATTTACAAGAAGTGTCCCTGGTGAGTACGCTAAAGGCAGCTTCCATCCTGACGAGGATATGCCACCCTTAACAGCAGTGAAGTTTGAAGTTTGAAGTTTGTTTATTTTACATCATAGATGTGGGTGGGTCCAGGTAAAAAGTGATCGCAGATCACTTGAGGGACCCCCGGACCCCCCTATACAAGGCATACAGCAACAAACATCGGAAGATGGTCAAACGCTAGAGACAAAAACTATTTACACAGACAGAGTTATACATACAATACATTTTATACATCATAAAAAAAAGAATATACTTAACGTTTTTGTAGCTTATTTAAAGGCAGCTTTAATTTCGCGCAAGCTGCTTTTGGAAATATCGATATTCATGGACTGTAATTGGTTTAATAAGTGTGGCATATTGTAACGTAGCATCTGATTGCCGTAGTTGGTACGACAAAAAGGAATAAACCATTTTTCTGTATTGCGCAGGGTATAAGCCGGTACAGTTTGAGTGAGGCAGGTCAAGTCTAGAAAGGCTCGATTATTATATTGTAGAGATTTCTTGTATCTGGTTGCTAAGTAATATCGGTACAAGCTATGGACTGGTATAATCTGGTAGTGTGAAAATAAGTGATCAGTAGGGGCATGGTAGTCAACATTGGCAATGTTACAGACAGCTTTCTTTTGCAGCAGGTAAATTTTATGCATATTTGTTTCTGTTGTAGTTCCCCACACCAAAAAACAGCAGTTTAAATGTGACAGAAAAATGGCGTTATATATCTTTAGCGTGATTGCAACTGGAAGGAAGTTTCGGAATTTAGCGAGAATACCAACACACCGTGACAGATGAGCGATAACAGAATCTACTTGAGCGTTCCAGCTCATGTGATTGTGGGAAAGTATTCCTAGTGTTTTAATCATGTCCTTGAATTCTATGTTGATGCTCCCAAGCTTTATGTCGAAGTTCTCAATAATTGCTGATTGCCTAGCATGAAAAAGTACGGCTTTAGTTTTTTCAGTATTTAAAAGTAGTGCATTATTCTAACTCCAGGTTTCTAATCTATTCATTGCGTCATTTATAATTGGAATAAGGAGCTGTATTGAGGTGCCTTGAAAAAATAAACTTGTGTCATCTGCGTAAATGACATATTTTGGCTTATCATGTATTGTAACTATATCATTTATATATAATATGAACAGGAGAGGCCCTAAAATGCTGCCTTGCGGTACACCGGTACAAACTGCTTGCGATGATGACAGATGAGACCCTATTTGGACTTTCTGATGACGATGTTGAAGGTACGACTTTATAAGGCTTAAGGGTGTTCCGCGTACGCCATATAATTCCAGTTTCTGCAGTAAAACAACACGACTGAGGCGGTCGAAAGCCTTTGAAAAATCTATGAAAACTCCGATGCAGATTTCCCGATTTTCAATTGCATCCAGTATGATTTCTTTTTGCGTTAATAACGCTGTTTCGGTTGATTTCCCATGGATAAAGCCATGCTTGGAAGGGGAAAGAAGATTGAACTTTAAGCAAAAATTTATTATCCGTTTGTAGATTATTCTCTCTAATCCCTTTGAAAAGACCGGTAATATTGAGATTGGTCGATAATTAGACATATCACTTTTATCTCCCTTTTTGTAGACAACGATAACTTTTGACACTTGCATTAACTTCGGAAACAGACCAGTAGATAGGGCGAGGCTGTAAATATGGGTGAGAATAGAAGCTATGCAGTCAATTACGTATTTTATCGGCGCAATTTGAATGTTATCTATATCACAAGCTCTGCTATTTGTTAAGGAGGCAAAAATACTGCAAACTTCATTTTCATTGGTAGGATCTAAAAAGACACTGTGATCATTGGCTTTTACATTGGGATGTACAGTTTTCGGGGGGCTGTTTCATGAAACAGCATCCTTAAAAAAATTATTGAACTTTTCTGCAAGCTCGATTCCTTCTACATTATGACCTTCGAGAGTATGACTGGTAATATCTGCACAACTTCATTTGCAATCAAGTAGTTTGTTGATTTTCATCCAGATTTGAGTGCTTCCTTCGCAATTTTCACTCATAAACTCATTATGCAGATATTTTCTTTTTTCATTTCTTAAGTGAGCCGTTAATTTATTACGATACTCTTTGAATCTTTGTAGATCAGCCGGCGACTTTGTTTTCAGAAATTTCTTGAACAACTTCGATTTCTTTTTAATCATCTTTAGAGATTCGTGGTTGATTTAAGGTTTACGATTTCTTCTTGATTTCTTAATCACCTTTTCTTTAAAATGTTTGTGGTATAATGACTTAAAACGAGAAATGAATAGCTCATATGCATCATCGGCTGTATCAGAAGAAAATACACCATTCCAACTTTCGTTTATAATACTTGAACGAAACGCTTCAAGAGTCAGGGGTGTGATGCACTGTGTTGTTCTCACGGCGGGTAAGTCAGTTGTTTGCTTTTTGATGCCTCGTGCAAGTATATAAATCGGGTAGTGGTCACTTATATCACAGCATACAACTCCGGAGGAAACACAATTACTATAAATGTTGGTTACAAAAATATCAAGAAGGGTAGCAGTTTGCATTGTGACGCGGGTTGCAGTTTGGGATAAAATACGATGGCCACCGGACTCTATCGTTGATACAAGCGTCATTTGAGCTGGATATGGCTTCAGCAAGTCGATATTAAGATCTCCACCGAGAATGAGGTTAAGGTTGTTTTGATTGACATAATTCAGCAAGTGATCTAAATGACCGCTAAAAACATCAACAGAAGAATCCGGTGGTCTATACATAACTGAAAACACATTCCTTTGCGACACAACTGTTAAACATTCTACATCATCACTTATGAAAGAAAATTCAGGTATAATATCACAGTTAAGAGCATGTTTCATCAGTATCGCCACGCCACCCCCATGCTTAGATGTCCGATATAGGAAGAAAGTTTGGTAGCAATCTCGTTTGTAAACTTTAGTGGTGCGTGTGTACCAAGGTTCACTCAAAAATATGGCATCGAACTCAAAACTGAATTCATCGAGAAAAACGGATAGTTCATCTTCTTTATGTCTTGCAGACCGAATGCTTAGATGAAAGCAGGTCAGATATACGTTGGTGTAAGAGCGTTTTACGGCGTTTACGTCACGGGGTAAAACTTCCATGCTAAAAAAAAACGAAGAAGCACCTAATGTGCTTACTTATGCAATTTTTGCCAGATCCTGTTCATCACGAATGCGCACTGTAGATGCCGATTCGTCTTTCTTTGCCAGGATTTTTCCGCCAACTCTCCAAACAAAACTCCAGCCTGCGGCCTTCTTCTGTGCTACAGCCTTACCCAACAGGGCTTTGAGAGCGGGGCAGAGATGCTCATTTATGTATATTGGCGTTTTGGTTGAGTATCCGAAGTCCTTCATTGTAATTCTCGTTTTCTTTGCTTTTTGTAGCACTGTGTCTCGCTTGTAACGATTCTTAAACTGCACAATGATGTTAGGCGTTGTATTTGCATCTTTTCCCGGGATGTGATGGCACACTTCAATGTCTGATTCGGTTATCGGTTCGTTTATCAGCACACCGATTTGATTCAAGGTCTTGGAAAGATCTTCATCTATTTCCTTTGTTATGGCTTTTATCTCCAGATTGCATTTTCTAGAGTACTGCTCTGAAGCCGTCATGCGTTGTTCATGTTCCGAGGTTTTCTTTTTTAGCATTTCGCATTCTTTGAGCAGTGCCTCATTAGCCTCCTTGAGAGCTTTGTTGTCATTTAGAAGTTCGGTTTTTTCTTTCTTCAGCTCTTCAAGATCATTATTGAAAAACTCCAAACTAGTTTTAAATTCTCTTATTTCCTTTCTCATCTCACGCTCAAGTTTTCCTTTGAATTCATTCATTTCTTTTCGCAGTTCATCACGGAACCGAGCAAATTCCGACATGTTGGGAAATAGAAACAGGCAAAGCAGTGAACACAAGGGCAGCAACCAGGGCAGCGCAATTTACGTGGCTTGAACACAATGCAAAAAGTGTGTCTAACCTGTAGCGATAGCAAGCGCACGTGTCAGAACGAAATGCTTCCGCTGCCCGCGCTGCTGCCAAGTGACCGCTGGACCGCAGTGCTGCTCCTTTATAGTCCGTTGACCCCTGGTGGCGGCGCTTTTGGTGACGTTTCTTGCCAGGTGATCCGGAGCAGTCAGCTGATAGAAGCGGTCAGGACGCTGTCCGTGATTCCGGCCGGGAACGATCTGTAGCGATAGCAAGCGCACGTGTCAGAACGAAATGCTTCCGCTGCCCGCGCTGCTGCCAAGTAGCAGCTATTTAGAGAATTTTTAATGGAGAAAAGTTCTAAAACAATAGACCCATACTTGCAATAAGTAAACTAAGGTCGTAGAAGCGACATTTACGTACATTGCGTACTGAACATGTGTGTGTAAAATATTTGCGAATGAACAGAGAAACACACTAAATTAAGCTAAAGAAAAATGCCTGCTTATGCACTTCGTAATCCAACTAAGTATATCAAAAAATAAATTGAATATACCTGTACATGCATTTTACAAATTCAAAGTACTATTTGGCTTTGTCAAAGTAAAGCTGGATACATTAAGCATATGAAAGTTGCACCTATACATACTTCCATGAGGTTCATATGTTTCAACGTGCTGTTGATTTTGTGTTGTGACAGATTAGCCGATAGTAATTCTAAAACGGCAAGATATTGATTCAGTAAGCTCGGGATTTTTGTGCATAACCTGTCATCATCTCATAACTTCACCGGGAACTGGCCATTTGTACTGCTTCTTCGCGAAGTACATATGGGGTAGATTTGCTACAGCATTTAACCTTAAATATCGGCCGGCCCAACATAACCTGACGCATTATTTCGCGGGCTAATTTATATTTCATTAGCTTACTAATATCCAGTATGCCATGAGTCTTGAAAAGCGGCAAGAAATTTTTCGTTTTAGGAATGATTTCAATAGCACGCACTGAAAGGTTTTGGAGAGGCTGCAGATAAGTTCGGTTTCTTGCGTTGTACCTGACCATGCAAGAAAACAGTATGTTAAGCGAGAATGGAAGAAAGCGTAACATATTCGTGTTTTTACCGATATTGGCAAGGAGTATCATAATCTATTTAATACGCCAACAATGCGGGAAAGTTCCATTCGGAGCGCATCTATGTACTGCTCCCAGAGTAAGTTATCACGCTAAACAGAAAGCGAGTTTGCCTGGCGAGGTTGATAACATAATTCGGTAATTTTAAATTGATATCATTTCTTCTTTTGCTGCTTTCAGTTTTTTTAAGATCGGGTATTTTTTTTTGTTTTGGTCTCACTTATTAGACTTTAACCGCAAGTATGTACTGTGAAGCCGTTAATTTGCTTCTCTGAAAACGCAGCCTTCATCGTAACCTGAAAAGAATACGTTAATATGTTCTTCATATCATACAATTTCAAAGCCGCCTCGGATGTGTGCAATGTCGTTCGTATGCACCAAAAATAATATTGGGCCTAGAACAGATCCTAGTGGAACTCTGTTTTTAATGGTATCATTGTTAAACTTGGTACCATTTACTAATGCATATATATTGTTCCCTGCAAGCTTAATACCTATCTTTGAGTGTGCATGCTGCGCCTCGGATTCCGTAAATAGGGAGCTTTTTAATGGTATTTCGTGCTGGAGAGAATCGAAGGATGTCTTGAAGTCAGGAAATACCCCCCCAAGGTAAGCATTCGTTCTTGGACGTTCTTCAGGATTTTTTATTTGATAAAATTAATGCAATTTCTGGACGAATCGTCTAATTATTGAGCTCTATCACACACATATTCTCCGCCATGCTGTAAACTTCACCTACACAGGCCGCACTGACCTCTCTCACAGTTTTCAAACAAAAATCAGTAAGCTTAAAAAATATCACCCGTTATTTCCTTGATCTCCTCACCTGGTTAGTTTTTAATAGAAAATATGCACCTGTTTAAATCGATTATAATTAGCACACAGGGGCAAAATGTCCTTGCCACGTATACAGTTCGTTTAAGAACTTCTTGTTGGGCGAGTTGGTGCATACTGTTATAGGTACGAATTGCGCACAAAAGACACACACAGGAAAAAAAAACACACGAGGGAGACTGAAAGAGAGAAAAAAACTATCGACTGGTGTTTATTGGATTCAGTGCCGCTTTATAGGCAGTGTGCACACGTGCCTACAAAGAGGGGAAAGAGAGGATAAGGAGGCAAATCAAATCCTGCGCGACAAACCATCAGAAACGCTCCAAAAAATTCTTTACCGCGTTGTACAGTGATACGGATGTGTCACTCACACAGTTATCCCCTCTAGTATTGATGTGATATGCCTCTACAAGTTCACGAGAAACTTTGTCATTGCTCCTGCCCAGAATTCTGATACTTTTTAGCAGTATCAGAATTCTAAACACCAGTTGATAGTTAGCGCTCATTCAGTCTCCCTCGTGTGTTTTTTTCCTGTGTGTGTCTTTTGTACGCAATTCGTACCTATAACAGTTCGTTTACTTTTCATGCTGTCCGTTCTTCATGGTTTTGTTTGGTTTGTTTTTGACACCTTCGATCTCTGTCTTAATCGGCTGAACAATGGACACCGCGCTGAGTGCAAGCGCGAGATTTCGCGCGCCTCCAGCCAAAAGAACTTAAAAGCGGCTCGTGACTGCTTGACTTTTGACGCATGCATGAAGCCCATCAACTGGGTAGAAAAGTGACATCTTGCTACTCGTTCCGTTTCAAGATAAGCCACTCCGAACAGGAAATAGGGAAGCGTTAAGAGCTTTATATGCAGCTTCATCTACACTGCAACCGTGTCTTCTTTATTGGCCTTCGATTTCTTTTCTCAGTGTTCACATGAGGTAAAGACTTTGTACAATGCCCTCTTAGGGCACTGGAATCATTGCAAAGTATTGAAATCAGAAGGCGAATGCCTTGCGATTTTAAGCGAACATTTTAAGGCGGAAGCCTTTAATGCCTCATCGTTGTAAGCAGAAGTTGTCGACAGAAAATGTCACGCTTTTCAGTTGGTCGAAACGGTCGTGACGTCACAGTGCGCGAATTTCAAAGGGGGCCAATTGCACTTTGGCTACTAACCATGCAACCAATTAAAGGGATCGTATAGTGATGCTCCAAGTTAGTGGGACTTACTTAACCAATTAGCCTTTCTAGTCAGACCAGATAAACAAATAAAACAGAGTAGGAAATTTTCCGACCTTGAGAATCGAACCCCGGTCTCCGGAGTGCGAGACGAGCACACTACCACTTCGCCATGCCAGCTCGATGATTTGGAATGAACAAAGGCGCGTCTAGTGAGTACGGTGTCTTCGTTCAATCCCATCTTCCTCCCTTCCCGTTACGGCGAGGTTTAGGTGTACACCGAGATATGAGAGACAGATACATTTCCTTTCCTCAAAAAACCATTTTCAAAGGCGCGTGTACTGAATACGGTGTGTCCGTTCGCTCTAATGTCCCTCCCTTCTTCCGGTGAGGTTCAGGTGTCCACCGAGATATGCGAGACAGATTCATTTCCTTTCCTCAAAAAACCATTTTCAAAGGCGCGTGTACTGAAAACGGTGTCTTCGTTCACTCTCATGTCCCTCCCTTCTTCCGGAGAGGTTCAGGTGTCCACCGAGATATGCGAGACAGATTCATTTCCTTTCCTCAAAAAAACATTTGCCGACGAGCACGGCCAAGTTCCGCCACGGCTTGACTAGCAACCCAAACCGCCGCCTCATGGACGAGTTCAGGCGTCTAAACGAGCATCGCTTGACTACAATCACCCAGCAGTGCAATGCGATCATGGAAGCATCACAGCCTCCACTAGCTTGTGTGAATGTACGTTCACTGTCGCTACACGGTCAAGACGTCGCACATGACCATGTCTTGGCTCGGTGCAAGGTTCTCTGTCTAACTGAAACATGGATGAATCCCTTGGTAGCACCAGTTGAGATCAAAGGCTTTAACTACGTTACAGGAGCCAGTCGTGCTTCCAACCAAGCAGCGGGAGTTGCCATTTACGCGCACCCAGACGTCAACCTAACACCGCTACAGTTTGACGACTTGCACTTTGATGTGGGGGAAGTGTGCGGTGTCAAGCTCGAAAGTGGACTTAACGTGGTGTGCGTCTACTTGTCACCTCACATATCCCAACGGGCTGGCCATGAATTCATGGGACGAGTTCTACCAAGCTGGTTCAAGTTTGGCCCAATGATAGTGGTAGGAGACTTCAACCAGGATGCCAGAACGCATCAAGACTTCCTAGATGGAATGTAGAAATCTCTGGGTCTGCACTTGTTTACTCCACGGGACAAAGCTACCACCAAGTACGGAAGCTGCTTGGATTTGGTCTTCAGAACCCACCCCAGCGTCAAAGATCTAGACTACATATCACTCCACTTCAGTGACCACAAGGCGGTAGTAGTCGACGTAGACCCGATCAAACATAAAGAATTCACCGGGCATGAGCCATCTGCGGAAATCTCCCCCGACCTAAACTTTGAGGAAGTCGTGGATACAGCCGAAGTCGAAGAAGCAGATAAAGAGACGCACTAGGGGAGAAGTAAAACGCGCCTCTGAAAGTGTGTAGTTTTAATGCGCAGTTAAAGTATACAGCCAAATAAAACACTAGTCAATAACAAACAGTCTCTCAGTCAATGCCTAACAGTGCTCCAGGAAAGGCTTCCGCCTTGAAGCAGTTTAGTGTGACAAAGTGCCCCCTGAACTTTTCATGAGAGTGCTAGCAAAAAAAAAACAATGATTGTTATTGTTGTTTTTTTTAAAAGAAAACACCTTTGAAGAAGAGAACATAAATATACGAAAATACTTAAGTACTAACAGATTTCATTCGGCTATTCTAACAGAAGAAGGGTGAATCAAAAGCAACGCGGAGCAGGGAGGCGTCCTGCTGTTATTGTACCAACTACTGTTAAAGAAACAGGTTTGCCACTATGCATCTCAGTCTTTTCCGGCGGTATTTAAATAGCCGGAAACAAAAGCGAGTTATCAATCGCAGTAATCAACATACATATATTTCTAAAGTGGAAATTAATTCTTGCTAGAAGTTGCAAAACGCAATGTTGGGCGATTAAATGCATTGCTGCTGCTTGAGTTCCATTTTCCTTCTTTGTGCGTACTCTTCACCGCTGCAACTCATCAGAGCAGCAATATATTTCTTCGCGAGCGGTGTGGCTTAGAAGATGTTTTCGTTTTTCTTTTCACGTAGCCTTGAAACAATGGAAGCAATGGTGCATAAAATGACTAATATTTCTTCTCTGCTCACGTTTTGCATCGTGTTACAGATCCGTACTGCGAAGGCTTCCGGAATGCGAAAAAGACGAACAATGAAAAAAAGGCGGTATGAGCTAACCTGTTAAAAAAACGCTAACATTTCTGAGTCTTGTGCGCTATTAATCAAATAATGCTATCTTACTGAACGAAGTTCCTGCCTCAGGGGGTGAGTGCTATTTTGTACAGCGTGACCTTTTCTTCCATGTGCTCGTGCTGTGAAAACAAGTACAGCGGGACCAAAACCATTAGGGAAATTACCTGCTTCGATACAGGAACTTCAAAAAAACAACTTCTTTCCACTTCCGGCTCGTCAAACGCGATCAACGAAAAAAAAAACGACATTTTTATGCACAGGGCTAATCAAAAGTTTAGAGTGCTTGGAGAGCGATCGGATGTGAGTAAAAAAGTGCGCAGTGCCTTGAGCGAATTACAGTAATTGCTCTAAGCCGTGCGGTGCTACTCCATTCCAAGGAAGCAAATCCTAAGTGTGCTCAAAAGCCTGCACTTCATTCTGTGACTGTTTGAGTCTCAATGTCGCCCATCTGATCTATTTGTATTCTTGTTTTTAACAGTAACAAAGTTTGAATATTTTCTTGCTGTTGCTCTTAAAATCTTCGGGCTCTCCTTAACGCAGATTACGTATGTAATGGAAAACAATCCTCAGACGATCTTCACTTTGCCAATGCTCAAAATGTTTATTCAGACGTTCCTCAATCTGCGAATTGTAGGAGCAACTGGCAGAAATTGCATTGGTCAGCACCGTCTCTAGAGAGACGAAAATGCTCTTGCCTTTCTTAAAGTGAACACGCACACAAATTTAACGTAAAAAAACCAAGTCTTGAACAAATCCTCAATTTGGGTAAACTAGATCATAACATCATTGGCTTTATTATAGCCTCCGTATCCACACATTGATATATCCTAATTGTCTCATGAGAGGATGGCAATCTGTGGTTAGGTGACGGCTTCAGTTTTTATTTTTTTAAGAATTAATAAGTAGTAATCACCTTTTCTCCTGTAGGAGGATGCACTTCATTTAAGTTTGAAAGGTTCTAATGAATTGAAGTTAAGTTTGTCAGAACTCCTTGCCCATGATTACTTTTGCTCTTAGTATCCTCGAAAAGAAGCATAAGGTGAATTTAGTCGCATCATGCGGAAAGATTTCTTTAGTTTGGTTGTATATGCGGCATTCGCATTATCGGCTGCCATTACTTTCTCTTTAGTGGTGGTTACCCCATATTAGAAATGTAGCGTCAGGAATTACTTTTAACTTCTCATTGTACCACTGATCGTCGCTGCTGCAAGCCCAGCGGCTGAAATCCAGTTGGCAGGCCAGGGACCGTTCAGCCTGAACAGTCGCAATCTGAGCGGCAAGTCTGTGTAATGGCATCGCCTGCGGACTCTTCCTGGAAGACGCCCTGCTTTCGAAATCACTTTCATTGTTTCCAGACACTAATTCATCTGCTGGCGCCAGAAACGATCGATTCTGTCCAGCGTTGGGAGACAAAACAATATCAGCTCGTGGCACTGTATAGCCGACGGAAGGTCGTGCCTTCCAATTCTAGGCAAATAGTGTAGCGGTGGCGACGGGGACGGGGTGGAGCCGCTGTTTCGTCAGTGCGAACAGATGTCGGCTTCCTGAACATGGCGTTAAAGCACAGATCAACGCGAACACAAAAAGTGAAGGACAATCTAGCGACAGCAGAACCTGTGCGGGAGAGAGTAGTAGTAGTAGTTGTTGTTGTTGTTTTACTGAATTGTAAATAGAAGGAAAAGATTTTTGCAAAAAAGACCCATTGCTTCTGTAAGCACTTCAATCAATTGTCTACTCACTGTGGATGGTCGTACGTACGGACGGACGGACTGTCTTCTCTCGATGTCTTCTCTCGACCGTCTGTACTAATGATGCGTCAATTTTACTGCCCACAGGAAACCCCAGGTGTTCACCAAGTTTTTCAAATACGTGCATGAACATGCCAGGCACGGTAGATATTGGAGTGACGACAGATTAGGTGAATACTTGGTGGCAGCGTCTTTTGAGCTTATCAGTTTCCACAGTTTGCGCTGTTGGTTCTCGTCTTGGAGCTGTTTGCTCATCGGATATGTACGCAAGCCGTCTTCTCTGCGCCAGCCTAATCCTGGCTAAGGCACTGCTTTGCACACAGTGGCTGTGTGCAAGTAAGACAGGATGTGGTATGGACGTTCTTGGGTGGCTGTGGATGGTGTTCACCAAGAGCGTTTTTGTATACCGCGTCTGGAGAAAACTCAGTTGCGCTTCGCGTGCCGTCAGGCGAGAGATGTTTGAACAGTCAATTTACGGGCGTCCTCTTTCGCGTGAGAGAAGGCGGAGAAATGGGGCAACCGCCTAGGAGCTTGTCGCCTAGGAGACAAACAGCGCGAACTTTCGAAAACGCGTAAGGAAACTTGAAACTGCGACCTTTATGCGTCGCGGTGGTACATTTTGCCGCCAGCCCTATATTTAGAAACTTTCTGCCACGTTTGTGTTCATTCAGCGACGTGCTGACCGACTTGTTCACTCTACGCCTCTGAACTTCGGCTTAGGGCGATGGTCTTCGCGCATTTCAATTCTGGTTAGCTTGGGATAATATCACATCGGAAACTTTAAAACGTGGTGCCTCCTGTAGAGAACAGAACTAGAAACGCCTGACCAGTCGAGCAGTGCAATGTTAGAAAGTTTCACTCATGCCCATAGATCGACGTTTAACTTGTTTTTTAATCTTTTGCTTAATTTTCTGCCCTCGTGCATGCTGTCTTTCGCGCCCCAAATCCCATGCCCTTGTTTTAGGTGTAGTTCGTGCGACCCAATAGCAGAATAATATGGCGGTACCTGTTTAAAGTGCTCAGTCATGAGACACGTTTGGTAATTTCCGCAGGTGTGATGACGGCCATAGGCAGCGTTAAAAAAAATCGATGACCCCTTAAGCGACACACAGGAACTTCTAGGGTGATAGAGGAGGGAATTCCATATAATGCTTGCGCTTCCAATAAGATTAATGACGCAGTCTAGAACGAGGAAAAGAGGCTGTTACTTGCGTTCATTGAATCTGTCTCGGGAAGTTGTTTACGGTGGCGCCTGCCTAGCTGCTCCTGTTGTGCATCCTTAGAGACGACACTCGCGATAAAAAGGAATTAATTTTTGTGTTAACATGCGCTATTCATAAACCTTACCTACCTTCGTAAACGCTCATACGCTCATACATTCTTCGAGTTTCTTTTTAGTAATGTCCTTGTATACTGCTCTTATAAACAGAGATTACTTCGGCATCTGGCCCAGCTTCCGGTAGAAAGTCCCACAGTACTTCCCGTCTTACACTCTCATAAGCACCTTTTTTATCCATAAAGCCAATCATATCAGACTGTTTTGCGTCCTAGCTATGTCAAATACGCTCTGTTGCTGCAAACAGATCGCCCTCTAAACATTTGCCTTGCCTTAAACAATTTTTGAATTCTCCCAGTATTCCATATTTCTCTATACATGTCTGCAGCTTAGCTTTAATAGCCTGCAGAGCAAGCCTGCATCTATCTAACCGACGTTATCGTGATTGGTCTGTATGAGCTAATGCTTGTTCTCTCACCTTTACCCTTGTAAATTAAACTTATTCTGCTGGGTCGCCAATCTTCTGGTACCTGCTTACTCGGAAAGACTCGCTCTATGCTTTGCACAATGACTCCTTACTTTTCAGTCCCAGCTCAGCAACCAACCTAATCGGCATGGCGTCAGGACCGGTTGCTGTATTCTTAGGATTACTTTTAACGCTCTCCTCCAGTCTAGTTTCTCCATACTTAACTTTTCATCTGCAATTTTCAGTGTTGCAGTATCTGTTGGCTTAGAGAGCACCCCTCTATTTCCTTTAACTTTCTCGCAAATTACCACATTGACGTAGTCCAAAGGCGCACTCCCTTTCAGTCTGTGTATAAAATTTTGCATGTGTTCGGTCTTCTTAGTAAGCCATTCATATGATTCCAAACTTTCCTCAAACCGCCTGTATTCTTTTCTCTCACCTCCATCATCCATAGAGCATTTTCCGCTTTAGTATTTGCGTCTACGAGTTCGTTGACAGGAAATTTGCGTTGTCGGTAATTTCACATTTTTTGTCCATCTCCTCCAAACTGCCCCCAGCCGTCTTGACTGCTCTGTGCTTCGTCGATACCTGTTTCCTGATTTTAATTTCCTGTTTAATTTCCACACTCCACCAGCTTCATTCTTTTTCCTGCCTTTCCAGCAGTTCTTCTATTCTACATTTCCTATTTATTTTCTGATTAAGCTAGTTAGTTCCTGGTATTCCCAGACTTTTGTTGCGGATTGAACTATATCTTTCTACACTCACTACACTTAGTCGACCACTTGTTCCTTGGTCAAAAAAGATTTTTTTCCTCATTCTTGTCTGCTCTGTTTTTTTTTTGTTAATTGCCCCAGCAAATGATAATCCGTTTATGGTCGCTGCCTAAACTCCAGAACCAATGTAATGTGCCCCTCACACTTGCTTCCTGTATTAATTATGATGTGGTCGTATTCTTCAGATATGTCTGATAACACTTTGCCTTTGTAGTCCGCGTGCAATATGAGTTCCTAATAGTCATCATCATCATCAGCCTTACTACGTCCACTGCAGGAAAAAGACCTCTCCTATCCCTCACCAATTAACCCCGCCCTGTGCCAGCTTCGGCCACCGTATCCCCGCAAACTTCATCTCATCCGCCCATCCAACTTCCTCTGCTCCATGCTATGCTTTCCTTTTCATGGTATTCATTCCGTTAACCATAACGACCATCGGTTACCTTACATTCGCATTACATGCCCTGCCCAAGCCAATTTCTTCTTCTCGATTTCGACGAGGATGTAATTAACCCGCGTTTATTCCCTCACCCACTACGCCCGCATCCTTCCCCTTAAAGTTACACCTATAATTTTCCTTTCTATAACTCACTTCGGTGTCCTCAATTTAAGTTGATACCTTTTCGTTACCCTCCATGTTTCATACATCTAGGTGAATACCGGCAAGATACAGCTGATGCATACGTTTGTTCGCATTTGAAACGGCGCAAAGGACGGGGAATAAGGAATGAAACACAATGGGCGCTGTCTTCTTCCTTGTCCTTTGAGCTGTTTCGGATATGAACAGTAACCAATAAGCCCAATTCACAACACATATACTTTTCTCTTGAGGTATATTGGTTAACTGCCATTCATGATATGAGAAAACCGGCCATATGCGCGCCATCCCAATCTTATTCTTCTAGTTATTTTCCTCGGGATCAGCATCAGCGGTCACTACCTAATCTAAAGACATGTTCTCGCTAAGTACTTCCAGAGCCTCGCTACCAATTGTAAAATATTGTTTCCTTCTTAGAGTGTTGAACATTCATTTGGTTTTCTGCAGATTATTTTTAGGCCCACCATTCTGCGCTGCCTTTCTACTTCCTTCATCATGCTCTCCGCTTCATCTCCTGAGTGACTTAGCAAAGCAATGTCATCAGCGAATCGCCGATTACTAAGGTACTCTCCATTAACTCTTATCCTTAGCTGTTCCCATTGCAAGCCTCTGAATACCTCTTGCTCCTTAATGCAGACATTTATAAACCGTTTCAGGATGACGTGTTCTTGATTTTTAAACTTTTCTAAATCCTGTCTTAAACAGGTAACTGACTCTTCATTGTTTTCTGTCGGTCCACAAATAAACTACTTCTGTCCATGTGCTCTTTCTTGACAATGCGCCATGGATGCAGAAACGTTCTGCGTTCGCTCGACGCACCGCTAATTTGCACATTGCCGAACAAGTACGCCGATTCCTGGTCGTTTTCTTGATCCTGCTTTTCGGCTGCACTTTTTTCATACGTAGCTTTTTATTATTGGGTGTTCTTTCGATTCTCGGACATGTGTTTCCGTACAAGCATTGACGCTAATTTCCTCTTTGTTCAGCGGTCCTTTGATCTCTGTTCACTTGATGTTGCTCCTCCCACCGTGCATATTTATGAAGCTAAGATTAAAGCAGAGTCTTTCTCTTGTTTATATTTTTAGCTCCTGTCAGGTTCTTCACCCGTCTTAATTTGCCGTCCTGTCCTGCAGGGACATCGCCACCCGCATTACCTACTTCGGTGTCGTTAACTTCTGCGGGCCACCTAAAAAAGCCCCCTCTCTTCTCATGACCCTCCATCCCACCGGCATCCCGTGGTCACGCTGAAAAAGAATTCTACCTCGTGCGAAATCCTCCCAATGTCCTACTTAGCGTACCTCACAGTTCACGTCTACTACTGGAAAATTCATTTAATTTCCTAGCCTTCGGATTTCTTCGTTCGCTGCTTTCACAGCCCTGCCAACTTGCGCTCCTTAACCAACCACCCCTGGCACTTTGCAAATGGCAATATGAACGTGAAGAGGGTTACCCAGTGGTCACGCACTCCTTTCGTGATTTACTCTCCAATACCTTTGGCACCCACTCTCAGTAATCATTATGTCCAGTGGCTATCATCACTAGGCTGCTATCCTGCATCGTTTCTTCTAACTTCGGTACCGCCTTATGAATTGCGGCCTTTAGCATCCGGCCCGGAAAAGTGCTCACATGCACTCTTCTGTCGTGCCTGATAACCGATTAGAAAATAGCTGCCTTGCACCTGCGCATGTTTGAGTCACCGGAGCTTAGCACTTTGATCTCCTTTATACTACCTGTCTCAACTACTACCACTGCACTCTCTGACACGCGCCGTATCCGTGCCAACACGAACGCCTCCGCATTCGCTTTTCCTGGTTGTCGGGGGAGGGCGACAATTGTTTTTTTTTGTGTGTGGGTACCCGCGTTTTCGCCATTATTCGAGAGGTGGCACTAGATAGCTGACTGTCTGTTCCTCGCACCTTATCTTCCACTACTTTTCTCGTCTCCCTTTCTTCCTGCAGCTGCTTTTTCAGTGTATCTGCGTGTGACAGCAGACTGCTAACATCTGTTCTATTTTAGCGACTCGACCACTGATTACGCGGAGCGGACTCGCTAAGTCTCCTGCTTGCGCTTCTTTCTCGGGCGTCTCTCGCTGACAGCGGAGGCGTAAAGCGAGGAGAATGCGAGAGAGACCGGATGGCCTCCCTGGTGGGATTGCGCAGGCATAAAAATATCTAGGAGGCTATGGTTTAAGACGGCGCGCTGTTCGCTGTCTCGATCATTAATTACCCCCAAAAAGTCTGCGCACACATAAACAAGGTCCTGAAGGGCCCCTCACGTCCCGTTTGCTTGCGTGGACTTAAATATCTGCTCTAAACCACTACCGTCTGTAGTGACGCGAGAACGTAAAAGGCCCCGTTCTTCAGAAAATCCTGTGTCGGCGTTGTCGACCTCGCCGATGGCGTTGCCGGCGTGGGAGTGGTGAGCGAAATATCATGAGCATGGTTCTGGCAGGTGGTCTTTGAGAGCAACCGAAGAGGCAGATGCACCACCTATCTCATGCGTCCTTGCGGCATCATCACAACCTGCCCACCACGGCAAATGGCAGTTAAATGAAAGATTGGTCGCTAGGGAACACAACCTGGTCACAAGGCCCATTGCTGGGAGTACCTGTCATCGCAAGGCAGTGAAGCATCACTTAACCTCTGTGCCACTGTCAGGAAGTGGTATGGCGACTCCCAAGGATCTATCAATAATAAGTTGGGAATTACCTTCCACATATATAGGAATTAACCCGCTACGCTATGACGTCATACCCACAAGGAAGAGCTTTAGTGCCCCCTCCAATTTTTTTCTTCTCTTTGACGAGAAGCCTGCTATCTAAGCGCTGGTCAAACCCGCTCCTGGCTTATTGATTTTAAACATACTTTTGGTATTTTCGCGCATGCTTGGAGCTTCAAAATTGGTGAAAAAATTTCTGTGGTGCGAATTCGTGATTGCACTCAGTGCCCTAAAGACGGAGACACGCGCCGCATATCAAAAATTTCCCCGCATTCTTTTGCATACGAGCCGTGAAACCGCTCACTCAATTTACAAGCACAGAAATTTTGAGTGCAGTGTAAGCACCTTTTTTTTTATTCCTTAACAGCGGAAGAAGGGTGGCAATAACCTCAGTCAACTCGATACAGCCGGAGCCGTCAAACCAGCGAGCATTATCCAGGAAAGAAGCACTTGTGTCTGCGTTGCGAGAGCCTCAGCAGCTTCTTCACTACATCTTATGAGAGTGACGAATAAAAGTGCAAAAGCGTCAAGCGGTTGCTGCAGTTTGCTTTCTTTCGTGGTCCTTGATAGCAAGCGAATACTAAACCTCTTCCAAATAAGCTCAGAGACCCTCTTTCTTCTGACAACAGGGTGCGGTGAACTCGTAACCTTCACCGGTTAAGTCGGCAGATCCTGGCTTTAATAGCGAAGAAATAAACAAAAGGATTCAAATTACCGTTGCCCCTAGCTTCTGTTCCTTTAATTATGCCGTGTCTCGTCCGGGACCTTGGAGTCGATTTAAGCATTCCGGAGCCCCATTTTATCCGTCACTTGTTGTCGTTAGTGTACTGCATTTGTAAGGTCGGGGCAGCGCACACCAAAATGCACTTCTAAAGGAAATAAGTGTTTCAACCTTCTTCGTGGCTGACGATATAAGAAGAATACAAAAAGAAGCAGCACACATCGATAAATTTTGTGCGCATTTAAACGCGTAGAAGGGCGGAGAGACACAAGCAAGTTTGGCTGTTCGCTGATAGAAGATTGACAGCGCATTTCAGCGCGAGACCTGCCTCTTGCTGCAGGCTCTTGAGCCGTAATTGCCAGCATACGGTGCACATCACACCGCATACATACAAGCCGGTGTCGCTCGGAGAGGAGCGGTGGAGGTTCTACTATGGTGGTGTCCCGAGGAGCGCTATTAAAACTTTAAGCGTGTGGGTTTATTTGAATTTGAGGGAAATAATTGGGAAGGCCTTGCGTGTGTTGGTAGTAGCGAGCGTTTTTCTAGAAGGGGGGGAAGGGGAGATACGTACACGTTCGCTTGAAGGTGAAACTTAAGTTCTGCTTCTTTTAATACCCACCACGCAAGACCAACAGTAACCTGCATCGAGGAACGCAAATGGGTTCTGAGAAATAGCAGAAGGGAGAGTGCAAAGAGGTCTAAGCGGAGATATGGGTGAAGGGTTCTCTTTCTACCGGTAGTTTGTGTACCATCGGCAGCACGCTTAACACAAACACTCGAGCGGGTGACATTCACTGACATTAGTGCAGCTGGGCGTCCGCAGTTGGACTGAGGTAATGTTATGCAGGAGACAGGGCACCAGCTGTTTCCAACCGCCCCTAATACACTGTGCCGCATGGTCTCGCTCCTAGAACCCAGCGTTCATCGGCTGTAATGTCAGTGCAGGACGCGCACGCGAGCGTTGTCGGCGGTACATTTCTTTGCGCTTTCAACGAGGTGGAAAAACGCAGGCTGTGGATGTGAAGGATAATTTTGCTGCGCATAACTATACAGCTCCCGAGAGCTTCTTCTTCAAGTTCTCTACTCAAGGAACTTCAAATTAATGTTCATTAGATATGCTGAAGAGTATCATTTAAGCGAATAAAACAAAACAGCCCTCCGTCCTCAAGGTAGGCCTTGGGGATAATAGCGCAGCTGCAGGGTTTTGAGCTGCAATTTTCTATTTTCTGGGACAAGTGACAGAGTGAAGACATCGGTTGCGCGCTTTCTGAAATGAAGGAATCATATAGATGCATTCAATTTTCCATCAGTTCAGCATAATTTGACCCCAACCACTAGTGTGATGACTGTCCCGTCAATTCAGTGAGGTGTGCCTGCTACCACTGTTTGCCGCTAATCGTAACTACTGCAACCAATTTTTACGTTAGCGCTGTTCCTTGCATGCTATAATATAGCGTTATTGCACTGACACTGTGTTGCTACTATTATTTGTCTTTTACGCATTTATTCATGGTCTAAAGATCTCATTTCGGCAGCTGCACTTTGTGTGCTTCTCTTTTACCTTTATTGCGGCTGTTGGCTACGCAGCTGGCGCAGAGCCTTCCGTGGCAACGTTTTGCTCTTCCTCGCGGAAGTGCTCTTTACTCCCTTTTAAACAGCGCGTAGCAGGACAAGAACAGTGCACAAAACAACACGAAACAAACAAGCGCTGAACTTCAGCTTTAATGTGGACAATGACCAAGTCAATGCATATGTACCGCACGAACATAACACCCACCAGGGTTACAAAAGAGAGAAGGAAACATTAAAAATATATAAAAATTAAACACGAAAGCAGGTATCACTTGCAAAAAGAGAACACCCACCAGGGTTACAAAAAAGTAAACACGTGGCAAAAAGTAGCTGTGACTTGTGCGGTTACATGTGTAGTGGTTTGGCCGTTCACCAAATTAAAGTGCAAGTTCAGGGCTTGTGTGTGTCGTGTTCATTTATGCACTGTCCTGGTCCTGTTACGCGCTGCTGAAATACAACGCAACACCAACGAGCCAGACAGCTCCTCCTCTTCGTTCTGCTGTTCGCCGTTCTTTCTTACTCTTTAAGTCCGTGTGATATTGCCATGTGCTTTTAAAATCAGTAGGGTGTCAATCATTTTATACCTCACCTTGTTGCCCTTTGGTTAGCCTCTGCATTCTTATTACAAACAGGCCGCGTCGACTAAAAACGAAGATGTAGTAAGCGAGAAAAGGTCTAACAATCGAATACAGCCATCACCGTTACCAGTCGTTTTGCTGGTTTCCACGTGATGAATTTATTCCAGTGACGTGAAAAAAATATTTCATTTCAGTTATTTTTTTTAACGCAAGTGCGTCTTTCGTTGCCGGACAAACATCAGCATGCACAGAAATAGAAACCTCTATTCTCTTTCTTTTTTGCAACGGTTCTATTTAACTAACAGCTAGAAGTTAGACAATGAACAAATTTTGCCCTCAATGGCTTTTAACATGAACGCTAATCCTTTATTCGCATTAACAAAATAGTTCAGAAGAGCGGATGCGTTCCCTTCTTCTTCCTTACTGGCAAAGCACGTCTTCTTTCGTACTCAGCGCAAATCCTGATATTAGGAAGCCTAAGTGGTCCCAGAAAATTGATAGCACAGTGCAAATACTTCCACCAACAGAATAGATCAGGACTTAGAAGAAGACAAACGCATTAGCCCTAACTTATTACCGTTGAAAATATGTTTGTTCTTCTGATGTGATCCGCGCTGAATAGGACATGAAGCCACGTGCTTCGCCAGCATTATGTTGATGACAGTGAATTTTTGTGATGCAAGGGCACCTGCGGCCAAAGAACGTCATAGCACAGTGTGCTCAAGGTGGGGCCACAGACCTATTTCCCAAGCACTTCACCCTGATTAAGCCGAGCATCAGGCCAGGGGAAGCTTGCATCTATAGTGTTACCGGTGGGTACCCGACGGCACTGGGGATCGAACCACGCATCTACTGCATGGTAGGCGGATGCTCAACCGCTAGGCCACTTTATATTAGCGTCATATATAAACCTCCCAGCCGCATGAAGCTTCCTTATTGAAAATAAAATTTCAGTGCTTCAAGCTCACCATCATCATCGTTATCATCGTGAGCTAGAACCACTGAAATTTTATTTTTAATAAGGAAGCTTCATGCAGTTTGGGAGGTTTCAAACTGGTTGCGACTAAACCTCTTGCCTTCTCCGGGATTGGCTAGGCAACACAATGTAAGCCTCGTGTGTGCTTATTTGTGTGTCTACAGAGAATTCAGTTTAGAAAATAAACGTTGGCAACTGACCCCCCCCCCCCCCCCCTCAAGAAAAAAAAGACGAAGAGAAAAGCTTGGAAGAAAGAAAACAGACAGCTTACAGACAGGACAGGTATTACTCCCTGCGCGTGCAGCTCTATGTGAAAGGCATCCGTCCCCGACAGGTGTTAAACGACGCCCCTGACTGCAAATAGTGAGATTACCTCTTGCGTGCAGAATAGATCTCCGATTAATCAGGGACGCAAGCATGTGCAACCAACTACTAATATTTGATCTATGAGCTGTAAGAGTAGCTGGCTACGAGACTGTGTGCTCCAGCAAAACCTTCACTGGTTTCGGCTATGATTGAAAGTTTTCAGAGCGCACGTACGTGCGCCATCTACTAAAAACACTGCATACCCTACATTGGCTCTCCCAATAAATCGAGAAGCTCCCGTGTCTGCGTCGTTTACAAGAACTTATTTCTTAAAACAATGGGTCTAGGATGCATGAGACTTTCTAACACCAAAAAGCCCTTAACTTTTCTTTGTTGAATGATTGAATGTCGGAATTAATTTGGAGCTTCTGGCCGCTGTGGGAGGCTAGAGTCTAGGCTTGTGTATATAAACGACAGTATAACACCGTGTAGCGTGACCCCTAGAACATCTGTTACTTTTTTGCGTTCGACAAGTCCCCAAAGGCGCCGCTAGGCTTGTTCACTCGGGGTATTGTGTATTCCTTTCCACACATTTAACTTTGTGATGAAAATGGCGGATGAGCACCAGTGAAGACATCGCTGCTTTTCTATAACTGCGTGTGTGTTGGAAATCGATTTACACAGAACGAATATCACACAGCGATCCAGAAAGGATCACATAGAAGAATAATGTTTCAGCAGTACTTATTGCATTCGCGTGATTCCCAAACCAAAGAAATATCCTTGCCTTAAGCGAACTGTCAACAAGAATTAATTTCAAGGCTGCTGTCTGTGAATTTCTGTCGTCCGGATTGTGCGGAAATGTCTGAAATTGCAAACAATGTCGGCATCTTCAACCTACTAAATAAAAAGTGCAATCCACGTAGGATGGTCTAAAGAGTGTTTCCACTACGCATCAGTGAAACTTCAATACATCTATTTATAACTAGATGAGCTAAGGGTATCTCTGAAGAAGGTGAAATAGATATTTTAAGAAAGGGTGCGCTATCTGAAGCCTCACATGAAGTGTATGTGACACATGTACTTGGGGATTTAAGAAGTGTAATGGGCTATAGTCTATACAGTGCACACAGTAACCTATGTAATTCTCATTGCCGAAGGCACTTAGAATATTGCGAATAACTATATTAGGTTGGATTGGTCCTTAAACTTCAATAGCCGACATCTTGTTTAAGTAGAGAGTGCGTTTAGTTGGACGCTGAAGGATCTTTGAGTGACTCTGGTAATTCTTCAAATGTTTCTTTTCAGCAAAATAACTCTTAAATGGACTGAGCTTTTTGTTATATCTATTAAGAATATTATTAAATCATCACAAAATGATTACTGGCTACAGAGAGTCTGGGCTCATTGCCGGATGATGGGAGAGCTGAGCTTACTTTCTTCTTTTAATCGCAGGTATTCCGTTGTAGAAGAACTTATGCATCCTGCTTGTCTTGCATTTCAATGGTTCTGCTGGGAAGAAATCCGGTTGTGTACGGTCAAAAAGCAGGTTTTTACGAATACAAAAACGAAGCGCGCAAGCAAAGGCCCCTTTGGTGGCGGAATGAAAAAGTTCGCCTTGTTCAGCTGTAACACGTTCATAATCTTGCCACCACACACTCCTCCCGTCGTTTCATCGTCTCTATCCTATTTGCGCAAATTTCCGCAGATGGCCGGTACAAGCCTTTGAATGTTGCAGACGTGGATTATCGGTTCTCTACATCGTCACCAACATCTAAACGCGTCTTTATCTAGTAACGGTATTGTACTATCACGATGGTAAGAAATGCGAACAGAGCGCAGCCTAGGCGCTCCGCTGTTCGCATTTCTTTCAAACACTCTTTTACTTCGGTGGTAGTGAAAAGATACGAGAGTTGTTCGTGACGCATTCTATAATGACTCTGATGTATTTTTCTTGCCGCTAAGAAAAAAGTCGAACGGTGGAGCACGTAGGCGCCGCACTGTTCGCGTTTCTTTCCATCGGGATAGGACATGTAATGCTCAACATACGCTGTATAGTTAGCCAACTCTCAGCGGGAGAATTCATTGCTCCGAATTCTACGTAGCAGCTCAACTTGAACACCGGCATTCATCGAAAACAATGATGGCGCTATACTTTGAAGGGCCTTGAACAGTGCAACTTCTAGAGGCACAACTACAGTGCTCCAACAATGGCGCGTTTGCCGACTGCCTTGTAATGCGCTAATTAATGCTATTCAGCCCACAGGAGAGAAGACAATGGTAGCCAAATACCTTATTGGTACGCCGGTGAGACTGTTGCAACGAGAAGTTAAATTTCCAGCGTTGCACGCAAACGCTTAAACAGAACTGCTGTCCCGAAGCGCGACAGAGACAAGACAGCTTTTTAGGCAGTCATTGCAGCCGCTTTCAGGATGAGTTGCATTGTTGCGTATTGAATCTGTTAGGCTGAAATAATGCGAAAGTGCGGTGAATGAGTCTCAAAGAGAGGAATAAGCCCGGCTAGTTGGTACATTGTTTGCATAAAAACAGCGCAGTAGACGGGATCAAGCAGAGAGAACACACATACACAGGCGCTGTTTGTGTGTTCTCTCTTCTTGGTCCCGTCTACTGCGCTGTTTTTATGCAGTCTCAATCAATTTTCAGCTTCCCCAGATTGTAGAGTTGCTCTATTCGGTGCTTGTCGCTGTCACAAAGAGACAAGCAACTTACAAAACAAACTTCGCGTTTCCTGTGTAATATATAGCCCGGAATATGGACATCGGGGTGTGCAGGGTGGCAAAGTAATCTTTCTGGGTGATGAAAACTTTGCCGCTATGCGTGCTTATGACTGAAAAGTTGGCGTGGGAGGAAAAAGCGAAGCGGTAATTATTTCTGGTTTCAGCGCTACACGCAGATGGGGGAGTTTTCTATGGGGTTATAAGGCATTTCCTATCGACAGGTGCGCTCAGAGCCACGAGCAGCGAGATCAGTCCACTTAAAACACTTCATAATTCATAAAACTTAAAACGTATTCATAATTTCAAAGAATGTAGTCCAGCTGAGCAGCGAAAGCACATCGTTCGAGAATGTTAACACTTTTCACACTAACAAGAACTGCAAAATGGTGCTAAAAAGTGGAAGCGTTGCCTGCGCATCTCTAAGACGGAAACATTTCTAGCTTTGAGCCGCTAGATCGCAGTGTTCGTGTGAAGCCATGGGACCATAGGGGGGAAAGAGAGGAAGTAGCAGATGTATCGGTGACTGATGATTGTTTTATTGGCCTCAAGTAAGGATGGCACATACCGACTATGGGGGAGTGGCCAAGAAAGAGGCGGTGAAAGCGAGCCACCGATCGGTCTCGGTAGACAACGCGAAAGAACTTGTCGTGTGAAAAAAAAGCGTTGAAGATGAAGCCAGAAGTCTCCCTCGGCGGGCACATTTTTTCACGTGCCTAGTAGACGAAAATGGGTCATATTTAGAACTCGAGGGCTAAGCAGGTACAGTGAGCTCAGCTACACTTAGTTGAGAACTATTCCTTTGTCTCTTTCATTTTGTTTTTATATCCGTAGCATTTATTTCCCGATTTAGAGACTTGGTGACTAATGGCGGTGATCAAGATTGCTGCATCATGATGTACATAAATGCGCTCGCAATTACCCATGCTCTCTTGAAACAGCTGTATTTTTTACATTATCCGAAGTTTTGGTAAGGCTACTGGCTTACGCCAACACAAGGTTAAATTCCACACAATAGGCACGAAAACCTAACTTGTCGTTTGTCGCATAAGTATTACCTTTTAGTCGAACCTGCAGAAAATTGTGTGATGATTTATTCTTTCAAGAAATAAGTAAATAGCGGACATGTGCTGTGACTTAAGTACACAGTGCCCTCCAGAGTACCCCGATGTACAAAGGAGTACTCCCTCCTGCTTTCCTCAAGTTATTTCTGACATCGCCTTATATTGTATCTCTTTCTACAGACTCGCATCTGGCTTCACTTGTTATTCGTCGTCGCATTCACAAAGGTGCAAGACGAAGCATTCGGACAGCTATTCGAACGACGAATGAATTCCAAACACGTTTCTCTTGTGCCCTTTGCATTCAGAACATTCACTAAGCATGGTAAGGCCAAACACTCGGCGAAAGATGCCTCTCGGCTGCCATGGACGAAGTGTTCTTCTTCAACAAAGGCGTTGGCGGCAATGGTTTGTCGCGCACAAGCAGCCAGAATGAAAAGCGCGCGAAAGAATTTCCTTAGATGTCGTACGGTGCGCCGCTCACATCCTGCGCCTTCCATTTTTTTTATTGCCTTTCACTCATTTCTTTTAGACTAAGCAGGTCTGCACCTACTTTTGTGTACAATTCTTTTACCGCATGGAAATCGGGCGCCAATGCAACTGCAACATTTATGTTTCGATGTTTTTGCTTTCGGGACGCTTGCAGTGAGGCACAATTCGGCACTTTCGTTTCAGAGAAATGTCGAAACTCGGTTGTCACTACAGCGGTGTGCGTCTTTTTTTTTCTATTATTTTTCGGCGAACAATAACATTGCCTGCCTTGCAAAGCTCTTTAAAATTATTCGGGAAGTTCTGTTGCCGAAAGTGATAAAAAGTCAGTTCTTTTCATGCGTTTTTTGGTCGGATACGTTCTATATCAAAGCTAAAATCCTATGACTTTGCGCAGGCTCTCCAAAAACGATTATCGTTATTACTAAGGCGGTTCCCACATTTAGTAGCCTCGACCAAAAAATATTTCTGCGATATTACCTTTAATAAAATATAAGCCAATAAATGAAAAATAAATAAATCAGTTGCATTCAATTTCAAGAGAAAAAATAGGACTGGACAGTTAAGGTCTTCCATAAGAGTGTGAGGAAGCGGGGAGAGATGCCCGAGGAACGTCACCGACCCCCTTTCCTCCTTTATTTCTCGATGGTAGCGCGTGCAGCGCATGCGGGATAGGCGTCGAGAGAAAGAGACGGCGGAGTGACCGGACAGAGCCACACGGGGAACCCCTGCTGCCCCAGGGGACATCAGCATGTCTTGTTCCTGATGCCTGCGTGCGACCCAGGAAGGCCATCGAATATTTTGGGAAAATCCCAATAAAGAGTTGGCCTGCGAGTGTTGTTCTCCGCGGTCGAAGTTGTGGTCCAAGCTAGCGGATTGGCAGTGGCCCTAAGAGCGTGGTCCGAGCCGCTCTAGAAAACCCACGAACTTTGCGGGGGTTACGCCTATGCCTGATTTAAAGAGTGCTGGAGAAATAGGGTTTGTTTCCGGCAGTGCGTAGAACAACCTCGACGACTCTCATCTTTCGGGAAGAGAGAATTCAGTTAAAAATTATGTTCTTGTTCACTGAGGCAAGGTGCTCTCTTTCTTAAAGCTTCCCTAGAAACATACCCGGGAGGAAAGACGAGAGAAAGCGCCAGAAGTGTGGCTGTGTTGTGTCCGTACGACGTAATAGGCACACAGCAGAATGAGCACCCTTACGATTGAAGTTAGACATCAATTCTCCCAGCCAGGTAGGAAGGACTGTCAATAATAACGAGGCAGGACAAGGCGCATGTAACACCAGCAGCCGCATAGAAGCAGAATCGCGAGGCGTTGCCATGTAGATCAAGGTCAGATGAATACTGTGGCTTACTTACTTAGCAGAGGCAAGTTCTGAAGCCGCAAAGATATTGCTTCTTATGCGCGTCACAGAAGGCGTGGTTGGTGCAGCAGATCCCGAATAAGTAAGATAGTAAGGAAGCTGTGCTGTCTAATTTCGCTGTTTACTTTATACCGTTCGTTGCTGCGTAAATAAGTGGTTCTCTAAAACTGAAGCAATAACAGTTAAAAAATAATTAAAATTACTTTGCTCTATGCCTCTCATCTTTGACTTCTAGAATGGATGGCGTGTCTAAACTTTAGAACATTCACCCAAATACATGTTTTCAAGGCGAAAATAGCCGATGATTTTAGGCACAAGAAAATTCGCGTCTTGTACAAGTGACCCTAAAATATACGCTTCCATTCTGCTGATTTTAGACAAGTTGCTTTTTCGTATCATATTTGTGTGAGAATAATATATTAAAAGAAGAGTCACTTTCTTTAACTTAAGTATAATGTTTTCTTTTGCTTCAACTTCTGTGAAAAGTGCGGGCTGAGAATGCTAACCATTTCAGAAACCACCTGGTGTTTAAGGTTAATATTAAAGACCTCAGTGCTTCCAGAGTTATAACTACGTAGCTCAGTGCGCTCTACCTTAAGTAGCGGTTTTGCATATTCAAGAGAATATAATTTGCCTTCGTTATAAAATATAAGCGGACCATGAAGATATATTACCTCGTTTTTCTTTTATTACATCCGCACTTATCAGCTGCATAGCCTCCTCGTCTACTGCAGGACAGCACCCTTTCTGAGCTGTGTCCATCTACCCCTTATTTGAGCTAACTAAGGCTACCCATATCCTAGCATCACACCGAAAGGCTTCACTCTGTCGCACTTCATTACGCTTAGCTTACTTTGCTGTCAGCTATACCACTGTAATAGATCACCGTCAGCCTGTTCATGTCGTAGAAGTCCGAATTCACTACCCAG
The DNA here is from genome assembly GCF_055824585.1 of Amblyomma mixtum. Classification (NCBI taxonomy): domain Eukaryota; kingdom Metazoa; phylum Arthropoda; class Arachnida; order Ixodida; family Ixodidae; genus Amblyomma; species Amblyomma mixtum. The sequence continues at coordinate 111,242,368 of NC_143016.1, forward strand.
TAGTTCTACTAATTATAGGTACAATGCGATTTTTCGTCTATTTCTGCCAATCAGGCTTTCCTCTTTATATCAGCAATGCCACTCAGAGGCACGTGGCATTTTTTTTGAGTGAACTCAATGCTTCATACATGGGAAGGGCTGTCTTTCGCCTTCCATCGGTGGAAGAGCAAAGCACTGCATGAGTAAATACCCTTGTTGCTTTGCGAATGCCTAGCAATGGAAAAAGAAATGTATGCACTGCCAAAATAATGCTGCGTAATTCAGAGGCTACTCTCGTTGTCTGCAAAAAACTGTATGCTTATAGGCGGACGAGTGTGGGTGTTGTGTTTTATGGCATATAGGCCTAGAGGCGGGCGAGAACTATCGAAGATCGCTTTCTTGATTGCGTTGTTCGGGATGCTTTCATAAGGCACTTATTTTGTTATCACGGACCCTAATCGCTTAGGGAAAGATAAATCTCCATGAAGAAATTTTTCTGAGTGCTCCGTGCCGTGTCAATGAACAGTACTGGAGGTCCCTTGCACGCTGTTTGTTTTTATACACTGACTTCCCCTTTCGATTAGCCATTCTCGCGGCTGAATTTATAGATTGGAACCAGTAGCAAAACTTGAAAAGAAAAAACAGAACTGTGGAATACTTACCCTTGCTCCGGCAAACTTTCTTTCACTACATCCCAAACCCAGTTGGGATAGAAGAAGTGCCTTCGAAACGCTCCATGAGAAGTATAACCTATTGAACTCGACGTCCTGTCGCGACCCATATCGAGATGTTGCCATGGCGGTGAAAGGGACAGTCTTGACTCGCTTTGTCTAAGCGCCGCTGATCAAGGAACACAGCCGGCGCCTCCGTAACGCTCTCTAAATGCGCTCATTTTGCTTTCCTGAAGAGCACACAGCATAACGTTATTCATGAGTAATTGAAACTTTAACTGCTTTAACCGTCGGATTTTCCTAGTCACGTGAAATCTGGAAATCAGAAGCACACGTGGGAACTCGCTGCATTTTCGCAGCTCATTTGGCTCTGGTGAGATTTCCCGTCGCAGGATAAATATGGCGACAAAAATGCACATGGTTAGCCAGAAGCATCCGTAGTGTAAGCGATCTGATACAGAAGATGCACCACGACTCGCGACAGAGTAGCGAAGGAAGAAAACGTAGGACTGTAGGAAACAAAAAAACACCGTCCTGGTCTTCTCTCATCTGTGAGGGCGTATAGGTGACATTGATAGGTAAGCCTTATCCAGGGTATCTATAAACGAGTGTCAGGCCTCGATTCTTCCTTTCATTACGGCGGTATTCTTCCTTCAAAAAAGAGCGAACCGACTCACATTCGCAGTTCGGCCTGCTTAGAACTTCAAGGTTTTATAGCATGCGTCAAAGAAAAATTACACCGTAAACCCTTGGGTGAGCCTGTCACATCGCAATGCACGGATTGTGTCCAACATGCAAGCCTTGTTTCATTCTCCAAGGAGAATGCTCGAGCCTTACAACGAGTCAGGAGCGACAGCTCTTCGCTCAGTGGTTATGGCGCTCGGCTACTGACCCTAGAGAAGCGGGTTCGATTCCGGACACGGCGGTCGAATTACTATGAAGACGAAATGCTAGAGGCCCGTGTACTGTGCGATGTCAGGGCACGGCACGTTAAAGAAGCGCAGGTGGCCGAGAGTATTGGGACACTCCCACTATGTCGTCCTTCATAGCCTGAGTCGCTTTGGGGCGTTAAACTCCCATAAAACAAACCATATTTGCAAACAGAACTTTTTACACATGATTACTACACTGCAACCCCTAAAACTGAGACACTGGGCTTGGAAATGCACTGACGCGGTTAAATTGCGGAATGCGGATGCTCTAGCCACCCACAAAGTTCTGTTCTTTGTATACGCTCCTCGGCACCGGCTCTTTTGTGTTTGTTAAAGGCCGCTGGCTTAATATCATGCCATATCAAGCTTGACTGCAGTCGTCCTTGAGCCGTCATTTGGGACACTATATGCTGCCCTACACATAGGGTCGCTCCTGGGTGGCCATAAGCTTGCGATTCCCGCCATTCGAACGTCAGTGATAACCAATGAATGTAACTCTTGGGTTCCTACTTGCTACTTACGTTTGTTTGTTTTTTCGCGCTTTTGTAGCTCATTAAATTTGATAAAATGTACTGGAGTGAAGAACAAGTAATGATACTGTACATGGAGCGATGTAACTGCCGTGTCAAAATTTTCTACAGATAAATGCCGCGATAAATCAGCAAGTGGGATGCACAGTCAGGCTTGAAATGCGAAAAACTGCAGAAACTGTGGGTAACCAAGCGCATGGCAACACTGATGTGTAAATAAAAAAACTATGAGTCGCATATCGTCCCGCCGCGTCGCTCTGTGTTTAGTGCCCTCGGCTCCTGAGCACAAGGACGTGGGTTCGATCCCAGCCGAGGCGACCGTGTTTCGAGGAGGCGAAACGTAAAATGATCGTCCACTGCGCAATTTCAGTAGACTGTAAGAAACCTGCTGTGGTGGAAAGTTATCTGGAGCACCCCTTTCACTATTTTCGACGTCCCTCAAAGCCGACGGTTTGATTGGAGATGATGAACATAATGGCACAAATACTTTCACAAAAGACGTAGGCCTTTTTTTCCCCAAGCTCGCACGTTGAAAACAGTGAAGTGAACAACTGGCAAGGCGCAAGCTGGACCTGCCATTCGGTGCTTGCCGCTTCGGCACTGAATGTTGGCAATCTCATGAATTTCTTCACCTATATGTTGGCGGGTAACTAAGAAAAAATTCTCAAATTTCACCGCGGCGACCACTCACTTGCGTCTTCTGCACTTGGCAAAGTATAAATTTTAGCTTGAGGTTAGGGCTAGTGAGAGGGCTTTTTTTCGTTCTGTTTCAATGAAAAAAACGATTTAAAGGTATTTTGTCTATCTTGTCGTCGAAATCAGGTGAAATATTTAAGCGCATGGATGGAAAACAATTTGTAAGGAGGGCGGAGAGACTTGACACACTGAGCGGCAGTCGTGTTGACATGTGAGCCTTGCGGTACACTTCGTTGGCCCACAAACCAAAGCGATGTATCTAAGGCGCGCATTGTTTCGCGTAGCTATGCACTGTTATTTTACAGACTCATCACATTTCTTCTTTCTAGTCCCAGGTTGGGGATGACACAACGACAACTTCCAAATGGAGAGGCACACGCAGAGATCTGCGACGCTGCCGCTAACTTCTGGAGTTCACAATCACAGGGAAACTAACGAAGGCCCGCACAGCAGGCGTCTCGCTGGATACCATTCTGGAAGAAAGTTTGTCATATTTGGGCACCATTTTCGACCTTCAGTGGAGGGTCCTTTTCGGTTTTTTTTGCGGCGTCATGCTCGCACTCAGGTTCGCTGTTGTTTCAGGGCAACGTTCGGCTCAGTTTGCTGTCAACGAGAGCTGAAGAGTTTCATTATGAACCCCTTAAACTTCAGTGTGTGTACTCACATGAGGACGAACGAATTATAGTTTTGTGAAGACTCCTAGTCATGAAGGTGTCAAGATAGAAAATGAAATCTGTTCAAGGAGGGCGTATTTTTATACGTGCTCATGCTTCAATTTCTTGTAATTTTCTGTGCAGTTCAAAACTACGAGGGAGGTGGTGCACGTCAAAAATCAAGGATGCCATAGCATGTACATGTTCTGAAGTTTTTTTTCGTTGCTACTTTCTTAGGTATACTGATGATTCTCGAAGGTATTTCATGTTTACATGTGATGGTAATTGCAGTAATTAAAACTTTTTTCCGCGATGATAACTATATATCTTATGCTCGCTTATTCAAATGTCTTGATATGCGGACGCTAGGGCTTAATAGGTAACCTGTCGCGCATGTTCAGAGACGAAACCTCGTTCATAAGACCGCTTATTTATCTTATTGAATCTGCAGAAATGCAACTAAGCCCATTTTCTCTATGAGAAATCGTCTTGGTGTGGGTTTGGGGAGCCCGAATTCGCAGAACGCGGAAATTAGTCCAAGTTGTACACGTAGAAAACGAATATGTGAAGGAAGACTAAGAGTCATTGATAGAACTACTGTAGGAAAGAAAAGTTGAAACAGGGCTTCCTCGCAGTCAACGTAAGTACAAAGATGCACTGGCAACAAATTAGGTTAAATGTCACCGTCGAACTATCGGTAAAAATTCAGACTTCTAGCTACAACCACAGAGAAGGCTCAGCTTTACTGGGCGGTCAACTGAAGATGCTGTCTTGTACGAAAAAACGGTTAGAGACTGCTAGCGGTCACGAAACAGAAACCTTACACGCTAGAGGCTTTAGCGCGACAATGGGGATCCATTGAAACTGAGAATATATAGATTCGTGTTTGAGCGACTAAAAACAGACTATTAAAAATATATTGCACTGCTAAGAAGGAGGCCAGTTAGATAATTAGAAATGTATGCGCTATTTAGTAACACAACGGGACAAAAGGGGACAGCGTTTGCGCTTGTGTCGTGTGCCTTATGTCCTTTTGTGCCATTGTGTTGCTAAAAAGCGCATACGTCTCCAAAATTTTCTAAGCACGCGTATTGCTCACTTGAGCTTCATTTATGATCCTGTTGATCAACACTCCGGTTTCGCCCCGTGAAAACATACGTGCGCAGAAAGGCATTCAAAAAATATCCTGTGCCCATGCATGCCTGCTTAAAACAAACGGACCTTTTCCTCTACATGTACGCGTTATCTTCATACTGTGTTCGTTGCATGAGTCATCGAAAGCTAAATATATCGAAGGAAAATTTCATGATTAGTAAGAAAATACAGGGTAAAACATTTAAAAATAACAAATAGTTGCCCTAAAATTTTTGCTAACACTATCTTCCAATCTCTAAGCCGCAGTTGTGTTCAAGTATCTCGCCCCGAGCAGTGCACGCAAGGAACGGTGGGGCAGTTTAATTGCTTTACGTGCTTATACGTGCATGAAATTCTAATTCCTTCCCGCACAAATACGCAGTTATGTGTTTTGCAATAGTAAAAAATGCAGCGGCGTTAAGACGTAGTTGATGGCGCAAAACACCGAAGTCTAAAGGCCACCCGGGTCTTTCCAATGCCATGCTTGACAGCCTAGTTTCCATGCAGTGTGCCACGTTGATTGTACCCTAGCCCTCATGATAATGGGAGCCATAAATCGTTTAATGTGGGCACTTATGCAAGCCCTTACGGTTGCCACGCATGCATCTGGTGAAAATGGCCACGTAAGAGGTGCTGGCGCCGACGTACTTTTCTGCTTTCTGAGAATGGCATACTGCGGGAAAGAAGTGTCTAATCTCTCCTGCTGCGCCGTATACCGAGAATCGTTCTCGCTCCAGGGACAGCAATAAACGTGACCACTACCATGAACGGCCTTGAGTGCAGTACACTACGACGAAAATATAATCGAAACAAGTAGGAAGAGATTGGACGCCACGATCCGGGAAGAACCGAGTACGTTTATGGATGAGCTTTCTGGTATTACCGTGGGAGAAATAAGATGCTCGTGTGAATTCTGATGAGGAATCTCTTTTTATTTGTTCCTAAGATGAAGCTCTGTGGGTAATGGCAAAGCTGCAGTTAACATTATGCCCTGACTGCTGAGCGACCGTTTGATGTATACTCAAGGAAAAGTTTTCTGCTTTGTTGTATGCGATTGCTTCCTTTTGGCCGCGCGATGAAATGATTAATTTTGTGGAGAGGGTGAGCAGATCTTGAGTACTTACTTGTTCCTCACCAGGCTTCTCCTTCGCCTATCTTGAGCTTGAACGCGCATGTATACATTATGGTGTTAATGATTTCATTTTTGACGAAACAGCACCATAGCGGATGATTATTTGTTAGCGATGTAGGGTTAAATGCCAATTTTCGCCAACCATTTCCCTCCAAAGATTCCAACATGAGGACAGGAGAAACCCTGTGCCTATAGCGAAATTGTTGGAAAGCCGACGGCACTGGGGTTCGAACGCTTCGCCTTCCGCATGCGAGATGAACGCTCAAACCAGCGGGGCACTCCTGAGGTACCAGTCACTAATAATCTTTACCAAAAACCGCAATCTGACCGGATGAGATCGGAGCAAAGCCGGCATTCTCTGCGATTTTGCTCACTGAAACCACTGGGATCAATTTTCTGCTTTGAATTTGTAAATAAACAAGTGGTTACTTAAAGTGCACTATTTTTATGTTTATTAAATCGTCAATTTGAGCATGCAGGTGTAATAAATAACTGTTGTAAAAGCGACAAAATGACACAGTTGTCAGCCATAGTCATCTTTAAACTAACACACAAAACGCGGCCTTACCTTACATTTCAACACCTTTCGCTTTTCTATGGCTCCCGCTGCAAAAAGCATCCTCGTCGAAAATGGTGCCATATGAAGACATTGAGAGGCAAAAGCGCACGTAATTAAAATGATTATATGCAGGCTTTTCTACGCCCTCGAAATTTAATTTCATACGCACGTTCATAAGCGCGTAGATTGTCATTCCTTTCTAGGTGTTACTTTTCAGTCGAACTTAACATGGTCCTATCATGTAGAAAATATAAGAATGAAAGTAGCCAGATCTATTGGAATGTTATGCCGCCTTCGAAATCTCGTCCCTGCAAGGCTCAAAAAACAGCTTTATTTTTCACTTGTACACTCACACTTTAATTATTGTGCTTTAATATGGGGAACCGGAATTAAGACCGATAACGATTGATTATCTGCACTGCAGCGAAGGGCGATTAGAACATTTTATAAAGAAAATGTACACCCTGTAACCTTAATGAGAACACAAAATATCCGACTTTTTCACGAAATATACACACACAAATTATCTGCCTATATATTCTCTGAAGTATCAAGCAATTACAGTAGATTTGTTAGTCATTACCTAAATAGAGATACTGGCCACAATTTGCGTAGGACTTTCATTGTCATAGAAAAACCAAGGACAAATTATGCTATACAGACAATTGATCATCAAATTATGAAACTATGTAATAATTACCCAGACATTCTCGAGATCGCTAAACTATGTAGAAGTCTGAGAACTTTCAAGCGCAGAATACAACTTCTTTTCACTCCAAATAGCTTGCCAAACATGTACGAATAATGATTTCTAATTCCAAACTTATTGTGTTCTGGTTTCTATATTTGTGTACAAAGTGTTAACAATATGTGTTTTTCTTTTTGAACTTGCTCCATGTGCATTTTTGAACGGTGATTAATGCTGTATCCAATTGTATGTGTACTGTCTCCATGTATTTTGTAACCTGAATTGTATTTTGTAACCGCTGCTGTTGTGCCCAGTGGGGCCAGGGCCTCGTCAGGAGACAATTAACTCCTTTTGTCCTGCCCCACGGGCAGTACCATGTATTGCCCATCCAATAAATAAATAAATAAAAATATCTTGCGCGAAAAAACAACGCAGAATATTGTGCCACTAGAAGTTCTCTTCGTAGAAAGCTACGGAGACAAAGATTTCGGGGCACTGGAGCGGAATCCGCTGTATTTTACTGCAGAAAAGTTTAGAGCTTCTGCAAATGTGAGCGTCCGGTTGGCCGTAATAAATATCGGTGGCCACATAAGCGCATAGGGTTAACGGGGCGCCGCGGAACTATAGGTTATTCCAGCAAAACTAAATTTCCGTTTCGACGGGCAGGGCTAAGTTATGTGACCACTATTTGTCACCAAGAAGGCCCTGGCACAGTAATAAATATAAATAATGAGAGAATAACCGCATTCAGCATAAGTTAGTTTTCAGAAGTTTACGTTGGAATTAGCTGTTGGTGCCGTCGCCTCAAGCTTCCTCCTTTGTTTCATATACAACTTAACTGAAAAGAACTACGATTCCGGGCGTTTTAGGGGTTCAAGTATTGACCTGAGTAAAACTCAGGTCAATGATGGGATAAATTGTTTTCTTATGCAGGTCTGGAACTAATATAATGAATTATCTGAAATATTCTGCGCTCTGGCTTATGGGGTTGGGTGAGTCCTTCAACCCTTTAAAAATATATATGTGAACAGAATATTAAGAAAGCTTTTGTGATTTTTTTTCAATTGATCACGAACCAGAGTGCGACGTACCATCAGTGTGCCGCCAAACGTGTAAGAGGAATGAGCCACATCAATAACGCTATGTTTATGTCACTGCTTATGGTAGCTGCTCATGGTAGCATCTAGGCAAAGACGGCCCTTGTTATGCGTCAAACAACAGAACTAAGTAAGAAATTACTAGGAGCGTATGGAGTAATTACTCGACCTGTTCGAGGTTTATTTATTTCATCATTGTTAAAATACGAAGTCTGCACGTGTTTACCCGGAATAAATACGCACAGTGCTCTTGGCAAAGAGCGCTGGCTCCAGAATGTTACTTCCTCCAGGTAAGTTTGCTCTTTTAGATTGAGTGTCAACCATTCCATTAATTTTTAGAGTCCACAGCTATTTACACTGCTGTGCCGACTAAGTTGAGTTGCAGTTGGCTTCATAAAAGCTGATGAACGAGACCTCCAGATTTCAGCACCAGTTCACAAAACTGGCACCCTTGTGCGCTCGCACCATGAAATTCACATGACCGGCGGAAGCGAGGACATGTCTTCTGACTGAATACTGAGCGACAAGAACAAAACCTGACTTTTTGCGCAGCGACACGGCCACATGCGGCTTTTTATTCAAACGTTTTTATATCAGTGCACTCAGCAGCACTTCAATTTGCATATTTGGATGTCCCTCAATATCATATGCATAGAAATATACGTGTACTTGGCCACAATTGAAATATAGGGTTTACACCTGCAAACATTTTTTTTTCCTTAGGCACATACTTCAACTTCACACAGGGCACAACAGAGGAAAAGTTTTGACTCGTGAGCCTGCCACTAACGCGCCGCTTGCGCACCGCGAACACTATCGTAAAGTAATTATATTGTTCAAGGGCATTAGCAGAACTATTTTGCAAGGGGGCACCCGATGGTCGGGGAAGGGAGAGGCGGTAGGTTAGCACCAAAAAGTCACTATTTGTGATCTAAACTATGCATGAAACAAAAATTAGAAACAGCAAATTAGTGCTGAGCTTGGAGAACATACATTGAATTTTCTTAATGAACAAAGCATTAAACTTAATAAGCAATATGTAAAGTTAGTATCACTTTGTGAAGAAGAATGGTCAGCCTCGCTGCGTGGTGTTTTCGACTCACCTGAAGTTGTGACCAGCACACAGCATAATATGTTCGCCAGCATGTAACTGCAGTCCGTCAGCCTTCCTTGAATAGCAGCTGCAGATCGCCTCGGGTTTTTTCTGGGAATACTGCGTGATAACACGGATGATAAAGTCACCTTTGTGTTTCATTGCACGCCCTCGATGCACACTCATCATACAAAATCCGTCCAGCCTGTCACTTGTCATTGTTGAATGTAGCCAGGTTTTTACTCTCCTCATTCTACTGAAGGAGCGTTCGACAGTGCAAGTGGTAACTTGCAAAGACATAGCCACCTCAATGGCTTTTGCAACAGCGGGAAAGAATGGCTAGGCCTCACTCGCAAGTTCAGGTTACGTCATTTCTGACGAGTTCCCAGTTTTGCCTCTACACATCTCGTGCTACGAGATACCGTTTTCCGCGAAATTTTCGACCCATTAAAGCCAGTAAAATGATACAGTAAAACAAGGACTGTGTATTCGCGTTGCTTTTCTGCCATTGTGTAAATTCATCGGAATCAAATAATGCAAGGATTGAATGGTGCCAACATTGCTCCGAGGACCAGACCAAGCTAGATGCTCTAGTAATGATTGTGTTTTTTTTCTGCGTGGTATCGCTTCAGATGATATTTGCAGCTTTTTTGTTCACTTGCTCTTGCGTATCCGCAGTCTGCACATCCGAATGATAGCTGAAGAGTACACTTCCTCGGTCTTCAGAAGTGGAGCTTTAGTTATCAGCCTTTAGTTATCAGCCGAGGCACAAGAATGCCTCGTATAAACGATGCGCCACCGATGAGACCAGAGGCGGAAGAGATGCCGGGACGACAGCCGCTGCTTGTGATTTATGAGATTTCTGGACACCGGCTCAACTAAAACAGCTAAATACGGAAGATAAATATCTATAAGTACTGCCAAGCAAACGGATGTGCACTTCATAAGATACAGAAGAGCAAAGGGACAGCAATGCAGACATTACTCAATCAGCTAAATACAGAAGATAAATATCTATAAGTACTGCCAAGCAAACGGATGTGCACTTCATAAGATACAGAAGAGCAAAGGGACAGCAATACAGGCATTACTCAATCAGCTAAATACAGAAGATAAATATCTATAAGTACTGCCAAGCAAACGGATGTGCACTTCATAAGATACAGAAGAGCAAAGGGACAGCAATACAGAAATTACTCAATCAGCTAAATACAGAAGATAAATATCTATAAGTACTGCCAAGCAAACGGATGTGCACTTCATAAGATACAGAAGAGCAAAGGGACAGCAATACAGACATTACTCAATCAGCTAAATACAGAAGATAAATATCTATAAGTACTGCCAAGCAAACGGATGTGCACTTCATAAGATACAGAAGAGCAAAGGGACAGCAATGCAGACATTACTCAATCAGCTAAATACAGAAGATAAATATCTATAAGTACTGCCAAGCAAACGGATGTGCACTTCATAAGATACAGAAGAGCAAAGGGACAGCAATACAGACATTACTCAATCAGCTAAATACAGAAGATAAATATCTATAAGTACTGCCAAGCAAACGGATGTGCACTTCATAAGATACAGAAGAGCAAAGGGACAGCAATGCAGACATTACTCAATCAGCTAAATACAGAAGATAAATATCTATAAGTACTGCCAAGCAAACGGATGTGCACTTCATAAGATACAGAAGAGCAAAGGGACAGCAATACAGACATTACTCAATCCCGCGGCTTCATAAACAGCGGCCCGGTGGGGAGGATGGGAGGTCATGAAAAACAAAAGCATAACGCATACGCAGGAACGCTTTTATTGCATGTCCTGGAGCTCTCCACGCCTCCTCAGATTTACGTCCAGCTATAAAAGTCACTGCGGAGGCACTAAGCAGGACAAGCGAAAGGGAACAATGTAGGAGTCACCTTAGTGCGAGTTAGAGCTCTCGTTATGCTTTGCAAGCAAATCGTTAGTATCGAATTCCGCGTTGCAAAGCTTCAGGTCCACGTGTCCGCTTGGTGAGGAGTTCCTTAATGTAAAACTCAAGTAGACCATTTCTAGTTCGAATAAAGGTAATGAATCGAGCAAAAAAGAATGATGGCTGCGGCAATCTGACTTTATAATAAATAGCAGTTTAGAATAATTTGAAACACTGAACCTAATGAAATCCAATGAAAGAAACAAAAGTTTTTTTTTCTATTTGGTGGCCGGGGCTTAGGTACCTTCAGAATCAGATCAAAATTAATAAATAAGTAATAGTGTTACCGAGCAAAGATAGTCAATTTTACATCTAACATAAATTAGCATATTTAAGGTTATTGTTTTTGCCTAACCCTGAAGCAAATAAAATCTTAAGGATTGAATACTTGCTGCAGCTAGAGGAGACAAAAAGGATGGTAGTATTTTCAAAACCTGCTCTCATTCTCTCCTGGAATTACTCCAGAGCCAGAAAAGGATGCGTGTACAACTGTTGATCGTCGGATGAATAAAGCGGGCAGTAGAAGAAATATGTGGTATTTCGCCATACTTCAAGTCCAAACAAGCAAGAGGAGTAGAGTGGATTTTTTTCCATATCAAACGCTTTTGGTGTCGCCGGCGAGTCAAATTGCTATAGCAGCGGACAGGCAGCAAGAGTGAAACAACAAAATATTCACCGAATACTTTGAAAATTCAACTCATTTGGAGATCAGGCTCTTTGAGGAGTTGGTCGAGTTATGTCACTACTATCGGGGACAAAAGTCGTATACTCCATGCGGCGGAAGCTGGAGCAACGGAAAACTGCGGCATTTTGGCGAGCTAAAGCACGAAACATTGAAACGAACCAAGCGACATGCCTGCTGCTAATAAAGGTCACGCATTGGCGGTCTCGATCCCAGATGCGCCAGTAGATGGCGTTGGAACGCAGTTTTCTGTTCTTCCGGCTCCCGCCACGTGGGGTATACCACTTTTGTCCCCTATAGCACATGGAATAGACTAAGCAGGCTTCGAGATTTGAAAACCTTCTATTCAGGGTCCTTTCATGGATAAACTGGATTATACTTTTGTGCTTTAATATTCTGCGTGAAATCTGACTAGTTTCGCTGTCCAGAATAAGCAATGTAGAGAACCACATATTGCACGGTGTCTTTGTTTAGGTGATGGACTTTAAGCAGAAACCTAATATCTCTCATATGTTAGTCAGGAAAGGCTATCAGATTGTCTTATAGGCACCAGTTTAATCTGAGCTGATGCTTATGTGGTGAAGTGCTGAAACGATCGTAAAACGCAGTGCTTGTTCCTCGCATTTAAGCAGTCACAGCCTAAAGATGCCACATTTTAACAGTGGCAGAGCGTTAGCTTCGCATGCAAGCTGATCTGTAATAAGGGAGTAGTTACTTATTGACATCCACCCGAGCGCCGCCACACGGCTGCTCTCCTTTGTGGCTCCGGGGCTGCGCTCAGGTGAATGTCTGTAACTAATTACTCTCTGATTACAAGTTTGCTTCATCATGGGAGTTTCCCCTAAACATTTGACCAGCAAGCTGCGCTCGGGGCAAATCCTGCTCAAGCAGCTCTTTAGCGGCTGCTGTCCAGACTGCATGCGCATCTGGCTGGGTGCTCATACTTCTGGGAAATCAATGGCATGCAGAAAATGTGACTCTGTCTTTAAGACTTAATCTTCTCTAGTTCTATATGGGGACAGTGGAGAGTTCTATACGCAGTCAGCTTTACAGCGTCGCCTCAGGCGACGCTGTAAAGACGCCACATAAAGTATTTCGTCTCCATGGCTAAACTCGAGGGCTATTGAACGTAAAATCATGTCCTGGAGTTTCTTTTCATTACTACAAAATAGATGCTCAAGTTAGCATATTTCTTCTCTAAAGGTTCGTGGCAACAGTTTGCTCTCAGCTAGAACAAATTGATGCCGATCCGTTACGCTGCCGTCGAGCAGCAGCTAAAACCGATCTCGATTAAACAGACGTACCTGGCACCATCGCTGCTCTAAAAGATTAATGAAACAGAAGCAGGCGGTTTCTATGTAACCCGATACAAAGAAGATACGATAAGAGGAAGATTAATCGACTTCAAAGGAGGGCAAATTGGTTTCTCGCTTCGTTTGTGTGTGGTGTAGATGCGCGTCTTCGCTTCATGGTGAAGTAACTTGGACTTCCTGCTCAACAACTGCAGGCACGATGAACCACTATTTCTCGCATTGTCTTCTCTCTGTCTTTTCAGCATGTAGTAACTAATGGAGCTCGTTGGGCTTAAGACATCGTATCAGACTAGCCTGGCTTTTTCTTTTCTTATTTAGCAGCTGGAATGATAGGCACTTGATTCACAACTTAAACGGACTGTCGTGCAATGTTCACCTCGTGTTGAAGTCACTCTTTCAATGAAAAATATTCCGTAAAATGCTCTTCGAAAATGCCGTGACCCATGAGCCGAAATCAATATATCCTGATGATTGCATAGAATCGTACTAATAGCCGCACAGTTTGGGCTGCAGAGGTGCCGGCAGCATAAGGAAGTGTTGTTAGACCAATTATGTTTGGTTAATATATTGAGCTGCAAATGAATGAATGAATGAATGAATGAATGAATGAATGAATGAATGAATGAATGAATGAATGAATGAATGAATGAATGAATTCCTTCATTCCCACGTCAAACCTGAAAGTATAATTTTGTTTAAAAGATTTAAAATGTCTTTTTCGTTTATCATGGCCTGCACATTATTATTTACTATTTGTCGCATGTCGCGAGATATCATCGTCATCTTATCTTCTGGCGAAAGGTTCTTATCACGAGCGGCTATTTTACGTCAAGCTCCCGTCTCGATGAGGTGAGTGTGATCTCATAATTTCAGATGGTTTATATCTGATAATTTGATTAAGTTTTGAGAATATTTGCAATAACTGTAAGCGCACTGCAAACCACTGTCATTCTGATCTCAAGGAGCTCGAAGTGAACACGCTGCCCTCTGCATTTGGGTGCTGGCCGAGGAGAGAGACAATTCTTGGACGGGGCTAATAATAGTTGACCTTGGCTTCTGCCGATATCTGTTTAGCCTGATGGGTAAACAGTGCGCGATGAGCATTTGTAATATGCACGTGTTTCCTTTGATTCGATGCAATGAAACCAATATTAAAAGTGCGGCCTGTAAACGCGACTTACTCTCTGCGAATACCTGGCCTGACTTCTCGGAGAGTTTCATTGGCCTGCCCTGCACCGAAGAAAATGAGAAGACAGAATTCTTCGACCGCTATACCTAATTTCTCTTCCCTTATTCTTTTTTTTCCGGTACTTCCCCATAGCTAAGCTGCTAGTACGATTGCTTCCAAATTAAGAGTTAGGTAGCACTTTCTTTTTCATGGGAACATCACTTTGCAAACTCTGAGAAGTCCAGAATTTTTTGACATCAGTTTTAATTATGAGCCAACTATGAAATATTGTTAGGTACTGCCCTGAAAATATTTAAGGTGCTGGTCCATTCTTCCGATGCCTAGCAAAATGTGTTTTCTTAGTTTGTTCATCGCTAGCATCGAGTAGTTAAGACAACCATACGAAACCAATAAGGAACGTTCCTGACGGTAGCAAAAACGGTAATAGAAAGTAAATGGAAGCCTACCGAAAGTAGATACTCGAATGTTTATAATTTTATTTATTTTGGAGTACATTCGATCAGTTTTTGGATTTTTACAGCAGTGAACAAGAATATCAAGTATGCACAAGTATAATCTCGTTGGCTACGCTTTGAAGCCTCGAAAACAGGATGGCACACAGGCGCAACACATTCGGCATGGGCAAAGGAGTAAGGTAACAATACAATAACACCACTTGTATCGCATGAAATGGAAAAAAACACTGCATTTGAAAAGAATAAACAAATTGATGCCGAAAGATATACATTGTTAGAGCCAAAATTTGCCATATATGAAAAAAAAAATCTGTTCATAAACAACTTCCTTTTGCAAAACGCCCTTGTCCAGCAATTGTCGGTATGACTCACTGAAAAGGCGCAAGTATGTGCTGTAGAGCAAGTCTCAAAAATGACAAGATGCTTACACCTTTTCTCAGTGATTCACAGTACAGCATTGAGCGCACGATAAGATAAATGCGATGGAGAGAGTTGGTTTGTTGTGCAACGCTCATATTTGACAACACCTTTGTGCGACAGTACAAAGCGTTAAGATCTTCCACTGTAAACATCTGGCTCATATTTCTTTATTGACATTTATTTATGCATACTGCAGCGCTAATACAGCTATGACAGGAGTGGGTTAAACAAATTTACGACAATAACATAGAGGTATAACAAACAGCGGTAAGCACACATGAGACCTTTTGCGAACAGTAATGCAGTAGACGAATAAAATGGGAAAAACAAGCTATTGGTGACCACAAGCAGGCACGTTTTATTGCGAATGCACAACTTCAGGATGAGCACGAGCGAATGAACTTAAGTATAGAATTCCATCTTCAATAGAGCAGAGAAAAAACTGAATTTCAACTCCTTCCTGCATGCACAGTAAGGTGTAAAATTGAGGTCACGATGTGTTCTCGTTAATGATGCTGGTGCGAAGTTATATTAAAGTGCTGTTTGAGAGCCCAAACCTCATATATGAAACTCTAATGCAAGAATTGAATTTATTCGCATGGCGAAGTGGCAAGCGCGGGTAAAGGAAGAAAGAATTGAAGACAGTGAAAAGTCGTGATCATAAGCATGATATAAGATTAGCACAGCTGTTTTCTGGGTTGGTTCTAAATTGTTAATATCTGACTGCTTATACGCATTCCAGTCTAAAGATGCACAATCAAGTTCAGGATGAATTAAAGGTTTATCTATTTTTCGCTTGGTGTCCTTGACAGTAAGCCATCAGCCACCCACCTATCCCATACCAAATGCAAGCTTAAAATAGCTCTCTGGTAAGTCGATTGTGGATGTAGCAGTGTAGCAGGAGATACGGTTTAATTTTAAACAGGTGATCGAAGCATAGGAAAAATGTTGCGGGTGGTTAGAAGAAGTCGTCATGCGGCAAATAATGATAAAAAAAGCTTGTGAAGAGTGTCAAGGCTAGATTGCGGTGATGTGATAAGAGATTGTGATAATTGATAAGCGGTGTTATTTCGGCGCGCGCCTTTAGTGGTTTGACGCTTGTGTAACGAGAAAATCCGGAAAGACCAATCAAACCGCGCAGTTTTGGAATGGTTCCAACGCACCTACAGGGTAGTTTTTTCTTAACTATTTCCAGATTTTATTTTGAAAAACTGCCTGAGATATGCTTGTGTGGTCTGCTCAGGCGGATTCTACACCGATGCGAACGTTTGGCATGATATAAAGCTCAATATTCAGAGGAGAATTTACCTAAAAACAATCAACTTTTTGTATTTTTTATTTAAATTAGTAAAGTTATCCGGAAATCAAGGCCATCAACATCAACGGGGAGCTCAGTTCTTAAATTTTTGGGGGGCAATATCGTTCGAAATATCAAACTTTAAAACTAAAAGCCGCCACGGTTGCACAGTGGTTATGGTGCTCAGCTGCTCACCCGAAAGATGCGTGTTGGATCCCGGCCGCAGCGGTCAAATTTCGATGGAGGCAGAATTCTAGAGGCCTATGTACTGTGCGATGTCAGTGCACGTTAGATAACCCCAGGTGGTCCAAATTTCCTGGACCCTTCACTACGACGCTGCTCATAGCCTCAGTCGCTTTGGCACGCTAAAACCCCATAAATGAAACTAAACTTTAAAAATATGCGTTTTAATGCTCGTTCAGTTGGCTCTTCAGCTTTGCACGTCTATAAATAGATGTCGCATGCACTGACAGTGCTGCAAATACAAATGTGTACGTATATTTCCTTAAATAAAATAACTTAACATGATTTCGGTGACAATACTGCATGCAGCGACTCCATTTTATAAATATTCACTGCGGCAAAACAAACTCATGGAGCTTTAAAATACGTAATGTTGATGTTCTTTTTTAATCATATTGTCGATGAATTAATTTGAAGAACTGGGCTCACCTTCTTTGTGCACGGCCTTCAATTTCGCAATTTAATGTTGCCCTATCCAAAAAAAATAGTTTATTGTTTAAGTTTAGTTAAATACATACCTAACTATTGAGCCGCAACAGGGAGTTTACATAATGTTAGCCTTGCTGTAGAATCCGCCCGCTCAGAGTGCGCCGAGATATCGCTACCAGTTTTTACGATTAAATAGTTAAAATAGCTGACTCGGTCTCTGAACAACTAGAGGTGCGTAGTGGTGTACCGCAGGGCAGTATTTTGGGTCCATTCCTGTTCAACATGTACATAAATGATATTACTAATATTTCCCCCACTGCAAAATTTATTATATATGCCGACGACACGAGCATTTTTTTTGCAGGAAAAGATGTTGAAGAATTATGTGACTCCGCACAATCTACACTACATGCTTTGGGGGAATGGACTCAGAAAAACTGCCTGACGATCAATGTGTCCAAAACTAAATGCATTTTGTTCAGGTCTAAGGGGAGAAATATAACAGTAAACAGAAATATAGCCTTAAACTCTATTCCGATTGAAATTGTTCCTACTTTTAAAACCTTAGGAGTTATTTTTCATGAAACTTTATCCTGGGATTATCACATCAAC
Source organism: Amblyomma mixtum (assembly GCF_055824585.1). Classification (NCBI taxonomy): domain Eukaryota; kingdom Metazoa; phylum Arthropoda; class Arachnida; order Ixodida; family Ixodidae; genus Amblyomma; species Amblyomma mixtum. The sequence goes on from NC_143016.1 coordinate 111,260,150, forward strand.
CATCTAGCAGCAAAACTCTCTCAAGTTATAGGTCTCATATATCGCAATCGAAATGTTCTACCCCGAAAGGTTATGCTGGCCATTTATAACACCCTGTTCTCCTCAAGGTTAAACTACTGGCAGTTAGTCTGGGCATCTACAACAAAGGAAAATGTACAAAAGCTTCATATACTGCAGAAAAGGTTTCTTCGTACAGTAGAAAATGTACATAGTCGCTTTCACACTCATGAAATATTTTTAAAATACAATGTGATGCCTATTATGACAATGTATGACTACCGACTGAGTAAGCTTTATAAACAGGAAGTAAAGAATGGTGGTACATTCTTAAAACAGTTAGCAAATCTACAAAACCACACCCCGAGTCATGCCACCCGTTACAGCGAATACTGGATGGTAAAAACATACCGTACAACATATGGTCATCAAACATTGCAAAATCAGTTTGCCGAGGTTATTGAATAAATTGAATAAAGAAATGTACAATTACAAATATATTCATTTAAAGAAATCAGAAAATACTACATGTCCAAATGATCATGCCTGATTGTCCCTGACAAACCGCAATTACACTTCTTTTTCTGTTTCTTAATACTTGAGTTTGTTTCTACACCCATATCCTTTTCAACTGAATAATTTCTCCTTACACTAAGTGACCATGTTTACCTACCGGATTTTTATTTTTGTATTGTATCCATGCTATTTCCTCCTGTAGAGTGAACTGTAATCTTAACTATCTTTTCTTGCCTTACTAGACTACAACCGCCTGTGTATTTTGTTCTTATGAGTTCATAGAATCGATCTCTCATTGTTTCATGCCTTAAGCCACGGTAATTTTATGTTCTATCCATCATGTTGTATGCTCTATTCTATGTTCTTTCTATTAATTTATGCAGTATATCACAAATTTTATGTTGTGTTCTGTATAGAAAATGGAATTTATTTATCAGGGTGTACTGTGAGCTGTACTGTGTATAGCATATTTTTTTTTTTTGGCATATAAGCATTGACACTGTACTGCTGCCAAGTGCATGGGGGCCTGCGGCTCTGTCAAGCTGTCGTTTGTGACAGCTTTTACTGCCGGCCTCCAGTGTCGACCGTGTACCCTACGACACAAATAAAGAGATTATTATTATTATTATTATTATTATTATTAAAATCATTAAGCGGTTAAAAAAATCGCTGCGTATATTGTATGCTTGATCCTTGTCCCAGACTGCTGACGCGTGCTCGATTTAGGCCTTATTAAGGCAACGTACGTACGCTTCTTTTCTAAGTTGAAAATGCGCATGTTCGGGGTTAAGGATTAAAACACCCACAGAGTGGTTAGCAGCTTCCAGAGTTTTGTTAATGTGCTAGTGCCGTGTTAAATTCGACTGAAGATGATGTCCTAGACAGTTGTAAGCAGTGGACTGCTCTAACGAGCTATTAAGGAAAGTGCAGGATACTGGTAAGCGGGTTAATGACATCCTATTCGAAATCAAGAGGAAGAAATGGGCTTGACCAGGGAATGCAATGCGAAGGCAAGATAACCGCTGGTCGTTAAGGGTAACAGAGTGGATTTCAAAAGAGTTGTTTTCCGGAACAGGGTGACCGCTGCTGCCACAGGACATAATTTTTTTTTTCTGAAGACATATGGGAGAGGTATTTGCCTTGCACTGGGGGTCATAAGGCTGAAGATGCTGATTTTGTCGGTGTAGAGTATGACTTACGAGCGAAGACGACGAGCCTCATTTTAAAGGTATTATGTGTCATTAACCAATGTCAACACTCAAGTTCAGTTTGCAAAGATTGCCGGAAAGTATCGAAGCAATGTTATGGTATATGACAGACTCATCTGCGATTAGTACAACCCTGAATGATAGACAAACGAGTAAGTCGTTGATGACGATTCGGAAAAGCAAATTCCCAATACTCCTCCCTGCTGAACAACAGGCGAAACAGGCGATGGATAAGACAGGTTGCCATTGGCAGGTGCGAACTAAAAACGATATGCCAAGAAAGCCTTAACCCAAACATTCCTACAGAATGAATGCTCAGGGGGGTTAGTTAAAGCGAAAGATTATAATAGTAGATCGGGTCGAACGCTCTTGAAAATCAAGAAACAGAGCATAGACTTGAATGACGGTGTCTACTGATCAAAAAATGCCGTAAACGAACCCGGAAAGCAGAGTCTCGCAAGAGCATCCTTTCAAAATTTGTCCTGGTATTTGAATATGATGTCCTCTTCCTCCACATTGTAAATAATGTAAACGGCGTATTCCGCGAGCTTAGATATTGAGCTTGTTAAAGAAGTATGCAGGAAGCTAGGCTTCCCTTCATCAGTGCACAATTTCATGTCCTCTTGCGTTCGTAACAGTCGGGCATAATTTACCCTTTTTTTAGGAGCACATCGAACCAGGACCACAGTCTTTGTAGCAGCGCCGTGTGCTGAGCATACAAGAGTCCTCCCTACATTTGTGCAAGCGCACCTTCGGAGCCGAGTTCACTTGAGAAGGAGCAGTTTGGCACCAGTGCGGCTTTGAGCGCAGTCCTTAAGTCCAGCTGACAGCACCCGTGCAACTGTGTAAACTTCCTCAATATGGCGTTCGTCAGCAAACGGTGTCGAGCGCGCGTTCACTTGCATCTTGGCGTAACGTTGCTCAGAAGGCAAGCGGCCTAGGACTGGTGGAATTCAACGCTAAAGAAACGTTTCCTTCTAACTCCAGTTGACAACATATATTACGTCCCTGCAGAATTTTGAAATATTGGCCCTGTAGCCGCACGCATCCGCGAAGTTGTGAGTGTTTATCATCGTCTTTTGTGAGAGCAAATGCACAAGGCAAAAAAAAGGCATCTTTTCATGCAATGATGTTATCATCTTTAAAACAAACTCGGCGCCTATTGCTTGGACATCTAATTCAATAAATTCAGCATCTCCTTATCTAGCTCTGCGGCATGACTGCTTTTTCCTCTAGAGTCTTCAGGCTTAGGGCTTTATGGTGACTTTTTGTGATTCGTGCAGCTCTTGTTCAGAAGTTCATCTATACTCTCCGCTGCGGTATCTCAGTGGCCAGCATCCCGCCAACTTACCCAGAGCTCCTGGGTGCGAACCCAACCGCGGCGGCCGCATTTCGAGAAAAAGGCATTTGGTGCTGTCTGATGCCAGGGCACATTAGAGGCCCCCAGATGTCGAAATTATTTCGGAGACCTACACTACGGCACCACTTTCTCTGTTTCGTCTTTCCCTCCCACTATGCGCCCTTTCTTAATGCGCAGTTGAGGAGTTCACGGAGAAAGTGAGGTGTTTAATGTGCCAATTCCTGTCCTCAAGAACCACTAATCTATACTGCACAGATGCAGTTTCCGCTTCAGTATTTCGCTGCCCAGCTCGCCATCCGTGAATGTGTGTCTTTATGTACCTCCTCCCTTCCTTCTCGCAAAAAAAAGGGGGGGGGGGGGGAGCGGTCTTTGTTGAGTGCAGCTGCAGGGTGCACTCAGTGAGGTATTGCGCATCTCCAGGGTGCACTCAGTGAGGTATTACGCATCTGCATCTGTTAGCGGATGCTCTTGCAGCCTCCGTCCTCTGTGCCAACCTCTCAAGCGCTGTGAAACTAAAGCTACCTTTCACACGTCTAGCGCTTGGAGTAGAAGACACGTGACACGGTTGTCACTCGAGATGATTCCACTTTCAACTTTAGTCATCAATCGCCATCGAAGTAGACCCATGTACTCGTCTTTTGCAAGTAAAAGGAGTTGATGGTGGACACCTTGTGAGTGCACAAAATGGTGGAAATGATGAAATCGACGTTAGACTCAGAAGCAGAAGGTCCTACTGCGTAGCTTGTTTTGCATACAAGCACGCAATGCCTATGCGTTAGCAACAGGTCCACCTAAAAACTGGCAAGAGATAATCATATCAGTTTATGGATACGTTTTTTCTTCTTTTTTTTCTCACTTGCCCACCTAAAAACTGGCAAAGATAATCATATCAGTTTATCGATACGTTTTCTTCTTTTTTTTCTCACTTGCGCCACTGTATGCTTCCAGTTGATGAACCACTCCGAATGCCCAGAGCAAGGATTGCAATGTTTCCTCCGCACAAAGGCTGGGTGGGCTGTTTGCCTGTAGCCAACGCCAGACACGTACATTGAACACTAAACTCGGTAAAGCCTGGAGGCGTCTTGGCTGAAAGGACCGCGGCTATCTTCTGCAGACAATAATACGGCTCCCTCTTCGGAAAGACGGCAACGCTGCTTCTCCATTCAGAAAGCCACCAGCTGCAGCTTTCAGTTAGAATGCCCCAGCCTGAGCAGCTCGTGTATACTTTGTATGCTGCCCGCGTCAAGCTACCTTTGTTGGCCCGGCGATACTGATAGCCTTTTTCTCCTGGAATAGGATTGCATCCTTCGGTGCTGCACAATTTGCAGTATTATTTGCCCCTCGGTTTCCTTTTGTTTATTTCCTTCTGGATCAAAGCTGTTTTCTCTCTCTCTGCACACTCGTCTGAAACGTTGCGATAAAGGTAATTCAGATTTAGCCTCACGTGCCTTCTTTCTCGACAAAGCCTTCCTTCGTAAGTACCCTGTCTGTGTACAACAGAGTGCGCCGGCTCATGCGAGTGCCTAGCGCAAGAAAGTTATCGCGGCAAATGTTCTTTTCGCACACTGTCTCTGCTGCTTGTATTCAAATGTGACTTCCTTGAACGAAATCAAGATGACTAGAGGAGAAGGTTTTTTCTCTCCCTTGGCAGGTAAGTTACAGCAATCAACACAACAGCCTCGTGTACACCTATAGAGTTTAAAAGTTTATTCTTTTCACTCTCCAGGCTGTAGCTTGCTCGGAAGTTGAGCAGCATAGCTGGTTCAATGCACAACACATCCAACATTCTTGGACGTAAATTTTGAACGTTGCAAAACTATAAGGTACTTGTATGGAAATATTGTGGGCAATAGCCCAATTTTCAGATATGTAAGAAGATATTTCTTTTATAGCGTTTCCGTCGCTCGCATCGAGCAGTTAAGACTGCCATGAAAAACCGATGGCAAACGCTTTTGATGACAGCAAAAAAGTTAACAGCAAAAACATCCAATCCTGCCGACAAGAGATCTGCGGATATATTAATTGCAATGCCGAAATCTTACAACATAGGAAAAAATTGTGCTCATAAACTCTTTTCCGTTCAAAAATGCTTTTGTCCAGAATTGTTGGGTGTGCAGTCAACGAAGGTAGATGCATTTTATGTCTTGTCTTGTAAGACGGCAAGCGTCTACTTGAGAAATTTCCTAATAATATATCGCTCTACGTGTTTTTCTCCTTTAGCAGCGTAACACACAGAACAAAATAAAACTGGCAGCAGTAGATCTGTCTCGTCGTGGAGATGGATCGAGAGCACTCAAAGAACTGCACGAGATGTTATCTGCATCTGCGTGAACTAGGCGGGCTAAAATTTTTTAAGCGATCTTACTGCTATGAGCCTCGTGTACATAATATCAGACTGCACAGGAAGTTTAAGTAGAGTCGTAACAGTCTAAGGTATACGATGCAGAGCAGCCTACGAGAAGACGGGATCCTGCCATTCTTTGTCGTTCAAGCAACGCGGATATTTTCTTCCCATTTTTATAGCAGTCTTAATACCGGCCAGTTACACCGCGGATTTAAATATTCCTAGAAAAAAAGAAGGTACTTTGGGAAGCAACAACACTGTTTACTGTCCGAACCTTGCCTTACCGCTGCAGCTTCGTCCAATAATTAGTGCCTCATGGCCGAAATCATTAAAAAAAGAAAAATAAACTAAAAACCACATTTTGATCTTCCGTTTCAAGGTTTGTGAGGTAGTGGCGGATGAACTTGACGAATTGGCAATGGTATCTTTATATCACAATAAATTGCCATGATCTCTGATAATGATTGTCATGCCACCGGTAGAGATCTGGGTAATCTGTACCGAGACCATCCGTGCATCGCGTTTTTGTGATGACTGTTACTTTTGAACAAAGATAATAAACGAAGCACGGAATGCAGCTCAAAGACATGTCGCGTTCTGAACGAAATGTCCTCTGCAGACTAATATGCAAAATATGCTTGCGTTCTGAGAATAATATGCCGAATTTCATTATGTTTGGTCTTTTTCAGAGAGCCAGCTCAACATAACTAAACTGTGGAGCCAAAAACCGCACAGCATATACCAAGACCGTTATTTAATCTAAATGCTGCCCAGGCAGGTCTCTATTTCGTTGACTAGTTTTCCAAAAACTTGGATAAGAAAAGCTGAGCAAAATTTTTGTTTTAAGCACGCTGTTTGTGCCTCATTCCAACTCGTACCAACTGGAATTCATAAGATTGCCGCAAACCGTTGCCATGTAGACAAGTCTTTCTTTCTAATGAGCTGTAACTTCTTAATTTTAAAAGTATTGTACAAAAATGGCTAGTGGCATGTGCTAGAGCGCGACCCAAGCCTATATAGTTGACTCAATAAAATTCATAGCCTCTTTCTTGTTCCGAAAGCTCCAACAACTTAGGCTTTTCTGTTATGTCGTGTAACTCTCATGCTCACAACGCTTGAATAAGTTTTCCTTTTTTAAGCCATGGTAGAATCTCGACGAAATGCACCGGACATTCTGCATGGTGTATGCCACGCTGATGTGATAGTACTTTCCTCGACAGAAATCCACACATTTGGTCGGTTCCATTTCTTTGAATTTTGCTGGTCTATTTCTTCATTGCGGTAACCACTGGAGATTGACGTTAGCTGATGTTGGAGCATACTTAAGTGTGAGTTGAAATACGTCCTATAAACGTCTCCCTCCATTCTCTCAAGGCGAGCGTGCAAAGCCTCCATCGAACATTTGCGCAGGATTGTTTTTCTGAACACTTGAGAAAAATGAACTTACACGCCTAATAAACCATAAGAGATGAAATATAAACGGATTCGTCATGACGCAACGACCACCCGTATAAATATTTTCCTAGTGTTCATTTCCGATTTTGTTTTTCTGCATGTGTTTGTCAAGAACACATAAGTGTAGCCCCACTAATTTTCCCAGATCAATACATATGTAAATAATTTCTCAACAAACAGACAGAAATAATCGTTAACATGTTTATCTTGTGCCACGAGTGGCAGATTAGAGTTATAAAGAATGCAAAAATAAAATGACTTTTCATCCAATAAAACGTATTACATGTGTTCTCAACAGGAAGTACATTAAATTACAGGTTGTAAATACGACCGTAAGCAAAAAATAAAAAATTCAGAGCCAGGCCTTACAACCACCTACCCAATACAATATCAAGCAATAGTTGACTTCCTAGTAGATTAGCAGCTGCCCAGCTGGTTGCAATACGTAGTACTGTGTTCTGTTTATTCTTTCCTAAATGACAACAGAGGTTTAACCTTGAACCTGACACGTACTACATTACAAAACGACCGTTTGGCTGTAGCTTATGCACAGGCACAACGTCACTGGTTCAAACGTGCCCGTTGAGTCCAAACCACCTCTTCTTTTAACAGCTTGCGACTTGTTTAAATGGGCCTCCCATTTAAACAAGGAGTGCCTCAATTAAAGCGGCATCTTCGATAGTTGCCGCCAGTCTTCAGGCGAGCGCGTTAAACGAGCCCGGTTATCTCGCAACGCGATTCCGTTTCACATTAAGCTGTGCGAGTGCAAACGGACGCCATTAATCTGAACCTAATCTGTGTCGCCCGCGGAGACATCTGGCAGAGCCACTGCGTAAACAGACCTTGCGTCGAGGCTCTGTTATTGCGTCCTGGGCGCCGAGATTGCGATAAACGACCGGCGAGACTTCTGGATGGCGGGGAATGCCTCGAACCGTTTCGCGCTGCAGAGAAGGAAATAATCATCGCCACTGCCTTGGACGACCTTGTGCGTCGGGAGACAGCTGTAACACAAAGCAGGACGAGAGAGGACATCACATGACAAGGAGGCCGAGCTAAAAATAGTATACAGCAAGCTACGAAGAAAAAATCTATAGGTTTCCAGCCAATACAGATTAGTCTTGTGACTGTGGAAAGAATTTCGGCGCAAACAAATATGAATCACCTGCGTGGACAACGCCTAGCCTAGTTACCGCAAACAACTTTCAGTACAAACTTCACGATTCCGATGTTTGCTTAGACCTTGAAGCATTGAAACCGACAAGCCTACGTCAACTGTCTTGCCTCAACACAATGAAGTTATGCTCTCCTATTAAGCTCAAACACAATGAAGTTATGCTTTCACTTCCATACAACACGCCGTGAAAATCACTCGCGCGGTTATTTTTCGCAATATTTTGAGGTGCCCGTATTTTTGAGCCTCGACTGTCAGTTACTCGATCAGTTTAATAAAAGCCGCCGCAGTGGCTCAGTGGTTATGGTGCTCGGCTGCTGACCCGAAAGACGCGGGTTCGATCCCGGCCGCGGCGGTTGAATTTCTTTGGAGGAGAAATTCTAGAGGCCCGTGTACTGTGCGTTGTCAGTGCACGTTAAAGAACAACAGGTGGTCGAAATTTCCGGAGCTCTCCACTACGGCGTCTCTCATAGCCTTAGTCGCTTTGGGACGTTCAACCCCATAAACCAAACCAAACCAAACCAAAACAGTTTAATAAAACATATGCAGGTGAACGGAAATGCACCGCATCAAAACGTTTCCTTTGTATATCATGGGCTCGAGCCAACAGTTACTGGCTATCCTTGTTTATTTTCAGATGATTGAAAGCTGCGCAAGGCAATAGACAAAGATGGCTGCAGCAGCACTGAATAGCAACTTTTTTAACTGCATATGAATGCAAAATACGGATGTGCACAACTGACTCGGCTAGTACGAAAATTTTATGGGAAAACAAATAATGTTTCAATGCTGAAGAATATCCAACAAAGGTATCATGAAATTGGACTTATTAGTCACATTAGCAACCATCCCACTGCAGACATGCGGCTTAATTTAAATGCACTTCGGGAGATTCTCCTTACTTCATTGGAAAAAAAGTATACTTCATTTTTTCTTAAGTCGAAAAACCAATGAGAGCCCTAACTACTCAGCTCCGACCCGGAGGCTCAACTAGAACTCGTCCGACTGGCCGAAGCCGCCGTCGAAAGGCAAGACCTGTCGACCGTCGTCTAGGCGAGTAGCCCTCTAGCTAACCTTTTTCTGTTGGACATTAAAGTTTTCCTATTTTACCCTGCGTCAATAAGACGCTGCTTGCAGCCACACTGTAAGATACTGAAGCGGGGAACCCTGAACTCTAAACACAAAGAAGTGAAAAGGGAGTAAACTGTCCTCTAGCGAACACTCTTTTATAAAAGGGTGTGCGCTAGAGGACAACTTTAGTCCCTTTTTACTCGCATATAGGTGTAAGAGTATCCGTGTTCAGAGTATGGCCCTCGCCGCAGGCTGATAGACACCTATTTCCTCTCGGCGCCACAAGATCTTAGTACAAGCGGCCCCGAATTCGCGCGTAATTTCAGCCTGCTGCACTGGTAAGCGCAAGCGCCTCGATGACCGTGCATGAAGCCTAGCTCGCATGGAGCATTTATCGCACGTGAACATCGCACTGTGCGTGATAAGCACCCTCTCGTGCTGCGGAACTTTTGCCATGGCAGGCGCTAGAAGCGGGCTCGATAGACGCCCATGATAAGGCAAGTTCGGCGGCACAGCCAAATGACGCGTTTTCGCGTGCTAAAAGCACTCCCTGCGGACCAGGCTCAATATCGAAACGCGACACCTGCCCTTTCCGTCCATCACTGTGCGCCCGGTAGTTTCCCACTATAATATAGGGTGTCGATACTGGGATTCATTCCTGGATCTCCACTAAGTGCAAGGTAAGGATTATCGCCGGTGGTCGTTGCAGGAAAACGCAGCGATGGCTTATTTGTCTGATCGGATCCAGCTCGTGGTTTATGTTGCTTGTGGTTTACCGTGCGAGCGACGCTTGTCATCTTCGTCTCCCTCGACGTTTCCAGCCAAACTTCGCTACAAAAATTAAGCCTACAGCGCTTGTATACCGTGGTTACGCTGAACGTTGGCCGAAATATGAAACGCCAAGGAACAAGCGCCGTGCGGTAGCATCCGGTTCTTATCGCGTGGTAGTTTATGTATGCATTTGATTCTGCCGGGGAAGATTCGCCGCTCAGCTGATAGATGACGCCCTAATCGCAAACCCGATTGAATGCGCGTGATTAATTGTACCTCGCCGCTGGCGTCCAATGCATTTCGCATGTTGTGTTCTCACCTACATGTTTTGCACCGTGCCTTCGGCTAACGCTGATCCGCCTGCGTTTTTGGTAATTTGCTTTCAAGCCGTGAACTTTCCGGAGTTTTTTTTAGAGTAACTTCAACGCATGATTTTTCGCATTTATTTTTTTCTTGGAAACCAGTGTTTTTAAGCAAGTCTAAGGTGCAAACGCTAATAGCAGTGATTATAAGCGGGAGAAAATTCTTATGCTTAACAAGCGGGGGATGGAAAGAATGACCAGCAAATTTTTTACAGCTTCGGCTGTATATTTTGATTTACAAAGTCTCGTGGGATAACCATCAATCAAGCCAGTGAAGACAGCTTGGCGCAGGAGGGGCATAACTCCCAGGGTGTCATTCCCTCAGCGGGGTTTTGAGGCCTGCGAGGCAAGTTGTTCCAAAGTTCCTCTCTTCCTTCACTGCGCGGTTGTGGTGTCAGCCGACAACTGGGACAGCTACCGCGCCTCTAGTTTCCTGATAACCAATCATTATTGCTTCCGCTGGGCAAGCGGTCCACCCACTCGGTTGTTCGAATCGCGCGTTCTCCTTCCCCCGTGGCTTCGAAAGCATTTTGGGGCGTGCATTCTTTCCAGCCGTCTGCAGGGCGTTATGTGTCTGAGAGGGGCGGCACTCGGTCGCAGCGGGAGCACCGAAACCGTCGACTGAGCCCCTAACCCGAGCGCTCGAGTAGCAGCGCCGTGCTGCGGGCGCTTACGGCTTTGCCGGCGGCGGTGCGTCGTTGCTCTGAGCGCTTTTCCTAGAATACGGCTTTAGGGAAGGAAAGTAAAGCCACGGCCTCCATTCACGGCCTAGCTGGGGACAACCATTAGAGGGCCTTACTGGGGCCTTCTGCCACTTTACAGCTCTCGGCCGCTTTCTATTCAGCTGTCGGTGATTAATCGACTGAGCTGCTAAGCCTAGCTCCAACAATTTTTTTTTTCACCTCATAGCTACACAGACTGTGCACAGCTGGTTAGAACAGTGCTTGTTGATCTTGTTGCCTTGATTGTGTTAGAATGCTCGTAAGGAAGGCACCCAACTTGACAAATTGCTAATTCAACATCAGCACTTTAGATGTTAGAAAATGCTATAGGTGAATCTCGGCTGATCGCACACATGTAGCCCTCAAAACAGAGTAACGACGTCAGCACTAACCCTGCACGGCGGCTGCGGTTATGGCAGCTGCACTAGAACCTTGAGGAGGCGCCAGCTGCTTTTCTTAGCTGTACAGCGGGCTCACCTTCCTTCGTCCCTTTTCGTGTGTAGGGCCAGACCGCAATTCAGAGCGTGTTCCTCCTTTCCTTTAATTGCGGCTGAGGTGTCCGCCGAGAAGTGAAACAGTTACAAACGGCGCCTTTGGTTTTCTCATAACGACTCTGCGTCGGAATACAAAGCACAGGAAATATGTAAAGCCCAGCAAGACAGGCTACCAGTTCACGAAGCGCTTAATCATGCGGCGATGGCCTAGGGGTCTATGGAGGCAGTTTACGGGGCTGCATCTTTTAGACATAAGTAAAGCACAGCGTCTGAAAGTGCCCGAAGGCGAAATGAAAGTGGGACAAAAAGCCCTGAACTGACAACTGATTTGCATCATCTTCATCACCATCACCATCACCTGCCTGACTACGCCCACTGTAGGGTAAAGGCTTTGCTCGGGTCTCTCCTATTGTGGCGTAAGCTACACTACGCGGGTTTGAAGGAGTTTCGCGTGCCCTCTGCGCCGACCATACTGCGCATGCGCGGCAGCCGCGTGACGTTCTGAGAGGCGCAACTGCGTCGCCCTCGCCGCCGCCGCGGCCGGCGCGCGCGCTCCTCTGTGATGCTCCGCGGTCGGCGCATTGCAGACGCGTGACATCACAGTCTCGGCAGACGCGCCTGAACCGCGTGCGCCCGCCGTATATAATGCGCGGGACGTGCGGTTGATGTAGTGCGCTCTACATGGAGGTTAAAAAGAGTCGAGCCGCTGCCAGTCGGTGGAGAAGACTGGAAAACCTCAATTCCTCAGACCCCGCGGTTGTCGCTTGGCAGTTAGCCACTTACGCTACGTATATCCTGGCATAGCAGAGCTAAGCCAGTGCCAATTTTTTACCCTCTCCTTTGCCAGCTGCGGCCACCATATCCTCTCAAACTTCTTAACCCAATCCGCCGAACTAGCTTTCTGCCGTCCGCTTCGACGCTTGCCTTATCTTGAAACCCATACCGTTACCCTCAATGACAAGGGGTTATCTTGCCTTCGCATTGCATGCCCTGCCAAGCCCATTTCTTCGTCTTGATTTCGACTAGGATTTAATAACTAGCGTTTTTTAACTCACCTACTCCGCGTCCGCCCTCTTCCGATCCCTTAAAGTTACACCTATCATTTTTGTTTCCATAGGTCGCTGCGTAGTCCTCGACTTAAACTGAACCCTTTTCGTTAGCCTCCATGTTTCTGGCCCATAGATGAGTGGCGCTATCACAGCTATCACCCAACTATCACAGCTAAAATTTCTAGAACTGCTTTGTTTACGCCGGTGGTGATTCGAATTGCAATTGGGGCAAAAGGTCATTTTCTGCTGGATGCCATTCAGACGGAAATGTTCGGAGGTTTCGATATGAAGTTCGTCTTACTGTTCGACCTTAGCTTCGTCGCCGCTCCAGACCGATGTTCACATGAATTATTCAAGGATGAGGGCTAAAACATTATATGCCCAAATATCAATCCCACAATTGAGTAGGCTGCTTGCGCTTAGCGTGCTCGGCCGTGGCGACTGCACTCTATCAAGGGGGAAGCGAAGCCTTGCGACGATATTCTCAGGTTTAAAATGTCGGCTCTGCTGTTCAGAGTGCTTCCACAGCGTTCTCGCGCTTTAAAAAGGAAAGCAGTACAAACGTCCCTCGCCCCAAACGCTCGTCGGCCAGCCTCAAGATTCCTAGAAACCGGTGATTTTCGTTTATAAATCATTCAATAGAATTTTATTAACGCGACAGCGTTAAGACTACCGTTAAGCAGACAATGCGGCGTTGTCAGCGTTGCGAATGAAATATTCCTGAAAAATAATCCGACAGGGGCTACCTAGGTCCCGTGACATGGTGGTGCCATGACAACCTGTTCATTCGATTGACAGCTAACTGACAACCACGGAACGTGCCAGTTAATTTAATGATTAGTAGCGAAACGTTGCTCGGGAAAAGAAACCTGGGTCACACATGACCCACTCGAAGAATAGCGGCGCATCCCTTAAACTCTGCGCCACAGCGCCAGGAGTAGTCTGAAGAGTCGCAGGGATCTGTGATTGTAAAGTAGAGAAGGACGAATTCCCCATATATGGACATTAAACCCATTACCTCTATCACGCCATACTCTTAAAGTGAAGCTTAAGTGTCCTCTTCATTTCTTTTTAACGTCGGAAGTTCATCACTATTTTTTGGTTCAGAGCATAAATACACAAGCGACTTGTATGGGGGGCACCGGAACAACTCTAAAATTATTGCACCGCAGCTCGCGCAGCTCTAACTGTAGGCCAATCTTCATTTTTATCCTCTTTCTTAATCTTGCTTTTTGATTTCGCTTTGTATCCGTACGAGCTGAGGCGTTGCCTTTAACAATGTTTGAGATATCCGCCTGTGGTCGAAAAGACGAAAAGGACCGAGGTGCGTTCTTCAGGTGCGAACCAAAGCTGTAGACATTAGCAATTGTAATATAAAGTAGCTGATAGGTCTCTGAAAACGCAGTCTAACTGTGCGGTAATCTTGAATTTAAGTTCGAGTTTTCATTCGACGCATATCTCTGTGTGCCTTCACCATCGTAGGTTTCGAGACAAGCTGCCACCTGAAGGCACATCTCTACTCTAATACGGTCGCGCGCCGTCAGCTGTAATCCTGCAGTTGCACTAGAGCGTTCCTCACACCTCTGTATTCGCCTGAGCCTTTCAATCTCGAACGGAGCTCCATCTGGTGATTCTCACGATTGCGTTTTCGGTTGATCGGCACTCATAAGTTGCTTGTGCTAGTGCGCAGGGGAATCAAGTGGCGGTTTTGTGCAAGTTAAGATTTACGTATGTTTCCTTGATCCCTTTTTTATCGAAAAGAGTAAGACATCGAGTTACAAAATTGCTACCAGCACAAACATTTCACCTGTCATGAATGAGCGCTCAGGTGGTACCACATATTAGTGTCGACGCTGCCCTTGATTCATTTCTAGTTTCTGTTCTTTATCAATGTAAAAATATGTGCTTGTTTTTATCTCAGTTATGGTTAATTTTAAAATCAAGTGAGCGTATCTGGTTCGAGAGGTCTCAGGTTATGAAGGTGCGGATTGAGTCGATTACAGATGCCGAGAGTGCAGCTTCGAAAAAATATTCATTATTGCACAGGTTATTGGTTTACCCCAAGCAAAATTATTCATGCGTACATACGGCATTAATTTACGGCATTAATTAATTCTCTTGCTTTATCCTACATAATGCACACATAGCAAACAGCCAGACGCATAGTAATCACCTGGTTAGCTTCAATCTACTTTTAATCTTGGTTCGTTTCCTACACTTTTTCTTCGCATTTATAAGATTAAGGAAGGACATTTATGGTGAGTCAGTACAGGTATCTAAGGACATCAGCATTTTCCCCACCCTATGGCATACAAACCCTATCGGAGTGTGGCGAGAGAAATTCTTAGCGAGTACTGCATGCTAACAGGGAGTGGTTTCGCGTTAAAAATTAACGCGCAGTTGCTCAGCCAAGGGTAAGTGCCGCAATGTTTCCCAGGGTTCCGACAAAACCATCTCAAGAAGTTACTGGTTCGGCACAATGCTTCTATGCGTTTTTTTTATACCCTACTCACAAAAAGCGAGAATAAGTAGCCTTGCTTCTGTTGCTGTCATTGATGTTCCTCGCGCATAATCCCGTGCGAGGTCCGGCCTGAGGCACTATATATTTTTTGCGTCCTACCCCCTGCAATATTCAGGGCAAGATCTCGATCTTTTCTCCTTACTTATTGAATTAGACATTAGCCAAACAGGATAATTTGCTGAGGAAATTGCAGTCGCAGAAAGTTGCACCGTGAATCAAAGCGACATGTGCTATCTGTGTGCGTGTGCTTGTGTGTGTTTTGTGGGTGAGGGTGGTGAATACGTGCTTGCGTGTCTGTGTGCTTGCGTGCTTTTGTGTGTGCGCGCACGCTAGTCTGCAGGATAGAAGCACACGGGTGAGTTGTGCTGCTTATTGCTATTAGAGTTGCAGCAGGATCTTCGGATTCTTGCAAACCAAACGACGTCCATAATTTATGCATTAAGTTCCTACCCACTTTAGCGGCGAACAGGATATTGTTTGTATTTAAATATTTGTTCAGGTTACAAGCAGAAACGTTATAAGGAGTGCATCAAAGGGCGGGAGAGGTACTGGGACTGGGGACACAACAGATTCAGATAGACACTTTCCTGAACCCCTTCCTGTATTCCCTCATGCACCCAGGAGTCTATCATCCGGCCTGCAAATTATGTCAACACTCTAAGGCACATCTGTTGCATACTTCGGGCCTACCCTAATAATCCAACTGCCTCTTTTCTAAGACTCGACGACCAAGAAAGATGGGAGGCCGTGCTGCACACCTCAAAGCAGGAGGTTCAGTACCGGATCATGACCTGGGCAGTTATCACAGGCCCCTGGCTACCTTGCGCGACCTAGAGGCCCAACCTGTCTCCTGCATCCCCTCCTTGCCCTATCGCCACCCTCTCCGCCTTCCTGCTTAGGGTTGCTAGTTAAAGGTTCTACAACAATCATTGCAAAAAGTAGAAATATGACCTGATCTGGAAAACATTATGCAAAAACAAGAAGGTGAAAGAAATGAACATGAGAAACAAAAGCTAAGACAGGCATTAAACAAAAGATGAATCAGAAAACAAAGGATAAAACACACAAAGCAGAAAAAAAACAACTGAAGTCTGTAAAAGTACGCACTGATTATCGGGTAGTGCGTGAACGTACGAGATCTTCAAACCTAGAAAGGGTTTGAACTCTCTACTCTCTCTCTAGCTACGTCTGAAAATGAGAGATTCCATCGAATGGTATGGAAGGCCTAGGCAAGACGGACTCTGGAAAACATCGCATTCCACTTGAACAAACAGAAAGGGGTGTCGTTGAAGGCAAAATATGCGGAGGATAGGTTTTATCGGCAACTTCTGTGGAAGAAAGGAAGTCTATCTGGAATTCACTTTAAGAGCGTAGCATCCGATGCCGCACACGGTTCGGTTATTTGACGTCTATATTAGGAATTCATACACTTAACATAACAGTATTCCTTCATTATCAAAACTTCCGCGTGGTTGTATCATACATCGTGAAATATCAATTTCAACTCTTCAAAAACCCATTCACAATGAGTACCTTTACGGTAGCGTTTTGATATGAGAAATTGATAACTACACAATTGAAGTGAAACACAGCAACCATACATCGTAAAAGAAACGACAGGACGCAACACTGCTTTGATTTACGAGAGAAAGATTATTTGAATCGCCTTTCACATAAGAACAAGGAAGACTAAAGAACAACCAGCGACTGGATTATGTGATTACTTAAGCGGAAGTTTAATTATAAGGGGGGCCGATGCGCTTTTTCACCTCTACGTTATGCTAGCGCTTCTCATACTTAGAACAACGCTATTGTCTAGATGATGGTAACGAGAACTTATCTATACTCATATTCTTACGTTACGAGTAACAATACCAGTCCCATTACAACTCTAGTTTGTTGAGGCCAATATTAACGCTTCCATATTACTTTCAATCATGCAATGGAATGGAATTAATAAGGGTAACTACAATAGGGTATTTACAGCGCAGCTGTTAATGGCTAGTTTGTCGATGAAGAGACGTTTGTTGTGGCAGTGTAACCATATCACGTGGCCATTCAGAGAAACGTGAGCACGTAACTGATACAGCAATTTTATTGATTCTCAGAATCATGACGTCATGCCCCGCCACCTTTGGAGCACCTATGACTTATTTTTACAATTCCTGGTATCATAAAGCGCATACAAGGTTTTTGGTTAAATATTTAGGGGAATCCCATAAGATGGAGTACATTTGTAATAAGGGAGTAATTACTCATTGACATCCATCCGAGCGCAGCCATACGGCTACAAAGGAAAGCTATACAGCTTTCTCAGAAACTTTGTAGTACGAATTTGAATTCGTAGGACGAATTTTTCTTTGACTACTAAGTTTCTGAGAAAGCTGTATAGCTTTCCTTTGAAGCCGCACGGCTGCGCTTTGGTGGATGTCAGTGAGTAAATACTCCCTTAATACAAGGTTTTTGTATTTTTGTACGGGAGCCTTCCACTGATTTCTAAATTAATCTTTTTAGGTGTAGTGAAGCATCCCGCGGTATAGTAATATCAGTGTTGATGGACGTCAGTAGAAAGGTGAATCAAGTTACCTATTAAAGTGGTTAAATAAATTTTAATAGTTAACGTTCTAACTGTTGCAAAAAGGGGGCCGATTGCAATAAGTGACTTATAGATAGCGGTCAGTAATACACAAATGTTTTTTTTAATTTCGAACACGCGATTGCCCTCGCCGCTGTGGCTCTACATTTTTGCATATTTTTTGCGCCATTCAACAATCACGCGTATGCGGGGAGCGCAAACCGACGTCCATCAAATCGCGGCACTTCGAGACGCACGTGCCACGTGGCATCCTCTGCCCCGCCCGCGGTACGGTGCTGCCTGCTCCTCGCAGCCTCGGTTCACAAGAGCTGGCAGAAATACAATGTGAAGTGACACATGTTTGCTTTTGATAAACATAAAAAAAACATAAGAATGAATAAATAAGTTGAAGCATTTCCTGTGGTTTCCTTGGTTTCGCTAACTGTCGCCTTCGTGTATCCGGTCTGAAGAATGATAGTTTCTGGCGGCATCCACCCTCCAGGGTGGAGGGGGAAGGAATATCAGGCGGAAGGGATGTGCCTTATCAAAAGCAGAAGTGCGCAAAGAATTAAACTTGCAATCCAGACCTTGCACTGTCTTTGCGAAGCCAAGGTTCTGCAATGGCCTCTTCACAACAATGGACCTTTTGGCTCTCCGGCATTTTGTGTTTTTGTTAATTCCACTGCCGAACAAATGGACGCTAACGGCCAGCTGAAGTTGGCCTGAATTTATAGAGCAGTTGGCCCTACGCACAGAGTGACTACTCCCACTGTAAACACACTTTTTATATCCTCGAAAATACTGAGTAATGAAACACAGGTACCTTCAACGTAGGCACTATTAGAAAGCAAACTATGCTGACGCCTTGAGAGTTTGCGCGGTGCGTAGACTACAGTTACTAGTCTACAATGCATCTACCTCGAACCGGAGATATCGCAGGTTGTGTTTGTCTTGGCGTCACGATTTGGAATCACGTTGCTTGGAAACTTTCAAAGACATTTCTTTTTGTTGCAGCAATAAAATGTATTTTCTTGCCCAACAAACACATGCATAACCAAAAAGAGATATGTAATTATTTTTTTTTAACGATGAAAATTGGACAGTTTTGCTCCGTCTTCCATTAATATTGCGAATCGGAGCTTGTAACAATAGTTAAAAAACCAACTGTCGAGACTGGTGGGGCATGGTTGGGCCTGGGTGCACGGCAAAAGACAGATGTGAACTTTGTTAACCGGGAGCGAAGCTTGGTTAGACGGCCATATTCAACAATGCCCCTCGAAACTTGAGTGAGGGGGGGGGGGAGCGTGTAATTGGTGACGACACTACTAGGCATGCATTTGGCTCAAGTTATAAAGCACCATGTGTTCTATTTCTCGATTCCGCGTGTCGTACTTGCGAGCTCGTACCTCTTGAGTATTATTGTATTTCAGTGCGGGAAAAGAAACCTTATCCCCGTGAATGTGGCCGGTTCCGCGCAATCTCTGTGCGGGCGGCACTTAAGCAAGGAGGAGGAGAAAAGTAAAAAAAGAGGCGGGTAACTTAACCAAGCCCTGAATGAAAGCAGCTCGCAAAGAAGGAGGCACAGTAAGGAGCGGTCCTTCAAGACAGACAGGCTCAGCAAAAGCACCTGCTTTTCGCGGACAGCAACCGAAACAGTAATAATTTCTGAACGTGCTACTAGTGACGACTGCGTGACAACAGAGCAAGTTGGAATAAAATTGCAAAATTTACCACGTCGTTTTGGCAAAATACTGAATCTTTATTCTTTATTTTTTTATATCACCGTTTGGCCCCGTATATCAAGGCTTGCTTTAGTAGCTCTCGAAAGTATATTGGACCCGCCATCGGCACCAGGATGGTGTTAGAACGGCCTTGTCGTTTCAACAATGGCCTCAGCTGGATGTTTAATATTTATTTAATTATATATTTAATTTATGCCAGCAATCCCGTCACAGATTGTAACAGAAAGGGCATTTAAAAGAACAGTGACACAATATCACAATGATCGAAGATTCAGATGATATATTCATACACTACATACAGTTTTACACAAACAGGAAAAAAAAGTTAGAAAATTACAGCGAACTACTTGTTAAAAGAACTGGTTTGGTTTATAGGGGTTTAAAGTCCTAAATCGTCTCAGACTACCAAAGGTGATGTAGTGAAGGGCTCCGGAAATTTCGACTACCTGGGACTCCTCAACGTGCAAAAACAACGCGCAGTACACGAGCCTCTAGCATTTCGCATTCATCGAAATGCGACTGCGGCGGCCGGGATCCAACCCCCGTCTTTCGGGCCAGCAGCCGAGCGCCGTAACCAGTGAGCCACCGCGGCGGCATGTTGCAAGAATTTGGCTGGGCAGATAATTACACCACAAAATGTAAAAACCAGTAGGAACAATTTCACAATGAAAAACTGGCACAAGAATTAATGAGATGTAAATAAATCGCTTTCAGTAAGCGCGTTGAAGGCATAGCTCTTACAGGAGGACATGTTCAAAGCGTTTTATTCGCGTATAATTCGTGTAAAGAGTGAGTGCCTGAAAGTGTCAGTGTGGAATGCAAACTCGTTCAGAGTGCGTGTAAGATTATAACGTGTTCGCCTCGTTGGAGATTTTCATTAGTAAGGTGAAGTATCCAGTTTTTGTTGGGTTAGCAGGCCTGCGGGTTTGAGTTATCCTGGCGGTGAGCCTTGTAACTTGTTTTTTTATGTTTAAATGTAAGTGCACTTCTTGGTACACTTTCAGCTTTTTTGTTCAGCTGTTAGTGAAAGGAAACCAAACTGCATTTGCGTACTAAAAGACTGTTCTAAGGAATCCATGGTAGAGAGAGGGTGCGGTAGATGGTCCTTGGCGATCACAAAATGAACAAGGGAGGGGAAAACCTCAGTTTGCTAGAGCCAACGTTTCGACAAGGGGACTTGTCTTCGTCTGGGCAAAGCGTTCATCATCGGCAGGGATTATATAGGGCCTTCGCTCCGAGGAGGAAGGCCCCGGGGGTGGGGAAGGAAAGTGGTGTGGGAGGGGATGCGTGTCAGGAAGGGGAGGGAGGTGAATCATCATTCGCTAGGCTACAATAGTGCAACAACCTATATCCGGGTGGTATGCAATGAACAAAAGGCTTTGAAGGGGCTGCGACGGGAGGGGGGGGAAGCGCTGGGTGAACCTGCAAAACTCAGATAAAAGGATTAGTCAGTGTGGTACAGGGACATGATAACAAGGGGAAAAAAAAAAAAAAAAAAAAAGGGGGGGGGGGGGCTGGCACTGGAAGGAGAAAGGAAGGGGGGCATTTCCCAGGAAGGACTAGGCAGGGGGGGGGGGGGAATGGCTCGTGTTCAGAGAAAGCCAAAAAGTGGGGGCAGAGGGGGTAACAGGAGTGTCTTGGTTTCCGAGAACTGGTAGCAGGGGATTAGGAGAAAAAGAAAAAAAAAAGAGAGAAAAAAAAAAAGAGAAAAAAAAAAGGTGAACAAAGGAAGAGGGTGACAAGGCCGGAAATGGGGTGGAAGATATGACTTGGGAAGGGTGCAAGGAGCGACAATATACTTATGTGAGGTTCTAGGAAATAGTCTGACCACGTGCAAGACATTTGTTAATTTAAAATTATGCTGAACCTGGAATGTACCTGAGAGATTCCAGGTTTCCTCTGGACATGTTGATCCCTGTTGGTTGCAGTGTTTTAAATTTGTGGATTAGGAATGCTTCTCTGTATTTTCTGTCCCTAGTCGATTTGAAGCCTGACTGAAGAATGAACAATTTGAGTTCGTCGAATTTGTGATGGCGTTGATTAAAATGGGTCGACACTGCCTTCTGTTCATTCCGTGTTGTGTCAGCCCGGTGCCCGTTTAATCTGGCACTCATTGTTTGTCCGGTTTCTCCGATATATTGTTTCTGGCAGTAGGAGCACTGGAGCATGTAGATAATATTGGACGATGTGCAGTCAAAACTGGTCTTTATATCGAAACTGAAATCGCTTGCCGTACTTTTAATCGTAGTGTCCCTTTGTAAATGTTTGCATGTCTTGCATCTGGGTCGAGAGCATGAAGTTACTGTCGGTGGTGGTTTCTTACCGAGCCTAGCATGCACCAGGATGTCCCTCAGGTTTGTGTTGCGTCTGTATGTTACCCTTGGTGCGTCGGGAAATATTTTCTTGAGACGGTCGTTACCAGTTAAAATGGGGTGGTATTTCCGCAGGATATTGTTTATGTTTGGAAGCGCGTTTGAGTATTTCGTTATAAGTGCAGGAGGTCGTTGACTGTTAGCTTTTGTTCGTTTTTTAAGAACTACATCTCGTTTCAAAGTGGTTGCTCGTTGGAACGCATTATTAAGGGTTGTCTGTGGATGGTTTCTGGTGATTAGTGTGTTTTTTAGCGAGTGGAGGTGTTTCAGGTAGTCATCGTCGTCGCTACATATTCTTCTTAGTCTCGTTGCCTGTCCTACGAATATACCTTGTTTGCAGTGTCTTGGATGATGGCTAGTGAAATCTAAGTATTGTTGTCGGTCAGTAGGCTTCCTGTAAAGTGTGGTTTTGAGCTTGCTATTTTCTAAATGGACAGTGGTGTCAAGGAAATTGACTTGCGTTTTCGAGGAGTTGAAGGTGAATTTAATGCTGGGGTGGAATGAATTGAAATGTGTGACGAATGCCTTCAGGGTCTCAGCCCCGTGCTCCCATATCATGAAAATATCGTCTATGTACCGCAGGTATATGAGTGGTTTTTTTAGAAATGAATTTAGAAGTTTAGATTCTAGTAGCCCCATAAAAATGTTCGCGTAGGTGGGTGCGAAGGGAGTGCCCATGCTTGTTCCAAATACTTGAAGGTAGTAAGAAGAATTGAATTCAAAGTAGTTGAGTGTTAGTACCAATTCAAGTAGCGTGAGGTACACTTCAGTTTCGTGCGGGTGAGGACTTTGAGTTAGAATTTTTAAGAGTGCGTCGATACCTTCATTAATGGGAATATTTGTGTACAAAGCGGCGACGTCAAGTGTGACAAGTATGCTATCTGCTGGGATAATGGAAGCGTCATTCAGAGACTCTATTATGCGGAGAAAGTGCGGTGTATCCTCGACAAAGGAAGGGAGGTGGGTGGGAATATCTGCAAGATAGTTGTTCAGGAAAATTGATAAGTTCTCTGTGGGCGTGTTATTGTTTGAAACGATAGGTCTGCCGGGGATATCTGCGGTAAACAAGTCTTCTGCGGAAACCTTATGGATTTTGGGAAGTAGGTAAAAGCGTCCTGCCTGTTTGTTTAGCGGATTTAAGAAGTGGTAATCGGACTGCGTGATTAGTTCTCTTGATAGTAAGTTTGCCAGTTTGTTCAGAATCAATTTGCAGAACTCTGAAGTGGGATCTGAATCTAATTTCCTATAATGACAAGGGTTGTTAAGTTGCCTAAAAGCTTCTTTTTTGTATTTTTCGGCTGGCAGGATAACTATGCTACCTCCTTTGTCTGCAGGTTTAATGACTATATCGGTTCTAGAAGCTAAGTGGTTCAGAGTAGCCTGTTCCGTTGGGGTAACGTTTCTGCGTTTTCGAGCTTGCTTTGTTTGGTCTATAATTTCTTTCGAGACAGATTTAATGTACAGGTCTAATTCGGGACTCTGCTGCGCTTCCGGCGTCCACGTGCTTTCGGCTTTGAGAGGGATGGGATTAAGGCTGGTTACTGCAGTAGGGTGAGCACGTGTTGACCACGTGTTACAGGAAAGAGCTAGGTTAGTAATTGGGGTGTTTGCTTTTTCGGCAAAGAATTCCTTAATTCGCAATCTTCGCGCAAATTCTGTGAGGTCTCTGTGAAGTTCATACTCGTTAAAATTATTGTTAGTTGGACAAAATGTAAGGCCATGCTTCAGAATCCGTTTGTCGCCATCACTTAGGGAATTGGAAATATCGACAATGTTGCTGTCAGTGTCCTGCGGCGGAAAATACGCATCTTTTGTCTGTATCGAAATTGGAGGGCGGTTGTTAAACTTTCCAGATGTATTCGTATCTAGCGGAAATTTATCTCTAATTTGTTTATGCTGCTGTTTATCGCGCAGCTTGCGTTCCTTTCTGGCTACAAAATCTGCTAGTGCCTGGCTTTCGCCCGAATTTAGTTCTATCTTACTAAGTTGATCATCGAGGGAATTTAACTGCTCTTGACAATGTTCTTTTAAAATAGCTATGAATGAAAGGGATGCGTCATTTGAAACCTGTTCCCATCGCGCGAGGAGTTCAGGCCTGAGCGCACCGAGGGAGCACCTAACATTAACTCGAAGTCCTTTGGGTATTGTCCTGCTCTGCGAGTAGGATTTGTAAGTGTGTAGGTGGAATCGGTAGTTAGTTTGTTTAGTGGCTATTTTTCTGGCGACCAGGAAATTTCGTCTTTTGGGTTCGGGGCGATTGGTGCTGCCAGATGTGAGTCATCTGCGCTTGTGCCGAGTGGACCTCTTGACGGGTGTTGTGTGTTTAGGGGACTTCTGTTTGGGGGTGGTATCGGTGTCGAGGTCCGCGTCGGTGACAATCTGGGTGCTAGTGTGCGTCACTAATCGCTTAGGTGTCTGTGTGAAGTGGTCGCTTTGTTGTTTAGTGGCTACTTTCGGTGTGATTCCTACGTGCTGTTCCGCTGGTGTGGGATCCACGGTTACCGTCTGTGTGCCAGCGTCGCGAGTCTCTGGAGTGAACTGTGTGGAGGTGTCCTGGGTCCTAGCGGGGGCAGGCTGTGTTCGTTCAGGGGTGTTGTCTCTTTTGTGGGTGGTCTGTTGTTGAGTGTTGGCCAGAGTGGGAGAGGGAGCATGAGTGGTCTGTAGCGTCCGCCTAAATGTGTTTCTCAGCCGGTACTTTATGTTGTCTGCCATTACTTGGACGCCAAAAAAGTTAGGGTGAAGTCCATCTCTGGCCAGGAGTGCCTCGGGGTCATGATGGATCTGAGCGTGGTGGATGATTTCAACGTCTTTTTGGTAATGTTCCATGTCCAGCAAAAAATTGTTGAGCTTAAACGAGTCCTGTGCGTGAGCTGCGAGTTGGCGGAATTGTGGCATGTGTCTGTGGTGCAAGTTGACTACCCTAGGAAGCACGGTTGTCAAGTGCAGTTTCGTGTTTGGTCTGTTGGCATGGACCTCGTGTACCAGTGTATTCATGGCCTCAATGGTCTGTTCCGCACTGCTGTGTTTCAGGTCATTAGTCCCGCAGTGAATGACGAAGTGCGTGATGTTCTGTGGTGCAGCGGCTATCAGTTTCCTTATGTCATTGGTTTTGGCGCCGCTCTGAAACCTAATGTATGGTGCATGTTCTCCGGGAGGAAAGTGATTGTGGATGTGCTTGTATTGACTATCACCTATCAACGCTACATGTGCCAATGAAAGAAGGGGGAGAGGCTTACCTTGTTCCGTCATCTTCCGTTGACTGAAGTCCATGGTAGAGAGAGGGTGCGGTAGATGGTCCTTGGCGATCACAAAATGAACAAGGGAGGGGAAAACCTCAGTTTGCTAGAGCCAACGTTTCGACAAGGGGACTTGTCTTCGTCTGGGCAAAGCGTTCATCATCGGCAGGGATTATATAGGGCCTTCGCTCCGAGGAGGAAGGCCCCGGGGGTGGGGAAGGAAAGTGGTGTGGGAGGGGATGCGTGTCAGGAAGGGGAGGGAGGTGAATCATCATTCGCTAGGCTACAATAGTGCAACAACCTATATCCGGGTGGTATGCAATGAACAAAAGGCTTTGAAGGGGCTGCGACGGGAGGGGGGGGAAGCGCTGGGTGAACCTGCAAAACTCAGATAAAAGGATTAGTCAGTGTGGTACAGGGACATGATAACAAGGGGAAAAAAAAAAAAAAAGGGGGGGGGGGGCTGGCACTGGAAGGAGAAAGGAAGGGGGGCATTTCCCAGGAAGGACTAGGCAGGGGGGGGGGGAATGGCTCGTGTTCAGAGAAAGCCAAAAAGTGGGGGCAGAGGGGGTAACAGGAGTGTCTTGGTTTCCGAGAACTGGTAGCAGGGGATTAGGAGAAAAAGAAAAAAAAAAGAGAGAAAAAAAAAAAAAGAGAAAAAAAAAAGGTGAACAAAGGAAGAGGGTGACAAGGCCGGAAATGGGGTGGAAGATATGACTTGGGAAGGGTGCAAGGAGCGACAATATACTTATGTGAGGTTCTAGGAAATAGTCTGACCACGTGCAAGACATTTGTTAATTTAAAATTATGCTGAACCTGGAATGTACCTGAGAGATTCCAGGTTTCCTCTGGACATGTTGATCCCTGTTGGTTGCAGTGTTTTAAATTTGTGGATTAGGAATGCTTCTCTGTATTTTCTGTCCCTAGTCGATTTGAAGCCTGACTGAAGAATGAACAATTTGAGTTCGTCGAATTTGTGATGGCGTTGATTAAAATGGGTCGACACTGCCTTCTGTTCATTCCGTGTTGTGTCAGCCCGGTGCCCGTTTAATCTGGCACTCATTGTTTGTCCGGTTTCTCCGATATATTGTTTCTGGCAGTAGGAGCACTGGAGCATGTAGATAATATTGGACGATGTGCAGTCAAAACTGGTCTTTATATCGAAACTGAAATCGCTTGCCGTACTTTTAATCGTAGTGTCCCTTTGTAAATGTTTGCATGTCTTGCATCTGGGTCGAGAGCATGAAGTTACTGTCGGTGGTGGTTTCTTACCGAGCCTAGCATGCACCAGGATGTCCCTCAGGTTTGTGTTGCGTCTGTATGTTACCCTTGGTGCGTCGGGAAATATTTTCTTGAGACGGTCGTTACCAGTTAAAATGGGGTGGTATTTCCGCAGGATATTGTTTATGTTTGGAAGCGCGTTTGAGTATTTCGTTATAAGTGCAGGAGGTCGTTGACTGTTAGCTTTTGTTCGTTTTTTAAGAACTACATCTCGTTTCAAAGTGGTTGCTCGTTGGAACGCATTATTAAGGGTTGTCTGTGGATGGTTTCTGGTGATTAGTGTGTTTTTTAGCGAGTGGAGGTGTTTCAGGTAGTCATCGTCGTCGCTACATATTCTTCTTAGTCTCGTTGCCTGTCCTACGAATATACCTTGTTTGCAGTGTCTTGGATGATGGCTAGTGAAATCTAAGTATTGTTGTCGGTCAGTAGGCTTCCTGTAAAGTGTGGTTTTGAGCTTGCTATTTTCTAAATGGACAGTGGTGTCAAGGAAATTGACTTGCGTTTTCGAGGAGTTGAAGGTGAATTTAATGCTGGGGTGGAATGAATTGAAATGTGTGACGAATGCCTTCAGGGTCTCAGCCCCGTGCTCCCATATCATGAAAATATCGTCTATGTACCGCAGGTATATGAGTGGTTTTTTTAGAAATGAATTTAGAAGTTTAGATTCTAGTAGCCCCATAAAAATGTTCGCGTAGGTGGGTGCGAAGGGAGTGCCCATGCTTGTTCCAAATACTTGAAGGTAGTAAGAAGAATTGAATTCAAAGTAGTTGAGTGTTAGTACCAATTCAAGTAGCGTGAGGTACACTTCAGTTTCGTGCGGGTGAGGACTTTGAGTTAGAATTTTTAAGAGTGCGTCGATACCTTCATTAATGGGAATATTTGTGTACAAAGCGGCGACGTCAAGTGTGACAAGTATGCTATCTGCTGGGATAATGGAAGCGTCATTCAGAGACTCTATTATGCGGAGAAAGTGCGGTGTATCCTCGACAAAGGAAGGGAGGTGGGTGGGAATATCTGCAAGATAGTTGTTCAGGAAAATTGATAAGTTCTCTGTGGGCGTGTTATTGTTTGAAACGATAGGTCTGCCGGGGATATCTGCGGTAAACAAGTCTTCTGCGGAAACCTTATGGATTTTGGGAAGTAGGTAAAAGCGTCCTGCCTGTTTGTTTAGCGGATTTAAGAAGTGGTAATCGGACTGCGTGATTAGTTCTCTTGATAGTAAGTTTGCCAGTTTGTT
Source organism: Amblyomma mixtum (assembly GCF_055824585.1). Lineage (NCBI taxonomy): Eukaryota > Metazoa > Arthropoda > Arachnida > Ixodida > Ixodidae > Amblyomma > Amblyomma mixtum. Next base: position 111,287,634 of record NC_143016.1, read on the forward strand.
CAGAATCAATTTGCAGAACTCTGAAGTGGGATCTGAATCTAATTTCCTATAATGACAAGGGTTGTTAAGTTGCCTAAAAGCTTCTTTTTTGTATTTTTCGGCTGGCAGGATAACTATGCTACCTCCTTTGTCTGCAGGTTTAATGACTATATCGGTTCTAGAAGCTAAGTGGTTCAGAGTAGCCTGTTCCGTTGGGGTAACGTTTCTGCGTTTTCGAGCTTGCTTTGTTTGGTCTATAATTTCTTTCGAGACAGATTTAATGTACAGGTCTAATTCGGGACTCTGCTGCGCTTCCGGCGTCCACGTGCTTTCGGCTTTGAGAGGGATGGGATTAAGGCTGGTTACTGCAGTAGGGTGAGCACGTGTTGACCACGTGTTACAGGAAAGAGCTAGGTTAGTAATTGGGGTGTTTGCTTTTTCGGCAAAGAATTCCTTAATTCGCAATCTTCGCGCAAATTCTGTGAGGTCTCTGTGAAGTTCATACTCGTTAAAATTATTGTTAGTTGGACAAAATGTAAGGCCATGCTTCAGAATCCGTTTGTCGCCATCACTTAGGGAATTGGAAATATCGACAATGTTGCTGTCAGTGTCCTGCGGCGGAAAATACGCATCTTTTGTCTGTATCGAAATTGGAGGGCGGTTGTTAAACTTTCCAGATGTATTCGTATCTAGCGGAAATTTATCTCTAATTTGTTTATGCTGCTGTTTATCGCGCAGCTTGCGTTCCTTTCTGGCTACAAAATCTGCTAGTGCCTGGCTTTCGCCCGAATTTAGTTCTATCTTACTAAGTTGATCATCGAGGGAATTTAACTGCTCTTGACAATGTTCTTTTAAAATAGCTATGAATGAAAGGGATGCGTCATTTGAAACCTGTTCCCATCGCGCGAGGAGTTCAGGCCTGAGCGCACCGAGGGAGCACCTAACATTAACTCGAAGTCCTTTGGGTATTGTCCTGCTCTGCGAGTAGGATTTGTAAGTGTGTAGGTGGAATCGGTAGTTAGTTTGTTTAGTGGCTATTTTTCTGGCGACCAGGAAATTTCGTCTTTTGGGTTCGGGGCGATTGGTGCTGCCAGATGTGAGTCATCTGCGCTTGTGCCGAGTGGACCTCTTGACGGGTGTTGTGTGTTTAGGGGACTTCTGTTTGGGGGTGGTATCGGTGTCGAGGTCCGCGTCGGTGACAATCTGGGTGCTAGTGTGCGTCACTAATCGCTTAGGTGTCTGTGTGAAGTGGTCGCTTTGTTGTTTAGTGGCTACTTTCGGTGTGATTCCTACGTGCTGTTCCGCTGGTGTGGGATCCACGGTTACCGTCTGTGTGCCAGCGTCGCGAGTCTCTGGAGTGAACTGTGTGGAGGTGTCCTGGGTCCTAGCGGGGGCAGGCTGTGTTCGTTCAGGGGTGTTGTCTCTTTTGTGGGTGGTCTGTTGTTGAGTGTTGGCCAGAGTGGGAGAGGGAGCATGAGTGGTCTGTAGCGTCCGCCTAAATGTGTTTCTCAGCCGGTACTTTATGTTGTCTGCCATTACTTGGACGCCAAAAAAGTTAGGGTGAAGTCCATCTCTGGCCAGGAGTGCCTCGGGGTCATGATGGATCTGAGCGTGGTGGATGATTTCAACGTCTTTTTGGTAATGTTCCATGTCCAGCAAAAAATTGTTGAGCTTAAACGAGTCCTGTGCGTGAGCTGCGAGTTGGCGGAATTGTGGCATGTGTCTGTGGTGCAAGTTGACTACCCTAGGAAGCACGGTTGTCAAGTGCAGTTTCGTGTTTGGTCTGTTGGCATGGACCTCGTGTACCAGTGTATTCATGGCCTCAATGGTCTGTTCCGCACTGCTGTGTTTCAGGTCATTAGTCCCGCAGTGAATGACGAAGTGCGTGATGTTCTGTGGTGCAGCGGCTATCAGTTTCCTTATGTCATTGGTTTTGGCGCCGCTCTGAAACCTAATGTATGGTGCATGTTCTCCGGGAGGAAAGTGATTGTGGATGTGCTTGTATTGACTATCACCTATCAACGCTACATGTGCCAATGAAAGAAGGGGGAGAGGCTTACCTTGTTCCGTCATCTTCCGTTGACTGAAGTCCATGGTAGAGAGAGGGTGCGGTAGATGGTCCTTGGCGATCACAAAATGAACAAGGGAGGGGAAAACCTCAGTTTGCTAGAGCCAACGTTTCGACAAGGGGACTTGTCTTCGTCTGGGCAAAGCGTTCATCATCGGCAGGGATTATATAGGGCCTTCGCTCCGAGGAGGAAGGCCCCGGGGGTGGGGAAGGAAAGTGGTGTGGGAGGGGATGCGTGTCAGGAAGGGGAGGGAGGTGAATCATCATTCGCTAGGCTACAATAGTGCAACAACCTATATCCGGGTGGTATGCAATGAACAAAAGGCTTTGAAGGGGCTGCGACGGGAGGGGGGGGAAGCGCTGGGTGAACCTGCAAAACTCAGATAAAAGGATTAGTCAGTGTGGTACAGGGACATGATAACAAGGGGAAAAAAAAAAAAAAAGGGGGGGGGGGGCTGGCACTGGAAGGAGAAAGGAAGGGGGGCATTTCCCAGGAAGGACTAGGCAGGGGGGGGGGGAATGGCTCGTGTTCAGAGAAAGCCAAAAAGTGGGGGCAGAGGGGGTAACAGGAGTGTCTTGGTTTCCGAGAACTGGTAGCAGGGGATTAGGAGAAAAAGAAAAAAAAAAGAGAGAAAAAAAAAAAAAGAGAAAAAAAAAAGGTGAACAAAGGAAGAGGGTGACAAGGCCGGAAATGGGGTGGAAGATATGACTTGGGAAGGGTGCAAGGAGCGACAATATACTTATGTGAGGTTCTAGGAAATAGTCTGACCACGTGCAAGACATTTGTTAATTTAAAATTATGCTGAACCTGGAATGTACCTGAGAGATTCCAGGTTTCCTCTGGACATGTTGATCCCTGTTGGTTGCAGTGTTTTAAATTTGTGGATTAGGAATGCTTCTCTGTATTTTCTGTCCCTAGTCGATTTGAAGCCTGACTGAAGAATGAACAATTTGAGTTCGTCGAATTTGTGATGGCGTTGATTAAAATGGGTCGACACTGCCTTCTGTTCATTCCGTGTTGTGTCAGCCCGGTGCCCGTTTAATCTGGCACTCATTGTTTGTCCGGTTTCTCCGATATATTGTTTCTGGCAGTAGGAGCACTGGAGCATGTAGATAATATTGGACGATGTGCAGTCAAAACTGGTCTTTATATCGAAACTGAAATCGCTTGCCGTACTTTTAATCGTAGTGTCCCTTTGTAAATGTTTGCATGTCTTGCATCTGGGTCGAGAGCATGAAGTTACTGTCGGTGGTGGTTTCTTACCGAGCCTAGCATGCACCAGGATGTCCCTCAGGTTTGTGTTGCGTCTGTATGTTACCCTTGGTGCGTCGGGAAATATTTTCTTGAGACGGTCGTTACCAGTTAAAATGGGGTGGTATTTCCGCAGGATATTGTTTATGTTTGGAAGCGCGTTTGAGTATTTCGTTATAAGTGCAGGAGGTCGTTGACTGTTAGCTTTTGTTCGTTTTTTAAGAACTACATCTCGTTTCAAAGTGGTTGCTCGTTGGAACGCATTATTAAGGGTTGTCTGTGGATGGTTTCTGGTGATTAGTGTGTTTTTTAGCGAGTGGAGGTGTTTCAGGTAGTCATCGTCGTCGCTACATATTCTTCTTAGTCTCGTTGCCTGTCCTACGAATATACCTTGTTTGCAGTGTCTTGGATGATGGCTAGTGAAATCTAAGTATTGTTGTCGGTCAGTAGGCTTCCTGTAAAGTGTGGTTTTGAGCTTGCTATTTTCTAAATGGACAGTGGTGTCAAGGAAATTGACTTGCGTTTTCGAGGAGTTGAAGGTGAATTTAATGCTGGGGTGGAATGAATTGAAATGTGTGACGAATGCCTTCAGGGTCTCAGCCCCGTGCTCCCATATCATGAAAATATCGTCTATGTACCGCAGGTATATGAGTGGTTTTTTTAGAAATGAATTTAGAAGTTTAGATTCTAGTAGCCCCATAAAAATGTTCGCGTAGGTGGGTGCGAAGGGAGTGCCCATGCTTGTTCCAAATACTTGAAGGTAGTAAGAAGAATTGAATTCAAAGTAGTTGAGTGTTAGTACCAATTCAAGTAGCGTGAGGTACACTTCAGTTTCGTGCGGGTGAGGACTTTGAGTTAGAATTTTTAAGAGTGCGTCGATACCTTCATTAATGGGAATATTTGTGTACAAAGCGGCGACGTCAAGTGTGACAAGTATGCTATCTGCTGGGATAATGGAAGCGTCATTCAGAGACTCTATTATGCGGAGAAAGTGCGGTGTATCCTCGACAAAGGAAGGGAGGTGGGTGGGAATATCTGCAAGATAGTTGTTCAGGAAAATTGATAAGTTCTCTGTGGGCGTGTTATTGTTTGAAACGATAGGTCTGCCGGGGATATCTGCGGTAAACAAGTCTTCTGCGGAAACCTTATGGATTTTGGGAAGTAGGTAAAAGCGTCCTGCCTGTTTGTTTAGCGGATTTAAGAAGTGGTAATCGGACTGCGTGATTAGTTCTCTTGATAGTAAGTTTGCCAGTTTGTTCAGAATCAATTTGCAGAACTCTGAAGTGGGATCTGAATCTAATTTCCTATAATGACAAGGGTTGTTAAGTTGCCTAAAAGCTTCTTTTTTGTATTTTTCGGCTGGCAGGATAACTATGCTACCTCCTTTGTCTGCAGGTTTAATGACTATATCGGTTCTAGAAGCTAAGTGGTTCAGAGTAGCCTGTTCCGTTGGGGTAACGTTTCTGCGTTTTCGAGCTTGCTTTGTTTGGTCTATAATTTCTTTCGAGACAGATTTAATGTACAGGTCTAATTCGGGACTCTGCTGCGCTTCCGGCGTCCACGTGCTTTCGGCTTTGAGAGGGATGGGATTAAGGCTGGTTACTGCAGTAGGGTGAGCACGTGTTGACCACGTGTTACAGGAAAGAGCTAGGTTAGTAATTGGGGTGTTTGCTTTTTCGGCAAAGAATTCCTTAATTCGCAATCTTCGCGCAAATTCTGTGAGGTCTCTGTGAAGTTCATACTCGTTAAAATTATTGTTAGTTGGACAAAATGTAAGGCCATGCTTCAGAATCCGTTTGTCGCCATCACTTAGGGAATTGGAAATATCGACAATGTTGCTGTCAGTGTCCTGCGGCGGAAAATACGCATCTTTTGTCTGTATCGAAATTGGAGGGCGGTTGTTAAACTTTCCAGATGTATTCGTATCTAGCGGAAATTTATCTCTAATTTGTTTATGCTGCTGTTTATCGCGCAGCTTGCGTTCCTTTCTGGCTACAAAATCTGCTAGTGCCTGGCTTTCGCCCGAATTTAGTTCTATCTTACTAAGTTGATCATCGAGGGAATTTAACTGCTCTTGACAATGTTCTTTTAAAATAGCTATGAATGAAAGGGATGCGTCATTTGAAACCTGTTCCCATCGCGCGAGGAGTTCAGGCCTGAGCGCACCGAGGGAGCACCTAACATTAACTCGAAGTCCTTTGGGTATTGTCCTGCTCTGCGAGTAGGATTTGTAAGTGTGTAGGTGGAATCGGTAGTTAGTTTGTTTAGTGGCTATTTTTCTGGCGACCAGGAAATTTCGTCTTTTGGGTTCGGGGCGATTGGTGCTGCCAGATGTGAGTCATCTGCGCTTGTGCCGAGTGGACCTCTTGACGGGTGTTGTGTGTTTAGGGGACTTCTGTTTGGGGGTGGTATCGGTGTCGAGGTCCGCGTCGGTGACAATCTGGGTGCTAGTGTGCGTCACTAATCGCTTAGGTGTCTGTGTGAAGTGGTCGCTTTGTTGTTTAGTGGCTACTTTCGGTGTGATTCCTACGTGCTGTTCCGCTGGTGTGGGATCCACGGTTACCGTCTGTGTGCCAGCGTCGCGAGTCTCTGGAGTGAACTGTGTGGAGGTGTCCTGGGTCCTAGCGGGGGCAGGCTGTGTTCGTTCAGGGGTGTTGTCTCTTTTGTGGGTGGTCTGTTGTTGAGTGTTGGCCAGAGTGGGAGAGGGAGCATGAGTGGTCTGTAGCGTCCGCCTAAATGTGTTTCTCAGCCGGTACTTTATGTTGTCTGCCATTACTTGGACGCCAAAAAAGTTAGGGTGAAGTCCATCTCTGGCCAGGAGTGCCTCGGGGTCATGATGGATCTGAGCGTGGTGGATGATTTCAACGTCTTTTTGGTAATGTTCCATGTCCAGCAAAAAATTGTTGAGCTTAAACGAGTCCTGTGCGTGAGCTGCGAGTTGGCGGAATTGTGGCATGTGTCTGTGGTGCAAGTTGACTACCCTAGGAAGCACGGTTGTCAAGTGCAGTTTCGTGTTTGGTCTGTTGGCATGGACCTCGTGTACCAGTGTATTCATGGCCTCAATGGTCTGTTCCGCACTGCTGTGTTTCAGGTCATTAGTCCCGCAGTGAATGACGAAGTGCGTGATGTTCTGTGGTGCAGCGGCTATCAGTTTCCTTATGTCATTGGTTTTGGCGCCGCTCTGAAACCTAATGTATGGTGCATGTTCTCCGGGAGGAAAGTGATTGTGGATGTGCTTGTATTGACTATCACCTATCAACGCTACATGTGCCAATGAAAGAAGGGGGAGAGGCTTACCTTGTTCCGTCATCTTCCGTTGACTGAAGTCCATGGTAGAGAGAGGGTGCGGTAGATGGTCCTTGGCGATCACAAAATGAACAAGGGAGGGGAAAACCTCAGTTTGCTAGAGCCAACGTTTCGACAAGGGGACTTGTCTTCGTCTGGGCAAAGCGTTCATCATCGGCAGGGATTATATAGGGCCTTCGCTCCGAGGAGGAAGGCCCCGGGGGTGGGGAAGGAAAGTGGTGTGGGAGGGGATGCGTGTCAGGAAGGGGAGGGAGGTGAATCATCATTCGCTAGGCTACAATAGTGCAACAACCTATATCCGGGTGGTATGCAATGAACAAAAGGCTTTGAAGGGGCTGCGACGGGAGGGGGGGGAAGCGCTGGGTGAACCTGCAAAACTCAGATAAAAGGATTAGTCAGTGTGGTACAGGGACATGATAACAAGGGGAAAAAAAAAAAAAAGGGGGGGGGGGGCTGGCACTGGAAGGAGAAAGGAAGGGGGGCATTTCCCAGGAAGGACTAGGCAGGGGGGGGGGGAATGGCTCGTGTTCAGAGAAAGCCAAAAAGTGGGGGCAGAGGGGGTAACAGGAGTGTCTTGGTTTCCGAGAACTGGTAGCAGGGGATTAGGAGAAAAAGAAAAAAAAAAGAGAGAAAAAAAAAAAGAGAAAAAAAAAAGGTGAACAAAGGAAGAGGGTGACAAGGCCGGAAATGGGGTGGAAGATATGACTTGGGAAGGGTGCAAGGAGCGACAATATACTTATGTGAGGTTCTAGGAAATAGTCTGACCACGTGCAAGACATTTGTTAATTTAAAATTATGCTGAACCTGGAATGTACCTGAGAGATTCCAGGTTTCCTCTGGACATGTTGATCCCTGTTGGTTGCAGTGTTTTAAATTTGTGGATTAGGAATGCTTCTCTGTATTTTCTGTCCCTAGTCGATTTGAAGCCTGACTGAAGAATGAACAATTTGAGTTCGTCGAATTTGTGATGGCGTTGATTAAAATGGGTCGACACTGCCTTCTGTTCATTCCGTGTTGTGTCAGCCCGGTGCCCGTTTAATCTGGCACTCATTGTTTGTCCGGTTTCTCCGATATATTGTTTCTGGCAGTAGGAGCACTGGAGCATGTAGATAATATTGGACGATGTGCAGTCAAAACTGGTCTTTATATCGAAACTGAAATCGCTTGCCGTACTTTTAATCGTAGTGTCCCTTTGTAAATGTTTGCATGTCTTGCATCTGGGTCGAGAGCATGAAGTTACTGTCGGTGGTGGTTTCTTACCGAGCCTAGCATGCACCAGGATGTCCCTCAGGTTTGTGTTGCGTCTGTATGTTACCCTTGGTGCGTCGGGAAATATTTTCTTGAGACGGTCGTTACCAGTTAAAATGGGGTGGTATTTCCGCAGGATATTGTTTATGTTTGGAAGCGCGTTTGAGTATTTCGTTATAAGTGCAGGAGGTCGTTGACTGTTAGCTTTTGTTCGTTTTTTAAGAACTACATCTCGTTTCAAAGTGGTTGCTCGTTGGAACGCATTATTAAGGGTTGTCTGTGGATGGTTTCTGGTGATTAGTGTGTTTTTTAGCGAGTGGAGGTGTTTCAGGTAGTCATCGTCGTCGCTACATATTCTTCTTAGTCTCGTTGCCTGTCCTACGAATATACCTTGTTTGCAGTGTCTTGGATGATGGCTAGTGAAATCTAAGTATTGTTGTCGGTCAGTAGGCTTCCTGTAAAGTGTGGTTTTGAGCTTGCTATTTTCTAAATGGACAGTGGTGTCAAGGAAATTGACTTGCGTTTTCGAGGAGTTGAAGGTGAATTTAATGCTGGGGTGGAATGAATTGAAATGTGTGACGAATGCCTTCAGGGTCTCAGCCCCGTGCTCCCATATCATGAAAATATCGTCTATGTACCGCAGGTATATGAGTGGTTTTTTTAGAAATGAATTTAGAAGTTTAGATTCTAGTAGCCCCATAAAAATGTTCGCGTAGGTGGGTGCGAAGGGAGTGCCCATGCTTGTTCCAAATACTTGAAGGTAGTAAGAAGAATTGAATTCAAAGTAGTTGAGTGTTAGTACCAATTCAAGTAGCGTGAGGTACACTTCAGTTTCGTGCGGGTGAGGACTTTGAGTTAGAATTTTTAAGAGTGCGTCGATACCTTCATTAATGGGAATATTTGTGTACAAAGCGGCGACGTCAAGTGTGACAAGTATGCTATCTGCTGGGATAATGGAAGCGTCATTCAGAGACTCTATTATGCGGAGAAAGTGCGGTGTATCCTCGACAAAGGAAGGGAGGTGGGTGGGAATATCTGCAAGATAGTTGTTCAGGAAAATTGATAAGTTCTCTGTGGGCGTGTTATTGTTTGAAACGATAGGTCTGCCGGGGATATCTGCGGTAAACAAGTCTTCTGCGGAAACCTTATGGATTTTGGGAAGTAGGTAAAAGCGTCCTGCCTGTTTGTTTAGCGGATTTAAGAAGTGGTAATCGGACTGCGTGATTAGTTCTCTTGATAGTAAGTTTGCCAGTTTGTTCAGAATCAATTTGCAGAACTCTGAAGTGGGATCTGAATCTAATTTCCTATAATGACAAGGGTTGTTAAGTTGCCTAAAAGCTTCTTTTTTGTATTTTTCGGCTGGCAGGATAACTATGCTACCTCCTTTGTCTGCAGGTTTAATGACTATATCGGTTCTAGAAGCTAAGTGGTTCAGAGTAGCCTGTTCCGTTGGGGTAACGTTTCTGCGTTTTCGAGCTTGCTTTGTTTGGTCTATAATTTCTTTCGAGACAGATTTAATGTACAGGTCTAATTCGGGACTCTGCTGCGCTTCCGGCGTCCACGTGCTTTCGGCTTTGAGAGGGATGGGATTAAGGCTGGTTACTGCAGTAGGGTGAGCACGTGTTGACCACGTGTTACAGGAAAGAGCTAGGTTAGTAATTGGGGTGTTTGCTTTTTCGGCAAAGAATTCCTTAATTCGCAATCTTCGCGCAAATTCTGTGAGGTCTCTGTGAAGTTCATACTCGTTAAAATTATTGTTAGTTGGACAAAATGTAAGGCCATGCTTCAGAATCCGTTTGTCGCCATCACTTAGGGAATTGGAAATATCGACAATGTTGCTGTCAGTGTCCTGCGGCGGAAAATACGCATCTTTTGTCTGTATCGAAATTGGAGGGCGGTTGTTAAACTTTCCAGATGTATTCGTATCTAGCGGAAATTTATCTCTAATTTGTTTATGCTGCTGTTTATCGCGCAGCTTGCGTTCCTTTCTGGCTACAAAATCTGCTAGTGCCTGGCTTTCGCCCGAATTTAGTTCTATCTTACTAAGTTGATCATCGAGGGAATTTAACTGCTCTTGACAATGTTCTTTTAAAATAGCTATGAATGAAAGGGATGCGTCATTTGAAACCTGTTCCCATCGCGCGAGGAGTTCAGGCCTGAGCGCACCGAGGGAGCACCTAACATTAACTCGAAGTCCTTTGGGTATTGTCCTGCTCTGCGAGTAGGATTTGTAAGTGTGTAGGTGGAATCGGTAGTTAGTTTGTTTAGTGGCTATTTTTCTGGCGACCAGGAAATTTCGTCTTTTGGGTTCGGGGCGATTGGTGCTGCCAGATGTGAGTCATCTGCGCTTGTGCCGAGTGGACCTCTTGACGGGTGTTGTGTGTTTAGGGGACTTCTGTTTGGGGGTGGTATCGGTGTCGAGGTCCGCGTCGGTGACAATCTGGGTGCTAGTGTGCGTCACTAATCGCTTAGGTGTCTGTGTGAAGTGGTCGCTTTGTTGTTTAGTGGCTACTTTCGGTGTGATTCCTACGTGCTGTTCCGCTGGTGTGGGATCCACGGTTACCGTCTGTGTGCCAGCGTCGCGAGTCTCTGGAGTGAACTGTGTGGAGGTGTCCTGGGTCCTAGCGGGGGCAGGCTGTGTTCGTTCAGGGGTGTTGTCTCTTTTGTGGGTGGTCTGTTGTTGAGTGTTGGCCAGAGTGGGAGAGGGAGCATGAGTGGTCTGTAGCGTCCGCCTAAATGTGTTTCTCAGCCGGTACTTTATGTTGTCTGCCATTACTTGGACGCCAAAAAAGTTAGGGTGAAGTCCATCTCTGGCCAGGAGTGCCTCGGGGTCATGATGGATCTGAGCGTGGTGGATGATTTCAACGTCTTTTTGGTAATGTTCCATGTCCAGCAAAAAATTGTTGAGCTTAAACGAGTCCTGTGCGTGAGCTGCGAGTTGGCGGAATTGTGGCATGTGTCTGTGGTGCAAGTTGACTACCCTAGGAAGCACGGTTGTCAAGTGCAGTTTCGTGTTTGGTCTGTTGGCATGGACCTCGTGTACCAGTGTATTCATGGCCTCAATGGTCTGTTCCGCACTGCTGTGTTTCAGGTCATTAGTCCCGCAGTGAATGACGAAGTGCGTGATGTTCTGTGGTGCAGCGGCTATCAGTTTCCTTATGTCATTGGTTTTGGCGCCGCTCTGAAACCTAATGTATGGTGCATGTTCTCCGGGAGGAAAGTGATTGTGGATGTGCTTGTATTGACTATCACCTATCAACGCTACATGTGCCAATGAAAGAAGGGGGAGAGGCTTACCTTGTTCCGTCATCTTCCGTTGACTGAAGTCCATGGTAGAGAGAGGGTGCGGTAGATGGTCCTTGGCGATCACAAAATGAACAAGGGAGGGGAAAACCTCAGTTTGCTAGAGCCAACGTTTCGACAAGGGGACTTGTCTTCGTCTGGGCAAAGCGTTCATCATCGGCAGGGATTATATAGGGCCTTCGCTCCGAGGAGGAAGGCCCCGGGGGTGGGGAAGGAAAGTGGTGTGGGAGGGGATGCGTGTCAGGAAGGGGAGGGAGGTGAATCATCATTCGCTAGGCTACAATAGTGCAACAACCTATATCCGGGTGGTATGCAATGAACAAAAGGCTTTGAAGGGGCTGCGACGGGAGGGGGGGGAAGCGCTGGGTGAACCTGCAAAACTCAGATAAAAGGATTAGTCAGTGTGGTACAGGGACATGATAACAAGGGGAAAAAAAAAAAAAAGGGGGGGGGGGGCTGGCACTGGAAGGAGAAAGGAAGGGGGGCATTTCCCAGGAAGGACTAGGCAGGGGGGGGGGGGAATGGCTCGTGTTCAGAGAAAGCCAAAAAGTGGGGGCAGAGGGGGTAACAGGAGTGTCTTGGTTTCCGAGAACTGGTAGCAGGGGATTAGGAGAAAAAGAAAAAAAAAAGAGAGAAAAAAAAAAAGAGAAAAAAAAAAGGTGAACAAAGGAAGAGGGTGACAAGGCCGGAAATGGGGTGGAAGATATGACTTGGGAAGGGTGCAAGGAGCGACAATATACTTATGTGAGGTTCTAGGAAATAGTCTGACCACGTGCAAGACATTTGTTAATTTAAAATTATGCTGAACCTGGAATGTACCTGAGAGATTCCAGGTTTCCTCTGGACATGTTGATCCCTGTTGGTTGCAGTGTTTTAAATTTGTGGATTAGGAATGCTTCTCTGTATTTTCTGTCCCTAGTCGATTTGAAGCCTGACTGAAGAATGAACAATTTGAGTTCGTCGAATTTGTGATGGCGTTGATTAAAATGGGTCGACACTGCCTTCTGTTCATTCCGTGTTGTGTCAGCCCGGTGCCCGTTTAATCTGGCACTCATTGTTTGTCCGGTTTCTCCGATATATTGTTTCTGGCAGTAGGAGCACTGGAGCATGTAGATAATATTGGACGATGTGCAGTCAAAACTGGTCTTTATATCGAAACTGAAATCGCTTGCCGTACTTTTAATCGTAGTGTCCCTTTGTAAATGTTTGCATGTCTTGCATCTGGGTCGAGAGCATGAAGTTACTGTCGGTGGTGGTTTCTTACCGAGCCTAGCATGCACCAGGATGTCCCTCAGGTTTGTGTTGCGTCTGTATGTTACCCTTGGTGCGTCGGGAAATATTTTCTTGAGACGGTCGTTACCAGTTAAAATGGGGTGGTATTTCCGCAGGATATTGTTTATGTTTGGAAGCGCGTTTGAGTATTTCGTTATAAGTGCAGGAGGTCGTTGACTGTTAGCTTTTGTTCGTTTTTTAAGAACTACATCTCGTTTCAAAGTGGTTGCTCGTTGGAACGCATTATTAAGGGTTGTCTGTGGATGGTTTCTGGTGATTAGTGTGTTTTTTAGCGAGTGGAGGTGTTTCAGGTAGTCATCGTCGTCGCTACATATTCTTCTTAGTCTCGTTGCCTGTCCTACGAATATACCTTGTTTGCAGTGTCTTGGATGATGGCTAGTGAAATCTAAGTATTGTTGTCGGTCAGTAGGCTTCCTGTAAAGTGTGGTTTTGAGCTTGCTATTTTCTAAATGGACAGTGGTGTCAAGGAAATTGACTTGCGTTTTCGAGGAGTTGAAGGTGAATTTAATGCTGGGGTGGAATGAATTGAAATGTGTGACGAATGCCTTCAGGGTCTCAGCCCCGTGCTCCCATATCATGAAAATATCGTCTATGTACCGCAGGTATATGAGTGGTTTTTTTAGAAATGAATTTAGAAGTTTAGATTCTAGTAGCCCCATAAAAATGTTCGCGTAGGTGGGTGCGAAGGGAGTGCCCATGCTTGTTCCAAATACTTGAAGGTAGTAAGAAGAATTGAATTCAAAGTAGTTGAGTGTTAGTACCAATTCAAGTAGCGTGAGGTACACTTCAGTTTCGTGCGGGTGAGGACTTTGAGTTAGAATTTTTAAGAGTGCGTCGATACCTTCATTAATGGGAATATTTGTGTACAAAGCGGCGACGTCAAGTGTGACAAGTATGCTATCTGCTGGGATAATGGAAGCGTCATTCAGAGACTCTATTATGCGGAGAAAGTGCGGTGTATCCTCGACAAAGGAAGGGAGGTGGGTGGGAATATCTGCAAGATAGTTGTTCAGGAAAATTGATAAGTTCTCTGTGGGCGTGTTATTGTTTGAAACGATAGGTCTGCCGGGGATATCTGCGGTAAACAAGTCTTCTGCGGAAACCTTATGGATTTTGGGAAGTAGGTAAAAGCGTCCTGCCTGTTTGTTTAGCGGATTTAAGAAGTGGTAATCGGACTGCGTGATTAGTTCTCTTGATAGTAAGTTTGCCAGTTTGTTCAGAATCAATTTGCAGAACTCTGAAGTGGGATCTGAATCTAATTTCCTATAATGACAAGGGTTGTTAAGTTGCCTAAAAGCTTCTTTTTTGTATTTTTCGGCTGGCAGGATAACTATGCTACCTCCTTTGTCTGCAGGTTTAATGACTATATCGGTTCTAGAAGCTAAGTGGTTCAGAGTAGCCTGTTCCGTTGGGGTAACGTTTCTGCGTTTTCGAGCTTGCTTTGTTTGGTCTATAATTTCTTTCGAGACAGATTTAATGTACAGGTCTAATTCGGGACTCTGCTGCGCTTCCGGCGTCCACGTGCTTTCGGCTTTGAGAGGGATGGGATTAAGGCTGGTTACTGCAGTAGGGTGAGCACGTGTTGACCACGTGTTACAGGAAAGAGCTAGGTTAGTAATTGGGGTGTTTGCTTTTTCGGCAAAGAATTCCTTAATTCGCAATCTTCGCGCAAATTCTGTGAGGTCTCTGTGAAGTTCATACTCGTTAAAATTATTGTTAGTTGGACAAAATGTAAGGCCATGCTTCAGAATCCGTTTGTCGCCATCACTTAGGGAATTGGAAATATCGACAATGTTGCTGTCAGTGTCCTGCGGCGGAAAATACGCATCTTTTGTCTGTATCGAAATTGGAGGGCGGTTGTTAAACTTTCCAGATGTATTCGTATCTAGCGGAAATTTATCTCTAATTTGTTTATGCTGCTGTTTATCGCGCAGCTTGCGTTCCTTTCTGGCTACAAAATCTGCTAGTGCCTGGCTTTCGCCCGAATTTAGTTCTATCTTACTAAGTTGATCATCGAGGGAATTTAACTGCTCTTGACAATGTTCTTTTAAAATAGCTATGAATGAAAGGGATGCGTCATTTGAAACCTGTTCCCATCGCGCGAGGAGTTCAGGCCTGAGCGCACCGAGGGAGCACCTAACATTAACTCGAAGTCCTTTGGGTATTAAGTAACTTTGTTTGAGATGGTGAAAATCTGAAGCGTTTATTAATAAAAAAAAAACAGTTTCAGTGCGGTTGACGTTATTTTGTTATTGTCAGAATCCCATCTGAGGCCCCAGCATGCCTAAGTATTTCTATTCTGTATGTAAGGTATGCTGAAAAGCGATGCATTTTTTTGTCTTATTACTGACAAAAGAGCAAGTTTGCTAACATTAATATTCATCTGCCAATCTTAGCACCACTTGGTCACTGCTGTTAAGGCGTTATTTAAAGCTATAATTTTTTTTGATAGAATGATTTTCCTGATAAAACGAGCAATCATCGGCAATGTGTCTAAGAATTTGAGAAATTCTAGCAGGCATGTCATGTACAAAAATTAACATTATTACTGGGACTATAGCATTACTTTGTCAAATGCCTAATATTATATTGGATGTCGCGGACTTCTCGTTCTTAATTTAGACAAACCGAGCACGGTGAGTGAGGCAGTCTTTAATCAAGCCTAAAATGTGGCCAGTTCCAAAAATTACTTGAAGCTTCGCAGTATGTTTATGCTATGTCGTAATAAGTATTATGTCGTAATTAGTAGTGCATGTTGCATCTCGTATGTGCTCAGACACGTGACTTCTCTGTCTAGCCCATGCTTCTTCCACTTCCCTTTCCTTCTCTGATAATATAGTTTGATGAAGGTCGCTGCCCAAGCCTACGGAGCCCGCTTTCCTTGGCTCACGCTATCAGGCACTAAAACTGTTCAATTTATTATGAGCACGGCTCATATCGAGTTGCCTTCCCCTGAACGCTAAGAAACTAACATAACTAACATATGTATATGTTGCGAAATTTTCCTGCGTATGCAAATGAAAGAGTGCCCTTTAAAATGGTCAAGCTTATACAATTACCTGTGACCTTTCGCAAAATACAAAAAGGACACTGCTACTTCGGTAAAATTGTTCAGCAGTGGTTGTAGGTACGCACGGTCTTCTAAACCACAGATGTGCCCGCTCCTATAGCAGGCCTACATACTGGACCCTTTAAGACATTCAGCTCATACACTGAAATAACTGAATTTTTTCCTTCCACACGCAATTCTGGTTGCCGAGCTGCGTGGTCACTCTAATGGTTTGTTTTGATGTGATTTGTTCACTAAATTTATTGATTTTTGTTCTATTCACGTGGAAAAGCGTCTGTGTCGGCTTCTAGGCGCCACTGTGGAGGAACCTAATACAATTTGACGACGGAATGTTTTAAACAGCCGCCTGAATACGAATAGATAAGCATTTTTGCATTGATGCTGTACGAAAAGTATTTTTACTCTGCATTGTTGCTTTACTCTGGAATATGTGAATAGTTCAGGAGTATTTATACGAATATTCTGATACGAATCTTTATATTTACTTATATTTATGTGCTGAATTCTGTATGAAGTTGTAAATGATGTGTAGAATAAAGTGCATTCTTCTTTTGCGAAATTTCGTCTTGCTTTTGTACATTACGTGTTGCCTTTCCATACGTCTTCCATTCGTATGTCTGCGTAATTAAGTAATCGTTTTTTGTTGCTAAAAAACTGTCCTGTTGCAGTGGTGCGAGCCTTGTCAACAGTATAATAAATAGAAGAAACTAACGAGTTCGGAAACGTAACAGGGATTAAGTAAGGGTGAAAGTTGTGGGCTGCTTTTAATAGCGGAGTAAAAAGATAAAAGTTGCTCTCGTGCACGTACTCGTGATTATATTTGGCATCGAGCGCAAAGTATTCTTGCGCGCCTTATTTTTACCCCGGGCAGACGAAATAGGGCTTAGAAGTTTGCTATTGTTTGTGTGATAACTCTGGGATGTATTGCTGCCCGGCAGGACATCGATTTCTATATGTCACCGCAGCGTCCATAGCCTGAGCATTAAATAAACATAGACCAGGCGGGAGCCGCCTGAGATTGTTTTCGCAAAGAAATAGCAAATCCTGCACCAACGAGAAGAAAATGCGAGTGGAAATGTTTTGTTCTTGCGAATGGGTAGGTTGCATCACTTATTAATGGCTCCTGCCGGGCCGCCGCGGCCTCGATTCCCCACTGTTTCCAGGGGCTGTGGATCTTCATCTTGTGCACGAAGGCCAGCAGTACCGCAACTTCCGGTCCGCCAACGCCAGTGACTCGGTAAAAACCTGTGGTCCTGACATTATTTCTCGTGTAGGCTACGTAGACCTATGAGAGTACTTTTTTATATATGCGAATTAAACGCTTTTATAGGCAGCGTAATACGCTGCCATGTTTGATACATTTTCGGCTTTATATAACATTGGTGCATTGCAATGGTGTTTTTTCACTTGCTTGCTGCAGCCTTACGCATAGAAACTCACGGAAGCATCACGTAATTTACACACTGCCGACAACCCCTTTCTTTATCTTTCTGCTGGAAACATCTCCATTTCCATAAATGCCCTTTGGGCGGCCCAATGTTACTTGTTGCTGAGCGGGCAGATCACACTGCTCTTCAGCCAAATTCTGACCCCAGAAAAGCTATTTATCAATGATTACAGCTAGTGGCATGCGCTTCCCCTCTGAGTCGATCTGTCGATGGAGCATCGATATTTTTACGCCACTCAGATTAGTTAAGTCTAGTGCTGCAGGATACGCGACATCTGCTCACTTCAAATGGTTGGACGAATGCGTGTGCCGTAATCAGAGACAGAGGCCATAATCAGTCTGGCTACTGGTGTGATTAAATAAATTTGCTAAAAAGGCATAAACATTCAAAATCCTTAGACATCGCTTCGTTCTTAGATATCGCTCCCTTTATACACAGTGTTTGTAGATGCCACCTGAACACTATCACATCTCGCCTATACAATAGATAATTTTCACAAATCTGGACGCCAAAAATGCTCTTAGACAGCATGAAGGCTCGGTTGTTCAATTCAAGTACACTTTCTGTTCTGTACCTTTTACCGACCTCCCGCTTCATGGCAGCGCCACTTTGACAGACACACACGCTACGATAACCTGGACCACATGATCCTAGGGAATATATTTTTCCGAGGGTCCATTTTCCGAGTTATCCGAATCGCATCCGGAGAGGCAATTAGTATGATGCGAAGCTTCTGCTGTGACTTCTAATAGGATGGTGATTGTCTTACAATGGAAACACCACGGGTTTCTACAGTTGTGAATTTAGCATAAACAAGTTTAGTGGTGAAAGCTCACCACAATGCATCCTACGCATATCTTCAGTGCTTCGGTTGTTGCTCGAGATCGGCTATGATATGTTGCCTTTTTGTATGCTTTTGTTATGTAGAGACTGCCGCGGTTGCTCAGTGGTCAAGGCACTCGGCTGCTGTCCCGAAAGACGCTGGTTCGATCCCGGCCGCGGCAGTCGAATTTCGATGGAGGCAAAGTTCTAGAGGCCCGTGTACTGTGCAATGTAAGTGCACGTTAAAGAACCCCTGGTTGTCGAAATTTCCGGAGCCCTTCACTACGGCGCCGCTCATAGCCTGAATCACTTTTTGACGTTAAACTTCCACAAACCACAAACCAAATTTTCTTATGAAGCCTCAACGGCTACATACAAAAAACTAGCTCCATATCTTTGATTATTGCACACCTGAGCCATGAAAATGCTCAGGCCTGGGGGATTTTAACCTGCTGTGACGCAGTCAATTTGGTAGGTTTGTCGGGCAGCCGGAGAGGGCAATTTGCGAAGAGAAAAATGACCTTTACTTCAACATTCTGTGATTGGACATGAGCTTCAACATCTATAACCGCAACTTTTTATGGGCGGACCAGTTTTGCTTCTACCTGTGGTCTGGTATTTGGGTTCGTCGTTGCACGATAACGTTTTTACTGCGAGAGCCGTTAATGGGAGTCACCGCGTAACAGATGTTTTCTGCATTAATTAGTGCCTTCGCTCTTCCTTGGCTTCGCTTGGCTGGGCTTGGCGCCCTGGAAGATTCGCGCCAAGCAAAGAATCACGGAAATGGAAAGAAGGAATGATGGAAGAAACAGAGAACAACGAAGAACAGAAAGTTGAAGAAGAAGAGTGAGCCGAAGAGGACTGTGAAATAGAAGAAGAGCGAAAAGAAATTAAAGCCAGAAAATGAGGAACGGCATCATCGAGAGGAAAGTCGAAAACAGGTAAAGAAGAAAAGCCAAGCCTAGAGAAAGAAGACGGCAAAAAAGTGTAATCGAGGGACATGGTGACACTCGCCGAATGTTTAAACTGAGCCGTGGCGTATTTTACCCACGTTTTGTTTTCTCGAGCGGTGTCCTACAGTGTATCGCGAAGCTTTTTCTAAGACTGTAGGGCAGAAGACTTGCACACTGCCTGAAGTTTAAATATCTTCTAGCGACCAGTAATTTAAGATAAGTTCTATTTCTCTTGTCAAACAGTGGTCATTACACGATTCACGATTTTTAGAACTGTAAAAATATTCTGTAGACCTAGTGTATACGCTAATTAACATGTACTATAAAAAACACCTTATGCTTACTATGTTTCAAGCCAAGCAACCTTCAGGAAGTTGAAGTGTGCTGCCTTTGGATGCACGACGAGTGACAGAAATGCGCAATGAATAAGCTGTACGCTGCCTAACCTCTATTAATTTAAATTTCGCGATCAGGGTGATTCAACCAGGTTGTACCAGCTTTAAAACAGATATTTCCTCGAAACGCCAAACTGCCGTCGTACGGCTCTCAGCCGTATTCAGCCTGTGTGACATCATCAGAGTACTAACGGTTTTTTTTTTCAGCATTATTGCCGCCGAGATCTCGCAGCAATGCCGATTCAGGCATTAATCACAATTACGGTCCCGACAAGGATTGGCTCATCACCGGCGCAATGTGTAACCTCAGCAGACATGCCAATTCCATCTACACCACTGAAGCATGATAGCGGCCAGATTTCGCGTACTAACCCTCTCTATGTGGTGGTATCTATCCGCACACAAACAACCCTACGCAGAGAACTGGGAGAACATCGACGAGATCTGCTCGTTAACTTAATTAGCCAGGAGTCTGGGACCCAGCTGCTCCGCGGTGTGTCGCAGACTTCGCTCGCTATCCGAAGCCTACCGGCTTCTGTAATTCCACTGCTCTGAATTTATGCCCCGTAGGATGGCCCTCAGGTTTTGAAACACGCATTAATCTTTAAAGTTTCCTCCAACGGACAAAAAATGTGGCGCATAGAACGACGTTTATATCTTTGTAATGCCCAGTTTCAAAACTTGTGTCCTAATATTTTAACTCAACCACGAAAGGTAAGGTTCCCATTTGCGTCAGCACCTTACAGGCTTGTATCTGGGCAAAGCACATGCTTCGTGCTAAATTTTTTTCTCACAGAATCTCCATCAGAACGGCATAATAGACATTATAATTCCTGGTGCGCTAATACCATATATCTATAGGGCGAATGAAAAACGATTAATTGCCTTCAAATTTTGGTTAATATTCGACGCAGTTTTGTTTGCATATGCCTGAAGAGCGTTTGAAATTAAAAACGTTTCACATGCAACACGTCAAATCAGTGAAAAATTCGTGATATTTCATGATATTGTGAACAAGTGGTGAGGGTTTAGCGTATTTAAATCGAGCAGACTTGCCAAAGTAGGTGTTCATTCTGCAACTAGAGGGGTCACTTAGGCTCCGGTTTAAGGGTGTGACGTGATAACTTTAGTTTGTCGCTGCTCATATGAGCAGAATTGGCATTCTGACGAAGGCATTCAGAGATAGCGGCGAGTCATCATACCACTACCAGCACAGTGGCGCAGCGGTAAAGCGATGCGCCACTGCACTGGCAGGTGGCTGTCTCTATCCCAGCCACCCGTCTGGATTTTGCGACCAAAGTTGCTCTTCTCGAGCAACCTGTCGCGACCAATTCGCGAGCTTAACTTCGCGAGCTTAGCTTAACAATTCGCGAGCTTAACTGCCGCCTGTCAGGGCACGTTGTGATGTCGCAGCAAGTTTACGTGACTCAGTTGGAGTGACGCCCTCCTCCTATTGGCTACAATTGGCGCGGCGCTCCTACTAAATTATCCGACCTTTCTACCACTGCCTGCAGCTTGCACGATGCTCCTCCGAGTAACTCACTGGAGTAACTCACCCAAGTAACTCGGGTAGAGTCAGGTTGGTTCGGAGCAGAAGGTGAGAGGCACGAAACAAGATGACAAGATTCTTGCTTGGGTTTGGTATGTCTGAAGTTCTACGTTGCCACTTAAAACAAGAACTTCTCTGTGGAATAAATTAGTATGTATTAACGCTAAAACCAGAGTGGAGAAAAAAAATATCTCTGCTTGAGAAAGGGTTGAACAAGACTTCAGTATGAAGCCATGAAGCTGCTAACGCTTCATGGCTTCATTTTATTTATTAAGCCCCTTCTACGCATTTCGTTTCAACTCTGGCACAGCCGTGCGCAGAAGTAAGCAGTAAGCAGAGTTGGCGGCAGCTGTGTAACTTTTGCCTAAAGAAAGACCTGTGACGTACAGCCTTTGTCAAAAGTTTGGAGCCCAGGGGGTTTTCTTTCGAGCCACACTGTGTCGCTCTTAATGAATCTCTAGCGCTCCACGTTTCCTGAACGTGAGAAGATTTCTGGTACTGCCTTGTGCAACAGGTAGGACTTCCACGAATGCTCCTGTAGTCCCAATATAAAGCTGAGAAGTGAACCCCCTGGGCTCTAAACTTTTGACAAGGACTGTACGTTATATCGCTGTGCAGAACTATTCTAGCTGCGACAGGTTTTTATTTCTTTTCCAACTATCGGCGATGTGGTTTTGGCAGCGCTGCATGCTTCTTTTTCTCGTGTGTACGTCTCAATCTGTTGCGTATTTGTTTTTAGAGATTTTATTGAAGAATTATTCTAGCGTTTCTTTCTTTGCTTACAGCGTTACTAGAATAAACTTTCAAGAGAAGGATTTTGTATTTGGCAGGTTTAAGAAGCGGGTCCTGCAAAACAGCAGCTTTTTCAGACAACCCAGCCAACCGCAATGGCCACTGGAAACGATGATGCGGGGCAGTAATAAGCCGCATTCTAATGCACCTACAATGTCCAGCATTTTAGTGTTGCTTTTACACGTCATCAATGCCATTTCTGCGACATCGAACATGCGACATGCTCTTGTTCTCTACAAATTCTCTTCAGGCAAAAAAACTGATTCGTGTTCTGTTTTTGCCGGTGCACCGGTAAGAATTGGTTTCTAAGCTTGCAAACGTTTCAGGGGTTCAAAACTTGTGGACAGCAGGCGATTGGTTTCTTTCCATCTCCGTGCTGGAAGAGGAGGCGTCACTGATGTCGTTCGCAAATGCTCTATTTGCTTACAGCATTTAATCTCTATTCTTTTTTTTAGCTTTGACAAAAGAATTACCTCGCACAACTTTAAGCTACACTATCCTGCCTGAAAACCATGGATTGAAACCAGGCGCTCTTGGCTTGAAACGCGAAATAAGACATTACGCTTGCAGTAAAGGACGCACGAATACAGAATTTTCAGGATAGGAAAACAGAACATCTATACTTGGAAAGAACAACACCGAAATGAAAACTTCTGACCCTGGCAGAAGGCATTCTAATTGAAAAGAGCACTGGGAACGGCGTTTTTTCCATCTGAGTCGTGAAGCACTAAGGAAATGTTTATTTTCCTTCGAACATAATGCTTCACTGTTTTAGATCTGGCGGCTCAAGGAGGATTAATTAAGGTGTATTTTTACATAAAGGCGAAATATTTTCAAGTTTCTATGTTTAAATTGAACGCATAGCCTTGTGAACATCATATATAATCAGAACTGTTAACGGGTCGCCATCATTCTGAAAACGGGTTGCACGCGAGAAGCAGTCAAACCGAACAGCACTCCTAACAGCTCAGTAAAACCTGAATAAATTACAAAGTGGGTAAACAAATTAGTACTAGGCCTTTTATTGAGCACGACGTGACGATTTTGTTTCCTAATTAATTTTTCAATAGCGTTACCTGGACCTGCAGTTGTAAGCAGCAAAGTGTAATTATTTTACCTGCGGAGCAGTTAACAGTTAACACAAATTAGGCGGCAAGAATGTGAATTCACTTTAACTCATGTACTATAAATAGAACTTGTGGAGCACTCATGTTATAGAACAGTGTGGATGACTGCGAAGAATTTTGCTATGGCCACGCAATGCTGCCTAAAAAAATAATGAAATACATGTGGGCCAAAGGCACTGTAGAAACTCTGCCGCCTATCGGAGCGCAAAGCATCACGCAAGTGATAAGAAGCTTAATTAAAAACGTACGTCACGTTTGGAGCAGTACACCTGAGAAGGAACTAATTGGCGCGGCGCTGATTTTTGTCCATCTAATTGCGAGTATTTTGATATATGTTTTACATTTATTTTTCAATAAGTTCTTCTTTTAGTAACCTTTAGTAACAGGGACTCTTCTAAGGCGGTGACAGGATTGCGTTTCTTAGCAAGTCCATTTCCATGTCTATTGTATATTGTCGCTGCGACAGCTTCCCTGAAGAGCGTTCCTCAGAGGAACTCCCGGCAGCCCGTCGCGTATCTACGGCACACTGGCACAGCAGTAAAAACAATTATTTTTAGGAAGTTAAATGCGCAGTAACTGTCTCGCTTCTTGGTGGCCAGCTCTACCGCAGTGTGAGGGAAATGAGGAAGGTGGAAGTGAAAGGAGATGGATTGCGGAATAATTTCGACCACCTGGGTATTCTTAGCGTGTAACTACATCGCACAACACGCCAGGCTCCTTTTGCCTTTCTTCTCCAAGGAAACGCGTCCGCCGTGGTGCTCGATCACAGGTATTCGGCCTCATTAGCCGAGCGCCCTGACCACGGAGCCGCCGCGGCGGGTCAGCAATTGGACGGTGCTGGTGATTGCGGCCTTTTGAAAGACTAACGACTCGAGGTTCCATTGCGTCAGACATACGCCACCGGCGCAGCGGCTTCTGGAACCATCACGCACCACACTCGACCTAATTTTAAGGGCGCTTTGAACGCTGTAGAAAGAAAAAATATGTGCTAGCATGAACTGTTAAGCCTGTCTTGGGCTTCGTTGATACAATAGAGAGGATGCATTATAGACCATACAATTGAATCGGGCTGGCCCTTCGCCTCTACAAATTATAGTAGGATTGAAAACAACCGATCATCTCAAGGGAAATTCGCGGCCGCGTGTGTATACATGACCTAGGGAGGCCCTTCACCCGTTATCGCTTAAGCGCTTGTTGCGAGTATTTAAAATCAATTCTGATTAACTGCTGCATTGGTTTTTGCGGACGAGGTCATTTATTAACGGAGAGGCTTCCTCCTCCTCAGAGCAAGCGTGGTGGTCAATACATTTACCTCAAGGCTATGCGTGCGCTCCTTGGCTAGAATTGCATTTGGCAGCACAACATATTAAAGCACCTCACGGGCCGAAATTATTGGCGCTGGCCCGGTCCGTTCCCCGCCAGATCTTGGCTTGCTGTTTCGAATAATGACCCGTGCTCTGCCTGAGGGAAATCTAACGTTTACAGCCCAGCCCACTAGGCCAAGTTCGCGGGCCCGGCGCAAGCTCTGAAACAAGTCGAGAAGAAAGCGAACTTATAGCGCCCGAGATTCTAATATATACTGCAGCAAAAAAATAGCCTTCGTAAAAAGTTAAAGGCGGAGAGGCATAAACTTTTCTCTCTTTTTTTGGGAAGTACAGAGTGCCCCATACCATAGCCCAACTTGCCGAAAATATACTACTAGAGTTCGTTTTCAATTCTGTTGTTACGAATTTGTTGTTGGCAGGCGTGTATGAAGCAACAAGCGAATTCCCATTCGGCTCACAACTTTTTTTTATATTCGAGATATTTGCATTAGGCATAATGTAAAAGGGAAAGAAAGTTATAAGAAGGAGTGTAAAGAAAGCCTCGCTTAAAAACTGGCAAAAGTTCACGAGAAAGCGATTATCATGAGTCCACTTGCGATAGTCGTCTGCAGTGTCCCATCGCAGACCTAGCTTCTTTAGGACGCGTCGTCTCACGGAAGCTGTAGCCGGACAAGTCCACAGCAAGTGTTTTTCGTCACACTGGTCTGGCGCAGCACCAGAATGAGGACACTTGTCAGTCACTTGGAAACATTTGTCACGCCACCGATGACGCACAGGAGTCAGAGCCGCTCCTGTCCGAATCCGGCGCACAGATACCTCCTCCTCCCAAGTGAGACTCTTGGGGGAGGGTACGAACACAGAGGAATTAGAGCGCGTGTCCGCTGACGCAAAGCCTGTTTCTCGGAAACAGGGGATAGGAATGTCTCTAGGGGAAGAGGGGAAGGTGGCGGGATGTCTGATGTGTCCAGGTGTGTCATTTCATCCACATGAATATTATGGGGATCCTGGGCATGGCCGTGAATTCTGTGTATACGCACAGGACAGAGGTATATTGTGCAAAGGCGGTATATGAATTGTGTAACTTGGAATGTGCGCCGGACAGCCTTAAGCTGCTTAAGGGCGGCAAGGGAGTCGGTGTAAATGTAAACAACATCGAAAGTGGGTACGAGTGGAAGGGAAGCAATGGCACTGCGCATCGCTTAAAGCTCCAAGGCAAAGGAGGAGCAAGGACTCGCGCTATATGTAGCGCGGGAGTTAAGATGAGGATGTGAGGGACTGTAAACTGCGGTAACTCCCTGCAGTGCTGTGTGTGATGCATCAATGTACATCATGCACCCTGAAGGAAGGCGCGCGGCTGATATCGGCGTCGAAGCAGAGGAGGGTCGCCTCCATTGACCGGTGAAGGCGCTCGCATCGAGGCACTAGTGAATATCTTCCTTAAGCTGTCGAGAAGAAACGGATATATATATATATTCTTACAAAAGTGCCGAGTCTTAATAGTGTGGCGGGGCGTTTTCCTCTCTTTTTGAAACGTGAATGAAACCTTTGGTCTGGAGGCGAGATGGCCCATTAGCTTTAAGATAGTACAAAGTGCCCACGCAGGATTCATAACGTTATGTCTTTAGGGCGTTCAAGGTTCAAGGGGTAACTGTAGAGATTTTTAATACAGACTGAATGTTGTAATTTTTGAAGACTCACTGCG
The DNA here is from genome assembly GCF_055824585.1 of Amblyomma mixtum. Lineage (NCBI taxonomy): Eukaryota > Metazoa > Arthropoda > Arachnida > Ixodida > Ixodidae > Amblyomma > Amblyomma mixtum. The sequence continues at coordinate 111,313,266 of NC_143016.1, forward strand.
CTTTTTGAGCAGCATGGTGGTGAATTATCTTATATGTTACAGTCATAAGTAGTTATTTTAAGACAGCACGAGACTTGTCGTATCAGTTGAATTTGCTTTTATGTAGAAAAAAAAACACCTTTCAGTCTTCCATGGGCAGATGAAGTTATGGGCTTATATTGAAGTGCTCTATTATCGCCACCATATACAAAGTAGCGCTAATGGGACAAATGTATTTTCGGCAGCTTTAAATGCTTATTCTTCAAGAGCATACATTCCTCGATATAAAGCTGCGATGACCACGAGGTTATTAATTTTCACAACAGCTTGTTCATAAAGCACCTGGAATAAGGTTTGGGACCGACAGGGTAACTGTGCTTAGAAAACACCGTAGCCGAGAAAATTCACCGCAGCGGCGTCTCACTTGAAAACGATTTGTGTGCCATTGCACCTAAAACTATCCAAAACACGTGGAAAATACTGTTCCACGTATTATTGCAATATATGGATCACTGTTCGAGTCATATAGGCGGAACTTTTTTAAAAAATGTTCCAGCTGCTAAGTGGGTCAAGTTGTGAAACCAGACTAGGATGTACAGATACGTGTCCACTATCGAAAGGAGTCTTGCCAGTACCGCATGGGGAACTCTGCGTAAAGCAGTCAGCATGTTTCTTTGTTGAAAGCTGTTTGTTTGGTTTCAATAGGACGGTACCAATTTTGGCGTGTTGGTACGAGGCTGAGAAAACAACATAAATGCTGTGGCGCTTGGCTACCCTATTTTAGTTGTAGGTACGGGATTACCACCGGTTTTCAACCTCATGTAAACCGGTTATAGTATGCACTGTCTACGCAAATAAAAAAAAGAGCCGCGTGAAAAGAAACGTGTTACGTGCGTGAGTGACCATGGCACGAGTGTTATCTATGATATTATTTTCGAGAATGGAGGAGTGTACACCGCGCTGATCAGCTGATTCTTCTGTTACCTCGTAATAGGTCACCTCCACCATGTACGAGACAGTGTTAGTGCTATTTTCAGTGCGATGCGATGTACGAAGGAACTAATTATGAAGCAGGACACTACGCAATAATGAACGGAACACAAGAACAAGGAGGACAGCAGGAGTGAGCGCTGGTATCAGCTGTCCGTCCTGTCATCCTGCTTTTTTTTTGCATTCCGTTCCTTCTTGCGTTGTGTCTTGCAAACAGGAAAACCTAACTCGCCCCAAACCAAAAGTCGCAATAATGAAGCATGTGAAAGTAAGAGAAAGAAGGCAAATAATTGAAGTACTGCTGAGAACCTAAGCCGGAGACCAGTATGCTAACAAAGATTTATTTTATTGAGTGGCATGGAACTCGCAGTTTTAGAACTGTATTATTATGACACTCCTTTACCTTTATTTGTCTTTTCGTTTGATTCTAAATTACACCTCGTATTCTGTCCTTTCAAAGCTTTTTCAGTTGTTAGCAGCTACCCGACAGGCCTTTGTTAACAAAGTTTTTGTTTATTCGTGCTCCTAGTTTTTACTTTAGCATGGCTTTAACATGCTGTGATATTTTCACGATGTTCTCGCTGCGCTGGATTTTAGTTATATTTCTTCTAGTATGTTTTTTTTTTATTCTTGTCGCAGTCCCCGGCACTTTTTGCAGAGCTGGCTTTTGATGCCATTGTGTGTTTGTGTTTGCCATGCTCCAGGTTCGCTTGGAGGATGATATTATGCTTCCTACATGTCTTTACCACTTTTCTTCCTTCTCTTGTTCATGCCTGGTTATTCTAGCAATGTGGGTCGCAGCTGTTTTGTAAATACGACTTTGTTGTCGCAACAAAATTTTCTTAGCGTCAGCGCACGTCCTACCTTCCTTACCTTGTGCTCGTTTATTCACGCTGGTTTTTTCTCGGCTATACCCGCAAGAACAACAAGGCTAAACAAGAATTCTATTTCGTTTAGTGCGATATGCCCCTACCTGCCGTAAGTACTCGTTTCTTCGGTGGACTTCTCAGTGCTTGAACGTTCTTCTTAGCTCATATGGTCGGCAGAGACTATTCGACCTGGGCCGCTATGTTAGGTAGCGACCGCCATTGTTCGCGGCAGTGAGCGATAACGAGGACGGTAAGAATACGCGAAATATGAGAAACAACTGCTCCTCGACAAAAGAGCGAGTGGTTACACGAGATGGCGGTGACACCAAAGCAGGCAGTTAAACTTATGAAAACAAAGGAAGTTACATTAACATATTTACGCTACATATAGCGCACATCTAGCTGCTTGTGTCATCGCCCCGTTTCGCTCCTACCAGGGCGACTGCCTTCGGGATTCTGATCGCGCTGCGAGAAATAATGCGCGAACGAAAGACTTCTTTGATTTGGGTATATGCACATTCCATGGAGCTCCTTGCGCGGCCACTTCCTCCGCTTTTCTTTCGTCGCACCCGTTTTGTCTAGGATGCAAGAAGGTGTTGAACAAGATTAGCTGTTCATACAGCCAGATCTCATGTCTGTTGAGAGCACCTCTACCTCTGGATCGATGCAGCGTCGCACACGCACAAGGACGCGCTTCTATTTGAAAGATCTTACTCGGTGGGGAGTTTGCGCGGATTGCGGTGGGAGGGATTGAAGGTTCTTGAACGCGGCCACTCCGACATGCAGAAAAGGACACAGAGAACTTCTTTGCATCCGTGCACGTGTACAAGAGGTTTTTGTGCGAAAAAGAAGTGAATTGATCAAGCAGACTTCCTGAACTGAAGCGCTCTCCTTGCAATCGACTTCGTTCTTTCGTTACAGAAACTGGCCATGCATGACTTCTGCGGGATTTTCGCGGATCTTCTCGGAACAGTTTATCGCAAGTGTTGAAGTCTTTCCCCAGGCGATTGCAACAAACAGAAAAAGCGCAGTGAGTTCTATGTGTTGAGTTCTATGTGTTCGGCTGCTTGCAGTGGCCCAAAAAAGTTCAGAGAAAGAGCTCAGAAAGATTTAATTCATCCATTCTTTGGGGAAAAGGGTGACGTTTTGATACAATCTAAAGCAAAAGCGTAACGCAAGCGCACAGTGCCGGCATAAAGAAGTATGAAGTCCAGGTAAGCCCATTTAGAGTTAAAGTGTAACTTCCAAACAACTTAGAGTGTGGCTTCTTCTCAGAAATGTTATGCCCGATGTAACTGCGTGGTAACTACATGGAAACTACATGGCTGACGGCATCTAACATGAAGCACTGTATTCTAAACTACATATGAAATTTGTTTAAACTTGTTTACATAACAAGTAATAAGCTATTTATACCTCTGTGGTATCGGCGCAGCCAACATTGTGGGACCAGTGGGCAGAGGGGGACTCCTTCCGCTTTAAATTTCCTTGTACGAACCGGTCCCGCTCTTACTCAAACACGGAATCATCACCTGCCTTCTGATCCATGTTATCATAATACCTGCTCACCCCTTAGCAATGTTTACTCCTCATCAGTCTTCATAACCTCACATACCCCGTTGACCTCCCGTTTAATACCCGCTTGTTCTTGGAACAGCGCTGGTAGACTAAAATCATCGAATGAGTTTCAGCATTAAACGTCACTGGTCTGAACGCCGCCTTGGCCAGGCATCTCCGCAGGCACTGGGTATTCAGGGCCGAATGGTTAATTGGTGTATTCATAAAAGAGGTTGTGATTGACCAAGGTAACAAAATCCTGATCTGGTAACACAGTGCGGTTCTGGTAAATTCAATCAGGCCGTACCACAGGACTGGTTCCGCCGTTCCATGGATACACGGATTTTTTTTTTTATTCCCGTGGCAGCGGGATTCGAACAGCGCTTCTTTTGGAGGCGAGGGGAAAGCGCTACATCTACTCCATCCGGTCATCGCTACCGACCATATGCAGGGTTTTTCACCTAAGATTTTACACGACTGTTAAATTAGTCTTTTTTTTAGAAGAGCGCTTTTTCAATCATACCATTGTCAGCGGTGTATTAAATCACAATACAGATAGGGCATGTTAGCTACCAGGATGATGAACAAATATTGAATAACTATCTTTTTGACTACCAGTGCTGAGCTCCTTAATTACTGAGAGAGCTCTGTAGCCAACCTTAATAAATATCCATTACAGTCTTTATAATTTGCAAAGCGGAGTTCTTCTCGGCGCAGTAGCGCAAAGAATTTCGGCTGTTTGGACGTGTTTCGTGAACTGGAGACGTTGCTTTGCATGCAAGCTTCCCTAATTCGAATTCTATATTCGACTCCATACCTCCACCTGCAGAAGCAAGACGAGGATTCACTCGAAGTCATCCTCCGCAAAATTATTAAGCGGGCTCTAGGCCTCCCCGTGACCACCTCCAACAAGCGCCTCCTGGGCCTAGGCATGGTGAACACATTTCGGGAGCTCCGGGAAGCCCACTTGACTAACCAATACACACGTCTCTCGAAGACATGGTCGGGTCGCCGCCTCCTTGCCCGGCTACACATCCAACATACCACTCTCATGGAAGAGCGCGTACGTATTCCATCCCAGTGGAGATGCGCCCTCCACGCGCGCCCTCTTCCCGCGAACATGAACCGTGAGGACCATAATGGCCGGCGCCTGGCGCGGGCGGAAGCCCTGGCCCGCCACTATGGATCGAAACCCGGCGTATTCTACGTGAATGCCTCAGGCCCCCACCATGGCGGATGGTACACAGCCGCAGTCGTCCACCAATCCAAAACAGTGATCGGTCTTACTTTCCGAGCCCGTGACATAACACACGCGGAAGAGGTCGCCATTGCGTTGGCTGCATCTGATTCCAATTCAAAAACAATTATTTCCGACTCGCGAGGGGCATGTCGGAACGTCGAGCAGGGCTGGGTACCGTATCTAGCCTACCGCATTCTTCAAAACAGCGTCTACACCGGTGACCCCGCGCACCGGCGTATCGTTTGGGCTCCCGCTCACATGGGCCTTGAGGGAAATGAGGCAGCTGACGCCGCCGCCCGCGCGCTCTCTCACCGGACATTCCCCTCCGACCCTGACGATCAGGAACTCGAATTTATTCCAGCTTACACCTTCAAAGACATCGTTTTACTCTATGAATCTGGTCATGGTCTTTATCCGCGCCCGTGGAAAGGTGTGTCAAAGGCGGAGGAGCGGCTTCTGCTCCGCCTGTATACTAATACTTTGCTGTGCCCGGCAGCTCTGAAACACTTCGACCCTTCCTTCTCGGGCAGCTGTCCGCACTGTGCGGAGAAGTCTTCGGACATCTACCACATGGTGTGGGCCTGCCCCTCCAACCCTGCTATCCCCCCTCACCCCAACCCAACCCGGGAGGACTGGGAGGCGACCCTGCTCGGCTGCTCTGACCTGCAGGCCCAACGGGCCTTGGTCGCGCGAGCCTGGGCGGCGGCCGATGCCACTGGGGTCCCGAACTAGGGACGTCCACCTAGTATTTGTAAGGGCTGGCCCCCTCTGGGTCAGCTCATGCATAACCTCCTGTATTATACCTGTACATAAATGTTTTCCACCACCACCATCCCTAAATCATAATTACTTTGTGGCGATGGAACAAAAATTCGTTGGGCGACAGCGCCTAGGGTAACTGAGGTTTCGAAATTCTAAAAACTAATATGAATATTACTTACCGTGATCTACACGCCTCTAAATTGTTAAGGAGGCTAGCAGTAAGTTAAAAAGTTAATCATTCAACATTAGTTAAGCAGCCTGCGAGTTAGCAAGTCTTAGCTGTACTGTTATTTACTACAACGCGCACAATGCTATGCCGAAAAGCGCGGTCTTCTAGCTGAAAAAACTTATTTTTAAAAATTGTGTAAAGTCTTAATGAATGAAGCACCCCATATACAGCTACATAGATTACCAGAAAGCATTTTAATAACGAAACATCAGCAGTCATACACGCATTACCGGATCAGGGTGTAAAAGGGCCTCATGTAAAACTACAGGAAGATGTATATAACTGCTGCATATCCACCATAGTCATCTATTAAGACCGCGGCGGTTGAATTTCGGTGAAGGAGAAATTCTAGAGGCCCGTGTACTGTGCGATGCCAGTGCACGTTAAAGAACCCCAGGTGGTCGAAATTTCCGGAGCCCTTCACTACGGCGTCTCTCATAGCCTGAGTTGCTTTGGGACGTTAAACCCCAATAAACCAATAAACCAAACTAAACCGGCAATAAAATTCTGACAAGGAACAGCGTCAGGTAGGGTGACAAGTACTCTAAGGAGCTGTTTACCGCCTCTTTACGGCAGCTTTTCTGAGACCTGGAGTGGGAGCAGTTCGGGGCAATAGTGAATTGAGAATGCTTGAGTAATCTGCGACTCGTTGATATCGTTGCCTTCGTAAGTCAATCAGCAGATGAATTGCAAAGAACGATCAATAATTTACGCAGGTTTAGCAAAACGGTGGGTGTAAAAATTATTATGCGGTAAACGACAGCAATATTCAACAGCGGAAGCGAACAGTAGCTTACGATGGGCAGCAAGGGACAGGAAGTGGCAAAGGGATATGTCTACATAGGGGAGGTAGTGAGCGCCGATCCAGACCCCGAAAGTGAGCTTGATATAGGAATAACAATGGGGTGGGGCAAATTTGACAGGTGCTCTATGATCATGAATGGCAATTTACTAATAACCCTCATCAGAAAAGCATATATCGAAACCCAGGCAAATTCATAGTGAGTGGATATTTTTGTCGTGGCTGTACAATTATATAACGGTTGCATCTTACGGGCGCTCATCTATAGAGCAGAAACATGGAGTCTAACGAAAAGAGTTAAGCTGAAACTGAATACAATACGGCGAGGAATGCAAAACAATTTTCGTGGACACTTTTTGTTTTTGGACACTTACGTTCCCTGTGAGTGTGTATGCATAGGGCGACATCAGTCGCCGCAATGTATCTTTGTTTTTTTAGAGGGACGGATGTCCCTTTTTGATCAAGGGTCCAAATAAACTTCTCTTATATGATTAAGACACTGGAAGGGAGCAGGGTCGGACAGAGAACAAACGCGGGTTAATTACATAATAGGCGAAATCAAGAACAACAATTGGGCTTGGCCAGAGTATGAATGGCCTGTAAGGGCAAGATAACCGATGGTCGTTAAGAGTAACGCTCTGGATTCTAAGAGAAGGCGAACATATCAGGATTGGGCAGAATGTTAGGTGTTGGGATGACATGATGATGTTTACGGGCACAAGGTGGCCTCGGCTGGCACAGAGGAGGGTTAATTGGTTTGGGTTTATGGGGTTCAACGCACCAAAGCGTCTCAGGCTATCAGGGTTGCCGCATTATAGGGCTGCGGATAATTTCGACCATATGGGGTTCATTAACGAGCGCTGACATTGAGCAGTACATCGGTCTCTAGCATTTCGCCTCCATTGAGATGCACCTGCGGAGGCAGGGATCGAACCAGCGTCTTTCAAGTCAGCTGCGAAGCGCCATGACCACGAAACACCACGGCAGCTTCAGGGTTAATTGGATATGAGAGAGACATTAGTCCGTTAGTCGGCGTACCCAGGCTGATGGTGACGGTGATGACTGACATCGGTTCCGCTGAGTTCCGTTGTATTTGCTCTGATTTAAACTCTTAAAGTGAAAGCTTTGCTGGCCTAGCAGGAGCTAAGTTCACCGGGAGGCCACATTTGGCCTTCAAATGGAGGAGCGGTGAAGATGTGTCTGTCACATGACGAACCACGTGGATCGCCAAAGCTGCAGCCGCGCGCCCGCGGCCGCCGCTGCGTCAACCCCCAGCACGCTGTCAACCGTCGTCTTGCCAACTTTGGTCACGTGACTAGCCACATAAAACCATTCGTTTGGCAAGACGAAGGCGCCGCTTTCGCGTGCGCGCCTGCCGATTTCTCGCTTTGGACGAAGCGAGTCGACTGGCGCCGACGTCTTCTTCCAGGCGGTGGGCAGAGTCTGATAATCCGGCCGGCTTTGCAAGCCGTGCGAAGGTCTTATGAATCGATAAGGAGTGTAAACGCGATGAAGGGGCAGCCGAAATCGATGAGGAACGGGAGCTTCGAAAGCAATGGAAAGGCGCATAACTGGATGCCTGGGACAGTGAACACCTCAGTCGCGCTTTAAGCAACGTGGCGTTAATGACAGATGTGCGCTGCATCAGTTTGCATTTACAACGTTGTGGCAGAAACGCAGCACTGAAGCTATACGCCGTCGGCGTTCATTGTGTTCACTAGGGTTGTATAGACTCCGATTATTTTGAGGAAAGGAAGCGCATAACTGGCTCTTTGGGGCAGTGGACGCTTCAATCCCTCTTTCAGGTACGTGGTGGTGGTGAGAGAGAGAGATGTGGGGCGCATGCGTTAACGCTGACGACGTTGTTCTAGACACGAAGCACTGCAGCATAAGCCGCCGCGTGACTTCACATTAGACAGTTTTAGCTGAGAGTTTTACGGCCAGCGGAGCGGAGCGGGCGAGCGCAGACGCCACTGCGCATGCGCACGTCGCTGGGCCAGCCAGCGGTTTTACAGAGCGAAGCTTACGCCCGCTGGGAAGCCCGCTGGGAGCGATAGGCAGCGCGCGAGTGTGCGTAAGAGCGGCCGGGCGTGTATGGGTATTCAAAATGGCAGCCTCTTTTGCACATCTAAAACGCAACACTTACCGAACAATTAACTAAAAACACAGAATATACCTTTACTAAATAGTTTCAGCGCATTATTAGCTGGCTTAATTGATATTCTTTTCACTCTAACTCGAATTGTGACCTATAGGTGGAGCAGCAGGGCAATTCGACTCTAGTCCGCTCGAGAGGACGGGCGATCCGCCCGGCTAAAGCTTTTCTCGCGCGCGTTTCCTCTGGTGTATCCGCTCGTCCGCTGCGCCCGCCTGGCCGTAAAAACGCTCAGCTAAAACTGCCAAATTATTTTTTGTAGCGAAAGCAGCACTCCGACAGCCGAAGCGAGACCTCGGGTGGCGGCCGTAGCTACGCTTACCTTCTTTCAATTGGTCAAAATGGTGGTTAGGTCACACTGCGCGAATTTCATACGGGGCCAATCGTACTTTGGATAGATAGAGATAGATACAGAGAGGAGGGGAAGGCAGGGATGTTAACCAGAAAGGTTTCCGGTTGGCTACCCCGCACTGGCGAAGGGAATTAGGGAATTAAAGAAGGAAGTGAGAACCAACGGGAAACACAGTCACAATCTGTCAATCAAGGCAGTAACCGTTCATCCAGTTAAAGGGTTCGTATAGTGATGCTTCAAGTGGGACTAAGTTTATTTAATTGCTTAATTAACGAATTAGCCTAATTAGTCTTTCTAGTCAGACCAGATAAATAAAACCGAGTAGGAAATTGGTCGGGTTGGGGAACCAAACCAGGGTCTCCGGAGTTCGAGACGAGCACGCTAACTACTCCGCCATGCCAGCTCGATGGTTTCGAATGAACAAGGGCGCGTCTAGTGAATACGGTGTCTTCGTTCACTCCAATCTTCCTCCCTTCCCGTTACGGCGAGCTTCAGGTGTCCACCGAGATATGCGAGACAGATATGCGAGATTTCCTTTCCTCAAAAACCAGTTTACCGACGAGAAAGGCGAAGAGCCGAACGGGCGTTCTGTGGCGTTCTGTGGACTCCCTGGCAGCTCTGCAAGACGCTGTCGCGTTCCACTCTTAGAGGCGAAGCTTAACATCTTAACCACAGATCAGTGACACAAGCAGCAGCAGCGCGCTTAAGGCTTTCGCCTCGCCCCAATTTAGGTCAACAAAATGCCCCCCTGAATTTTTTTCTCTTCTTTCAACCCTGTCATGACGTGGAGGAGGGGTTCCTGATCTCCTCGCTAGGAGGGCATGGCTCTGCAGGGCACTCTTTACCACCACTAGAACAGAAAAATTAAAAGAGAGGTAGAGTTGGATTCCCCTCTCTTGATCTCGTAGAGGGAAATTTAGTTAATGATGATTGTTGTAGGATTCTTGACGTCTTGCAGATTCGTTTTGCTCAATCACATTGCAAGAGGACACTTTAGGAGAGGTTAACCTTTTATAACAATTAAAAGCACAAAGGAGGATACAAGCAAGGAGAAAACATATTTACACTTGACTGGCTCGCAGTTCTAGGTGACGAAACCAGCCCTCGGTCCTGCCGAAGCAGCTGGTTTTAAAACCAATGTCCCCGCCCTCGGTGGGAGAATAACCAATCAAGTACTCTACAAACATCCACCCAATAACTTATTGGGGAAAGGAAAATGCCACAAATCAGCAGTTGGGGAAAGAATAACACAACCAATGAATGATTGGGGAAAGAAGCTAACTCATCGCGACACTGTACACATATGCACACTTTCCACCATCACGATTTCGGATAATTATGCTTTCCCGCTGCGAGCTTCGCGAACACTCGCTTTCCCAAGGTCCGGTTGCCGCCAAGTTCGAGGAACGCCATTTCAACTCATCTGTTTCTCGTCGTCGCTCCTCATGCCTGCAGCTAGCGTGACAATAGGTCAAAGCATGCCGCTGCAGACATGGTACAAAGAGCCACGCACTGTGACGCGGGTCAGCCTCGCCGTACACACGTGCACACAGGATGCCGCCTAACGACTCCGTCCATAAGGGGAGTTTGAAGTCTCCTGTAATCCCCCGCCATTCGGCGCCCCCCTCTTTTCCCGCCGGGTTGACTGACCCCTTCCTGTGTGGTTGTGCGGAGGGCCTAAGAAAAAGGACTTAATGGGCATTCCCATAAAGCGACCGGATGCGGCAAACAAAACACGGCACCGCGAACTTCACTCCTCCCAACCAAGAATGTCACACAGACACTTGTTGTCAGTGGGACATTAAAGTTCAGCCACGGTGTCCAACAACAAAAGTACATACGCACGCACACACACGTACGTCGGCTGTCCGGTCAGTCCACCAACACGCACACATGCGCCGGCTGTCCGGTCAGTACACCAGCACGCACACATGCGCGCACACAACGGATATTTCAACCCGCACACACAAGGCTGGAGACCAATCTGCACATTCCAGAATTCACCATGTCAGATCGTTGCCCCAAACTGGCAGAAATTACTTCTAGCCGCCTACATCTCGAAACAAAACTTGTTTCTTTTGGGCTTTGTCCAGAAGACTGGTCCAAAATTCCGAATTATCCGGGACAACGCCGGTTCCAAAGGCTGCCGCCACCGTCGGAGCAATAGAGCTCACCTGCTCCCCGCGGGCTACGAAGATTGCTGCTGCCCTCGCGTCTGCATTCTCCACTTCTTTCAATTTTACAGTTCGCTCAGGCCTCTCATCGGCTACTTCGCATGCAGTTTTGCAACGAGATTCAAGTAGCCCTAGCTCTTCGTACAACTGCCCAGAGACGTTCGCTTCAAAGAAAATCGTGCCGTCACGCCTTTTCTGACAACTGCCTTCACCAGCTTGCTGCCGCACTTCTGGCAATGAAACATACTGTGTCTCCTCCACGCTGATACCCACAGGAACAGATGCATTATCCCAATCCTGCAGTTCCTTATCAGCTTCGAAAACCATTGCAGCGAACAAACGCGCATTCCTTCCTTTCTCGGCATCAAATGCAGCCTCATCGCTCGTTGATAGCTCACAATCTGCTGCAGAAACTTTTGCAGCTACCGAATTGGCCTCAAGCTCTACCGGCGTCTCATATTTGTCTCGAATTTTGAAAGGCTTTTCCAAATCGGCTCTCTCAATTTCTTGATGTAGCCGCTCTCTTTCTGTCTGCTCTAACAGCGAGTGCGTCTCAGGTGTTACCAACTTTGCTACACCATCATCTACATCTGCTGCCACTGCGCAGAGTGTCAGCTCCGGCTGGCTAACCGATTCATCTTTGGCAGCCAGCTTACCTTCGCCTGCAAAGAGTGTTGCCTCTATTCGTGCCTGCTCTACCTCTTCGTCGAGCATTACAGCTGCCCCAGAGTTTGCGTCAACCTGTTCTGGCTCAATGCTGAACTCCTGTTCACAAACAAAACACTCGTGTGCCTCCTAGGTCTCCTCTGTCTCGGCTTGCTCTGACAAGCAGCGCTTCAAAGGCGTGACTAACGCCCCTATGCCCTCGGCCATCTCTCCTGGCACGGCACACACGGTTGGGCCCCGCTGCCTAAACGCTGCAGCTTTCACACCTATAGCCATTGGCCCACAGGTCACTCTCAATACGGGAACATGCTGTTCTCGCTTCGATTTCGGACAGTCAATCATTAGATGCCCAAATTGCATGCAGTCAAAACATTGAACTGCTGCAAATAACATCCCGCTATCGGCTTTCGTTCCCTGCCCTACTTTCAACTGCATCTGTGCAAGCTTTGTTTTTTCTTGCTCAATTAGAAGTTTCAACTTCTCAATTTCAAGCAGCTTTTCTGCCTCCTCAATCTCCAAACATCGCATCTTGCCCTCCCAACTATACCGTACGGCAGCCATCTCCCTTTTCCGTGCTATCATTTATAGCACGAAAACACTACACCGACATGGTGAATTCGGAGGAAGCAGAAAGGTATCCTACCTCGCAGGTTGCTTTCCTCTGCCACGGTACTCTCGTCGCCCTGAGTGACGACAGCGGGCTCCTTGATGCGGGTGAGTTGAGTTGAGCCCCGGCTCTCACAGCAGCTCGCTGACTTGAACCTCCTGCCTCGTTTGACTTGCTGGTCTCCTGGTTCTTCTCTTGAACCTCAGCGCGGACGCCTGGTTCCTTCCGCAGCTCACGGATTTGGCACCTCCACGACACGTCGGTCGCCTGGCTCCTTCAGCTCCTCGCCGACTTGAGCCTCCTACGTCCCGTTGACAATGACCAGCAGTCTCATGAAGCTTTCAACGTCGCTCTATGACGCTGACGTTCCTCCTTTAGGACGTACCGCTCTGCAGCTTGTCCACCGACTTGATCCTCCACCCTCCGTCAGATACCTCGAGCAGGAAGACGTAGCAAATCCTGTCGCGACTGCGCCAGTTGGATTCTTTCTCAACTGTCAGATACCTCGAGCGGAGAGGTTAATGCTTAATAACAATTAAAAGCACAAAGGAGGATACAAGCAAGGAGAAAACATATTTACACTTGACTGGCTCGCAGTTCTAGGTGACGAAACCAGCCCTCGGTCCTGCCGAAGCAGCTGGTTTTAAAACCAATGTCCCCGCCCTCGGTGGGAGAATAACCAATCAAGTACTCTACAAACATCCACCCAATAACTTATTGGGGAAAGGAAAATGCCACAAATCAGCAGTTGGGGAAAGAATAACACAACCAATGAATGATTGGGGAAAGAAGCTAACTCATCGCGACACTGTACACATATGCACACTTTCCACCATCACGATTTCGGATAATTATGCTTTCCCGCTGCGAGCTTCGCGAACACTCGCTTTCCCAAGGTCCGGTTGCCGCCAAGTTCGAGGAACGCCATTTCAACTCATCTGTTTCTCGTCGTCGCTCCTCATGCCTGCAGCTAGCGTGACAATAGGTCAAAGCATGCCGCTGCAGACATGGTACAAAGAGCCACGCACTGTGACGCGGGTCAGCCTCGCCGTACACACGTGCACACAGGATGCCGCCTAACGACTCCGTCCATAAGGGGAGTTTGAAGTCTCCTGTAATCCCCCGCCATTCGGCGCCCCCCTCTTTTCCCGCCGGGTTGACTGACCCCTTCCTGTGTGGTTGTGCGGAGGGCCTAAGAAAAAGGACTTAATGGGCATTCCCATAAAGCGACCGGATGCGGCAAACAAAACACGGCACCGCGAACTTCACTGGTAGGTTTCCCGCTTCATCCTACAATTTTTTAGGCTGCTGGACTGCACTTCAAAAGGTGACAGTGGTAGTTTGGTTCTTGAGGCTGCGTGTGCGCATGACTACGTCACAGAAATGTGCCGCACACTTTTGTGTTTAATTATTTTTTTAATGTGGCGCTATGTTTAAGGGAATGTTTGCAGACTTAATGGACGGCTAATGCCACCAAATTCCAACGTGAGCATATAAGTGTAGATTATTATATGTGTATGTAGTTCTTTCTCAGTACTTACAAGTAGTAAAGAAAACGCTGTCTACGAAAACAGAACTAATTGAAGGTTGTAGGCAGTTTCCTTCAGATGGGTAGCATGTTTCTGCATTCACTAGATATTCTAATAAACACAGAACAATTAGGCACCATGGTTGTCGCTATGTTGAGCCCAAAATATTGAGTGTTAATATTGCAGATTGTGTTGAGAAATGCTCATTTCAGTTTCTTTGAATCAGTAAGATCGTGGTTCCTTTTATTGAACTTAAAATAAATGTAACAAAACTTAAAATTTGTGACCGGAATATGTACTTCTGAATTCATTATTAGCACCCTCAAGTGCTTTGGGATTCAAGGCACAGAATTACGTAAAGCTGTATTGATTAATCAAGCCACCGGTCAACATAGATTGATGATTTGTTGACATAGCCGTACTCACGCTGACTGCAAGAAATTTGCAGTACTATGCCGCAAAACGGATATGGACTGGGCCGTTTTCTATAAAATCGTGGCCCTAAAAAATATAACTGCGCTCATCGCTGAAACCTCCTCTAACCAGCTGCCAAATTAAAGAGTCTGGCTTTGCGTAAATAAGTTCTTTCGGTCGTGGTTAGTTCAGTAAACTAACCACTCGACAACAATCTCATGGTGAGATTAGAATTTATAAAATCAAGGAATTTATTTGAAGCTCAGAAAATGAACCATTCTTGGTCACTTCAGAGAAACTTTTTATAGCAGTTTTCACAGGCTATAAAACATTTAACAATCTTTTGCGCACCAATCAAAAACGTACTTATTTAGCCCTCTTCATCCGGAAATCAAGCGCACTCAAAACGATGTTGGCAAGATCAAAGTAGCTACGTTTAAATTGCAGCATATGCGACTCTCAGAGAGTGTTGTCGTTTTCAGAGCCTGGCACTTTTCATATGAAACAGTTAGAATAATGTTTCCCGGACATGAAAATATCAACTTTGTGATTATGTATTTTCTTTGTGGATGCCCAGAAGCGCTAAAACATGCGTTAACGCACAGGCATAGAAGTAGTCTCAGCCGCGCTGCTTCACTAAGGGCCAGAAGACTCTCAATTGGAAGAAAAAGTTATAGTAGCCTGAAGCGAAATTTTCCTCAGAGCACTTTTAATTTAACATATGATTCCTGAAGAGGTCGCTTATTATGTCCACTATTGTGCTATTGCAATGGTTCATTTCAGGTGTTTTACATTGGCCTTGCATTAAAAAGTCGATAACAGTGTTCAAACAGTTGAATACAAAATATTTTTGATTGGTGATTGCTAATATCCCTTTTCTGAGGTGAGAAAACCTTCAAGTTTCCAAAAGTTTCGGTGTACAAAATTGCCTCCGGAAACGCTAAAATTGGGGAGTTAGGAACCTTGGCTGCTGCACGCAATTGAGAAGGTGGTGATTCAGTGTGTTGTAACAGCTGAGTCTACTTGAAAACAAAACGTCTTACTGCAGTAAAACTTCCCAAATACGCCAATTCCTGCGACCAGGAGTAATTTAAACAAAGGGCACCCCTGAAATTACATTTCAGTTTGCATTCTATGAGACGAAGGCCAAGAGCGATATGTCAAGTGAGTGAAGCAAAGAGTAAAGCGAAGAATGTCTATTTCTTAGCTTTGTTTATTAACTGGCAAGCTCTGTAAGATTTAGCACTTTGGCTATGAAGACCGCCGTATTGGAGCGCAGGGGAATTGATTTACTTCACCTTCTAATTTTTAAAACCTCCGCTGACATCGCACCCCACAAGGTGTTCTATGAACTCCGAAAGCTGAATTAACACCTGAAATCCTTATGATTTTTTTTATTTTACGGTTAGCTTTTGCACGACTTTTTATTTCAATGCATTTCCGGCACCTCTGTACGCTGCCACAATACTTAATGTAGCAGCAAGAGAAGAAAAGAAAATTGTTCAAATTTTTGCGCTTTCACCACCGATAATAATTAAGGCGTTAGAGGGTTATTATTTTTATGCTTAGGCAGAACGACTCCTTTGAAATATTGTCACGACCAGAGGAGCCGCGAAGGTAGGCGTCGGCAAGAACCCAAAACTGGGAGCCTTCTTTTAATTATAGAGCCAGCTTCCACGACACCAAAACAGAACAAGCGCGCCGCGATAGTCCACCGCCGCTTCGTCGTCGTCTTCGATTCAGCGCGGAGGCCGCGCGGCGCGTTAGGCGCGTGGCATTATTCCCCCCCCGCGAAAGAAAACATCGTCTCGATGTGGAATGTGGTATGTACAGTGAGAGGAGGAGGCGCAAAAACAAGAATAGGGGTGAGGTGAACTATACAACGTGCGCTAAATGAAATGCGGCGAGAGTCAAGGTCACACGTGGGGTAAGGGGAAAAAGGTAAGAAACACAGCGTGAACGCAGCGCTCAGTCACGCGAAAAGTACGGCTTTAAGCGCACTACATGCACAATTTCAGGCCGTCGACGCTGAGGGCCGACGATCACAGTTCCATGGGGTACAACTTCGTAGTTGACGCTGTTCAGGCGGCGCAGGACTCTGTACGGGCCAAAGTACCTATTTATAAACTTTTCGCACAATCCCTTGCGGCGCACGGGTGTCCACACCCACACGTGGTCGCCGGGCTCGTAGTGCACGTCCCTGTGCCGAAGGTTATAGTGTCGGGCATCGGCGGATTGCTGGTCCTTGATGTGCAAGCGGGCCAGCTGACGGGCCTGCTCTGCTTGTTCCACGAAGTGGCCTGCTTCAGGGGGGAGCTCTGCGTCGCCATACGGCAGCATGGCGTCTAGCATCATGCGGACCTCTCTGCCATACACGAGACGGAACGGGGTGAACTGGGTGGTTTCCTGCGTCGCGGTATTATATGCGAAGGTGACGTACGGCAAGACCTCATCCCAGGTTTTGTGTTCAACGTCGACGTACATCGAGATCATGGCTGCCAATGTTTTGTTGAGCCGTTCCGTTAGACCATTGGTTTGGGGATGATACGCTGTTGTTGGTCGATGCGCAGTATGGCTAAGCGTTAAGACGTCTCGTAGAAGTCGGGCTGTAAACGCCTTGCCTCGGTCAGTAATGATTGCCGATGGGGCGCCGTGTCTAAGCACGATGTCGTGCATAAAGAAGTGGGCAACTTCGGCGGCAGTACCTCGAGCAAGGGTCTTTGTTTCAGCGTAGCGGGTCAAGTAGTCTGTGGCGACTACGATCCACTTGTGGCCGGACGACGAGAGAGGAAATGGCCCCAGAAGGTCCATGCCGACTTTGTCGAATGGTATTTGTGGTGGCTCGATGCACTGAAGCAGTCCAGGAGGCTTGAGCGCGGGTTTTTTCCGCCGCTGGCATTGCCGGCATGTCCGGACATAATGCTTGACACTTGAAGTTAGGTTGGGCCAGTAATATTTCTTCCGAATTCGGGATAAGGTGCGTGTAACTCCAAGGTGGCCGGAAGTCGGTTCATCATGGCAGGCAAGGAGGACTTCATCCCGGAGATCGGACGGTATGACGAGCAGGTAAGTTGTCGGACTTGAAGTAGAGTTCTTTTTATAAAGCACCCCTCTCCGCAGGCAGAACGATGATAGTCCACGAGCTAGGTACCGTGGTATTGCAGGGCGCCCGCCTTCGAGATGTTCGATGAGCAGACCCAGCTCGGCGTCGGCACGCTGTCTGGAAACGAGCTCAGACGTGCTGACCGCTCCAAGAAAGCTATCATCATCGGTGGTGCCTTCTGGAGGAGATTCGACGGGAGCGCGTGACAAGCTGTCAGCGTCGGTGTGCTTCCTGCCTGACTTGTAGGTGACGGTGAAATCGAATTCCTGCAGGCGTAATGCCCAACGTGCTAGGCGGCCGCAAGGGTCCTTTAAATTTTTCAACCAGCACAGCGAGCGGTGACGATACGAAACGGTCTACCATACAGGTATGGGCGGAACTTAGCGGCGGCCCAGACTACCGCCAAACATTCTTTTTCCGTAGTAGAGTAGTTCAACTCAGCGCGCGACAGTGCGCGGCTGGCGTAGGCAATTACTTTGTCGACGCCATTTTGCCGCTGTACTAGAACAGCGCCAAGACCGACGTTGCTCGCATCCGTGTGCACCTCCGTGTCAGCATCTTCGTCGAAATGTGCCAGGATGGGCGGCGATTGGAGTCGGCGTCGTAACTCGTCGAAGGCAGTCTGCTGTTCGTTGCCCCAGGAAAATGACGTGTCATCACGGGTTAGGAGTGTCAGGGGGCTGGCGAGCTGGGCGAAGTTTCTAATGAAGCGGCGATAGTAGGAGCACAGGCCCAGGAAGCGTCGGACTGCTTTTTTGTGGGCGGGAACCGGAAAGGCAGCAACGGCAGCAAGCTTCTCTGGGTCAGCGCGGATTCCGTCAGCACTAATGACGTGCCCGAGGAAATTCAATTCGGTGAACCCAAAGTGGCATTTTTCTGGTTTGAGGGAGAGGTTGGCGGATCGAACGGCTTCGAGGACAGTCCTGAGGCGGTGCAGATGTTCCGTGAACGTTGCGGAAAAAATGATGACATCATCAAGATAAACAAGACAGGTCTGCCACTTCAAACCGATGAGAACGGTGTCCATCATTCTTTGGAACGTGGCAGGAGCACAGCAGAGCCCGAATGGGAGGACACGAAATTCATACAGCCCGTCCGGTGTGATGAAGGCGGTTTTCTCGCGGTCCCTCTCATCAACTTCTATCTGCCAATAACCACTTCTGAGGTCGACCGAAGAGAAGTACTTGGCTTGACGAAGTCGGTCGAGGGAGTCGTCGATACGCGGGAGCGGGTACACATCTTTCTTGGTCACACTGTTCAGCTTCCTGTAGTCTACGCAGAACCGTAGTGTCCCGTCTTTCTTTTTCACGAGGACGACAGGAGACGACCACGGACTGCTTGACGGTTGGATGACGCCGTCTGTGAGCATCTCTTCGACCTGTGTTTGAATAGCATCTCGCTCACGAGGGGACACACGATAGGGCTGCTGATGGATGGGTCGGGCTCCTTCATGCGTGATAATGCGGTGTTTAACTATTGACGTTTGGCGCACTTTAGACGACGACGTGAAACACGCACCAAACTCCCGCAAGAGGTCCTGGAGTTGCCTCTTTTCCGTCGGTGGAAGGCCTGGATTTATGTCTACGTTGGTGACCGCTTCGGCGTCAGCTCCAGGTGTGTCCTCCGCACAAGCAAAGCATTCGGCCACTTCCTGAACATGGTCGACGTAAGCGATGGCTGTGCCACGGAACAGATGTCGATGCTCATTGCAGAAGTTGGTGACAAGGACCTCCGTACAACCGTCATGAAGGGATCCAAGGCCCCGTGCCACCGCAACCCCCTTAGTGAGTACGAGGGAGACATTAGGCTCGACAACCCGGAGTCCCCTATGTGGCTCGTCGCAGGTAACTCTAGCGAGAATGCTGGCACGTGGTGGCACCGTAACGTTATCGTCGGCGACTCGCAGGGCGGACCGAGAACCCTGGTGCGCAGGTTCTTCTGTGGCCATTGCGGTAGAAAACGTCACCAAGCGGTTCGGCAGGTCTATGATAGCACCGTGCTCGCGAAGAAAGTCGATGCCAAGGATGACATCGCGAGAACATTCGCGAAGAACGAGAAAAGTGGCAACGAATGTGCAGCCTCGAACCGTAACCCGGGCCGCACACATGCCGAGTGGTGCGACAAGATGTCCGCCTGCCGTGCGTATGTCGGGGCCGTCCCAGGGTGTCGTCACTTTTTTTCAGGGCCGTCGCAAGCCGTCCGCTAAGGATAGAGTAATCTGCGCCCGTATCGACCAACGCACTGACCTCCTTTGTGTCGACGAGAACGGGGATATCCAAGGAGACCCTGCCTTCAGCACGGCCCGTCGATGGCTGTTGTGGAGGACTCAGTCGGTGCGGCGGCGGAACCTGGTCGGCGACTGGGGTTGCGCTGTCGGAGCGATTCAAGTGGTGCGTTGGGGGAAACTCTTCGGCGATGCGGCGTTCGGCGTCGGGGCGATTGGGTCGGTGCGGCGGCGGAAGAGGGTCGGCGATCGGGGTTGCGGCATCGCGGCGATACGAAAGGCGCGTCGGGGAAAACTGTGCAGCGATGCGGCGTGCGACGTCGGGGCGATTCAGTTGCTGCGGCGGTGGAAGCTTTGCGTCGTAACGGCGTTCGGCGGCCTCACCTCCAAAGGCCGCCGGAGCCAGTTTTCCCGACGAGGGCTCGAGGAACCACGTTGTCCTGGGGCGAAACGGGACACAGAGGGCGAAGACCGGCGTGGAGAGGGCAATCGCGACTCGCGGCGCGGGGGAGACGGTGAACTATGCTGGCGGGTGACATACTCAGCGATGTCTTGAGGGCGCTCTCCAGGGCGTGGACGGGGGCTGTCGATGGAAAAACCGCGTAGTCCCATTTCGCGATAGGGGCACCGCCGGTAGAGATGGCAGGCCTCATCACAGTGGTAACAGAGCGGGCGTTGATCCGGAGTCCGCCAGAGGTCAGTCTTCCGCGGTGCCTGGCGCCGATCCGCCCAGTAAGGAGTCGGCTGGGCAGAGTGCACCGCGACCAATGGTGCGGTGTAAGGCGAAGGCCCAGGAGGTGGGGCCGCGCGGCGCACGACGTCCGCGTACGTGACTGGCTGGACAGGAGTCGGATACGGCGCGGGATCGTATGGGGTCGGTTGCGGCGCCGGCACAGCTGCAGCGTCTTGTGCCCTGAGTGCCTGCCGGACTTCCTCGCGGATGACGCTGGTGACGGAATCGACGCGAGGGGCAAAGGTGGCTTGAAGGTGCTGCAGCTCCTCGCGGACCACGGAACGGATGAGTTCGCGAAGGGAGTCCGGATTCGGCCTGGGTTCATGGTCGAACCGGTCCAACGTTGATAGAGTCGGAGTTTGACGCAGTTGCCGGTCGTACTGATGGGATCTCTGCTGCAGCAATTTCTCCATGTGCACGGCGTCGGCCAGAAACTCCGCGACGGTGTTGGGCGGATTCCGCACGAGGCCGGAAAAGAGCTGTTCTTTTACGCCGCGCATCAGGTGCCGCAGCTTTTTTCTTCAGGCATGGCCGGATCGGCGCGATGGCAAAGACGCGTCACATCCTCGACGTACATGGCAACACCCTCATTGGGAAGCTGAATTCGAGAGGACAGTGTACGCTCTGCGCTCTCCCGGCGGTCGCTGTTGGCGTACGTACTCAGGAGCTGACGTCGAAAGTCCGGCCACGTAGAGAAAGTAGTCTCATGGTTTTCGAACCACGTTCGTACGGAGTCTTCAAGGCTGAAGTACACGTTACGCAGCTTTGTAGCGTCGTCCCAGCAGTTAAAGGTCGCGACCCGTTCGTAGTGAGCCAACCAGTCTTCGGCATCTTCAAACAGGTCACCGTGAAAGGGCTTAGGCGTGCGTGGAGTCTGAAGGGTGAGATAGGTGGCGCTGGCTGCAGGGACGGTCGTAGGCAGGGCGGGCAGTGGCGTCGCCATGAGTGGAATGGTAGTTGAAGGCGCGCTGACAACAGGGAGGGCCTCGGGGGACAGGCCTCGGATCCTCCGGCTGGCACGATGGACGGGGGTGGTCACAAGAGGCGGGCGCGTCGAGTCGTCCTCAGGAGTAGGGAGCATCGGTCGCACCTCCACCAGTGTCACGACCAGAGGAGCCGCGAAGGTAGGCGTCGGCAAGAACCCAAAACTGGGAGCCGTCTTTTAATTATAGAGCCAGCTTCCACGACACCAAAACAGAACAAGCGCGCCGCGATAGTCCACCGCCGCTTCGTCGTCGTCTTCGATTCAGCGCGGAGGCCGCGCGGCGCGTTAGGCGCGTGGCAATATGTCTTGAATATTCAAACCGTCAGGTGTGACCCCTTTAGGTTGCTTTAATAATTCAAAACTCTTGAGCAAAAATAAATATTCCTTAGCCTTTAGCTTACTTACTAAGATGTTTGTTGAGTTCCGGGTGTTAGGAATGATATAATCACACACCACAATAATCTTGCATAAAAAAAGCAATAAAATCCCTATAAGAAATGGTGCCTGGCAGAAAGATATGAACTGTCCAGTGCTACTCACCTACTCACCGGCTAGTCACAGAAGATATTCCGACACAGGGACTGGAAACAGCAGGGGATTACAGTTATTGTACAATACCTCCATAATCTTCGATTTGCTGATGACATAGCGCTGTAACCCTGGCGAAGTTTGCAAAGCATGATCAAAGATTTAGAACGACAGAGCAAACGGTAGATCCCAAAATTAAAGTACCGTAAACTGAAGTGGTGTTCGATAGTCTTTGAAGGGAACAGTGGTTTGGGATATTCAGCTAGGCGCTGGAATTAATAAAGGATTACGCCTGCTTAGGGCAGGTAGTGACGGCAGATCCTGATCACGAAACCGAAATAACTAGGCGAATAAGAATGGTTAGGAGCGCATTTAGTAGGTATTTTCATCTCATGAATGCAAGTTTACCAACTACATCCCTCGAGAGAAAAGTATATAACTGCTGTGACTTACCAGTTATCACCACAAGGGGAGAAACCTGAATGCTAACGAAAAGGGTTCGAACTACATTTAGGACAACCCAATGAGCTGTGTGACGAAAAATGATAGATGTAAAGTTATGACATAGAAAGAGACGAGAGTGGGTAAGGGATCAAACGTTAGTTAATGAAATCCTAGTCGAAGTAAAGAAGAACAAATAGGCTTAGGCAGGTTTTGTAGTACGAAAGAGATAACCGATGGTCGCTAAGGGCAACAGATCAGATTTCAAAAGAAGGCAAGAGTAGCAAAGGATGGCGGACGATAAGGTGGACAGATGATATGTGGTAGTTTATTTAGATAAAGTGGCTGCATCTTGCACTGGGCTGCGATAATTCCAGAAATATAAATGAGTCCTTTGTCTTTCAGTGGTTTATTAAGGATGATGGGAATGATGGTGATGAATTGCAAAAAGAACTCTAAAAACAGGTACTACTTGCTAAATCCAGATGCAGCGACAGTCGTTAAGATATTTATGATTCACGGTATGTTGTGGTGGTGAACATTGGAGCGATTTCACATCTACGCAGTTGTAGGGCTCTCTTTTATTTTTCAACTTGTAGTCGCTTTTGGCCTAGATCTCCGTCCAGTCCGGCGCTTTAGGCGCATGGTGACACCGATGATCATTTCCTCCTACACTCCTCCACACTCGCCATATCCTTCCTCCTCCTTCCTCGCTACCCACGTTCAGGATGGTTACCTCCTACAGTCTCGCAATTCCCTCCTCCTTTCGCTGTGCCTTCTTCCTTCCAGGGTAATCCTGCTCGAGCTCCTTCTAGGGTAAGAAACCTCCGCTTGGTACCCATGACAACCACTTACCGTTGCGCCCCCTTCCATTCTATCTTTATTTTCTTTTCACGCTAATCATACTCCGCTTTGGGATTTGTCCGCTCGTGCCCCCTTCCACGGTAAACACCCTCCGGACGGTTACCGTTGTAATCATCCGGTGGATATGCCTTCCTACGCCCTCCAGAGTCACTACCCTGCGGGTGGTTTCTGTAGCAAACGCCGACCGGTTGCGCATTCATACGCTCTCGCCATACCCGACTACTTCCACGGTAACCGCCCTCCGGTGGAGGATTCCTGCGCACTACCGGTTTCATTCTTCTTCCATGATTATCAGCCTCTAGATAGCTCCTGCGGTAACCACAAACCGGTTACGCACTTCTCCGTTACGTGATGCCTTCCTTCTTGCACGGTAATTACTCATTGCGTGGTTCCCATGGAATCACACCCACGGGTTACGACAACGACTGCGACGGGCTACTACGACGCGAAACCCAATCACAGACGCTTAATAGCTATCGCTGTAAAAGATTACATGGCCAATAGGGACCAAAGACGAAGTGCAAGAATTTTTCAAGCCCTTTTGATGCGAAAACACTGCGGTGCGTTTGCTAATATTGCTAACGGAAGGCTGCCGCCGTGCTGTGCGGTCCTCTCATACAGGGAAATCGAAGAGGAGGGTAGGTTGCGAAAAAAAATTACCATGTGCACGCACATGGGTGCAAAGCGATATTTCTGTTGGGGCGAGAACGTGCACAGAAAACTGGAAGTAGTCTCCTGTACAGCAGTATGAAGTGAGGCGAATTCGCTGTTACGAAAATACTTTCCCGTGTGTGTGTGTGTGCGCGCGCGCGCGTGGGTGCGTGTATATCTGTTTGTGTGTGCGTGCGTGTGTGTGCTTGTTGTGCGTGTGTGCATGTGTGTGCGCGCGTGCGCGCGTGCGCGCGCGTGTGTGAATATATGTGTGTGATTGTGTGCGTGTGTGCGTGTATCGGTGAGTGTGTTTGTGCGTGCGTGCGTGTGTGGGCGTGCGTGCGTGCGCGCGCGCGCGCGCGTGTGTGTTTGTGTGCGTATGTGTGTGAGTGTGTGCGTGTGTTTACGCGTGCGTGCGTGCGTGTGTGTTTGTGCGTGAGTGCGTGCGTGCGAGTGTGTGTGCGTGCGCGTGTGTGGCTGCGTTTGTGTGTGTGTGTTGTGTGTGTGTGTGCGCGTGTGCGTGCGTGTGTGTGTGTGTGTGTGTGTGCGTGCGTGTGTGCGCGTGTGCGCGTGTGCGCGTGTGCGTGCGTGCGTGCGTGCGGGCCGGGGGGTGGGAGCTAGGGTTTTAATACAAAATGCAGGATTAAAACAGTCTGCAATGACAACTTGCAATTTGTAAATAAGTGGGAAAAGTTCCACTCTTGTATAAAGTTCAAACAGCGTGCTGCCGGGCAAGTGCGCTCTGAGATCTCCGGTTCGTCGTTCTCTGCACCTCAGCTCAGTCGCAATCTCAGTTTCTTATCGTTTTACACCATTTTTTCTATTTTAACGCTTCAAACAGCGCACAAACAACCATTTAACGATGTTTGCGGTATTCCACGGAACCACGTACATTTGCGCTGCAATAAAACGACACTGGCACTTAGCGTTCAACTTATCTCAAGTTTCTTATTTGATATGAGAACAGCTTTACTCTCGATGTGTGAGAGAATTTGTTATCGACGAATGGCGCCGTCACAAGAGCAAACGAAGCCATAGACACGCGCGCAGTTCCAAGCAACTACGGCATTCCTTCACGCATCCGCTCTAATGGCCAGAGGACACGAAAACAGCTCGCTGATGACTTCACGATAGCGTTAGGGCACATAATAACAGTGCACCACCTTCCATGTTACCGCGCAGCAAACAGGCCATAATTCGCACTGCTGCGAATGCCTTACAATTAGCTTATACTCCTCGGATCAGTTGGCGCAAGTAGAAAGCGTTAGAGCGGACGGTTTTACATCTCGCTCCCCCCCCCCCCCCTAATAATTTGTCGCCAGTTGCTTTTGTGGCGCTAGCTGATGCTCCATTTTGAATCGTTCTGTCAGCGCACATGGACGACGCCTGCCAGTGAGGTAGACAGAAGCAGCACTGACCGACTTCTTTCACAAGGAGCGATATGAAAGCTGCGTTCAAACATACGTCGACATCCTGTTTAATGGCTTTTGTGTCCACAGCCTCAGTTGTTATCGGATCATTCCTTCTACCTGTAATCATCCCTTATGATACGAGAGCACACATCCTTTGAACGCGTGGATTTCTTTTGCGCAGGTTTTCGATGTTCTTTTTGTGCTAAAGGTGCCGGTCATCAATGCTCGGCCATATTAGAGCTACATTACATTTCACTCAGCTGAACAACCCGTCGCGGTGGCTCAGTTGCTATTATTCTTGGCTGCTGGCCCGAAAGACGCGGGTTCGATCCTGGCCGTGGCAGCCGCGTTTCGTTGCTGGCAAAATGCCCGTGTACTGTGTGTTGTCTTCTTCTTCATCATCATCGTCATCAGCCTGACTACGCCCACTGCAGGGCAAAGGCCTCTCCCATGTCTCTCCAATTAACCCTGTCCTTCGCCAGTTGCAGCCACCGTATCCCCGCAAACTTCTTAATCTCAGCCGCCCACCGAACCTTCTGCGGCCCCCTGCTACGCTTGCCTTCTCTTGGAATCTACTCCTTTACTCGTAAGGACCAGCGGTTGTTATCTTGCCTTCGCAGTGCATTCCCTGATCATGGGCAGGGCCTGCAAGCCCATTTCTTCCTCTTGATTTCGACTAGGATGTCATTAATCCGCGTTTGTGCCCTCACCCAATCCGCCCGCTTCCGATCACTTAACGTTACACCCATCCTTTTATGAACTGTCTGATTTCAGTGCGCGTTAAAGAACCCCAGGTGGTCGAAATTACAGGAGCTCTCCACTACGGCGTCCTTCATAGCCTGTGTCGCTTTGAGACGTTAAACCTTATAAAACGAAGCCGAACTAGCCCAACAGCAAGTACTTCTCCAAGCAATCACTCAGCTGGACTTGATGTGCTAAGCCACACTTTCGTTGGAGGGTCAAAAGGAAATGTTGTCTTTTGGAGTGCGTTGGGCTCGCAGTACTGCAGGAATTTGGTTGATATAGCATAGCTTTAACAACTTACACGGGGATGAAAAGACGAACTGCATGCTTATTTCACTGCCTATCCGCTTCAACTTTTGCGAGTAGCTATGCAACTAAGGGACCACATGCCCGCACATCCAAACGGACGTGTTTATTCGACTATGTAATATTCAACTCTAGGAACTGGTTCGTACTGTTAGTCGGAATCTCACGAGTTACCTCATTGAGCACAATCCAGTAATGCTCAGGACATTGGCGAACGTACCGCGCTTGAAGATTATATGGGCTGAAAATTGTGCCACCCACATCCGAAGTGTTTCTGTATTAAAGAGGATTCCGATATGCAAAGTTTATATTTCGTCCCCCGGTGCAGAAAGTCTGTCACTATTGAGTATCGTGACATCCAATTGTTGATAAATTGTGCGATGTAAAGAATATTTGTGTAGTTTATTTATTTCGTTTATTTTATTGGTCTATGACACGTCGTATCATTCGAATGTACCCCTACGTGTCATGTGCCCGATTCGCCTACTCGTATATGTATCATCAGCGCTGCGATCAAGAGGATACTTAGGTTGTATGCCCCACTATCCAACCTACTATATAAACCTCAAGTGTAGTTATAATACTAGAATAAAAGCATGAATATGCTCGCAACAAATTCCTGGCTTAATTTCTAAAACAAGAATTAACTGTAATAATAACATTAGTTTGATTATACAAAAAAATTTACAGCTTCCAATGGATTAGGCGAAGGCCACGCCGCTTTTAGCACATTTAACGCGAAAGGGCAAAATGCTTCTATCAAAGCTACGATACACCGTGACACAAATCACCGAACCAACAACCCACTCCGGCATATCTTAGCGTCAATTCTAAAAGGGTACTTATCCCAAAGCTGCAATGTTATGATCAGCGCTCCTAGCATATCCCGCTGAGAACGCCGTTGCAGAACCCTACGGACCCGAGTGCTCATTCCCAAAATCACTCATCCAGAGGAGAGCTTCGTGTGGCCACGACCACGCCGTTCTTTTCTTCATAAGCAACTGCCGCTCCGGTCAACGTCTAGTGTCACCGAGCTCGAGCCACCGATTGCGCAGTTCACGTTTCCTGCTTCTTTTGCCCACCATTCTTTTTAATATAACTGACTCCTCCTCGGGGCCCAAGCATGCTCCATTCCGAGCCTGTCCACCAGCCCGGCGCGGTGGCTCATTTCTTTTAAGGTGTTCGGCTGCTGAGTGCAAGGGTGCATGATGATATCCCGGCCGAGGCGGCCGCGCTTCGATGGAGGCAAAATGCAATACGGTAAAGAAACAAAGGCAGATAATAACAACAAAGCACTCAGAAATGAACACACATGAAAATACCAGGATTCGAACCCCAGCCCTTCGTTTGAAAGCCAACAACATACATTTCTCGGCAACCTAGCAGACGATTCGGAGCAGAAAATAAAAGCCCTCTGTACGAAGAACACACATGTCTTCTGTTTGCCGCGCGCAGGTTTATGAAATGTGTTGCAGTTTAGAGAAAAGTATGGCGATTTTGCTGTTATATGATTTTGCAGCAAGCTACGGTGATCCTTAGAGCACACGCACAGCGATCTGCATGGTATCTTTTACAAAAAAAAAAGAAGCGCCCAACCGTGTATACCTTACGGCCTGTACTAGACATCCCCAAACTGTTGCTTTTCTTTTTCTCTGGGTAAGGTCGTCAGTGGCAGTCACATTGCGGCTTGTTGAAAACAAATAAAAAAAAGCCCTGGTTCACTTCTTTTTTGTCACTTGCGTGCAGCAGCGACTGGGAATGCACTTATAGCGCCCGGCGACGCTATAAAGCGCCGGCGCTGAGATCGGCGTTACAGCGCGGGCTAGAAGAAAATAAACATGGACAGCGCGTGCTCGGGGCGCACACCCGGCACGGGCAGTTCGGAACTATAAGCCTGCCACGCTGGTCGTCTTGCTCTGGTGCTCCGCTGCGACCCCGCAAATCCTCAACAGTGGTGACCCGGCGAACCGTGCCTTCTATCCCAGCGGCGTCCTAGCATGGCGTACTGGCAGCACCCAAGTTTCAACCCGCCGCTCCCGGCGTTCCGGCCTACAGGCGTCGGCGGATGGTTCGCCCAACTGGAGGCTGCGATGTACCTGAACGGCATCACCATCCAGCCGTTTAAACACGCATTCCTTTGCGACATCCTCCCGCCCGACCTCCTGCGTCGGCTCACCTACTTTGCCTTCGGCTGCCGGCCATACGATGAGCTGTGTGCGGCCGTCTTGGCGGAATTCGGCGCCTACTACGTTCCGCCGCCGCTCTACGACGCAGCGGACCCGTTTTCGCCGCCGCCAGCCTCTGGCTCTGCACCGGCCTCGCTCGCGCCCACGCAGCCTTCATCAGAATCCGGCTCGCCTCAGCAGCCCCCCGCCGCATCGCCGCCGCTCCAGTCCAGCGTCTCCAGCCCGGCTGTCTCTCTCGATGCCACACCAGGTGGGATCAGCACGAGCTTCGCCTCGTGTCCTGCTCCCACTACTTTTCTACCCGCGTCTCTGGCTCTGCCTCCTTGCGCTTCAGTGGCGTTGTCGCCAGATCCTCCTGCAGCCAAGGACGACTCTGCGGCAGCAGCCGTGCCGAGGCTTCCGGCATCTCCATCTTTCTCGTCACTACCGCCAACAGCTCTGCAGGCCTCTGGTGTGAGGTTGAAATCGCCACCGCAGCATATGCCACATACCAGCCCCATTACCCCGGCGGCCACAGCGCCTGTCCAAGAGGCCCTACCCCAAGCCCTCAGTACGGTCAACCGCTTCTCGGATTCTGACCCTGGCAGCTGGACACTACCGCAGCAAGCGTCTGCTTTGGAGCCTGACTTGAGCCACCTTCGGCAACGAATGCTCGAGCTACCCACACCGAGTAGTGCGGCAGTTGTCCATCCAAAAGCTGTGTCTTTTGCTCCCAGCCAGTGATCCGATGTAGCAGTCTCAGCTGCATGGCCTGTCACTGCAACAACCTTATTGCAGCCACTTACCGCCGACCATGCTCACACGCGCATCATCCCTGGCCAACCGCTCCGGACTGTCGATCCCTCTTCACCCAAGCACCTGACAATGAGCCCTGCAACTTCCTCCGCCATCGTCACGGCTCTCACCGTTGTGTCGACGGTCACACCTGTGCCAAATATTGTTACTGCTGCTGCTGTCGCAGCACAGCTTCTGTCAGTCCACGGAGCCGATTCGCCCGCTCTTGTGCTTGTGACGACGTACTCGGCGCCCCAGATTCCCACCGACACCGGCTCCAACGTTCCAACACCGACGACACTTGTGTCCGCGGGCAGCACTACAGTCGGTGACGGCCCGACCATGGCCTTCTCTGCCCCCATGTCCTTTCCCAACACGGCACCCAGCATCATTCGCCCGCTGCGAAGCAGCCAGGCTCGTCCACCTGAGCCCGCGCATTCCACCCGACGGCTCTTCCCGGCACCTGACATGAACTTACCGGACTCTCCATCTCTGGCTACTCCATTTCTGCCCCGTCGGCGCGCAAATTTCGCCGTTCCGTCTAGGCGGGGGGCCCTATAGCGCCCGGCGACGCTATAAAGCGCCGGCGCTGAGATCGGCGTTACAGCGCGCGCTAGAAGAAAATAAAGATGGACAGCGCGTGCTCGGGCTGCACGCCCGGCACGGGCAGTTCGGAACTATAAGCCTGCCACGCTGGTCGTCTTGCTCTGGTGCTCCGCTGCGACCCCGCAAATCCTCAACACACTCTTTGCCGCACACTGTTTCGTAAAGTGTCGCCGATACTTACACAGCATCGCATAAGCTCGCAAACGAATGGCAACGACATGAATCTACTTATATTTAATCAACGGTAAGTCTTTCAACTCGTATTCTACGCGTATTGAATCTCGTAGTACACGTTTGTGTATTTCCTCACCTGGCGGTCGCTTCGGTTCCACGAAGCCTTTTTCTCACGCGAAAGACTCTAACCGTTTCGGCACAAACAGCGGCCGTGCTCTCATTGCCTTATGACTAGTTCATACTTGGGCATTCGGCGGCGGAAGCGAGCAAAAACTACCACCACCAAAATGCTGCCCCATTAACATTTCCTGGCCACCATGTCTCCGCTGGTGCCGTACAGAGATGAGGTTAGAAAAGAGTAGAACACGACGTTGTCTACGTACCAAAAGCATATGCTCGCTTACCTACGCTAAACGCAGATATTTTGCCGGTCGTCACGCCGTTTGTCGCATTCTCTCTTTAAGCTCTGCGTCCGCACACAGAGATGCTACGGTAAGCTCGCCCTAGAGGCGCCATCTGGTTGTTCAGACGCGAGCCATTTTTGTAAAAAAAACAAAAAAAAAACGACGTACCCGTTGCCCGGAAGCGAAATCATCACTTTAAATTAAAAACAAGGTACAATCATCACTCATATATTGTGTTATTGGTTGAATGATACAACAAAAGACTGGTGGCCTACTTATGGTGCGTGAACGCACTAAAAAAGACCCACAAGGACAAAAATATGAAGCGAGGGGCCCTGCTTTGAAGGACGCCGGCTATCTTCTCGCCGTAGGAATGTCACTCTTGGTCTGCTTCGGTTCGTTCCCCGGTAAATCTCTTTCACAGCCCTACGGTCAGTTTGTTTACGGCACGCATTTTTGAGCGTGCAAATTCAGAGATTAACGGGGGGTATAAGGGAAGATAATTTTGTTCAACCTATAATATCTATACAATCATTTTCGACATCAATACCGAAAATTTCGACTTCTGTTCTCAATATAGCCGGGCGAATAAAAATATCTCCGTTGAGACTGTCTCCCCCTAAAATCCCATTTTGCTGTTATGCCGTTAAAAACTAGAGATGGTGTTTTTAATTCTTCGTTCCTCTCAAAAACTAGTGTTACATGAAATGCAACTTTGTTTAATATCAGCTTATTTAGACAGAGGCTCGTGAACATGAACTGGAATTCTAGTTTTCTCAAAAATATACTTTCATTGTCGAGCAGTATTCCCTAATGCTCTCACACCCCAAGTTCGCCACACAGTATTAAATTTCTTCCTCACCAGAATCTTCGCTACCTGAACCAGGTAGTCCTCCTAGAACAAGAAACCGATGATATTCTAAGCGCCTTCTTTATTCCCTACAATGAACACTTCGTTCTCATTGTTGCGACATAACCTAAGTGTTATGAAGTTCGAAAACTTTCTACCAAGAGATCAGCAAAAATTGTCAGCATCGGTAATTACTTCGCCAAGAATTCTGGAGCACGGTCCGCTCGGATTTCCTATAATGGTAGATTGAATAATATCTGCTTAGATATATGCGTACAAAAAACGCTTCAAACATGTCCATCGCTATTTCTATTAATTAAGAAGGCTCTTTGAAATACTATGAAAGATTATAAAGAAAGAGAATAGAGACCCCCGCAACACGGGAGAGAAACCGAGGATGATTACTGAATAAATTTTGAGGAATTCGCCTAGTTCCGTAAGCTGCTTACGCCAGCTGCAGCTTCGTGAAAGGCTGATGTACAATTATCGCTGGCGAAGAGTCAGTATTCATTTTCAGCTAGGTGTGCTGGCCAGAAGCGACTGAGCATTAGTCCGCAGTTTTTAAGACTGACATAAAAACATGCATATTACGACAAGAGCCTCTTTGTATTGCATAAGGAAACTAAAAACACGTATCTTCTTCAACAGAAGCACCTCACAGACACACAACAAAATGACCAACGCGATCCTGCGCTACTATGTGCTAAGCTGCCGAGTACACAGAGAGAATTAAGGAGCTTAGAAGAAGCACTATAGTGACCGATCTCTAACGGGGTCAGCACTGAAAGAAATGGTCCGCATGCAACGTGTCTGCAAATAGCGTCCAAGTCAGAAGAGAAAAATGAAAGCTTTCCTCCATCAGCGGTAGAAACACAGTTGGCTACAGAACTGTATCTGCTGAAAGCGCGAAAGAACAAGCAGCTCCGTAACGAACAGCGCAAGACGAATGCTTGTCAGGTGGCCTCTCTGTCTCTGTCCTGAATCGCCTCATTAGGAGGCGTCTCAGTTTCGTCTCGATCCGCTGTCGTTAATGGTCCATCAGGCTGGTCTCTCAGCGGCCCGGTTACCAGAAGAGAGCAAAAAACTCCCGTACATTGCACTCCATCGCTAAGTGTATTCAACGATACTGGCTAAGCCAGATCATCACTGCAAACCTTGGTGTGGATTAAGGATCAGTGCACTAATGGCAGACCTTTTGCAATCCGGAAAGCAGCAAGTGCTAGTAGAGGGAGCCGACGAAAGCTGCATATTGCAGCCGCCGAGGTGGCCCAGCGGTTATGGTGCTTTCATATCTGGAATGATATCATACCATATCATATCGTATCATATCTGGAATTTCACCCGGCTGTAATAGCCCGATACGGTATTACAGTACTGTAAAGAAATAGTTACCAAATTTTATGTTTATGTGTGCAAATGGAGCGCGGCTTTTTGTAACGTAGCCGCAGGTACCAAGTAAATGTTGCTGAGGGATTGGGACAATAATTTCCATAAAAACAATAGAACCAACAATTCTGACTACTGTGGAATTGGAAGAATAATCTTATCCATGCCAACAATAAATCTGAGTAAAATATATCACTACAGAGACCGTTGGTCACGATATTTTAATGTACCCATCCTGCACCAACGAACTGGGGGACAATGCGTATCATGTAGATTAAAAAACGTGCTTCTGAAAACTTTCAGAAAGCGTCACGTTTTTTCGAGGCAGAATACTTACACCTGCTGAAATGTGAGCATCATTTATTTTTAAATTAATTTAACTCCTTTAACTTGTATAAAGGAGTTATTTACTATTAAAGGAGTTATTTACTATTATTACTATTTCAGTACGTCTCTATCAAACTTTATAAAGAACGCACCAGAAAAGTTCTGGAATTACATAACCGGAAAAAAGGCTGTTGTGTCACAGATATCAGTCAACAGTTCCATAATCACAGACCAGAGAGCCATTGCGCACCATTTTAATACATATTTTCAAAGCGTGTTTTCGAATTCCAGTTCATGTACCCCAATAGTCGCACAGTTTCATGACACCGAAGTCAATTTTGTTTCTTATGCTGGGATATTTTCTATGCTACTGAACTTGAAAACTAAAAAAGCATGTGGCCCTGATAAAATTCCTAACATTTTTCTGCGAAGATATGCCGAATCAGTTGCAAAGTTTTTGTATGTACTGTTTCAAGCATCCTTGCGAACTGGGAAATTGCCTGTTGCCTGGAAGACCGCCCGAATCATCCCTGTACCTAAGAAAGGAGATCGTTTAATGCTGTCAAACTACCGCCCAATCTCCCTTATTTCATCTTGCTTTAAATTAATTGAACACGTCATTGCTGATCGCATAAATGACTTCCTAAATCGGCACTCCATTTTATCCAAATTTCAGCATGGTTTTCGTAAAGGATATTTAACAGTAACCCAATTAGTAACAATTGTTCACTCGATTTCATTGACCTTAGACAGTAATGGCCAAGTTGACCTAATATTTTTAGATTTTAGCAAGGCTTTTGACAAAGTTCCTCATGATAAATTAATTCTAAAGCTTAAATCTATTGGCCTTCCTGAGATATTAGTTACCTGGATTTCAAACTATTTAACTAACCGTAAGCAGTATGTCTCGATTGATGGAGAGGAATCGGGCGCTCTTTCAGTCACTTCTGGAGTGCCTCAGGGGAGTGTACTTGGACCTTTATTGTTCTTACTATATATTAATGACATCTTCGAGACAACTGTTCCGGGCGTTGAGATTCGATTGTTTGCGGATGACTGCTTGCTGTACAGAGATATTACATGTTCAAATCACCAGATTGACCTAAACACTTCTCTAACTAACATCCTTACATGGTGCCAGAAATGGGACATGGCTTTAAACAAAGAAAAAAGAAACGTCCTTCGCGTGACACGTAAAAAAATTATTTTTGAGCACAGGTATCATCTCGGACAAACACCACTACAGGAAGTTTCCAGTTTTAAATACCTGGGTGTAACATTAACTAACAATCTGTCCTGGAATTCACACGTGGAAAATATCTGTTCGTCCGCCTTTCGCAAACTCTATTTTTTAAGAAATAAACTTTCCAAAGCTCCCCCTCAGGTTAAACTTCTCGCGTTTAACTCACTAATCAGGCCTAAGCTTGAATATGCATGCGTGGTGTGGGATCCTTATAATAATACCAATATTAAGAAAATTGAAAGAATCCAAAGAAAAGCCATAAGATTTATTTATTCTAAGTTTTCACCTTTTGATTCTCCGTCTGAGCTAATGAAATCTAACCGTATCCAACCTCTTGAGGTAAGAAAAAATATTCGACGAGAATTTCTTTCCTTGCTCATAAATAACAAACTGGCTCTTGATCCTGCACCCTGTTTATCGTTTTTAGCTACACGCATCACACGTCACCATCATCCTGGTTCACTTACCACGTACTTTGCTAGAACTGACACTTTTAAATTTTCCTTTTCCCGCGTACCATCAGTGAGCGGAATTCTCTGACATGATAAAATGTAAGCGCATAGTCATCCTGCATGCCTTTCTATTTTTAGTTTTTCTTTTTATTTTACTTGTTACCCGTGTATCTGTGTTATCTTGTTCTGCTTGGATCTGTAAGATGACCTGCAGTATGAAATAAATAAAAAAAATATATATTCATTGCACCACCTCAGTCCCATTTATAGGCCGTAGGATTTGCAATAGCCTCGCTTTTGATGGAGGCTGACTTTTTAGCAACTTCAGCCCTTAAGGAACAAGTTGCATCGTTCATACCAAACGCTAGCCTGTTGACAAAGGCTTATTTCGGCCGTTATCAACGTCTTCACTGCCTCAACCGTGAAGCCTTGCTAATAACAGAGGAGCACTATCATTTAAAATTTCAATAGAATGTTCTACGCGCAGATCGCAGCAATGTGAGCTATGCACGAGGTATTGAATTTGACGTATCTGTGGTACTCGTCTGTATCACTGCTTTTCCCATTGCTGCAAATGAACCAACTTGCCTGCAGATTGCAACTGTGAAGTAGCATCAATGACACCCTTCCGCTGCATAATCCCATATCATTAACCTTATTTATGCCGTTCAGTGTTCACTCCTTCATACCTATGATAGTCATGCGGTGAAAGTCAATCCCTGAATCAACTATCCTTACATGCAGCGGCTTGTGCCCTAGAGAACTTATTTGGAAGTTCCCATCACTTGATTGGGGCATTTAAGTTGTATTCCAATACTCTTTTCCTTCGATGCAAACGTCAAACGGCGTGTCCTTAGCCAGAGTACGAGTTTCTCGAATTATATCATTGCAACTGCGAGACACATTTATTAACTACCTCAAAAATCTGTATTTTTGTATTTTATTCGTATTAACATTTTATTTCTCTAATCCTGGCTCCTAGCACGGCATAGTCTCTTACAATAATATTGCGAACCTTCCCACAGTCCTCCTTTCTGTATCAGGTGGCGTTCGAAACAGCTGAGCATGGGTTGTCTATCTCTTGTTTGATTCTGCACCAAAACAATGGCCAATAGTGCGCCGTGAGTAGGTGCTGACGACAACAACAACGCACGAAAACCACTGGGGTTTGCGTGCGTTGTAAGCCTTCCATTTGGACCGCGGCTCTGTTTGTGTCGTATCTTTGTCGTTCCCTCTAACGCGTCGTCTCCCGCATGTTTAATATTAAGCAACCGGCCAAAATCCAGGCTGTTGTCATGACAGAAAGCGCGACGACCAAAGTGCGTTTGTATAACCAAAAAATCATGATCCTTAGCAATTTTTCCTTTTGAAATGGTCTGCGTGTTATCACGCAGACCAAATACTTGCAGTGGCTTCATGTGTGCGTGTGTTTGTGTGTGTGCGGGAGTGTGCGTGTTTTCGTGTGTGTGCGTTTGTGTGCTTGTGTGTGCGTGTACGCGCACTCAGTTATGCCGGCCAAGGTGCACTTCGCCATTATATATGCAAAGTCCAGCAGAAAAGCAATTAATGTTTTTTTTTCTGAGGTCAGGAAACAGTGAAGTACCTGTCTCATTACTAGGTAAAGACCTCAACTGCGCCGTAAGGGAAGGAATACTGAAAAAAGAAACAAGGAAGTGGGCGCCGCAGTGCAGGACTCCGAAATAATTTCGATCACCTGGCAATTTTTCACGTGCACTGACATCGCACTGCACACGGTCAGCTTTTGCATTTCGCCTCCATCGAAACGATGCCTCCTAGGTAGAATTCGAACCCGTTGTACTCCGGCTCAGTTGGCGCACGCGCTATGCACTGAGCCATCGTGACGATGGCCGGAAAAGCAAAGGTAGCCTTGTTTTTCTCCTTCGCACAGTGCAGTCAGAGTATTTGCGAAATGCATTTATCAATGTTTGCAATGTCATAAGTGTGATGGTCTTGATGGCTGTAAAAGTTGGTGAGATTGCAACGCAATAACGTGAAACTATTGCGGCGCGCAGATATGTAACAGCACCTGATCAACTATTTCAGTTAATGGGACCTACTTTGGGCAAGGCTTTTTAATTGCATAGATTTGCTTAAATTTATCAAGAATCCAGGAAAATAAATTTAAATATACACAATATACACAAATAAAATTTTGGTATTGTCAGCATTCACATTTCTGACGAGCCATGCGGTCCCAACACGCCAGCACACGACATTTAACGCTCCTGCTCAGCGACCACGAAGCGCCCCGCATCCTAACTTTCTCCTACGAGCGTCCCTTGACAATCCACGATGCTGCGCCTTACGGCAGCGGAGTCCTAGGAGAAGTATCTTCAACCAACACGTTTGGACTTGTCGCAAGAGGCCAGACAGCGAGGCGCCGTTTCCTCCTCCCCCGGACGCCAGCGCGCGCGGCAAGATTTGAAGCGGTTGGCCGCGCGGTCGCTGGTTGGTCCTTTCGGAGTGCCGCCTTTGGATTGGCCAGTTCGGAGGGGCCACCGTTCCTCAGGCTATAAAAGCCCCACCGCTGCAGCATGACAGAGAGATGACCGAGAGGCGCCGAAGATAAGAGACGCGTCGGCGAGGCCCTCCCAACTCTGCAGATCCGCCGAACCTCCTACGTATCAGTTATCTCATTCTTGTATTCTTGTCTTAAATTCTTGTCTTAAAATAAATCAATTTCTTTATTCGAAAAGAATCCGGCCACTTCTTGCTAACATGGCGCAGCCGACAGGATCTGCAGAGGCGTCACCCGTGAACGAAGACCGAGCCGACAACGTGGAGCCCAGCAGAACGCCGACGGTGAGCTTGGAGTCCCCGCTCATTCTGTCCCTTCTGGCATCGGCAGCACGCAACGCACTGACCACCTTGAAGAAACGGCAACTGGTGGAAGAGCTCCGATGCCGAGGACTTTCGTGCAGCGGCCGCAAGGACGACATCGTGACGCGGATCATGGACGACAATGCTCGCCGCCAAGCCGAGAGGGCGGAATTCGAAAGACTGCTGGCCGAGAGAGATCATCTGCGGAGGCTTCTTGCTCAACGACAAGTGTCACACGATACGAGTGACAGCACGGACCAGCAGCCACTGTCGACACAGGTCAGCAACGAAACGGGCTCCCTACGACACGACGGACCCCGCGCCCCTGCCACGGACACTACGGTGCAGCACACGGTGTCGCCGCAAGCGGGCCACGAAAAGGGCTCCCAACGACACGACGGACCCCGCGCCCCTGCCACGGACACTACGGTGCAGCACACGGTGTCGCCGCAAGCGGGCCACGAAAAGGGCTCCGAACGACACGACGGACCCCGCGCCCCTGCCACGGACACTACGGTGCAGCACACGGTGTCGCCGCAAGCGGGCCACGAAAAGGGCTCCCAACGACACGACGGACCCCGCGCCCCTGCCACGGACACTACGGTGCAGCACACGGTGTCGCCGCAAGCGGGCCACGAAAAGGGCTCCCAACGACACGACGGACCCCGCGCCCCTGCCACGGACACTACGGTGCAGCACACGGTGTCGCCGCAAGCGGGCCACGAAACGGGCTCCCAACGACACGACGGACCCCGAGCCCCTGCCACGGACACTACGGTGCAGCAGCCGGTGTCACCGCAAGCAGATAACGAAACGGGCTCCCAACGACACAACGGACCCCGCGCCCCTGCCACGGACACTACGGTACAGCAGCCGGTGTCACCGAGATCGAGCCACGGAACGGGCTCCCTACGACACGACGGGCCCCGCGCCCCAGCTACGGATATTACGGTGCAGCAGCCACTACCGACACGAGTTGGCCACGAGACGTGCCTCCAACGACACGGCGCACCTTTCGCATCTGCTACAGTTACTACAATGCAGAAGCCATTGCCAAGACGAGCTGGATCATCCATAAAACCAGCACCGCGACGAAAGCGCGGCAGGATGCGGAACGATCCAACAAGCCCGACTCCCTGGACCAAGAAACGTTACGGACGAGACAAACACGGCAGTCCGCATAAGTCGTATCAGGTCCCCAGGTGGAAACGACGACGCAGTCGTATCGGTGAGCATCACGGTACAAGCCCGACTCCCTGTACCAAGAAACGAAACGAACGAGACAAACACGGCACATCGTGCAAGTCGCATCGTCTCCCTAGATGGAAGCGAAGGCGCATTAGAACGGGCTGGAAGCAAGCCACAAGGTACGCGGCGAAGAACGCCCAGCACGCCAAAGAATTGCTGTCGACAACGTGCGCCTGAGGACAGGCGCAAATTTTGGAAAGGCCGTGTCAGCATTCACATTTCTGACGAGCCATGCGGTCCCAACACGCCAGCACACGACATTTAACGCTCCTGCTCAGCGACCACGAAGCGCCCCGCATCCTAACTTTCTCCTACGAGCGTCCCTTGACAATCCACGATGCTGCGCCTTACGGCAGCGGAGTCCTAGGAGAAGTATCTTCAACCAACACGTTTGGACTTGTCGCAAGAGGCCAGACAGCGAGGCGCCGTTTCCTCCTCCCCCGGACGCCAGCGCGCGCGGCAAGATTTGAAGCGGTTGGCCGCGCGGTCGCTGGTTGGTCCTTTCGGAGTGCCGCCTTTGGATTGGCCAGTTCGGAGGGGCCACCGTTCCTCAGGCTATAAAAGCCCCACCGCTGCAGCATGTGAGAGAGACGACCGGGAGGCGCCGACGATACGAGACGCGTCGGCGAGGCCCTCCCAACTCTGCAGATCCGCCGAACCTCCTACGTATCAATAATCCGGTTATCTAATTCTTGTATCCTTAAGTCTTAAATTAAACCTGTTTTCTTTATTCGAAAATAATCCGGCCACTTCTTGCTAACAGTATCATTGCTCAAGGTTATACAGAACACACACTGTAAGAAGCACAGAAATTGAGATAGCGTGTTCACTTTCTTCGAGTGGCCTCTGTATTCATGTAGAGATTTATCAGGCACGAAGATTATCGGGGTGCCTTTCTTCCATTTTAGGGTCTGTCGTAAAAGCTGTCAAAACACTTGGTATTTATCTGCAGTATCAGTACCGAAACTCATGGCACTGGAATACGTTATATTACATAGTGTTAGCATAGTGCATACCACGCCCCGCCACAGCGCATGCGCAGCTCACCCTGAGGACGCCAGATGGCGCCATATTCCTGTCAACAGTGGGCCCGCCTGCCGCGTCTGTACCAATCAGCGCCTCCGCAGTGGCGGGGCACAGTACGCGGCAAGCGATGCTGGCAGCAGTGCGCGATATGCTAAACGTATATAACAGTCAAGCTACACGCTTCCATTCGGAATAAAGCTACTCATATATTTTCGCCTAAAACCTAATAAAGGGCAGCGGGATGGAAAAAAGGTATTTGCGATCAAAATTAACTAGGGAATACCTGAGCAGCATTTCAAACAAGCATTTAGTGGCAAAAGCGAAACCAGCTCTTCTAGAATGTGTGAAGCCCAGTATGCTTTCGAGGATAGGAGGGCTTGTCGAGGATGCGGCTGTACATGACGGTGCAGGGTGTTGCAATATGCAATATAAAAGAGCTTTAAACGCATCATTAAGTCGGAAGCGGATCTCTGCTCAACCGCTTATGACCTGTGCTGATGGAAGCTCGAAGGTTGACATGATTGCAAGGGTTAGATTAGTTCACAATGTGAATGCTCGGCACAAGCATGACAGGCAATCCTCCTGTACCCTATGAAAAATGGTGATGGTGTGATGGCCTTCGGTCATTACTCTTGCGATATAAAGAAGTTCCGATCCGATAAATGGGGTGTACAGCACTCTACAATAAAATAAATTGAGCGCAACCTTGCATGCACCTCTTACGTTGTTTGAAGCAACTGAAGGAATCAGGAAAGCCTTGGGTTTAGTTCGCGAGCATTCAAAGTTTGTTTTTCACTTCTTATAAAAAAGCCACACAAGTTCCTTCGTTGCGAAAATACTAATTTTTTTTAGTGAAGAGGAGAAAACACGGTATCAGAAGCAGTGTTACATGCCTCATCCTGACACCACTCAAGTCTGTAAATAATTATGGTACGGCAATCGATGGAAAATTAGTCGATATTGGCGAACAGAAAGCCAGTCCGATCAGAGAGACATCTTGGAGCTTCTCTAAGTGGCTTATGTTTTCTCGACCTTCAGCTTCCGAAAAAGCTGGCGAAGGGTGCGATGTGCACGCGGAAAACTAGGATTAATTAAGGCTAGGTGGCAAAACATATCTTCGTACTACAATGCACGCTTTATTGCAGCAGCATACTGATTTCTAGCTATTTTTTAGTTTTCTCTTGCTGGAGCAGGTAGAGGTACTGTAGAGGCTGCTAATCTTTTATTTAGATGCAGCCAGAATATGCGAAGACGCCATGGGCAGCCGAGGAGACGTATTGTGAGAAGGAGCTGAAAGAAAAAAGTCTGACTTTTCATTTACGGTGAAAGTACTCGGTTCTCTTTTTAGATATCTGGCAGTAAGTTTGGCATCAGCACTGCATTTTGCATTGGTAACATGCGCATATTTGCAGTTGATCGATGAAAAAAAAAACGTCGCACTCGAGTTCGCGACTTGGGTTCGTCAAACTTACACAAAAAACTTTAACAGCTTGTTTAAGATCGCTGCAGTTAGTCATTGGCAACAGTTCTCGACTTTTTCACATTCCCTTGTCTACTGAACTAAAGACAAAAACATTTCTGAATTGGAGACAGTTTATGAGCGCAATTTTTTTCATATATTGTAAGGTTTTGTTATAACGATCCATATATCTGCAGAGCTTCCATATGCAGGCTCGAGTTTTTTAGGCAGTAACGTCTTTGCTATTGCAACAAGCGTTCCCCAATGGTCTTCAGGGAAAGACATAAGTGCTCGCTGGGAGCGATGGAAATAGTATCAAAAATAGATTTTGGTACATATCCCAAAAATCAACAATTACCTTCCATATTTACGTACAAGTACTTCACAGTTTTCCAATGTTTGAAGCTTTGGCCCAAGAACGTTGCATATGGCGGTGCAATGACAGCTTCCCTTATTTTACCAACTGATCAAAATGAGAACGCACAAACGCAGTTATGATTTACTCAATGCATAGTGTTGTGCTGAAGCGAAGGTCCGTTTCTATCTCTCTCCCTCTCTCTCCACGTTATTTAAAATATAGAGGTGTTTCTTAATTCCTCTTCGATGCGAAGACCAGTATGCAGAAAGCTAAAAAAAAGTGTGAATTCTAACTTTTTAGCTTATCGAAACTCATCGAAGTATGCGGTGGCCAGCATCGAAGTGCTCATCCCGTGAATTATATATTTAAGCCACGTAGTTTACACGTGCGGTTAGGAGCTGATGTTGTTGCCGATAAAAAAAGCTTCCGAGGTGGCTTCGCATCAAAAAGAAAACGAGAATTGGGCACTGGGGTTTTCCAAGTAACGTAGTCATACCTCAGGCATTACCACCTAGACTTTTATAGAAAGGAGTAGTGTGCAGTGAGCTTCGTATGAAAATTCTTTTTTTTTTGCACAGTCGGCCAGTTCCAGGTTGGCTTTAGTTCTGAGAATCCGCAATTTTGATTAATCAGCCGACCAGACTGCGAGCAGGAATAAATAGCTTTCTTCGTTAAGTTCATTTGCTAACGTATGACATTAGAGGGAGTCTCGTATTATTGTTTTATTATGTACATCAACATCAATTCAGCTTCCGTTTTTCTATTGAGAAAGTTTGTCTTTTGTTCAGATTGTAATGTGTTGCATGTATCATGTGCACCGCTTCCAACTAACCATTCGGTCAAGCATAATTTACTCTTCTTTGTGACAGAATTTAGATTATTTAACATTGTGCAGTTTACTTTTTTCTCTGAGCGAAGAGAATTTTAAGCATCCTTGCCCCGAAATCAGCTGTCGGTAAAAAATCGAATTTAGTTAGCATTTAGAAACCTTTTCTCAGTTTTTTCTTTCATGGAGAATAGTTGGGGACAAAATCCTGGCTTCGAAGAAAGTTCTTTGTACTGGAGAACAGAAGCGAATGGCGTGCGCATAAATTATTTTCAAAATCGGAG
Source organism: Amblyomma mixtum (assembly GCF_055824585.1). Lineage (NCBI taxonomy): Eukaryota > Metazoa > Arthropoda > Arachnida > Ixodida > Ixodidae > Amblyomma > Amblyomma mixtum. Next base: position 111,356,026 of record NC_143016.1, read on the forward strand.
GTATCGCCTTGGAATGTGTGTGGGCCTTCTACGAGGAGGAATTGCGTTGAAGAGATTGAGCACGATCACAAGGAGCCGTTTAGTTCTTTAGCAGACGGGAAAAGGTGATGTGGAGGAGGTGTAACAGGCAAGAAGAATGAAAGGTTCAGCTCGGTTAAAGTCTCAGGACTAATCTTCTGTAGCGGTGACTCAATTAGAAATTCTACACACATCTTGTAAGTCAACGCGCACAGAGAGTGAAGTCGCTAGAGGAGCGGATACACACTTGGAGAATATTAAACCAGATGGGGACACCCCAAAAAATGCACTGACTTCCTGGTATCAAGAAGGAACGCTGTAGATTTGAGTCACGTGTAGTGCACGGCAAGACGTTAAAAAGAGCGGATGTACGACACAAAAGTCACTATAATTTATTGCCTGAGCCACGCGAGACGGGCCCTTGGGGAGACCTGGCTATAGCCGAATTTTAAACTTTGAGGTGCCAGCTAATTGAGAACCAATGCCCATGTGGCCACCATAGTCGAGTAAGGATGCCATCAGCTACGCAGCGAGTAAAAAATATCGACTGGTTTAGCTTTCATGAGGGCACTAAGGGAAAGTATACGTGTGTGCGCGTGCGTGCGTGCGTGTGTGTGTGTGTGTGTGTGTGTGTGTGTGTGTGTGTGTGTGTGTGTGTGTGTGTGTGTGTGTGTGTGTGTGTGTGTGTGTGTGTGTGTGTGTGTGTGTGTGTGTGTGTAATGAACACACTACTTCGGTATGAAACGGACGACTGTAAAGTATATCGCCGTCTTATCTGTTAAACCATTTGTACTTCAACAATTGCAATATGCTGAAAGAATTGGCATGCCCGAAATAGACATCGTTCGCTTTTGTTTGGGTGCAACGACTCCTCCGCGTTTCCACAGACTGAGTAGTTCATCCACTAGAAAGGCAGCGGAGCTCAGGAAACGAAATGAGACACTAGTACCTTTACATGCTTTCTCCGCCCCGAGAGGATGTTTTACGATATGATCCGAAACCTTCTGAGGCTTTCACACATACCAATGGGCGCCACATTCGTAGTTTGATCATGACTGCAATCGTACACGCAGGAATAGGCAATGCAGCTGGCAATGAAAAATTTGCCTAAGTTTTTCTGCTGTATGGCCACGATATCTTCATGACTCTCAGGGAGAGCACCCAAATCTCCAATGAAATTTACGTCTGTTTTCAACAACCAGATTTATTGTGAGATTCCAGATGCTCTCCTTAAACACACTAGTCTGCTGACAAGAAATGAGTGCGAGGATATTTTTTTCACCTGTAAAGAGGCGTCGACAAGAATGCAATGCGGAAACGTAATGGAAATAAATATTTCATTTCGCTAGTGATTTCAAAGTCCTCCTTCCAGCCCATATAGCTAAGTACAGAGAAAATGTAAAGGCAATAAACATCAACATTTATAGTAGAACATGTCATTGAAGTGCGAAAGGTAGCAGAGTGAAAATGTCCAAAAATGCAGGCACTCATCATTTCGAAAGGATACCCAAACGTATCGGTTTGAAAGAAAGGCTAAAATAAAAGTAGAGGTTCTCAAGCAATAGACACTGTGGTATGGTATGGTATGGTATGGTATGGTATGGTATGGTATGGTATGGTATGGTATGGTATGGTATGGTATGGTATGGTATGGTATGTTGTAGTGTCGAGTGGTATTGTATGTTATAATATGATATGATATGATATGTATATGGAATGTGATGGTATTGTATGGAACGGTATGGTATGTTATTGTATGGCGTGGTGTAGTGTGCCATGTGATTTGTTATGGTATGGTGTGGTATGATATCTCATGGTGTGGTGTATGGTACCATACGGTACGATATGGCGTGGTATCTGAGGCTTAACCTCCGAATGCTCCTTAAGGCCTGCTAGAGACCCTCTAATCTAATGATCGGGATTAGTTTCAACTGCCTGGAATTTGTTAACGTACCCTGACATCGTGCAGTCTAACGTTCACTGACATAGCGAAGCATACGGGCGCTATTGACTTTCGCTTCCATCGAAATGCGGTCACTTTGGCAGTGATTAGATTCAGTGACCGTGTGCTCATCCGTTGAACGACATATTTGCGAAATCTGTACAGTGGGTCAGCTGAAGTGTGAAGGTGGACTTAGCTAATCGCGCAGGATAGAATTCGACAGTAAATTTCGCCTATTCTCGCACACTTTGAGGTTTTATGTCTCAAAAGCGGACATAAAATGCTAATTAGAGCGCTTACCAAGGTAAACAGTTTTGGAGCACAGCCCTTCAAAGCAGTACAGGCTCCTATAAGGGGATCAGGCGAAACATAACAGAAGGAAGCTGCGGGTGTAAGCTTCGTTCACTAAAGGTGTGTGAGGAAGTGACTAGCTTCCGCATTGCAGCATCATGATGATATCCCTTCCCAGAATATAACACCCCCTCATAAAACCGTCATTCAGCGTTGTCAAGCCAGCCCTGTCTTGCGTCACCCCAATACCGTTGTGGACAAAAGTTTCTGTTATGCGAAAAACCGACCGTGGAGCACGAACAGGTGCCATGTTTTGTCACCGACCGTCATATTTCACAACAATACATAACATGACTCGTCTCTCACTCTTACTCTCAGCTCCACAAGTATGGCTTCATGCCGTTGGCTTACAACGGAGCAATCGGATGCGACTGCGGCTGCTTACATATCATGAGGACTCTTGTCTCCTATAGGCATCTCTATCTAGTTTTGCGCAAAAGCACCCGTGCCCGCCATTACCAGCAATGTGATTCTTTGAGGCGGCGATACGTTCAGATGAGACTCTTACATAGTATAGCGTGCCAACTATTAGCAATGCTACACTGTACGCCTGGGATCGCTAGCCGTGGTTGTATGCGCAATACAGCCAGCCTATCGAATGATGGCCTTCTATCGTCTATCTCCGAGATAGAGTTTGAGAACTGTGGTTGCTCGTTGTATGGAAACTCCTCTCTAGAAAAGCAGTTGCGCACCGTTTTTTTTTTCTTTTTTTGCTGTTGCCATGTGGGGTGTACGTGGCGCCAAGGCCATCTAGCAGGAATCTCGCCAGCTGAGCAACAGTTCAGAAATCAGTTGTTTTCGTGTGTGTGTGTGTTCAATGATGTGCCGATTGCTCGCGTCACAAACGGTGCGTCTTGTTGCTCAAATCTCAAACAAATGTTGCTGAAATATTAAAGCTCCGCGCTCTTGAACAAAATTCAAGACATCTCTTCGTTCTCCATGTCATGTGCACAGTTTGAATACAGCTGTTCACCCTTGAAATTTTTTTCACTAGAGTAAATGCATATGAGTGTGCCGTCTTGTAATGCGTGGGCACATTTTCCTCCCCACGTCGTTTGGCGCTTGTCGTGTCCAGCGATGCGTACGTGAGCTCAATTTCGTCTTCCTTGGAGGCTGCGCGGAAGGGGTTTCGCCTGAACACTCGGCGTTCGTGCTCCACTTACCATTGGTTCGTTGCTGATACGTCGACAAATTTAGAAACTTGACGAGGCCGTCTTCCCATCGTACGTGTCATATGGGAGCTATTAGATTAGATTGGATTTTGGTCCGGTGCAGTGGCCTCGCATGCAGCTTGACCACAGTTAACTCGTCTGGAGTCAGTTCGCAAAGCGTTAAGTCTCTTCGGGAAGGTACTACATTATTTGGTGGTAGTGGGCCATTGCTCACGTTACGGAAATACTTTGGCAGGCCTAATGTGTCTTTGGACGAAGCCCAGCCAGTGCTTTAATCTGATTTACCATTTTCATGCTGTCATGTATGTACGAGTAGAAATGTACGCCACATTCTTCAGACTGCCGCCATTATGCCTCCTGTTCAGTGGACCTGAATACAAAACAAACTGATGATTAGATCACACAAGCCAAAACCTTGAGCACTGCCGCATGCACGTCCCCAGTTATAATATTGTCATTTGACCGCATCTGAATGCTGAGAATCTCTGTTAAGATCTAAGGTTACTATGAGGGCGAAGGGAATGTTTGCCAAAAAAGAAATCGTGAAATTTTCCTTCCAGAAGTTCAACAACCAAGAGGCTCTTTGTTCATTGTGATAGAAAGAAAAATGGGATTAACGATCAAGGTGTTAGGTGAATGGCTAATTGAAACGTTATCACATGCGATTTGTACCCACCCCGGGTAAGCAATTTGAAGGCGGGAGGGGGGAGGGGTGGGGCCTTGAAATGAGATTCCAAAAGGAGACAGACCAGGCTGAAGCTTTCACCCACCAAAATTAAGTAAACAGTCAAGACTTGACCTCTTCCTGAGTTTCCGCGGAAGGTCCCGGCAGATATCATCTCAGCTTTGGGCAGTTTCCTTGTCCCGTTACCTAGCGGATTGAAAAAGCTCGGCCACTTCTCCACCAACGGGAAAATTTTCTAATGACTCACGAACGGTAGCATACAGGGATATAGTGCCCGTTTGTTTTCTTTTATTGACACAAGCGCTTTTTAGAATGTAAGGTATCTGTAATCATTTCTTGGCATAACCGGTTTGGATCATAAGCGACACTCTACAGCATCATAGATTATCGAGTAAACCAAGTCCATTAATCAAGAAAATTAAACGGTATAGATCAGAATAAAGTAAAAGAACTTAAGAAGGTGTCTCGCTCTGCTACATTCGTTGGTATTCAGACATGAAGCATAAGAGTCAATTCCTCAAAATTGCACAAAGACTTTTTGCGTATTCAGCCTGAGGCTACATAAGCCGATGATAGCATTTCCACAGGAGTGGTGTCCTTTCCAGGTTAGAAGAGGGAGCATTAATCAACTCTCCATTCGGAAATGTCTTACCGGCACGTAGTTCAAAAAATTTCGTTCCCCTGTGTCCCAGAGAAGACCGTCATATGTGGGAATTTCGCGCATGAAACGGTCTTCGCTGGGGGACATGTGATAGATATCCAATTCGACAATGCTCAATGAATTTTGGCCGACCCGTTTTATTGTCTCTTTTATATACCGCCCCTCCAAAAGAAACAATGAAAAAAAAAAGAAACATAAACCATGAGTTGCAAGAAACATGAACGTCCGTGGCCGGAGTTTAATGTTTTGCAGCACAATAACATGGGTAGAGTCCGTTAGTTCAGGCGCTTATTAGTTTTAGCGCTTCATAACGGAACGGTTCACTTTCCACTTCAGCCGTACGTACTATTAAAATAACAAACCACTTTAATTTAGAGTACACTCTGGCAAGGGTATACCACATTCCAGAGCCCAGCCTTGAAACAGCCAGGATAATAAAATAAAAAAAACACAAACACACTGCGAAATTTGTATTTTTAAGCGCTATCATGCAGAGGTGTTGCCTTTAATGCATGTACAAAAAAGAACAAAAATTGTAGAGAGCACTTAAGACTTCTCACGTGTTTTGCATACTGTTTTTATTTTATGTCATGTATATATCTGTTTCCTATTCCTTTCTAAAGGCACACCTACTCACTACCATACAGTCGTAAAGCTTATGGCTTATGGGGTTTAACGTCCCAAAAGTCGTAAGGCAACGCATATATTAGCTTTACCTTTGTTCGGCAAGACGCAAAGATGTTTTGTGGCCTATGAGTTGCGTGCTCACCTCACAGTATGGAACTCCTGCGATGCATTCCCTACACCTCTGGAAGATATTTCATTTTTAATGCGGAAGCATTACTAGGCTATGTCGGCAGTGTTCTATCATTAAAACCGTGTCCGCAGCGATTGTGGGAAACTATAGAGAGATATCGTCTGAAAAGTGCTTATAACCGCAGGAAGATGACTCGAGGATGCTGCGCACAAATTTCGGTGCCGATCGGATCATTAGTTACTACTACTACTTGTGGCCACGAGGGGAGTGCACTCGCTCTTCTGCAACCCTCTGAATGGGACACTGCTTGAAGCGGGGAGGGGATTTGGGGATGGGGGGGGGGAAGTCCCAGGCGGCACGCGCGCGGGAGTCGTCACTAAGACCGGGCTCCTCTGGCGTATGGGGCAGCTCACACCTGGGACGGGAGGGCTCCTATGCGCTGGGACTGGTGCACGGAGGTTGGGGCCCTGCAGAGGGACACAGCTGGGCAGCCCGGATGGGGTGCGGCTTAGAGCCGAGAGTCCAGGCCTGTCACCTGGAGGAACTCCAGGAGTAGCCTGAAGGCAGCGATGGGGCTGCGGGCAGGGTGGAGCAGGTCCTGGGCTGTTGTGGCGGGGAGGCGCAGGCCACGGTAGCCTTGGGCCATGATAATGCGCGCTGCGTTCAGGGCAGGGAAGGTGCAGAGGAGAAGATCCAGGGACTCATCCACCCCACAGTAGGAACATGCTAGGGAGGAGGCTATGCCATGGCGGTGGAGGCGGGCCTGCGTCCAGGAGGAGCCCGTGCGGAGCCACAAGAGGAGGAATTGCTCCCTTCGAGGCAGGCCATCGGGGACCCTCAGGAAGCGTTCCCCTGTGGCCAGTCGGGGATGTGGGTGGAGGGCTTGGATAGCACAACGGAGGGTGGGGCGGGCAAAGTCCAGCTAGGCCACAGCTCGATTGATGGGGGAGCCGCTGCTCTGAGCAGCCCCGGGGAGCTGGCCCGCCGCCTCATTGCCCGCGATGCCGACGTGGGAGGGGACCTAGTGTAGAGAAACAGGGCGGCCAGAGTCCTCGATCGCCATCAGGAGGGCCTTGAGGCGGGCGACAGTGTCCTTACTTGTCTGTCCCCGCTGCAGGAGCAGGAGAGCAGCCCTGGAATCCGTCAGGATGAACGGCTGGCTGCTGCCCGCGCATAAGACTCAGGAGGTCTGCAGCCAGGTGGAGGGTGGCCGGCTCGGTCGCTGTGGAGCTGGCCGGGAACCCTAATTGGCAAGCCAGGGCTGTACCCAGGGCCACGGCGACGCAGGCCGCCGCGCCCTGTCCAGTGCACGAGAGGACAGAGTCGTCTGTGAAGATCTGGAGGTGACCCGCCAGAGTTTCGTACAGCAGAGTGGCGATGCTCTGTTGGAGGGCAGCGGCCTGAGCTCGTCTCCTACTGCGGACCCGGATATCCACAGAGATGGAGAGTGGAGGCCTGGCAGGTGGTGGGGTACTGCTTCCTGGTCTGCGGGAGGGCCAAAAAGCCACTCGAAAGTGCTCCATAGGAGCCCCATGCGGGAAGGTGGGGTCTAGCGGAGACGGGACAGGAGGGCCCCACCATCTGGCGGTCCAGGTGCCGGAGTGCAGTCTTCAGGAGGAGGAGTGACAGTGGCCAGGTCCCAGCCTCTGAGTGGGTAGCAGCAATGGGGGAGCCCCGAAAAAGGCCCACACACTTCCACAGGGCAGAGCGGTCGACCAGCTCCAGGGACCTCAAGCGGGCTGGTGGCAGTGTCACCAATAGGAGGGCATATGACACCAGGGAAGTGGTAGCCTTGTGGTAGCGACGGAGGGCCCAGGAAGGGGTCCAGCCATGACCCTTGCCAACCAGCCCTGCCAACCCGCCGCAGGTGAGGCGGAGGTCCTTTGTTGCCGGCATCCAGGAGAGGCGCGTGGTCAATCTGCAGGCCGAGGTACCTGACCTGGTCCTTCCACGTGAGCCTGGTCCCATCAAGTTGTATGGTGCCGATACGCGCCCGGAGTCCCTTGGGATGGTACAGGATGGCCTCGGTCTTGATTGGGGACTCAGTGAGGCCGATGGATGCCAGGTATGACCGCAAGGAGTCCAGGGCCCTTTGGAGGATGGTGAGCATCTACCGGATCCACTTGGGTGCACCTCTCACCAAGAGCGCCACGTCGTCTGCGTAGATGGCGCACCGCACCTAGTAGGAGGCCCTGGTCTGGACGACAGATGGCAGCCCGGCCATGGGCAGGTTGAAGAGGAGTGAACTCAGGACTGAGCCCTGAGGGACCCCCGTCAAGACGAATCGGGGAGAACTCAGCTGGCCACTAACTCGGGCTCGGAAGTTGCGGGCCCGAAAGAAGGACCGGACAAACTCCAGGAGATGACCGGTGACGTCCAGGTGGCACAGGGCCCCATCGATGACACTATGAGTCAGGGAGTCGAACGCTGCCTTGAGGTCCAGCACGACCAGCATGACGGCGTCCCCGTCGTGCCGGGCATCCTCCAGGGGGGAGACGAGGGGGGCGATGGAGTGCGCCGTGCACCTGCCCCGCCTGAAGTCCGTCTGCTGTCCAAGGAGGAAGCCGATCACGCGGGTGATCCAGGTGAGGGCGGCCAGGACGACTGCCTGCATGGAAATGCAGGCAGGGGAGGTTAGGGAGACCGGCTGGTAGGACGGTAGGCGGGAGGGCTTTTTGTTCTTCAGGATGGGCTCCACCAGTGCGGTCAGCCAGTCCTCGGGGAGGGTAGCGGGGTCCCAGGTGGCATTGAGGGTCGCGAGTAGACGGTTCCTTTGCGGGGCGTCAAAGTTGCGAAGCATCTGGTGCATGATTCCATTGACCCCTGGAGCAGTCGGCCTCCGTTGGCGGTCCAGGACAGCCTGGAGCTCATGGGCCGTGATGCAGGCATTACTCTGGGCAGTGATCAGGACCTGGATCTCTGAGGGGGCTGCAGGGGTGGGAGGGCTGGGCCGGGTGGAAGGGCTTCCGGAGGAAATGGTGGCAGGAGAGCAGGGAGGAAAAAAGTGGTCAGCCATCAGTTGCGCCAGGGCTTCGGCACTGATGGCCCTGGAGATGCAGTGGCCAGAATGGGACGCCTGGGGATGCGTGGGTTGACCAGGGATTTCCGCAGGCGCCAGGCCCTACCCGAGTGGCTGGTCCTCTGAATCGCCGAGCAGACCCCTGTCCAGCTCTCGTGGCGACGCCGTCTGGAATGCCACCGGCAGACAGCGGCGGTAGGCTGTCCAATCAGCGGGCAGGGTGGATCTCAGGGCAATGCACTCTTGACGCCTCCAGTTCGCCCTGAGTTTCAGGAGGCGGATGTCTGGGAAAGGAGAGCCAGCCAGAACCCTGGTGATGCTCGTAGCCTACCGGGCGTATGCCGCCACGTAGTCCAGGAAGTCCAGGCCGGCAGGTATCTCCTTGCAAAGGTTGCGGAAGTCCTGCCATCAGACCACTGCATAAGACTTGTCCTATGGGGACTGCCTGGAGGGGGGCTTGAGGAAGAGGGGAAAGTGGTCCGACCCGCAGTTGTCGTCTGCCTCGAAATAAAGGAAGTGCGAAATAAATAGATTAATTGTGTATTAATTCTGTTAAATTGTGAATTAAGTGAATGAAGCGTGAATAAATGAATTAATCGTGAATGAAATGCGACCTATTTATAAAGTAAGGTAGGTGAAACGATGGGGTCTTTGGCTTGAATCAAAATCTAATCAAGTTAACAAATTATATAAACGCCAGTAGTAAATGGAGATGAATTAAGGCGCATTACAGTGAATTAAAGTGAACTGATTATAAATTAAGGTGGATTAATGTGGCTACAATCTGACTTAATTATACATTGCAATGAATTTAAGTGAATTTGAGTAAATCAGTCGTAAATAAATTGTGAATATAAGCGTGAACTAAATAGATCAGTTACAAATAAATGAAGTGTGAAATAAATAAAATAATTATGGAATAATAGCGTAAAAATTGTGAATTAAAAGAAGGATTGTGGATGTGATGTGATTTACTTATAGAGTAACGTGCATTAAGTGTAGTTTAATTGTGAATTAGGTGTGAAATAAACGAATCAATATCAAATATAAATGAATTAAGTGTGAATAAAAAGGAGTAATTGTGCATTAATTGTTAAAATTGTTAAGAGAATGAAACGTGATTTAAATGAAATACTTGTGAGCTAAATGTTAAATAATTATAAAATAAGGTGCATTAGATGTGTCAATGCTTTTGCATTACTGCAATGCTGTTTCCGCAGTGCCCCCTAGCGTTTCTCTTTAAATCAAGGTGACGCCATCTGGCACTTGCAGTTACGACTTTTGCAGTCAACGAAGCCGGGTTTGGCTGCTGGCGAACCAAAAGGTTAAAGCGGATGGACTCATTTCCAGTTAATGCCTGGGCTTCTTTACTACCGTAAAAGAGGCATGGCCACTCTTAGTAGTCCTTAAGAGCAGTCTATAAAAACGAGTCAAGACAATGGCTAATGAATTTCTTTCCGCGAGTATTGCCCCATACTGAGCACACAATGTATAAATCATACTCCCTATGAAGAAGGGGAACTATGCTTTGTTAGTATTTGCCTTCGTTGGTTGTGTAGAGTCTTCTTTTGTGCTAATAAGGCAGAACAATGACACCATTAAAAGAACGAAACAAGTGCCACGACAAGGAACTTCACATTGAAGGAGGTAGCTCGAGATACAGTGTATCTCTCAGTTCTCCCTGTTGGGAACCGGAAATGAAAGGTGCGAAAGAAAAGACACATGAAGAAATGACGCCTCCAGTATAAGTAAGGCCGGGTAGAGAAAATGCCGGATAGACGGTACCGCTTTTGCAGAATCGTATCTGCAAAACAGAAAAATACCCTCTCGTGCTTCGCCTTTCTGCTACTCCACTGGCCAATCAATACTTCATGGTGTCTCAAACGTCAGATCTCACCCATTTTATGCGGTGAAAAATGCTTTGAGTAAGTGACAGAAGACCTCAGGGAAACCAGAAAACAGAATGTGGGCATGAAAGTCGATGAGAGCCGATACAAGACTTGTCGGGTTCGGCCCAAAAACTCAATTTCCCGCGCGATTCCGGGCTGCGAAGGAAGCTTTTCACATGGTTGCACAAAAGGCGATACACGAAGCATCCCGTATCTCTATGTTCACCGTAGCCGGCGTCAGTGGACGGGCTTGCGCATAGGACCGTAAGAACTGAAAGTGGTTTTTTTCTTGGTGCCGTACGTTGGCAAAGAGGAAAACCCCTATCCACCCAATTTTGGCGCGCCCACGTTGTCTCTCTGTATCTCTCAAGAGGGATTACCATCAGAATGCGACCAGCTTGATCATAGGAAAGTAAGGCAAACTTTTGATTGCATTTCATCACATCTTTTGCGACATCTGAATAAGGCAGATTTTTTTTATAGGGTGAGGCCAAAAATAACTCAAAATTAAAACAATCCCATCATGATGGCGTGCTACGATGTCAATAGTCGGTATGAACAACGAAAAACTCATGGGCTTTTGAGGATGGCGCACATTTTGATAAAGACTGCGTTCGTAATGTTGTATTGCATTTCTGATACGCATAGAAAGCTTCCGACGGCATCTTGTCGCACTATGACGTTCACGTTGACAGCCATGGGCTGCGCACAAATTGTGAAAACGATGAGATCAGTTAATTCCCTAACGAACTGGACTGAGAACGTAAAGAAGCTAACTTCTGACCCCAGCGCCGAGTGTTGTCCCAAATGTATCGCAGCGATTATAGGAATACAGGTTTTTTGCAATTATACGGCAGCAGTATTCTTGCGGAACCACACTGCTCCGCAAACGCAAGAAAACTACACGCTCAAAAGCTTAGGATAGGCATTTGCTAGATTTTTTTTCTTTTGTGCTTGAGCGACCAATCTTATCGCGACGTGTGGAAGCATTGTTACATGCTCAGTACCTCTGAAATAAAAGTTTTACCCCAAAGCTTTCCTCAGGAACCTCTTCCAGATTGCATTCCGAAAACGGTAAACCCGATTTACTTTACTTGGAGGCGAAATGCTTTGTTAAAATTGCCGACACAGCTGCTCGTTCGCCATAAATTTATAGATCTGAGTCCTTTCCGTGCAATTTGTAGAGTTACCCCTATTTCCTCCGGAAAGAAAGAACTGTACCCGCAGGTAAACTGACTGCTTAGGAAAAATAGGCGTTTTCGCTGTGTATCCAGGCTGCACTGACAATCAAAGCTGTCGCCGAGAATAGTAATCGCGGCAATAAAGAGATTTGATCCTAAAACAAGGAAGATGACCCTCACATCTACATAAAGTGCAGTCCTCCCGAAAACTTCGCAGTTCTCCCCTAGTAGGCATGTGTCATTTAAGACTGCAAAAAAAGCAGCACGAGGTGTTCAGGGAATTCCGCTGGCTTACATTATAGCCGCCATTTAACTCTAAACAATGTTTACCGCAAACGAAATCTGATGCTACCGCATGACAGAGCTATATCATCTCCGTCCCTGCAGCTACTCTTCCTCTCCGCGCTCATATCAAAGCTTTGCACTACTAGTCTATCATTGCGGCGTCTACGAGAGTAGGGAATAAGGCGTATATGCTCTAGGCTTCCACGCGAACGACTAGCGTGCGCTGCATCCACGGAAAAAATTGCAGGCGTTTACCCTTAAACGTACTTCGTGGGAAGACAGCGCAAAAAACGACAACCACAGGGGAGGACAAGACAAAAGAACGCTTTGAGAACGCTTGTCTCAAAAGAACATTTGAGACAAGATGCTCTTAAGGTGTCGTGCGGTCCATCGACCTTGATGATGGAGTACAGCTGTACACAAAGTTTTCACGGCTGCCGGGCTAATTACAAATACAGCGCTCACAAATCGCTCCAGTTATTGCTTTCAGGAAGGCCCCATTGAAGCTGTTGAGATGTTGATACACGACGGTTTGTGCTGTTGGATACTCTAATGATATCGCATCGAGTGGTGTGGCCGCGAAACGAATGAGCCGTGTCACCGAAGGATGCACGAAAACCGGTAATAATGGCAAGCACACTAAAAACGGAACACCGAGCGTGAGCCGCAATGATGGTGGGTAACGTCAGTTATCTCGCACATCCAGCTAACAAAAAGGTCAATTACTACGCATACAATATCCCGACCCTATAGAAAAAGTGCGTCCTTAGTGCACGAGATAAATTCTTAGAGAAAAGAAAAAAACTGTTCTTTATTATACATAAGTCGAATGTACCAATTTTCGAAGTTGTGATTCGTATCAGGATTATGAATGAATCTTTACGCTTAAGGACTTCCCATGAGCTGTCAGCCAGCAAATAGCATTGGTGTGTAGTGGAAATAACGTGGGCTGTGCACGTAAGAAAGAAATGCGCTAGAGAAAGCGTTACCTTCCTGTCGTTCATTGAACTTTAATGTATATATTACCTGCTCTCCTAGACCTAAAACGTTACTTATACACACTTTCATCAACATGAATTCGTAGTTTAAGCGTCGTGCTTCAATAACAGTGGTTTTCAAGAACCCGTCAAATCCTCCACTTGGCTTTAAACGTATCGGGCCAGATATATTACTAATTAACCAAAAATTAGGAGTCACTTTGGCGGCTAAAGTGGGTGCAAGGCGAAAGCCTGAGTACAGCATTCTGCCACGAATGTGGTTGTGAATGATGATTCAAGTGCTGCCAGCGAATGACGCGTGCATTGGCTGTCTGCGTGTGTTACTGATGTGTGGTTAACATCTTAAGCTTTGCCTGTAAGAGGGGAACGCGACAGCTTCTTGCAACGCTGCCAGGGAGTCCACAGAACGCCATCGCCAATTCGGCTGTACGCCTTGCTGGACGGTAAATTTATTTTTTGAGGAAAGGAAATGTATCTCTCTCACATATCTGGGTGGACACCTGCACCTCGCCGTACGGGAAAGGGGCAAGATGGGAGTGAACGAAGACGCCGTATTAGCTAGACGCGCCTTTGTTCATTCCAAACCATTCAGCTGGCATTACGGAGTGGCTAGCGTGCTCGTATTGCACTCCGGAGACCCTGGTTCGATTCCCCAACTGGACCAATTTCGTTCTCGATTTTATTGATTTATGCGGTCTAACTAGAAAGGTTAATTAGGCTATTTCATATTTATATCATTGTATTTCCATCCATCGTGTTCTGTCATTCACCTGTCAAACATTGGAACTGTCTAGGATGTTCGACACAACGTATATGAAACGAGAAACGTCGAACTGAGTGGGGAAGTGCGTGGTGGTGGAGCGAACGCGGCTTCGTACTTATCTGTTTTTTTCAGCAGCGTCTCCTTCCGCGGACGCTGTTGTCGCTGCGACGCGCGTCTTCTCTTTTCCTCTTTCTTCTGACCTCTTCATTCTCCTCTATCTTAATTAGGCTAATTGATTAATTAATCAATTAACTAAACACAGTCCCACTTAGTTAGAGCATCACTATACGATCCCTTTGATTGGTTGCATGGTTACTAGCCAAAGTACAATTGGCCCCATTTGAAATTCGCGCACTGTGACGTCACGAGCATTTCGACCAATTGAAAAGCGTGACATTTTCTGTCGACAACTCCTGCTTACAACGATGAGGCATTAAAGGCTTCCGCCTTAATATTGAGTCTTCTTCAAGACAAACTGCCTTAAAGAAAGGCGATCTGTCCGTATATACACCATATTTCAGTTCAATTGCTTAACAGCGTTGATTCGAGCGGTCTATATACTGCACATGGTTCCTGTGGAGGCAGTAAATTAAAAGATAGTTCGTTCTCTTTCTTCGGAGGGGTTCAGGCTTCTCCAAACATAATCATTCGGTGAGAATGAAGGAGGCGACGTTCAAGAACCCCAGGCGGTCGAAATTTCCGTAGCCCTCCTCTACGGTCTCTCTTATAGCCTGAGTCCTTTGGGACGTTACACACTAATAAACCAAATCTAAATCAAACGATCGATGATGCAGATGATGAAACGAGGAAATATATTTACTGAATTTACAGGAGTGAAAACTTCAAATTATATTCGCAAAGTCACAGAGACAATTTAAGCAAACTGTAACTAAAGGAAAACCAATCTCACACAGATAAACAACTGTCCAATACCTTTCTTATCGATTAAACCTATTAGTGAAAGTCTGGGTGCCATGAAAGCTACGCGCTTTGCACTGAGCCTCTATCTAATGTCCAATGCTTTTGCAGCCCATTTTAAGGCCTCGACAAAAAAAGAAGTTAGGGTGGTCAAGTTCCGAGGCCAGCAGCCGGTCTTCACTTAACCACTGCAGATGTAATACGAGGTAGCCACAGCCGCTGAAGGGCACACCCTCGAACCCAGGGCTTCGCTAAAAAAATAGATATAGACCTTGAAAGCATTAAGAATACCCTTCCCGCGCGGGAGTCTTCGCCCTCTCCGTGTGTTATTATCTTTCTTTCCACTTTGCTCGCGCTACCTCGTACCGGCGTGTTGCCGTCGCACCTGAGTGTCACTTGTACAGGGACGACGCGTCCTTTTCGCCAACTGACAAGACGCAGGTAAACGAAACCTTTCGCTTTCGATTGGAAGCATTCATGCTTCCGCTGTGGGGTATGTGTATCTGCTGGCGTAGAATTGCGGGGCCTAACCGAGTGGTGCCACTTGTCGACTGCGTCACGCATAATTTCTTGGCGCCAGAAAAGGACCGAGGTTTAACAATGCTAGGAGAATTCCCCCGGCATAGCGGCGTTGTTAAGCCGCCAGCGACTTCCCCACTTTTAAGGCGGAAGCCTTTAATGCCTCATCGTTGTAAGCAGAAGATGTCGACAGAAATGTCATGCTTTTCAGTTGGTCGAAACGGTCGTGACGTCACAGTGCGCGAATTTCAAACGGGCCAGTTGTACTTTGGCTAGTAACCATGCAACCAAATAAAGGCATCGTATAGTAATGCTTCAAGTAAGTGGGACTGAGGTTAGTTAATTGCTTAATTGACCAAGTAGCCTAATTTACCTCTCTAGTCAGACCAGATAATTAAATAAAAGCGAGTAGGAAATTGGTCGAGCTCAGGAATCGAACCCCGGTCTCCGGAGTGCGAGACGAGCATGCAGCCACTCCGCCATGCCAGCTCGATGGTTTGGAATGAACAAAGGCGCGCCGAGTAAATACGATGTCTTCGTTCACTCCCACCTTCTTCTCTTCCCTTACGGCGAGGTTCACGTGTCCACTGAGATATGTGAGACAGATACATTTCCTTTCTTCAAAAACCAATTTACCGACGAGCAAGGCGTAGAACCAAACGGGCGATGGCGTTCTATGGACTCCTTGGCAGCGTTGCAAGACACTGTTGCGTTTCACTCTTAGAGGCGAAGCCTAACATCTTAACAACGCATCAGGGATACAAGCAGCAACACCGCGCTTACGCCTTTCGCCTCACCGCAATTTAGGTCAACAAAGTGCCCCCGTAATTCTTTGTGTATGCTTACGAGGGACGCGCGGGTGGGGAGGTCCGAGGAACCTCCGCCGTAGACCGGAGGCGTACAGCGACCTTAGACTAATGCATTTAAAATAAAGCTAAACTAAGCATTAAACGAGGCGCAGCTTAATTGGTAGGTCACTATCCAATTGAACATTCACTTTTAAAAGCATTTGCCAACTGGTTAGCTCCAGTTGATCTGACCAACGGCATTAAATAAGTGCATCTAACTGCCCAAATTATGCCCATGTGATAATTTGCATATTTTACAAGCAAGACAAACTTAATATGGTTCTTATAATGGGAGCTACCTGCAGCTTAACCTATAAATTGCGTTAACTGTTTTCCCTACCACTGCGGTCGAAATAATGAAATAACTGGTGTCAGTGGGCAAGCGCCACTGGCCCCAACATGAGGGTCCCGGAAAGGGGTTACATAAGTGGGAACAACCACACATGAATGCGGTAAATTCATTTTAGGAACTACGGAATATTGATAATATTTTGAGTGTGTGTACATTGCGGCCTGTATACCTTTTTCTCAGTGCATCGTCGCCCTACGGCGAAGCCAGGCAATAAAGAACCCAATAAAAATCGGGAATTTCGCAGCGAAGGCTGCGGGACAAAAATCATTCCTGAACATTATTTGGTTGGATTCTTCAGTATTGTAATTTACGTAGCTTGAATTATCCGCATCACTCCTTTCCGTTATGCTTCCAGTGGAGACTTAATTCTTTTGACGGTTCTACTTTTTACAGATTATGCAAAGCCTCGAGAAACTATTTTCAAACACTTTTTTTCCTGTAACGAGGACAGTTTATTGTGCAGTATGCAAGAAGACAGAGTCCTTGTAGTACGGGAATTTTAATCCTTTTGATCGGGCATAAGGCAGGTATCCGTGTTGTGGTCTCGGCGCCCGACAAGCTAATCCAATCTTTGTCGAAGAGTGAACGCCGTAGCTCTGCGAGGGCCAACCTGCCCAGTTAAACACCAGGCACCTTTCGTTCCTATCGAAGTTGGTGTGGTCTATAAAAGTGCCTCGACGTGTGGCAAGGTATACGTGGGGCAGACCGGGCGTTGCTCAATGAGCGTCTAATGGAGCAATCCAGCAATGTTTACGTTATAAAGAGAAACGTGGCAGTCCACTGCCTAACGTGCCCTTCCCGTTCCTGTGATCCCCTTTTTCATAAGAGCACAGTCATCGCGAGAAATGAGCATCAAATCACACGGTAAAGAAGTCGCCCACAGTCTAAAGGTAGAAGATTCTGTAAACACACCCTGATAGTTCTAACAAAACAAAAATTAGAATATTTTAGTAATTAGGTCGTCCTTCCCTAATTTCGAAGTTTTAAAGTTTACGGTTTCTGTTTTCAGCTTCTAGCTCTCATTGGCCATTCGGGCACTGGATATTTTCGTCATGCTTTTAATGGCCTTTTTTGTACTGTTTTATTTAATTTTGTTTTCATTCTCCTTGTAACTGACTTTTGGCTCTTTTGTTGCGTTTTATTTTATTCCACTTTCAACAGCCTTTTTGGCTATTTTACTTTCATTTTCGCTTTCTTGTTGTCATCGCATATTGTCCCTTGTTACTCTGTTACTGCTCATCGGATCAATCATTTTACCCGGCCTTTTTTAGTCTGTTCTCAAGTACAGCGTTGTTATTTCCGGCCTCTTTCACCTTTGTTACTTTTCTGTCGCGTGAAATCCCAGCAGCTGTTCTCCATGTTTTCGCGCCCACTTTTCCTATATATGTGTCACTTTGAAATAAAAGAACTAGCTGAAGTCAGCGCTCTGTCGTCCTATCTTGCTCAGTCCGTGTCCTAAGTGTGCGCTGTTTTTCCCGAAGATGTTGCTTTGCATAGAGCGGAATGGGGGTCTAGGAATGTGGCAACGCAGAAATCCCCAGATGCGTCCTCGAGGCGAGAGGAAACGACAGATGGTAGTCAGTATGCTGGGGGTCGGAGTATTGAGAGACGTCGACAGACAATTCTCAACGACGGTTGAGGCGTCCGGACGGAAAGCGACTCCACAGGAGAAACGGATAGCAGAGGCCACCTCCTGAACTTGGCAGATGTGACGGAAGGCGGTGAACGCGCAAGTAGAGGCTGTAAAATGACCATCGGCTTCAGATCGTCGTAGGGCCTTTTACCGTGATCGGGCAAGATAAGCCACTCAAATAGATGGTCTTGGAGGTGCATGTTGGCCAGAAAGTGGTGTATGGCCTGGCTCGAAACATCATGGGCATAGAGGTCGTACACGAGGTTCTAGAAGGAAGCATAGGGGCGGATTCTTCTCGCAGGAGGGCGCTACGTCGGACTGCTAAGGGAAGCCGCACCGTATTGGTTTCGGCTGTGTGCACCAGCCTTGTTCTGAGGACGCGCGTGCAGGCGAATGCATGACGTGGTGGATGGAGGATATGTAGCTGTGGCGGGATAAGCTGAGAAGCAGGAGGGAGCGCCACTGTTTCACATACGCGTTTCGAATACTTGGCATGCATATTTTTTTTAATACCAGTCGTACCTTAAACGAAACCTTGAAGGCGATAGGGAGAATTTTGGCCGATAAGCACTTTGTTAGCTTTTTTATTTCAAAGGTGTGAAAGTTGGTAGAATTCATTACACTGCTAGATGTAATTGCATCACGGAAAGCTTAGTATACACCAGGAGATTTTTTTTTAGACGTTTACAGACTTTTATTTTAAAAACTATCAGACATCCGTCGGTGCCTTCTGGGCAGATTAATAGCAGAACAATGCTGTCATCATTCTCTTGATAGAACTCGGTAATTGGAATAATAATTACCTATATTAACTTTTCAACTTCACTCAATTAAGATTTTAGAGTGAAGATATTTTGAGAAATTGAAGGCCATCAGTATTGCATGTGAGCCAAGCTTTAATTTTCTTTACCAGCAATGTGGCTCAACATATCGAATGTCAAAAATATGCCTGTGAAAGCTGGTTATATTCCCGCTCTCGCATTTTGTAATTTATAAAATAGCACCGTTACCCGTGGTATCGTTACCGAAATCAAGTTATCTTTTTCTACATCATCAAAAACAGAAACTGCATCCGTAATTCGTGCATAAAAACTGCGAGTACCACAATTTATTCCTATGCAATGAGGGAAAGGCAGCTAAAAAAAGATTTAAATTTCGCGTTTTTTACACTCAGTGCTTCGAACCATATTGGCGATAAAGAAAAACTAAAATCTGACCTCACTTTCAGTGTTAATGGTATCTAAATTCGTATTATAATCCTATCCTCTATAAAACTATTATCAAAACTTTTATCAATTATATTTGTTTAATCAAACGTTTAATCAACTGATCTGTGCCACGTACATTATATTTGCCTTGGCTGTACAATCTACCTACACAGACGGCAAGGACTATCTTTGACAGCTTTTATCAAAAGTTGAAGAAAAAAAAAAAACACTCTGTACAGAGTGTGGCGAAAACAGTGTCTTTGTGAAAAAAAAACACCAAAATTTTGGAAAGTTGCTTTACAACGAACAATCAACGCTTGCTCGTCGTGTCCGTTGTCAGTGCTCTCCCAGCTCTGCCTACATTTGGGGTAAATATAAGTGCCGACGACGTCAATGCGATGAGCAGTATGGAACACCTGCAGTAGCATGTACGTGGTATAAAGCTGTCTATCCCTGCAATATCCGCGTGGGAACCAGGGCTGTGCCCGCCTGGCAAACAGGGCTCTATTTTCGTTGTACCTCCCAAGCTACTCGTATTCCACGCGCCAGATGTTGTTGACGAGAAGTTTTCCCTCCCACGACAATGCCATACTAAAACGATCGATTCTGAGTTGGTGAAAGATTCATGCGATGAACGAAGAAAGGATCACAGTGTAGTACCAATAATTTATATAAAGTGCTCGAGCACATGCGAGCGGAACATAACTCTAATGGTTTTTTATGTATTTTTCTAATGATTTGTAATGTTTTATTTGTGTCCTCCCTACATTACTGCTACATAGTGTGGGGCCAACTAGAGCGAAAATTTTCAATAGGCTGCTAAAAATATATAAAAGAATCTTACGTGAAAATCGAAATGTATAATACACAGACTGCACTGTTCCACTTTTAAAGCAGTTCATTAAACAAAGCATGCGATTTATACATATTATAACTTTCGCGCGAGTACTGTTTTAGTGCGAAATACTCAATGCCTCTGCTTTCGGGCACATTAGGCTTGTTGCGGACTAATTTACCGTATTCCACAAGAAGTCCCGACCACTGTAAAATCTTGATATGCTGCACCAACTAAGGCAGAATGCTTAAAAATGCTTTACCAAGGCTTCTATGAGATTACAGTAGCTTACGCATCGATCTTCAAAATGAACCATTTTTG
This sequence comes from Amblyomma mixtum, assembly GCF_055824585.1. Classification (NCBI taxonomy): domain Eukaryota; kingdom Metazoa; phylum Arthropoda; class Arachnida; order Ixodida; family Ixodidae; genus Amblyomma; species Amblyomma mixtum. Next base: position 111,376,381 of record NC_143016.1, read on the forward strand.
AGTTTGTGCAGTTATTCAAATTCTCATAAACGTTCTAGGTGAATTTTCTTGTTTTGTGTATTTTTTGTTTCTTTGAGTCATTCTGCATAGAAGTTTGTTTCCTCATGATCTAATATGCTAATACGTTCATTAAATTTATTGGTTTGATAACGTAAGGCTCCAGCTCTTTTTCACCATGTTTTCGTGTTTTCCGTTGCCACTCCACAAGCCGTTGTAGAATGACTTTTCGGTTGCCCGCCTGTACACCTTGTTGTATGAATAAAAGCGCTATTTGATGAAAAAACTGAACAGTGGGGGTATCTCCTCAGGCGAGCCAGATGGGTCACGGTGGGGGTGAGGGGAAAGGATAGGCGGGAGACTGGAAGGCTGCGTGGCACTGTGTAAGGCAGTGTTCTATGTCTGCATATGTGTGTGGACAGCTTGGGCACTGAGGTGTGGAAGTGTGCCGGTACAGATAAAGTTTGGCTGGTGTACGGAGGAGATTACACTGTATTCGGCGAAGAATGCGAGCTTCACGGATCGATAAGGATGGGTGTGGTGGTGGTAAACCAGCTAAGTCAAATTTTTGCTGCGTGTAGTATTCGTCGACAGTGCGTTTGTACGCCCTGACCGCCTGCTCCGCCGGCGGGCTCGTCCATGGGATCCCCGGCGCCCGGTGTATGCTTTCGCCGGCAAGCTGGTGAGCCAGCTCATTGCCGGGAATGCTGATGTGACCAGGGATCCACCGAAGGGTCACCGGTCGTGGGCTTAATGCTAAGAGGGCAGCATCTAAGGCCGATCGGGTATTGAAGGGGAGGGCTCTTTCGTGGAAGGCACGCAGAGCTGTTTGCGAGTCTGTATAGGCAACGTATGCAGGTGCGGGGGGTAGAGTGGCAAAGTGTGTGATGGCATCGGCGATCCCGTGTATTTCTAGGGCGAGAGTGGAGGGTGGGGAGGTGCATGGAGCGGTTGTATGAGTGTGGTTGTAGAAAGGCAGGGTGGAGGAAGAAGGCTGCGGTGCAGCCCGTGGTTTCCGTGAGACAGGCGTCTGGACAATACAGTAGCAAATGACAATGCAAATTAGCTTTCGTAACCGAGGCTGAGTGGGAAGAGGCCAAGCAGTAGTTTCGGTAGGTATCGCGTAGTGACGTTTTTTTCTGATACTAGAGTTTATTAGAGTTTCAAAGTCATTGCACATTGTTACTAAGAGCTTTGTTGCGTCTACTTGTTTCTTTTCTGGAAAACGTGTGCGCCGAAACGCTGAAAAAAACTTCCCCCACCGACATCTGTTTTAGCAACGGTCTGGTGATGAATTGATTAGGTTTGGCTACAAGACCCCCGAGACAAAGCATCCGGCTAACTTTCTGCTTCTTTTGCGGCAGTGGTATGGTAACGTCTAAACAAACAGGGTACACAATTAAAAATTGTCCCTTTTGTTTGGCCTGGAAGCTTCCTCTGGTGCGGTGCTGTAATTGACGATGAACAAAATTGTCGCTTCTTGATCGTCATAGATTGTACATATCTTCAAATGTGTCGATTTCTCCTGCGCGAACGAATATTTACATGCACCAAGAAACATGTATTTTGCATGTTATGTGAAAAGAAGAGTTTGTTCACCCACGCCTAATGAACGAGAGTTGTCAATGAATTGAGTTAAAAAAAAAAAAAAACGGAAGCAGCATCGTTCCCATATTTTTCAACATCATCATCAACCATTCCACGTCCAGAACAGGACAAAGGCATTTCCAAGATTTGTACAAAACTGTTTTAATCTTCGCTTTGTTCGAATACAGTTTTACTGCTTCTGCAAGAAAGCCTCATTAATCATTGAATTCGAGGGCTGAGTATTCACCACGAGTAGCATTCATTTTACAGCAGCAATTTTTTTTTTTTGGTTTGCCTCGAATGGACTCGCTGTGGCAAGCAGAAAGAGAGAAGCAATCGGAAGTTTTCTGGTCATTTAGTCCAGGCGCTGTCATTCTGCGCGCAAAGTCCGTTCAACGGCACCGCCCGACGAGTCTTCCTGCAACATTCTCCGCTTTCGAAACAGCTTTCATTCTCTCCAGACACTCAACTATGCGGCGCTGCTGGTGAAAGATCGATTGTGTCCAACGCTGGGAAAGAAAAAAAGTGTTGGCTCGTGGCACTGGATAGTCGGCGAATGGCCGCTCCTTTCAATTCAAGACAAACAGTGCAGCGGAGGTGACGGAAGAGGGATAGGACAGCTTGTTCGCATTGTGCACAGTTGTTTGCTTCCTGAAATCGCCTATAAACTCTAGTCTCACGAATATCAGGAAAGAGGGGAGGCCGTTTAAGGGGGAGAAAGTTTAGCGGGTGAGAGAAAATCGATGACAGTAACTTACTAGGAAGGGTGCATGTTGTTTAATGTTCACGACTTGGCGGCGTGCATCAGATGAAAACTATTAATTGTGTTATTACCATATTAATTTTCCACGAAACGCACATGTCACTGATAATTTTTGAGTCTTTTTTTGGGAAATACAGATTTTGTCTAGCCTTCGGCATTTAGTAAAAAAGCTGCAGCTAGCCTTTTTCAGCCATCCTCATTCGAATGCCTAGAATGCAGAGCATAAATTCTGTGTAAAAACCCACCACTTTGTCGCATTCAATTACCAGATTTTAATGTTAGATGGACTTTTCGCTGTTAAGTATGCCGCATCCTCCCGTTTGCTTTTGCAGGAATATCAAGTACCCTTGGCCATTTAATTTCAACTCTACATATGCCGATGGCCTGTGCTATGCTATCAAGTAGTCAGCCAAGTTGAAACTTGCTGAGGGATGAACAAAGAGGCCGTATGATGTAAGCTGCACATTTCTCGTGGCCTGTCTCACGATCATTCCGCCTTTTGTCATTGCTTGCTGAGATATATTCGCGGCAGTCAAGCGTCTGTGGGAAGCGAGCCAGCCATAGTGTGATTGACGACCGGACCTTACTACTGGCTACTATTGGACTGCGATACGCAGCCAGTGGTGAGGTCCGGTAGCCAACAACCCAATAAACAGATCATTTGCCACAGCCGCATGAAAGCCGCGAGTATCTTTCATTAACGAATAACAGAGGACGAAATAGACGGGAAGTAAACAACAGGAAATATACACACCTTGTAGAATACAGCCCCAGTTCTCATGTGCTTAGAATGCGCGCTCGGTACTGCGCTTGATTAGCCCTCAGCAGGGAGGATGAATGAAATTACGTGAATTGTACAGGTGCTCCAAATGTAAAAGAACTAACGCGAGGGTGTGAAACATACACAAGGTAGCGCTACAGAAGCGGGTGCATATGCATACAAAGAGGGCGCTGGTGGGGCATCCATTTCAACAGTGTGAACCGAGTGAAGCACCGCCATTTTTCAACAGACCCCTGCTCAGCTCTCATTTGGGCGACCTGAAATTATACGTATTCAGAGTACGGTAATTAATACTACAGTATCGTGTGGCTCACGAGTCAGAAAATCCGGCGTTGACCGAGAGCCCGCAAGAAACGGACGTCCTCAGCAGTGCCTACTTCAGCATGAAAGAAAGAAAAATAAAATTGCCTTTGAAGCGAGATTCGAACCTCGGGCAGCGCGAAGAGATCAGCTTCATTGACCATTGCATTAGAGCACTATGCCATCTCCGTATCTTTTCAAACATGATATTTATTACACCGAAATGACGTTGTGTTCAATTAACGATTCACGAAGTTTTTAGGAAATGCCCGAAAGACATCTTAAAGAAGGCAGAGCAACACAGCACGAGACAGAAGGTAAGTCTGAGCACAGCACCAAAAAGGCGTGCCCCTCCAGCTTGACGTCTCTCTGCCTGTCCACTTTCCTCAGATGGACAATGATTTGGCAGAAATTATATTTTGTCGAAAAAACTTATTCACAGCCCCGATCCATCATTCCAATTTTACTTATATAAGCAGCGCAATCCGATCAAGAAAACCCATTAGGAGGTACGCCGTGCCGTAGCACAACACACCGAGCGCTAAACAGCTAGTCTCTCGGGCTGGGTTTGGATATTGTCTTCTTCATCAAATTTCATTCAGGCGGCGCGAGCAGACCAGTTTTGCTGTCCATTGCATTAGAGTTGTACGTCTTCACTGTAGCACAACACCCCGCGTGCATGCTTTCGTATTAACAGCACGTAAGTAGTGTTAAGTGCCCTCCATAATTTTTCATAATCTGGTTTAGCCAATGGCCCCACCCGCTGGCCCCAGCCCCTTGTTAACGAGGCCCGTAAACCAGCGGCTAAGGCCCGCGAGCTGGAAGAAGCTCAAATAGAGCAAGGGCCATCGCATCTCCTTAAGCGCTCCCGGCAGGAGCATTGGGCTGAAGCCAAGGGTTAGCCGTAAGCTGAGCCCAAGGTATGGCCACAAACCCAACCGTAAAATACAGCGAGGTCCTCAAGTACGGGTTGGCTAAGCAAAAGTCGAGGCGCACGTGAAGGATACATGCATGAAATAGGCGGTTTATGCTCAATTACTGATCGGAAAAGCACACAGCGAAACCAGCTAGTGCTAGTGTCCCGCATTAGAACGCACGTGTAATCTCGGTAAATGAATATCTGCCCTTCACGGAAATAAAGAAATCGGTTATTACTCTGTCTTTTTTAGGATGGAGGGGGCACAAGTGCCGAGGTCGCATGAAGGCACACCACATGCTCAGTATTCTAACTGCATGTCTTCTTTTTGTGGGGAAAATATGTCAGTCCCCATGCGCTCTCATGGGCGCCTGAATGATGCACCTCATGCTGTTCATTCACTAGCGTTCGTATCCTTTCCTCGCCATGGAACACCGCACTCCTGGATACGGTGTTAGCAGCTGCTTGGGGCCTGGCTGCCTGGCGTGCCCTAGGCATTCTTTTGTACAGCCGCTCCCATGAAATGAAAACCGAGAGCAATGAGCACAGGACAAGGATGCAATTAAGCGCTCCTAAAGCGCTATTCAGACGGGCGATGGAATTCTTTACTAAGCGAGAGCGACTGCGCACATGTCACGCCTTCGAGGGGCCGCGCGCCGACGCTGCTTTCGGTTTTGCTCCAACGGCCACCGCCGACGGTGAACGGGGCGGTTCGTACGACCTGCATGAACGATATCTCTCGCTGGGTCATACGGCGGCACTTCGGCTTTTTTGACTCGTGTAGGGGACCGGCCTCTGCCGTCTTTCTGTATTTCTGTTCGCCTCTTTTAAGGTTTCTTTTCTCCCTTCCACTCGTATATCTGTAATGTTTTTCCCCCACTGTTTTTTTTCTTCTTGCCTCCACTTTTCTTAGACAAGCACAAACCCGCTCCTTCAGCATGGCAGCACACCGACTGGCCCCTTCTTTCCCTTTTCGTCCTTTCTCGCTCTAGCTCTGCAGACTGGTCATTTCGCTCGCTAGCATCCCTCTCGGCGGCTCATCGCTGCCTGTGTGATTGCGAATCCGGGAGCAGGGTCGGAGTTTGGCCGGCCGGTGACGTAGCGCATCTACTCTCCACATCCATCCACGTCGACCTGCTGTGTCTGAATACTGCTTAACGAGGATACACACCGCTTCTGAAATGAAGAAACATGTCAGCAGTCGGACTTACTACCTAGCCCCCAGAAGATATCAGATATTTCCCTGAACTCAGCGCAGTTAAATAAAAATGCACTGGCATACACACGATGGGATGCCACAAATACGCGTTAGCAGTATTGATTGGTTTTAAATCTCGATTCTGTCATGATCGCTTTCCCGTTAAGTGCTTGAATTGCATTTCGCCGTCACTTTTTTGTTGTGCTCATGCGTGGGCTTCTGGTGGGTTGAGGCGTTGTTGAGACGCGGGCTCTCAGTTGCCGTCGGGACGCGGGTCCGCTGTCGCCGACCGGCCGGAGCAATGAAGAGAGGAGCAGCGTGAAAAAAAAAGGTATATGTATTTACATATTTACAAGTAGCGAGAAGCACGATACATGGCACGATGTATCTCAACAGGAAAAAGACACAGACACAGGAGACGGGAGCCCTTAAATAGAGTCGACACAGACTCCCGCCCCTTTTCGTCCAATCAGGAGCGTCCTGTTGGCTGATTGGCCGGCAAGGCTTGAACGCCAACCCGGGTAGCGTTCCCGTAGCTGTCCGGCCCGAACGCACAACGCGCTCCACGATGACGACGCGCAGGCTCGGGGAGACGCCGGCTTGGACGCCGTCCTTGGGGAGCGTCTCTGTAGCTCACCGGCCGAACGCGCAACACTGGGAGCGTTCCGGTGTTAGATATTCACGTTCACAACAGCTCGCCCCCGCCCGGAAAATCGTGCACGAAGGGAAGAGGTCCGCAGCCACTTCTCGAAGTGCCGAGGTCGGGGCTTAGTCTTTGTCCGCCGGGCGTCATAGGCTCGCCAACCGGTCTCTTCAGGTCTGGAAGGGAGGTGGTCTGGACCGGACACAACAGCAGCCAGCAAATGCCCTTCCATCTCCCCAGAGATCTGCCAGGCTTCTATACTACCAATACTTTCGCTGACAGGCGACAGGTTCAATCGCGAGTGCACCGTCGCATCACAGACTATTTTCTTCGCGAGTAGAAAAAAAAGAAACAGAAGATCACAAAACAGCAAAAAAAAAAAAGCAGCAGCCCGTCCAAATCCCTTCTCTTTTCAGAAGCATCGGCTTAAGCCATCTGCGTTGGCGTTTGCCTTTCCTTTTTTGTACTGAACCTCGAACCTGAATAGCTGCAGAGCATAGCTCCAGCGCAGGAGGCGACCATTTTTGCCCGACATGCGTTCTAGCCAGGTTAGAGGACAGTGGTCCGTTTGTACGATGAACTTCGTACCAGACACGTAGCAGGCAAGTTTTTGTATCGCCCACACCAGGCACGCGCATTCCTTTTCAGAAGCGCTGTATGCTTCTTCCCTGGCAGTGAGCTTCCTGCTTACATAAATGATTGGGTGTTCGTTCCCTTGATCATCGGTCTGGCAAAGCACAGCACCCATTCCCCTGTTGCTCGCGTCACACTGGATTATGAACTGTTTTGTATAATCCGGGGACTTTAACACGGGATCCTTCCCCTCAGGGATTCCTTTAGAGTTAGAAAGGACTTTTCTTTCACGCAGTTCCAGGCGACGCGCTCTGGTTCAGTTTTGCGTAAAGCGTTGGTGAGAGCGCTAGCGATGTCCGAGTACCGCGGGATGTATTGCGGGTAGTACCCTACAAGACTGAGAAAGGCTCTCACATCATCCTTTGTTTTTGGTGGAGGGCACGATGAAATGGCGAGCAGCTTTACCTCAGAGCTACGCATGTCTGTCTCCCTGCGATTGTCTCTCCATTTTCTACGGGAGGAACAAGACGAGAACGATTTGCTTTCTCTTGCTGTCTTGTCCCTTTCCTTACGCCTTGCGCGCCAGACGCGACTTTCCATTTCGCGTGCGTAACGCTTCCGGTGGAACCGTCCTTTCTTTTTCTTTGTTCGTGGTGGCAAGTGACACCTTTCAGAAGTGTTTAATTTCTTGCGCACCCTTCCTTTTCGCTCCGTGTGAGGTTCGCACCTATCCGGTCTTTTGATTTTGCGTCTACTAAATGGAGCTATCTTAGCTCGGGGCTTTCTATCGCGATACCTATGCTTGTCCTGATAGCGACAAAACAACAGCCCCTTTCTTTTTAGCAGCGTGACACTCTTCAGCCGCGCCCTGCGCGGTCGCAGACCGACAGTAGCTTTAGCAGGCGGTACACGACAAAACCCGAAGGTCTTAAGTGCGCGTTGACCCCTGCGAGCTCCAGACGCCGCGCAACAATGATTCGTACCGCCCTCAGCCGCGCGTCTCGAACACCTGAGCAGTACTTTAAAAGTTGAATGCGAAGGGGGAAAGATCGAATATGAAAAAAATGTCTGGGAGCCTTCCTTTCTTAGTTCCTGAACACCCTTCCTTTCCTTTTTTTTCCAGGCGCGCGTTCTGCTGCCTTCTTTCACGCGGTAGCAGTGCGCGCTTCTTTGTGGCCCACTGCGCGTTTCACTCCTCCTGCAAAAACTTCTGCAGTGTCGCCACAATGGGGCAGGTGGCTTTCGCGTTCTTTGAAACCATCTAGTCAATTTGGCCTGCGTGCGGTGCCTATCGCATCTGGAGTGCCGTGATGAAAGTCTTGCACGATTACATTGTCGACGTGCCTTCACCCTTATGACGTTTTTGGCCCGTCCTTTGTCCTTTCTCTGTGGACTACCCCTTGGCTTGGCTCTCCTTGCGCGAGGCCGCTTTTCGGAAGCTGCCCTAGAAGTTCTTTCTTGCACACCTCCCGTTATCGTGGTGCCTTCATCCTCCATATCTGCTTTTTGACTCAGCATCGAGCCGCCTTTCCCATCTGAATTTAAACTATCAGCTCGCGCTTTCGAAGAGTCACTGCACGTCGTAGCCACAAATTGTTCCGACTGCACTTTACTTTCCGCTGAGTCTAGCAGCCTGCTCTCCTGAGGATTGCTATCCGACCCCATGAAACTAACTACCTGGCCCGCAACTCTATCTGAACCACAATCTTTGGCTAACGTTGCGTTCTGGCCTGGGGTTTCAGCGACGCACTCAGGTGACTCACGGTCACTCAGATTACAGCAAAGCGTCTCCAATAAATGGCTACTATTGCTCACCAGCCGCATCGAAGGAGCGTCTCCTTTGGATCCTTCACTGCGCTGGCCTGTGAGCTCACTACTCTCTTCCTGAGAGATAACAACTGACTCACTGTTAAAAGCAGCATCTGCTTCTGGGTTTAAACCTTCCCTGCCGTTACTTCCCTGAGCAACGGTTGTGTCCTCAGCTGACCAAGCGGGGTTCCTAGGCTGGTCGCTGACACACAGATGGGAGCGCTGCCCCCTTTTATCACTTCGGACTTTAGCGTCCGCCTCTCCTTTTGGACGGTCGTCCCCTTTTACTGCTCCGGCATTCTTAAAAACTGGCTTCGCGCCTGTTTCGTCTGCTCTATGCCTAGCGGGGTACCGTTGCTTGTACCTGTTGCTTGTACCACGACTTTCAAGCAACACGCGGCGTGACGCATACTCTTCCGCGAATTCAGCAGCCTTCTCAACAGTGTTTACCTCGGCCCTGTCGAGAATCCACCAACGCATTCGATCCGGAATTGTGTCATAAAACTGCTCTAGACACATGCATTCCACGATCTTCCCTGCGTCCGCGTGAACGCCTGCGCTCTTTAACCACTCCACTAAGTTTGTTTTCAAGTTATAACCAAACTCGAGGTAAGACTCTTCTTTACACTTAGTGGCTTTTCTGAAACGCTGGCGAAAAGCCTCGGCAGACAGGCGGTACTTCTTTAGGAGGCTTGCCTTCACGGTCTCATAGTCCTCCGATTCTTCCGCACTCAGTCTCCCGATCGCGTCCGCTACCTTACACGGCAACAGGCTCAATAGTTGCTGTGGCCACCCATCTTTCCCAAGATTGTTTTTTTGGCATGTCCTTTCAAAGTTCACCAAAAAAATACCAATGTCCTCGCCTAGCTGGAAGGGTTGCATGAAATCTTTAATTTTGATTGTTTCCCTTCCTCCTGTGCTAGAGGATGGTGGCTGAGCGACGCCGGCCTCGGCTCTTTTCGACTCCGCGTCCAGTTTCCTTTGATCAATTTCCTGCTGTCGGCGTGCTAACTCGAGCTCCTTCTCTCGAAGCTGAAGCTCGCGATCGCGTTGCTTCTGTTCCAGCTCGCGCTGTTCCTTCTCAGCTGCTTTCCTTTCCTTAATCAATTCCCATGTCTCGATAAGCTCTTCATCGTCCGCTCCGCAAGAAATTATTGCCTCTATGATTTGCGATTTCCGCATGGCCTTCCCCAGTTTAACCCCTAATTCTTTGCTGATCAAAATTAGATCCGGCTTTTGCAAAGCTTTCAGGTCCATGATGCGCTCAGACACTCGACCGATCCCCTATCTCTTCTTAGCAATGCGTACAACAATCAGTACTCACAGCACTGCCAAAGAAAGCCTGCCAGCATTGACGCTAAATTCAAAAGCCTGGCAAAATACCTCAGGGAAGAAAGGTCGGACACTCACAGAGCCACGATCATGGGGTCCACCAACGTGGGAGCTCTTGCAACTGCGAACGCTGCTAGGCGATGCGAAGAGCTGACTTCGATCCCAGCGCTGCCATCCAGTTGTTGAGACGCGGGCTCTCAGTTGCCGTCGGGACGCGGGTCCGCTGTCGCCGACCGGCCGGAGCAATGAAGAGAGGAGCAGCGTGAAAAAAAAAGGTATATGTATTTACATATTTACAAGTAGCGAGAAGCACGATACATGGCACGATGTATCTCAACAGGAAAAAGACACAGACACAGGAGACGGGAGCCCTTAAATAGAGTCGACACAGACTCCCGCCCCTTTTCGTCCAATCAGGAGCGTCCTGTTGGCTGATTGGCGGGCAAGGCTTGAACGCCAACCCGGGTAGCGTTCCCGTAGCTGTCCGGCCCGAACGCACAACGCGCTCCACGATGACGACGCGCAGGCTCGGGGAGACGCCGGCTTGGACGCCGTCCTTGGGGAGCGTCTCTGTAGCTCACCGGCCGAACGCGCAACACTGGGAGCGTTCCGGTGTTAGATATTCACGTTCACAACAGCGTCCGGTAGGGTGGTAGTGAGAGGGTTGATGCCTTCTCGTAAGCTGGATGTGGGTTGGCTGGCGGTTTGGGGTGAATTCTGGACGATGGCGGTGTGTCGGCGCCTGTGGTACGGATATTTGGTGGTCAGTGAAGTTTTCTGGAGGATGCAGATTTGAAGAGGGCAAATTTGGCTTGGTAGGGGTTGCAGGCCTTCTTAAAGGTGAAGGCGGCATTTTGGAGGCGACATCACAAAACATCAGATGGATACATTTTGCGAAGTTGCAGCTGGTAATGCTAAGCACCAATTCAAAAGGCACAAGAGTAGGCCCTCCAGGAACTATTGGAACTATTGCCGCAACCGCTATTCACTGAAGGTCCCACAGTAACTTCTTCAGAGACTCTAGGTACACTGTAATCACGAGGTAAATTGTTCGCCACGCGACTTAACCTTTCTTTCTCACATGGCAATGTCGCGGCTACCTGTTGTTTGCCCATTTTTTTGGGCTCACCGCCTGGAGTAATTGTCGAATGCTCTGAACAAAGAATATGTTGTATGCCATGCCACATTCACAGACTTTTTATGGTAGGGTTCTGCTAGAATCAAGCGCGGAACTCGCTCACAAAGTGACAGGCCCGCACGTGAAAACCCAAAATAAATAGAAAGCTTGCTCCATTTGACGTGCGGTGGCGCCGCATGCTCTCCCCACGCCTTTCCTCAACGAACTGATAACTATCACACAATTTTATTTTCTTTTCAATCGGTGCGCCGCCATATAACCATTCTTGTATGCGTATTGCTCTCTCGACGCCTGTAGCCTAACCGCTAATTAACGCAGCCGTTTCCTCTACAAGGGGGCTCGATGGAGCTGGGTAGCAACAGGCGCTTAACTCAGCTAAAGAAAGTCCAATTGAAGACAACGTGATTCTAATTGGTTCCAGTCCTCTTTTTTTTGGGTATGTTTGAAACCGGCCTCCCCTTCATCTAAACTGGACGTGTCCCGACAGACCATTGAATTACCAACAAAGTGATGGTTTCGGGCAGGCCATCCGACTCTATACCACATGGTGTCATAGTGAGCTTCCCCCCCCCAACCCCGCACACGCGCACGCACACGCACACACACACACACACACACACACACACACACACACACACACACACACGCACGCACACACACACGCACACGCACGCACGCACGCACACGCACACGCACACGCACACCCTGTACTCGGTCGTTTTCACACATCACTTGAGCCTCCCTGCAAGGCTTCCGTTCCTTCGTCTTTATAGCTCCCGCGGGGTTTTCGAAATCAGGGCCACCAGGAATGAAAAAATCAAATAAAATCTCCTGTGTCTCTGTTTCTTCTTGCCTGTTGACGCTGCGCTTCTCCATTAAATCATCTCCGTTGGTAAATAATTTAAGTTGCGTGCAGAGCTGTCGCGTGGAACCAGGCGAAAGCCGCAAGCTATGTGAAGAAAAAGTATACCGCCAAAATTATGGCTCCCACATTGTTTGCTCTCTTATGCAAGGAAAAAGAAATCAAGAACCTATTAAGAGCTAAGTACGTGGGATAAGAACTTTTCTCCTAGTCTATAGTGTCTAGCCTAATACTACGGTACTGTATGCATTTCATGTTCTCTTTCCTTAGAACGGTGCTGCATGATTTTGATCGAAAAATACCTGCTATTGCGCTATAATAATTCAATGCAAAGTGGACACAAATGACCCCGTGATGAGGGCGACGTTTGTTAAATAGCGCAACCGCAAACAAACGGCATTACTCTATTACTCTTCATTTGCTTCCACAATTTTCCGGGTATGTGGTGGCATAACCTTACTACATGCCAGTTTTCACACTTTGCGTCACTGTTGCGCGTCTCGGAGCTGTTTGCTCATTGGATCTCAGTGTAGACGGGCAATTTACTGCATCAGTTTAATCCAAGGCTCAGACTATCGGTTGCATACTGCCTTCTGGGTAAGTGAGAGAGAGACGTGTTCTGCATGTCTCAAGGCGTTTCGGAGAAGGAGGTCGTCTGGCGAGCCTCTATATGGAGCAACGAGCGAAAAAATCAGTTGCGATGGAAGCGTCTTTCCGCTAGCGATGTTTGAACAGTCAATCCGGGCTCCCTCTCTTACATGTGACAGCGAAAGAGGGAGACTGCCGCCAGAGAGCTTGTTGCCAAGGAGGAGAAATCTAACTTCATACAAAAAGCGCATGCGAACTAGAAATGGTAGCCTTCTAGAGACATTAAACATTCTGTTGTACAGGACTACTTGAACACCGTTCGGGCGGATTGTTATTTACAAAACGACATGTTGAGCGGCATGCCTGCCTCAGGCCTGTCCAGCAGTTTAGGGTTTTTTTTTTCCAATTTCTAAATATAGATATCTTGCCGTGTTGTTACCACGATGGAAAATGTTGTGTGTATAAGCCGCGTTTCATTTTATGCCATCGTGAAATCCATCTTGCGCCGTTTCAGCAATAAACTATTACACCTTCAAGCATCATGCTTGACCGGTAAAGAAGTTTTTAATATCTATTTCTCGAGTTGGTGATTCCTCAGCATAACCACTCTAATTCATTCGCGCTAGCCAGTAATAAAAAGATTGCAGAGAGCACGTAAGACTACTACGTGCTTTGAACGCGAACGCATTTTTTTCCTTTTCTTTTCAACTTTCATTTATATTTTTTCTTCTAATGACACATCTACTCAGTGGCACAGATTTGTAAGGCCACGAGTACACTAGGTCGACCTTTGTTCGCCAAGAAGCAACGCAGTTTTTGGGTTGCGTACTCGTCTCGCATTCTGAAAGTGCAGGGTTGAATTCCCCGTTGCTACATTAGAGATTTCATTTTTCTTTGATACCGCGATGTCGTCATCCGGGATCTTTGGAACCACTGCTGTTGCTGAACGTGAGCGCTTGGTTTTGCTGCAGATGATCCATATAACACATTCGCACTAAAATGGCAGTGAGCTACGCTGACTTATGCGCCGTTGTTTTACCTACCCGCATCTTGACAGGCCTGGCAGGACAAGCACAAACATTGTACGCCAGTGCAATATGCAAGCTATACTTCCAGAAAAATGCGCCAGCAAAAGTTTGAATGATATGCGAAAGCAGCAGCAGTATTCCGCCTTGCCCCACGAATATTACGGACTACTTCGCAAGGAAACACAGAGAGTGAAAGAAAGAACAGGGAACGTTAACAAAGACGCGGCTTGCCGGCGGCCACCCTGGACTTGTTTGTGGATCGAGCTCCTCAATAAACCTGTAATATTTTATGTGCGAGGATTTTTTTTTCATGGTGTGTTTTCAATCTGGTTGTTCCGTATGGTTCAGTTCAACTTGGTGACTAATACAAGATAACAGGACTATATGAAATCCTATCCAGGAGACGTCTCTCTAAAAATAGCGTTAACTTGGACATGCAAAGAACTGCTTAATTTGCGCTAATACTTTAGCTCAAGTTAAGCGGAGGGGAGTGGTTGCATTTATTGAAATGGTGGGCGCAAAAAGAGCCAGTTGTTTCTTGAACCTCAGGTACAAATCCGCGGGACGCTGTGCAAATGAAATCTAATAAATATCCTCCTCCAGCTGTGTTTCCTTCGCAGAAAGAAGGCCAAAATGGCAATGAAAAGTGGCTAAGAGAAAAAGGACGTCTTAAATGTTTCGATGACTTTAAAATCGAGCTTGTTGCAAGTTCTAGGGTGACAGCAAAGTGGAACACTTTTAATTTTTTTTTTTCATCACACGGGTTGTGAGCTCGCTGTTCATCGAGGTTGACCAGCATACGGGAGTAATAGCTCAAGAGTACTACTACCTTCTTCCACAGTCTGTTCAGGAACATGACCTCTGTCTTTGAAATGGAACTTCTGCTTCGGGATTTAAAGCACTAGGTAAATGTGGAAGAGCGTCATGGCTGTCTTTAAGGTGGAAAGCTGGGAGAGTTGAATCAAATTCATCATGAAATAGCGTTAAAGACGACGACAAAAGGAAGCATGTAAAGGCTTTGTCCCACTTTATGAACCAGCGAAATTATGCGCAACACACAAAGAGCGATTTTCACTCGAGAATATTGACGCTTATTGCACATCTTGCCGGAGTGACTCTTGCACAAGTACACCATCAGTTGGTCTTACTACGAAAGAACATATGTAGATCACACGTCCATCTAAACTTCTTTTGGTGTTACATTGCTTTGACATCGTTGGTTTCAATACTCTGTACTGTGCGTGTTGTTACGCAGCTTTTCTCCTCAGTTTAATATCATGCCCAGCGATCTTCAGGTTATCTTTTCGGTTTCTACCTTTCTAAAGCGGTAGTATTAAAGGCCCGTTACGCAGAAAATTCGGCGTCGGTGTTGTAGGCGTTGTCAGCTATATAGGGGTGGCCCAGGCATCCACCCCCGGAGAGGCAAGCTAGGTGGGCAGCCTAGGTCATGTGTGCTTGAGGTGCCATCAGTACCTACCCACCGGTTCGCAAGCAAACTATCCACCTTGGCAGGTGGGAGTCAGAGCTTCTACAACCTCTTGTTGCTTATCAAGGCAGCACTTCTAAAATGCAACAATCGTTTATCACTCTTCATAGCTGTAGCACCATTCCCTCATGAGCCATTTCTTTTGCAGAAGACTGCGAAGGACCTCCGATCTGCAGAATCTTGGTTGCACATAGCTCTCAGAACGAAACGAAACGCGAAATGTTGCAAGATTTCTTAAGCACCCATGTCAATTAAAGAGGATCCGGCTTCACTGCGTGAACCTTGATTAACTTCAAGATACACCTCAAAGACCGAATAATGTAGATGACGGGTACTTTGTAATCAAAGCTCTCGGACGTGCGGCCGACTACGCGAACATCCTCGAACCAAACTGCAATATCCTCAGTTGCTGCTTCGCAGCGTTGGCTCAGAATCGCACGTAGCAGTATGAAAGCGTCAGAACTCTGTTTTCTCTTCATTGCTTTCTGTGCCTGTCTGCTTTCTGCAAACCAAACACATACGTTCAAATAAGCACAGCTATTCTGACAAGCAACCCACTAGCGTACCAAAAAAGGAAAAAAAAAAAGATGTCCATTCCGCACACCTTACTCGTCCAGTTAATTGCGGTGCTAATTGTCCAAGTTGGCTACAACCCAATTTCAGAGAGCCGTTGCCGTTCTGTGATCTTCGCCTCTTGCGTGTCATACGTTACTGTTGGTGTCGCTGTGGTTACCGCTATTTATGTTTTATTGCCTTAACTCTGTAAGAACAAGTTAAGCATAGGTAAACGCAAGTGTTTAAATGCGGCTTTGATGAGCACAAAAGGTAAATATTCAAGGCACATTTTATGTAATTCGAAGAAATAGTAAGAGAACCACACCCAGCCGGTGAGATCAGAACCCATGACCTCCTCGATTTGAGCATGGCGCCCCACCAATTGAACGCTGACTTTGCGACAGCTCTAGGCAAGAGCTGAGCAATGTTTTATGTGGATTATTCTGCAAGAGCAAACCGCATAAAAAATAAGAATTCCCAGGTTGGCTAACTATCTGAGCCTTTTTTCAGACTTGGTCTTGCAGAAAAATTAAGGTAAGGCAGGAGACAGGAACATCGCCACGCATTTACGGGCTTAGTACTGCGCATCCAAACACTCTGGAGTGGTCGTTTGTCTAAATAAAGCTGACGAAGCACTCCTGCACGCAACCCGCATAGAGCTACATAAGACAAAACTGGCTCGCAGAAATGGGGCTTGAAAAGTTTTGCACATAAACCGCACCCGGACAGCTACGCAGAATGGATACCGCAGCGTGCACTGCGGTGGTCCACCTGGTGCAGCTCTTAAAACTTCCAGTGTGCGTCTACGTTTAAATGGGAAGGCAGAAGACACGAAGAGTGCTGCTTTCCGCATATTAAACGCAGCGAGGAATTCTTTTAATGCGACCCTGTGTTTGTCGCAAGGTAAAATTATAATTTATTCTTCTGGGTACTCTCTTTGCGAGAACCGCGGGTGTCTCGCCGCGGAATGTACCTTAGTGCGAATAAGGGCCACTAGACAAAAGGAAATGCGGAGAAGGCGAGCGGAAACGGCTGCGCTTCTGCTGGTATTCGTGGCCCTGCTTTTGTTCTTCCGAGATAAAACGACTCTGTAGGCGGGAGCATTTGTTCTGCACCCTAATTATATGGCTCCCAGGAACGCCTTGTCATCTTTATGCAGTTTTCCGCGCTTGTTTCGGATCCTAAGAGCGAGACCTGGTGCGCTTTCGCCGATCCATACAAAGGAATGAACAAACCTGTTGCCTTCACTATAGGGCGCTGTTTCCGCATGTTCTTTCCCTCGTTCATTTTTTATTTGTTTGTTAGAGGGAGCAATGGAGTCAGACGTGCGCTGCGATGCTTTCAGGATTATTTCTTAAAGCTTAGTATCGAACCTATACTTAGTGCAGAAAAACTTCATAACTGCGGCCTTCAGTTAGCTCTTCCCCGTTGTTGTGTGCATTCCACTAACCACATATAGAAGAAAAATCATACCAAACAAAAAAAAAACTCTAATATATTACTGCGAATATCGCTTTACTTTGGTAGAATGTATGAGTGAAATCTGTCGCTAACTATGCCTTGCATAGAATATAATAAAGCCTCGTACAAACAGGAAAGCATTGAAGTAACCATTGCATGAATTCATCATACTTTAATAAATTCGAACCAATTTATAACAATTTAGAAGAAACAAGCAACTCTTATTCGACGCTGCTGTTGTTTCCAATGTAAATAATCAATTAGGTAGTGCGCGAAGACAAAGGGAGAATAGGGACTGACAGGATTCACGTCTTCCTCACTTCCGTTGGAGCATTTCTCATGCTATTTAATGTGGATGATATCTTCGCCCACCAAGAACCTCAACTGCGTGCTCCAGTGGTTGTTAATGTTGGTCACTCTAAATAACATCACACAATGCTTTGACAATGTAGTCCAGGCATTCGAGCAGACGCAAAAGCTTCCATTCAGCTTCTAAAGTTTTTGTTGGTTACACCAAAAATACACTACTGGCATTCTATAATAAAGCAACCTCCGAAATAAAAATAACTTTGTCTGCATCCCGAATGCAAGTTGCTACAAGTGCATAGAGGAAGAGTGTATGCGCTAGACAGAGTTTATTTTATGTCAATGCGAGAGTATTTTGTATAGAAGTGAACGCAGAGAGGGCGATGATCATGATAGTTGCCACACAGCAATGAGAAGTAAAAACCTCTACCTGCCATAAAAAACACAACAATCACTGCAAAAAAAAGAAAAGCAGTGAACGAGTAATGTTCTAAACACTTCATTTTCTGAGGCTATAGAAAGCATGCTGGCGACTTCCCTTTTTTAATTGAAGGCATATGTGCATACAGGGATGTATTAATAGGAAGTGAAAAGAATAGGGGGGGAAACGGGCAAATTTCCACACGAATGAAGCCAACTGCGCATAGTAGATGTATATGCTACACCACTCGGAGAATTTTTTGAGCGCGTCAAAAATGAAATCATAATTTCTTGCGAAACTATTTAAGAACTTATTTCAAAGCACCATTAAGGTTTGAGAAATTCTGAACAGTGTTCTGAAACACTACGTTCTATTGTCTTCTGCAAGCTTTGTTGTTGACATTGACAGCAGACGTCGTTCGAATCGTCGAGAGGCTACTTGAAATCTTTAATTCGGAGCTACTGTCCTGAATAACAGCCTTTCATGCACGTCTTCTTTACCAAAAGCCTGGAGTAGGCTTTCTTTAGGCCTATTATTAATGACTTGCCCAGTACACCAACTGTCCCAAGTTAAAGTTGTACATGGAAGAAGTTCAGCACATGGCGTAACAGCATCCACCTTGTCAAAAGGCTTTGCAGGCATAGGAAACCTAAAGGTTTATTCCGCTAGAGCCTTGGTAAGAAAGCTCGCACAGAAAACGTCGCCGGTCAGTGCGAGTTCATCGGTTTCTACGGAGGAAATGCAAAACAGTTTTCACCACCGATAACCCCACATTTCGAAAAAGAGTGAGGAACAGTATTCCTCGTCGGCGCTTTAGTCGGCATGAAGCTGTTTGAACAAAGCCGAGTTCATGGCCTTCAAAGCCAGCTTTTTATTTTTATGGCGCATAAGCAACGCACTTTTAAAAAGTGCGAAGTGTCTTTTTAAGCTACAAAGAGTTCAGGTATCTGTGCTTTACTTCTTCGCTTACCTTTGTTCTCCTCTGCCTCATCTCCATATTTCATGCAAACTCGAGCTTCTTCGAGTTGCGCAATGAGTAATCTGGCAACGCATTACACAACTAGACTAGGGTTACCCATCTGCACTCAACTGTACATTCCTGATCATGTGACCTCGTGCAGTAAAGTTAATTGCACAGAGGTTTCAGTGCTCCTCCTTACATGAAACGTTGGAAAATCGCGTTCTGTGAGCACTCAGGAGAGTTAACTTAGTGATGAGTGATACAAAGGTGAGGCTGACAACTACTTATAAAACTTTTCTATGGGAAAGATAGATTAGCGCTTGGTGCTCAGGTTACTAGGCGTAGCATTGTTACGACCGCCGTAGTTTCATTACCTAACACCGTTTAAAAAAGATTAACAGCCGCGGCTGGAATGGCTGCGCAGAGAGGAACTTCTTGGCTTTATGAAACTAGTGGGAAAAACGATGTTGCTATGAGTGTGGCTTACGGCATTACATAACCTTGTAAACATTGGAAACATAAGCTCTTGATTGTGGCAATCCCACTTATCGAAATTTATTTTCTGGATCGTCTGGCGCTTGTGAGAGCGCTCGTCTGTGTCTTCTATTTTTGTCCTACCTGTGTTGTGCCATCCAGAACGAACTATCAAGAATTATCGTGCTGTCGACCCTTCTTTTTTTTTAGCTAGCACTTCTTCCTTTTTGTGTTGAGGACAAAAAAATGTCACGTTTTTGTGATCCCCAGGAAAAGGCGTCGGAAGAAAATGAGGGTAGCTGCAGTATTCTTTCAAAAAGTTGTGTTTCCAAGTAGCCTCGAAAAAAATGTTTTTTTTTTTTTTAAGAGAGGTGTCGTGTATGGCGCAGCTCAGGGCTTCTTTGGACGAGCTGTTTGCTTTAACTCCTGTGTGCGGTTCACTTGATAAGCATCCAATTTTTCTCCCCAATCTTTATCAACACCACGAAGAGCCAAATTACGTGCATTGCCAGACAGGCTGCGGCCGACGGTCTCCAGTTATTCCTGCCCTCCACCACCCGTGCCCACTTCATACAAAGGTTTTTGACTGCATAGAAATAGAATTTTCAGGTCGGAAAAAAATATCCGTCGGTGGTGTTCTCTGAACACTCCGAGAATCGCCTGGCCCCTTCCAAGTTTGGCCAGTGGCAAAGAGGAGCGAGGTAAATCCCCCTCTCCATTTGTAGGCAAGACGAGGGAGAGGCTGGAAGGTGGCAGCCGCGAGATGAACACGGCGGGAGGGTACTGCGGAATCAACCAGGAGGAGGCAGGCGAGCTGAGCAGACAAGCGAAGATAGGAAAGCAGCGTGCCCGCTCCGGATGCCACGGTTCAATGGCGCTGTGAGATGCCAGTGTGCGTTTATCATGCAAGTGAGACCCTCATCGCGTGGCACACGAAGTGTCCAAAAAATTCAGGGGGCACTTTGGCTCTCTAAAGTGCTGCAAGGCGAAAGCGTTTCCTGGCCGCTGTTTCTTTTTTTACTTTTTATTTTTCATATTTTTTACTTTTGCTCCTTTTCTTAATTTTATTGTTTTTTTATTTTCACATCTTATTTTTATTGTTTTTTTGTTTATTTTCTTATTTTTGTTTTTCTTTTCTTGACTTTACTCCTTTTATTTTATTTATGAAGCGCATGCATTCACTAGATGCGCCTTTATTCATGCTGGAACCTTGAGCCTTTTAAGCAGTGACGCCGAAAGGCGGACGAATCTGCCGACGCGTCTGTCGACACTCCTGCCGACGCGTCAGTCGACACTCCTGCCGAAGCGTCTGCTAACGACAGTATGGGGCATTCAAGGCTTCCGCCTTAAAATGTGCGGCCTTTTCAGAAACCGTCACCGAAAGACGGGACATCCTGCGCTCAAGCGGAAAACAAATGGAACCATGCAAATTAAGTGAGATGGTAATTTCCCCTCGGAAGGAATTTAAAAGATCAAATATGAAAGAGTGTCATGTACACAAGTGTACAACGAGAAAACAAGTAGAGGTGTGCAAATCTAAATAAGTAAAAAAAAAACTGTGTGCTATAAAGGTGGATGTAAAGTAGTGCGTGTGATTTGTGATTTCATGCAAAGAAGAACGAAATTGTAATCCTTGTATGACGAATTGGCGAATCGATCGATTGTGAGATTTTTAGTTTAGCCCCAGCTTTCCTATCTGCATCATATTAGCTTAAGATAAATAAACTCAGCTTTGTAACCTACCCTTTCGGCAGACCGGGCAAGCCGCCGAAGCGTCCTTGTCTGTTGCTTGCGTTCGGCATCCTTATGGACTGTGTGAGAGTGATGGGGCTGTAGCAAGCACCCAATGACGAACGCGATGCACTTCACTTAAATGACAGCAACGTTTGCATCCTCCTGACTTGAAACGTACAAAGGTGGGATTAGCTTTCAAATAATTTGTTCTAGACGCCGAAGCTTTCGTGTGATTTGGGGTTCAAACGTTTGCACAAGGACCCCAGTTGTTGTGAAAGAGTAACGCTAAAGCACAATACTGTACTTCTAGCTTCGGCACTATATTTTTGCGTTGTACGACTGAGAGCTCTTGCCTCGTGCGCGGCAATGAACAGGTGGTCTGCCTCGTGCTTGTGATTGGGTGACCGATCGGGCGAGACCATTGCTCAAAAACTGCAATTGCTAAAATCCGTGGTCTTCATCGTTACTCTATTTTTTACTGTGCATTATCACTACAGAAAACTACGATGGAGTCCGTCTATCAGATGAGACCTTTAAATTCAGCTTAACATGGCGTGCAACTTTCAATAGTTTCTCATGCTCCAACGTATATCGTTCACTTCGGTTCTGTGGTTATCTACTTCGATTGAGCGACCTGATGGCCTCGCTTTAGCTAAGAAAGTGCAATTAACGTAACAAGCTTTCAAATACTGATTTCCGCCGGAAAACTGCATAATTTTACACCGGCAAGCCTATTGGACCAGTGACAAGAAACTGATAAGGCAAGAAAAGGCATGACA
Source organism: Amblyomma mixtum (assembly GCF_055824585.1). NCBI lineage: Eukaryota > Metazoa > Arthropoda > Arachnida > Ixodida > Ixodidae > Amblyomma > Amblyomma mixtum. Next base: position 111,398,073 of record NC_143016.1, read on the forward strand.
TATGCACTATGACGCTTTTTATAAGTTTATGCCAAGATAGCATAGGTGGGATCTCTGAGCTTAGATTCCTGTTCATCGATAACTTTTAGAAAAAATATAAGTATAAATGGCGATCTATTCTTCATAAGCTTAGACGGTAGTGCCATGTAGCTTAGCTGGGTTTTATGCGAGTGACTGGCAGTTTAACGCTGTTTGGCTAAGAATTAATCGAATTGAAAAGTTCGAAGTCTCAGTTTTATTATATATATCTTTAAGCTTAAATGGAATAATACGTACAATAGAAAGGTGAGAAAATTTTATTGTTTACTGGGCTAACGAATCCTAAAAACATGTGCGTTGGTATTTTATTGATGGAACTGCTGCACCAGCAGTGGTCAAAGATAAATCAAGACACATTAAATGTAGGCTTAGCAATGAAAAAAATGGCTGAGGCTTAGCTAAGGTTAAGCCTAGTCAGATGCGAAGCATATTGGTGGCTAGGCTTGGTAATACATGGCTTTCCTTGGTTGAATACTTGGTCATTTTAATACAACCACTAGAAGCCTTCGTCGTGGGGCAAGACAACGGCATGGCTACAGCGGAACGCCGACTAACCCCGAGACGCGCGTTGGGTGAGCGCCTGGATTGCCACGGAAGCCGCGTCCGCCTGCCCGGTGGAGCGAGCGTTTCACCTACACCGAGTGTGAACGCGCGTTCGAAATGCGCGGGAATGCCGCTCGAGGACATTCCGGCGTCTGTGCGATGGCATCGTTCTCCCTCTCTCAGCGCGTGACGGCGATATGTCGTGACGTCATGTGTCACGTGGTATGTCACGTGGTGTGACGTCACTGTACCACGTGGTCTGCACGGCGTGCAACCACAGCGACGGCGCGATCTGGAACCCCGTCTTCCTCTGTCGTGACGTCATGTGTCACGTGGTATGTCACGTGGTGTGACGTCACTGTACCACGTGGTCTGCACGGCGTGGAACCACAGCGACGGCGCGAGGTGGACCCCCGTCTTCCTCTGTCGTGACGTCATGTGTCACGTGGTGTGACGTCACTGTACCACGTGGTCTGCACGGCGTGGAACCACAGCGACGGCGCGAGGTGGACCCCCGTCTTCCTCTGTCGTGACGTCATGTGTCACGTGGTATTTCACGTGGTGTGACGTCACTGTACCACGTGGTGTGCACGGCGCGTAACCACGGCGAAGGGCTGTAGTGTACCTCTAGTAATATGCTTCGCATAAAAATTGCGGTTTCCTCCGTATGGCGAAACGCAAGTGCTGTATTTAAATGATTGCATGTGGACTCGAATGTAAGTCGACCGCCCCTACTCCTATATCTCATCTCAAGGAAAAAAAATAAGAGTAAGAGAGTTGGGAGGGCAGATCCGTAGGCGCATTCCACAACGAAAATTTATTAGTTGCTGCGCTACTCGTCCTACCGCGTGCTCTCTTCGAGTTCGCTCCTGCGGTTTCAGAGCACGAAGTCGTACAGCGAAATCCTGCACTTAGAAACCGACCGCCCAAGAACATCGCGTAGAGCAGCCAGCCATGCGGAGAATACCCAACCGCACACACCCGTCAGGAAGGCTCTTACATCACGCTTCGGTTGCCGTAAGTTCGCGGACTTCCTCTGCCAGCTAGCCGTTGTATTGACGGCGGTGCTGCTCCTTAAAAGGATCTTTCACGCCGACGTCCAGAGGTTGCAACTACCCCGTCAGACCGCCGTAAATCATGAGCATATCTGTAAGCTCTTTTTGAAGCTGCGCTTTCTCCTTGGCCTTAAAAGAAGCCCAACTCGTGGAGGTTAAGAACGGGATTTTTGAGCGACGACCCCAGACTCAGAAGCCACATAAGACGATATCGCTCGACGACCATGTCATGTGGTACATTGCGCTTCACGTTGACTTGCACAATTGCACCTTTGAGGAACGCTTCTGATGGCAGTGTCTTTCGTTTCAAGGCAGTGTATAGGAGCAGTTTCGTATCATCCGCTAAGCTTTCCAATTCCAATTGTGAGTAGCTTAACCAAGAGAACTCCCTTGACGTCCGCGGTCGTCTTGTTGGTCATTTCTAAATACACGAGAGTTCAATTGGCATTGCCCATACCCCCGGCCAAGTATTGCCGTGAATCGCCGAGATGACGAAGTGTCTATGGAAGGTGACGGCTTCCTCCTCGTAGGCGCCAGGCAGCTTCTGATATGTACAACGAAACATCACAAAGTTCGTGTCAGTTTCTGAGGCCTCTGATACGCCCGTGTGCCTATTGAGGAAAACCATTTTTCGGAGCCCTTTCGGAGAACCATTATTTCACAATAGCAAAGAGAAAATGCGTCTGTCGTTGGCATTACCCATTCATTGCTAGCTGCACCCCTGAAGCGCACAGTATTCTTCAGGATCTGCTAGACTGCTCGATTTTGCACACCATATCTGACAACATTACTTAGTTCACGCATTTCGTTCTTGAACTGTTGAGACATTCCCATGGGTTGTTTTTTTTTTTAATATCTCGTCTCACACTTTTTGCCTTGCATTCTCAACTGCACGTATGTTGAGCCCCCTGACAAGTGCGAAACTCTCCGTGCAGATCCCAAGAGCGTGTCCATGAGGGCTCTCTCTTTTACTTTTGGTAGCTAAAAAGCGAAAACTACGGACCATAAAAAGTAATCTGGAAAGCTCCGGCCAGTGCTAGAAACTGCCTTTACGCTTACGTAATGAGTACGGGGACACTCATTAGCAACAGAACTTTGTTTTCCTCAGAGGGGATTGGATCTTTTTTTGTATATCTTGTCTCCTCACCCGATACAGGGTCTGTGGGGCTTGTTTCTGGGTAATTAGTGGGAGGAAGCGTATAATGAGGCTGGAATTAGGAAGTCCAATCGTGAGTCCGTAGCAACCATGGCACATTGTAGGGTGTCCTAGTACAATCAAGGTTACTGTACTGTCTTGGCTTTCTACTGTATTCAAAAACACGTTTAAATAAAGCTAATTTTGGGTTCCATATTTTATACGGTAAGTCATTAGTGCAGGTATTGCTCGGCAACTTTATCAGGGCTTGCTGGCAAGCTTAACTAAAGAGTCCAATAAAATTCGTGTACTTTCAAAAGGTTGTGACAAGAAACTTTTTAAAATTATTTCTTTTACTTCACACCTTATGCTAACCCTATGCATGCCATGGTCTGGGGTGGGTAGAAAAATAACAGAAGAGAGAGAAAAGAATTACAAAATAAGTGCACTGAAAGAAAACAGCTTAGAAGCTGAAAATATTCAGGTGCAGAGGCTGCACTTACAAAGAAAATATCTAATCAAACACAGCGTGCGTAGAAACAATTTATCTGGTAGAAGTAGAGCACGAAGAAGTAGGTAACTGAACACAGACGGGCTAACAGAAAAAGTAATCAATCGTCGACATCATGCACGTTTCAAGGCACACAGCGGCACTTACTGCGACTGCAAAACAAGTGTGAACATAATAACGTAATAATAAAATATTTTTTATTTAGTATTTCATTTTCAATACTCTTGGCCCCCTTACGGCGCCTTAGCAGGTGAGCATACACAACATTTACACTGAAGCCAGGGCTACATCATACAACACAAGGAAAGTTCATACGGCGGCGAAAACACCTGCCTAAATAAACCCGACAAAACTAAAATTTGAAATGTTTAACTGAGCACAAACAATGTACAAGCAGCTCTTGAAGAGGTTGTCAAAAAGAAATAATCAAGCACGGTTTACAGTGAGTAACCTACATGTTACAAAAAGGCGCAAAGGCGTGCAAAGAAAGACAAGATACGCGTATGATGATAGAATATCAACACAACGAATTGTAGACACTTACCTGAATCTAGGGAAAGAACTAACGCTACGCGAAGGCTCATTCGCTGTATAGTCCGATAAGAAGGGAGGAAGTGAAACTGAAGCCTAGTGTTCATTATGAATCAAGACCCCCTGTTCACCACAGAGGGCGTTACTCTGCGGCATTTATGACATAGATCCTTGTAGCGAATGTTAAAGTCGGAGCATCGGTAATAGAGGTGTCTTTTTTCCAATATTGGGTGGTGACCCGAAAAAACGAATGCATAAATGCATTTGTATGATAGCAATATTCTCTTAATGTGAGTGGTGTTTGTCTCCGGTTGGTCGAGACTGAGGCGATGAAGTGTATTATGACACATTGATGTTATAATTTTTATGTCGCAGTTGGTACTAAAAATTCAATCTCGCGTTCTTTGACCTAACTGAGAGTGTCGCAATACCTGTGATGGATACTAGGTTAGATGGGGAGTCAGTGCGCTTGTATTTGTTATGAATGAACCAGAGTGCCAGTCTTTGTATTTCGTCTAGTTCTGCTATGTTATTGATTATTTGCGAAACCAAACAGTGTGGGCATATTTAAAATAGGTCTTATGGTTGTTTTATTTGCTATGAGTTTAGTAGATGCTGGTGCAAGCAGGATACATCTTTTCAAGAGAAACATTTTGCGTAATGCTGCCGATGTTACACTAGCCTTGTGTGCGTCCCATCTGAAGTAGTCGGTTAGTGTGACACCAAGATATTTATGCTGGGAGACTTTTATGCATGGAGCACCCTAAAAACAGTTTTGGAAACAAGAGCGATCTTTTTCTTGCTACGGAAATGCACAGAGATTTTCTGTATTTAACAATCATCTGCCATCTCTCGCACCAATCGAACACTGCATCAAATGATTGGGAAAGCGCAGTGTGGTCGTAATTATTTTCTATTTTTCTGTAGATGATTCAGTCATTTGCGAAAAGCTTCAAGTTACAACTAATTTGAGCGAAGGATAATTATTAAGGATTAAAAATATTAGTGGGCCAAGGACGGAACCTCGCGGAAATCCCGAAGTGACCACAGTTATTCTAGAAGGCATATTTAAAAAAATTGCAAATTGAGAGCGGCTAGAAAGCCTTTAATCAGGCCCAAACCTTCCCTCTGTCTGTTCATGCATTGCAGTTTTGCGATTAGTTTGTTATGGTGCACGCAATCAAAGGCTTTCGAAAAATCTAGCAGTACTCAGTTGGACTGCTAATATCGATGCTGAGGATCAAGTCATCAATGACGTCAGTTAACTGAGTGATGATTGACAGTCCTCGGTAGAATGCATGTTGGTCTAATGGTAACATTTCATGCTCTGGAAAATCGGTTAGATTTTTCGAGATTATGAGTAGAAAAGCTTTACATGCTGCTCTAGTCAGTGACCTTTTGTAAAGGACATTACTAGGCTAATATCCCGGCACAGAGCGAAAGAAAAAGGTATTAAAGATTTATTTAGCTGAGCATGAATGCATCTAGAATTCAACAGTTTGAACATTTAATGCATACCGGTCACGTGCCGTGAGAGCAGAAAAAAAATCCTGAACACGGTGATTTTAACGCGATAACGCTAAGGAGCTCGTGTCACAAAATATCTGGCGTCGCCGTCGGCGTCGATCCTGAACAAAATGTCCACGAAAAAAGGCCCGGAACTAACCTAGGAGGCAGGTGGGCCACCTAGGTGACGCAACTTTGTGGCGTCTGCACATAACTAGCAAAATCATTCACTAAATTCAGTCACGAAACCAATGAATCAATCAGTTTATTTTGCACTGAGGAAAACACTCTGTAAGTACGGGCCCACCAAAACCTCATTGGGCTTGTATGGCAGGCCTGGCAACACCCGAAATGTCGCGTGCAGTGCTCTCTATACATGAACATAAATAAATAACTAAATAACAAAATGCAAACATCAATCAACAATCAACAGAAGCAACTAAACTGAACTCGTCAATGTTAACTGTTATTTAGAAAAAAAGCTGGATGCATCAAACCCTATGAGCACCAACAGTACATCAACACCTACAAGTGATTACAAGCACAGTAAAAGGCGACCATGAAAGGGTCTAGAAGACGAGAAAGCCGGCGAATTGCTGCATAGGAAAATTTCGGCCATAAAATTGGATGGTTGGATAAAAACAGATGAATGCATATATTCTTTAGATTATAATTTGTATTTATGCAGGATACATTGGCTGGCAACACATTTAATAATGAGGGTACATAGAATTCACAAGTTCCTTTACCATAACGAGTTGAACAGCGCGGAAAGATGTATCTATTTTTCGACTGGAGGCATCGACTCGGAATATACTCAACTCATACACACTTGACCAAAATGTTTCAGCACGAATATTTCCAGTAGGCTAGAAAGTTTGGAAGCATTAGAAAACTAAAAACATCACATCCCTTGCAAGGTTTTATATAAAAGCGCTGCTCATTTTAAGATTGAGCAAAAAAAGGGAGCAATGTCTTTTATATCATCTTAGTGCACACTGCCCATAAACTGTTATAGTTTTTTCTTAAAACACTGTACCCCGAGGCATGTATGATGTTTTTCTAAGAGAAAATCGCATGTTGCATCTATCATTGTACAGCATACAAGAAACAGCACGTAATTTCTTACACACACTGTTACTGCGAAGATTCCAAGAGAAATCGCTATTATACAGCAAACCAAACCAAGATATTGTTGTGGCAGAGCCCTGTAATGCAATTTATTGCATCAATAATGCCGTAGCGGAGGAGGCAGTAGTTAAGCTATTGATCAGACAAGGGTAGGAAAATGACAGGCACGTTACGAGATGTATATGAAGAAAACCAAAAGTGTGCCACCCAAGCAAAGCATTGGGGAATGTTTCTATGGTTTTTTAGTTCTTGTAGATTTCATCAATGGGAAACTACTAGGGTAACTATTTTAAGGCTCCAATATAATTCGATTGAAACTATACACTCAGTGTGACGTCCACTGCTATGGAGGAGTGTGGCGCTGGCAAACTGTCTCAAGGTTGGACGCAGGCTACGTAAATACCCCCCCCCCCCTCCCCCCCCCAAATGTAGAAGAGTGGATAGCCACAACCATAGCTGAGTCGGTACAGCACCGTACACAAAATTCGGAGAATGGAGATCGGATTCTACCGGCTGCATGTGGTTTTTTGTCTCAATTTCTCAGCACTAAAATGATTTTTTTCATTTATTAAGTATCGCAAATTATAATATTATTTAAAAATCATTCCATTGTAATTCATATATTAATTTTATTATATATACAATGCCAATAACAATAAAGCGTAGAAATATGCCCCCATGCGTTCTTCGGTTTCGCAGACTGTTGAAGTTATTAATATAAAAATAGTTAAGGTGACAGTCGCAATAACAACAGCAATAAAAAAATATGTAACAAAGACCAATATAAAGACGGGGACTGATCTAAAGCATCAAAACGTAGGCTAATTTCAATAAGAACAATATCTCTAGCCGTCACCAACATGGCTTAAGTCTTCTCATGATCATTTCCTGTGCGGTTTTCACGTTTTCTCGTGTATTTAAAATAAGAATGACTACATGGTTGCACTACTGACGGAGCTCCATTGTGAGAAATAGCCCAGATATCTTGGTATATGGATTACAGACAACCATAGCTCAAGAAAGCATACTGATAAAGTAACATCTAACTGAAAAGAAATTTGCTGTTTCCCCAAAAAAACTTCAAAGCGTTAATTAACCCTTTCCGTAGGTCTTCCATCTTATACAACATATTTCAGTGCTTTCTTCAGATTATGTTTGTGTTATAATGGGTCGATATGCGAAGACAAATATTTATATGGTCGAGGGTGCATAGGAGAGGCTGCTTGGTTTGTATTCACTAACCTGAAAAAACATCAGTATCTAAAGCGAAAAGCCGCGCAAATGTATATCAACTGTTAAAAGAAAATTTTTTCCTCCCAATTTCTTTCGTCAAATATATATTGGCCGCTTGAAGAAGGATCTCACTCCACTCATTTTTTTCTCCTCTTACTTTCTCGTCCGACACCTACGACACCTGCTAACATTTTCCGCACACCTCACCTAACCACACCTATCAGAAAAACACGAAATTACTACATCTTTCCTTCTAACTACAGGTTATTTCATTTGCAAGCATCGTGTTCTTGCTTACGGTTTTAAAGTTTCATTTTTTTTATTGCACGCTTTCAGCATTTTTTGCCCGAAATTGTTTGTTTAGTTTGTAGCGGGGGGAGGGGGGGGGGGTGGGGGCTATACATTTATACAGGAAGATATGAATCTTCCTGTATAAATGTATAGTCTCACACGCTACAGAAGTCACGTAATTAGGACCGCAGTGGCGATAGATACAATACTATACAATGCAGTGCAATAAAATTACCACAACTGTTGGAAGGAAAAAAGCGGTAGCTGTTATGTAATTAAATATAACAGAAGACTCAGACATAATTAGAACTCAAAGGAAGCTGATGAGCCTATAAGACAAAAAACTGCAGCGGACAATTAAGCTCCTCCTTGAGGATATGACGCGGTAGCGCAATGGGTTAATCCCCACAATGCAAACTTCGCAATTTCCTATATAAAATTCATAGATCCCTTGGAGTCCTATACCACTCTTGGTACAGCGGTGCAGCGGCTGAGCGATGCGCCTCTAACCGGCAATGGGAGGTGCTGGCACCAGTGGTGCTTGTGCTACCCGTGTTGTCCTGAAACTAAAAGCCGCATCTAGCTACAATTTTTATCTCCCTCCATCTCATAACCTGTCAGGAAAAAGGTTTGCATTGCTTACGGTGCCCTGATTTGTAATTGAGTGCCAGTGAACATAAAACTATGTTTTGATTTCATCCCAGCTATTAAAATGCTTTTGTTTATAACCTGAATTCAAAAATAACAGCGAAAATTAACCTAATTATCAATGTGCTCGATCAGAAAATAACATTTTCATGAAGCATTCAACTGAGACCATGTAGAAGATGCGCCATTTAGAGTCTGGTAAAATTCTTTCTCTTTTATTTCAGCATGAAGCGTTGTTTCCGATATATGCTCAGTAATTGCTCGTCGGAGACAAACAAAACTTTAAACTGGTTGGATTGTTTCGACCACCGACAAGCGAATGAATATTCCTTCAACAACAACTTGCAACTCTGCTTTACATGGTGTAAGCAAACAAAGGAAGTCGCCGCAGTCTCATAAGCATAACCTCGAATAAAGGCATCGCAAGAAGCAGCACCGTGTTTTGCATATATATCTCCTTTCTGCAAAAATTCTTCGCCGGAACATTTGTGCCCCCTGAAAGCCAGAAGCAACGTTTCCTCTAGAGAGGCCTCAGCGGCCGATTATATGGACGCGATGAAACGCAAAGGAGACAAGATATATTTTTACATCTTATTCAGGTCGATTTTTGGTTTTCGTTGCCAGGGGTAACGGCTAGTGCAGCCCCCAACACAATGCCTGAGTATAGAAACTCACTGTCTGCGCATGCAAGCAAAGGAAATGTAAACCCGTGATGTTCCTGCCCGGCAGCAGCACAGAAGCAATGGCGTGTGCATCGAGCTCCCGTATTCAGAAGAGTGATGAATCGATGTCACAAATAGAAGCAGCATTACCATCCACAGTTCGTGTATGCCGTGCACCCACGAACTAAAGCTGTCTTTCTGATTCTGCCAGTCACGGTATCTCATAAAACCGAAGCATAGGAGCCGTCTTTTCGGCATCGGAGCCGTTTTTGGACTTCATGTTATTTTCGTTCCGATCACTTTCGGAATACTTAAGCAAAGCAGATGCGTGACACCCATTTTGAGATGTTGAATGGCGCGTTTCTCTGGGTTGCTCAGATTCTGGTTGCATTCAAGGAAGTTTCCTGTCTTCAGAGGGTGAGTTCAGAGCATGCGGTAGTGAGTCATGGTGAGAACTACTTGACATGTCCGGCATCTACACTGCCGTCCAGCAGTGAAGGGAGGATGTTCTCTTGGTCTCTTGTAGAAAGAAAGATTCCTTTTCTAAACAATTTCTCACCTCCTAAAACCACGGAACACTGCAGTTGCTTTCAATATTGGACAGGCTGCACTTAACGAAAAGGGACAGGCACCAGCCAATCCCTCATCAGGACTCGCTGACGACGGACGGGGACTATGGAGGTTTGCAAGCGAACAGTCACTGAAACCCAGGAGGATAGGGGATGTCCGCTTTATTATAATTTATAGTTTTCAACAATGGTAGATTAATAAGAGCAGAAGAAAAAAACAACCACATGCCGCCAATCGGATACGAACCCAAAGAAACCTAGAAGTCGTGGGTTCGGATCCCATTGGCGGAATGTGGCTGTTTTTTTTTCGTCTGCTTTTATTAATCTGTGCTTCTTACTTTTAAGGTTCGGTGACTGCTGGCTTCACACACTGGAGCGGTCACGCACGCACGCACGCCACCCCCCCCCCACACACACACATTATAATTTATTTTGGGTGTGTCACGTAAAGTTCTAGACAATTTTTTAAAATAGGCTTTTTGCGTTAAAACGAGAGCTTTCTTCCGCACAGCATTGTCAGTGGTGTAGTACATCGGAATACGGCTAAAATGTGCTAACTAGCACGGTGGTTAACTAATATTGAATAGTTAAATTTTTAACTATTACTGTAGGCTCCTGAATTATTGACAGGCGTGCACGCCACCTTATGTGGTATCCAAAAAAGTTTTTTATAATTTCGAAAACGCGGTTACCCTTGGCGCTGTGGTCCAACATATTTTTACATGGCCCAAGGTGAAAAGAACGCTGAACGTCCCGGGCACAGCGCAGAGGCCGAAAGAACAGGGCCCGCACCGAGAACACAGAGCAGTGGGCCACAGCCCACAGCACGCGCACCACCTAGACACTTCGTTCACTTCGTCTTCAGCCATGATATGCGCTGCACGGTCACGGTCTCAAAAATACCGTCTCGGTGTAAGTAAGGGCGTGGCAGGGGATGGCGAAAGGTGAGTCTTTAGGCGAAAGACGTGGATAATATCACGCTGAGCTGCACGGAAAGCGGTCTCATAGGTTACTTGGCGAAGCACACGGCATGGGCCAACAAATCGGGACAGGAGTTTTTCGCAAAGCGTGATGCGGCGACATAGCGACCAGAGCAAGATGACTGCGCCCGGGGAGAAAATGACCACGTGATGGCGGTGGTTGTAGCAGTCCTCCTGTGAGGTCTGTGAGGCGAGAATTCGGCATTGCACCAGTTGGCGGGTGTGGTCGGCCAGGGCAATTCCGTCGTGTGCGTATTCAGAAGGCTGAGAAGTAGAGGTCGGAAGCAGCGTATCCAAAGGTAAATGGAACTTGCGGCCGTACAAAAGACTGAACGTGGAGTAACCGGCAGTGTCATGGCGGGAAGAGTTGTATGCGAAAGTTACTTGTGGAAGGGCGATACCCCAGTCCCGATGGTCCGGCGAAACATACATTGTGAGCATATCTCTGAGAGTGCGGTTGAGTCGCTCGGCGAAGCCGTTTGTTTGGGGGTGATAGGCGGTGGTCAGCTTATGCTTAGTTGAGCAATTAAGGAGAATGTCCTGGATAACTTTTGAGAGAAAGCAGAGGTCACGGTCGGTGAGGTGGTACAGGACAAAGTCGGCAACATCAGTAGCAGTACTGGTGGGGAGGGCCCGTGTGATAGCTTAGCGAGTGATATAGTCCGTAACAACTGCAACCCATTTGTTTTCAGAGGTGGATTCAGGAAACGGGCCCAAAAGATCCAAGCCGACACGATAGAAAGGTTTGCCTAAATTGCGTCAAAATACATGCCTTCCGAAGATCTTGCAGTCAAAGCACCCTCTCCGGTGCACGTAACTCGTTACGTTAGCCACATTTCTATTGTTGCGCCTTATTACGATGGCTTCCACCGTCTCTTATAGAACTCCTCTATGTTTCCAGCCATATGCTTATTAATCAGAAATCCAAAACCTAGTTCTCATCTATCCGCTAATCTACCGTAGCATAGCTTCGATCAGTGGGCTGATAGACACGTAGGTCTATAGTTGGGTAGTAACCGGGTGTTAGGGGATTTGTTGATGAGGGGAACACTTTCTACCTTTCATCGGGAAGGAACTTGGTGAGCAGATAGAAATTTTTGAAAAATGGCGCTGGGATAGTGGTGGATAAAAAGCATATATTAAAAGATGTGAGTTCCGCATCACAAATGGTCCACAATTCTTAGGGTTCCAACCTCACATAGAATTAAGAACACCTTCTTGAGGAACGTATTATAAATTTAAGAACATAAATTTCACGTGAAGGAGACAGCTGGGAGGTTATCTGTAGAAAACAGTGAATGAAAGTGAGTGTGGAGATGCAGCAGGCAGAACGTGAGTGTTGAGTACCTCTTCATTAGTGAAGGCATTCGTATTGCACGGCAGCTCATATTTCCAAAACCTACCCAGGTTGCTTTCCAGAAAACAACTGAAGCTTAATTTCAAAAAATATTTTTCGGACTGTTTTAAGCCAGTGTTCCTTCATAGCTTCCAGAATAATTCAGTTTTAGCTCGGTCGCAGTTACGTTTAAACCGACGTAACGTCACGACACGAAGCGAAAATTGTAATATTTCACTTGAATGCCCGTAAGATCAACATATCTTCTTAGTTTTCAGCAGAACAAAGCTTTGTATAAAGGACGTAACGATCATTTAAAAGAAACTGAAAAGTGCATCCACTTCACCTGTGATAGCTACTGAAACGTTTCTTCGAGCCGTTCGCTTACACTTCATTTTCAGAACATGTGAATTAAAAGATGAGCAATACAGTGAACAGGACTATTTTTCTAGTCTGGAGGATCACGGCGCAATTACTACACTACAGGAAAGTATATGAGCAGTAGGTGAGTCCTACAAAGCGCAATTATTTTATCTTCAGCGCGGAACGGCGAAGGACGACACAGTTATGACGGCATTTTTGTAGTCTTCTTTTGATTTCATTGCGCTGTCAACCACCACCAAAGGATGACAAAATGGGGGAGAGCCATCGACCAATCACAAGTACAAAGAAAGTGACGCATCGCTGCCGATAGTACTGTCCTGAGCCGCGTTCAGTCCGGCCGTGCAACAAGAAACACATTCCGCCCCTTGGCCACGCACCATTGCACAGTTTCCCAATGAGGAAGCAGCAAAAATAAAAAAGCTCCCTCCGAACCTTTGACGCTTTGTGATGCTACTCGATTTATCAGCGTCGGCACTAGTCTGTTAGTGTGGCATCATGGGCGTGTTTCTGGCGTTACCGTCGGGATGTCAAACACCACCCAGAGCAGCAACCAGTGGTGGAGGACCCAAGTAAAAGAATTCAATTGTGAAAAAGAATTGTGCGAAATCACTGTTTTTTGCAGGTAAACAGCACCACCACGTGCCTGAAAGCGCCACTGAGGCGTCCACTCTCCAAGAAAGCAAGTTATGCGCGTCTTCAAATTTTTTATCGTCAATGTCAGTTTACTGAATGTACGCCGGCGGCCTAAGCTCCAGGGTAGCATCTCTGCAGCAATACATTTAACGCCAACGCGTCTTGCCCTAGTGCCGTGTTTCTGCCACAACGTTGTCCACGCCAGCGCATGAATCGCACATCTTGATCACTGCCACCACACAGCACAGAGCGTGAATATTAGTTTCACAGTAGTATTAATTGATGAACAAGTCGATGTGCAATGTGTCAGAGTGCTGCAGTTCAACACGAGGCATGATCCGCTGTGGCGATAGCCCGCTGCTCTCTCGCAGTGGACAGCGAAACTGATTTGTTCTCAGACCCGTGGATTGGAACTGCAGTTGCTTTATTTGAGTTGTTGGTCCTTATTTATTAAGGCCGTCGCAGTGGCTCAGTTAAGGCGCTCGGCTGCTGACCCGAAAGGTGCGAGTTCGATTCCGGTCATGGCAGTCCAGTTTGAATGGAGGCGAAATTCTAGAGGCCCGTGTACTGTGCGATGTCCGGGCACGTTAAAGAACCCCAGGTGGTCTAAATATCCGGAGCCCTTCACACACTGTCCCTAATAGCCTGGGTCACTTTGGGACATTAAACTGACATAAACTAAGAGCCGTTTATTTCTTTCACTTACCCAAACCAACAAACACCTCAACCATACAAACAACCAAAGACCATGATCGGGGCTTAAGCATCAGAACAGCGTTTTTGCACCATAAGAATCGAAAGTTACGACGCGCGGCCCCTGCTCGCGTTTTAAGCTGCCCCTGTTCTTGAAACGTAATGTGGGTGACTCCAATATCTCCTGGGCACTGTGCATTTGGCTTGCTGAAGAGACGTAATTCATAATTGTTGTAATTGTACAAACCCGCCGTGGTGACTCAGTGGTTAGAGCGCTCGGCTAGTCAGAGTTCCCGGATTGCGACCCTGCCGCGGCGGCCGTGTTTCCACGGTGGCGAAACGCAAAAGGCACCGGTGTTGTGTGCGATGTCAGTGGACGTTAAGGACCCCCAGATGGTCGAAATTATTCCAGTGCTCTCTACTACGACACTTCTTCTTTTCTTCTCTCACTACCTCCTTGTCCCTTTCTTTACGGCGCGGTTCAGATGTCCGCAGAGATGTGACAGCTACTGCACCTCTAAAACAAATTTTATTTAATTTAATGGTATAACTCACCGGACCACTGAAGCTCGTAATTTTAGTATTCGCTGATACACGGGATTTTGTGATTATTTTTTATTAGTACAAGTACGCTTGGCATGCGGGAATATTCGAAGAAAAAGCAGTTCAAAACTTCCCCCCGAGAAAAAACATATTTTTTGCAGAAGAACCGCCCCACCCTTCCTCAGTCCGAGGGGCGGACGAAATCGTAAGTTTTCTGAACCACTGTAACATGCCTCTGCAAATTTACGAGCTGCAAAGTGGATCCACTTAAGTTGTGCGCCAGCTGCTTTATTAATGGGATGGTTTAGCACTCACTGTCACGCGTCATGTAGTCATTCACGCTTTCGTCCTGGAAGAGTCCGTTGTTTTTTGGGCGGAGCGCAGCCATTGCCGATTGTGTCCTTGAGTTTAGGGCGATTGGTTTGGTTTGGTTAATGGGGTTTAACGTCCCAAAGCGACTAAGGCTATGAGAGACGCCGTAGTGGAGGGCTCCGGAAATTTTGACCACCTGGGGTTCTTTAACGTGCACTGACATCGCACAGTACACGGGCCTCTAGAATTTCTCCTCCAAAGAAATTCTAGCCGCCGCGGCCGGGATCAAACCCGCGTCTTTCGGGTCAGCAGCCGAGCACCATAACCGCTGAGCCACCGCGGCGGCACTAGGGCAATTGCGAGGGAATGAAATGAAGCTGATCTTGATTGCTCAAAACTTCCTTAATAAACAGACGCAGGCCAAATCCTTGCAAGAAACGTTCGAGTAAGGGTTTTTCTGAATAAATCATCTAGCCCGACTTGAGAAAAAAACGTTTCAAGGGCTCATTAAGATCGATTGCGCCTCATTTAAAAAAAAAGCAATCTGAAGCACATTTTTGTAGCCTACTTTCCAGTCATGTGGTTTTCAAAATTAAAATCAGAATCAAGTTTTTATTGAGCAGTTGGGTTGTAATGTATAAATATATAATGCAAAAGGAAATCCCCGAGCATATAGCTGAAGCTGGCAGTTGCTTTAATCTGAGATTTTTTATACTCATCGAATGAGGAATCATGATTGGCTGAATGCGCTCAACTCTCTTGAGTCACCAAATATTGTTTGTTCTCCTTCCAATCTGCTCCTTCCATTTTTCCTGTCTTCTCCTGAGCCGGGCAATATGGACGGTTCCCAGGGAGCATTACTTAACATTCCCAGTATGCGAGATAGGCCATCCCCATGCAGGCCATCCATCTTCACGTTATTTCATCGTCTTTCATTTGGCGAAAAATAAAAGGGAATCCAGTGCTTGGCAGAAAGCGTGCCATTTCGGGCGATCAATGCATTACGATTACATGCACTGGTTCTTTGTCACTGCAACCAAAGAGCTGTTCCTCATACTCTTATATTTTATGCGCTGGTGTACTTTTGCTCCAATAGAGACAACCCAAACATCGGTAATAAACAAATGCACACGCAACAAAACTATCTTCAAAAAATTAAGACGTCTGTCCTCGACAAGAGAAATGGTGTGGGCTAGTTATGATCGAACATACTGAGCAGACGGAACAGGCAGGAAATAGCAGGCACTTACGCTGGTGCTCATGTGTGGCACCTCTCATCGGTCATGTCTTTCTCTTGGCGCTGTTACTGCCTCGGGACTGCTATTACCGGGACCAGTGTTGCCTCTAGCACAAGGGGAGGTCTCCTGAGCTGTGACTTAGTCGCGACAATTCGCAGCACTTCCATCATTGGGGACGAGCTGTTACACTGGAAGAATGTTGTTAATTTTTCTCCTGAAAATTATGAAGAATAAGCATTTCCCAAACGCTTCTGATGTTGTTTACTTCACCTGGAATAAAGACTAGCCTGGTCAGACTTAGAATATAAATTTTGTGACCGACATTTTTCAAGCGCTTTGTACACGATACTTTTCCTAGCTGCTTTCCAAATTCTCAATTTTGCCTCAGTAACGTTGAGTATAGTGCAAATTCTGAGATTTCTGAAAGGCAGGCGAAGTTTCGAATTTCTCTAGGCTGACCAAAGTGATCATGTGAGTTGGTTGCTCTTTTACACGTGACTAGTGCCTATAAACGATTCACCGTCTGTTTACCTGAAGGCGAATTCGAATCCGATTGCTTTCATTAACCGCTACAGTGAACATTGGTGGTGTGCGAATAGTGCTTTTCACAAAAAGGCTCTTTTAAAACCAGAGCAGCTTTGCTGCCGAATTGAATAAGAATAGTGCTGCTTAAAACCGAATCGAATATGAATACAATGGAACTGAATACTAAGCGAATATTATACGAATATGCGCTACTTGTGACCATGTCCGTACAAAACGGAGGACTGTGTTCAACTGTGAAGCGCTAGCAGTTGCGCACCAGTACTGCTCTATCTATACCTTACAGAGTTAAAGCAAACGCTTTAAAAACACGATGCACTGATCTCTACGGGGAGATATCCGCAACAAAAAGACAATATAATAACTCTTTAACCATTAGATTACATATACGTAATCTGCAGAAAAATTGTCTTTTTCTGCTGATAACGGCAAAAGATTACATAGTCCCACATCTGAGTAAATCAAAGCTGCGAGAATCATGTGTGAGAATGGCCTCAGAGGTCGGACATCACAGCAGGGTTTGCTGAACCTGCCTGGACCCTGCCTTCTTGCCTAGTCTTGGATGCCATGCATGTGGATTATCAAAGTCATCGATATAATGAAGCGAGTCCTTGCGCTGAACCGTTCCCCCCGCGCCGACCAATCGCGGCAGCATGATCTGCGATATCGGAGTCGTCGAAGGAAAGAAACTACGGCGTCGCTTATTCGAACCACGGGCCGATGGTTCGAAAAATATTCAAAAAAATAACGACATCGTTTCAAGTATTATTATAGATGGAGCTATTCGATTCATTCCACGAATGAAATACTAGGATTTTCCATTCGCTATTAAACAATTTCGAGTATTCCTTCACACACTGCCTACAATATATAGTCTCACTGACTCTCTTCTTTATGCTAGTTTCAGAACAGGAGCAGAACGTTTCGAATTTTTGTTACACTCACTAGATATCTAGGTAGCAGAGCTGGTTTTAAACGTAGCTGAAAGACACTTTAAAGCCACTTTCCGCTCTACAGCTCCTGCTCCGGCGATACCGTTGGCCTACTCAGTGGCCAAATGTTTCATTGCTGGGTCTTGCGGGGTCTAAGCGAGATAATGTGCGGTCATGTGTTGTATGGGTCCTAAATAACCATAACACTGGTCGAAATAAAATTGATGTTTGTTAATAAATGTCCGATCTCGCACCTTCGATTCGAGGCTAGATGAAATAACCACGAGGACTTCGGCGTGTTTCTAGTCACAGCTCATTTGAGCAAGAAATGTAGGTTAAGCGCCCGCACACTGAAAAATTTTATTTAAACTTGCAAACTACATCTCTGAGAAAAATCGAACCTTCGGAGCCTTATAGAAGCAGGCCAGCTAAAATGAAATAAAACACAAGCAACCGGAAAGCTAGCCTCATTGGTGCGCATTGTATGTGTTCCAGTGACCGGCGATTTTGGTAGAAGGCGGTGAGGAGCCTGTTTCGAAGCTGCTTCCGCATTGTGCATCCGTGTCGCACCACTTAAGGGGTTTTCCCCCGCTGCTGCGCGCATTTTGCAATTGCAGTTATGGCCCTGGCCGCCTACACTTCCCGTCTGACGAAGAACGAACATATGCAATGTTGCCTTGATTTATGGTATTTTATCCATACCTAGTTTCACTTCCTGAAATAAAAAGAAAAAAAATACTTTTGATTTCGTGCAGTCTACTTAGATAAGCTATGATATATTTAGAGCCGCCACAAATACGCAATATCTGGTTCTTCAGGTCATATTATTAAAATACTAAACAGTTTTTATTCAAATCTGAAGGGTGTATTCAGTTTTATTTCCTTTTTATTTCTCAGCGGCATTTTTTCCTGATCGGTGCCTTTATACTATTACAGACTCGCTATAACAAGGCATACCAATTCGCCCGGAGCCGTACCCTCGAAAGCTAAACGCAGCAAGACACGTCTAGAAAACGTTCATTTTTTTCTTTTTGCTTTCGTCGCCCATTATGCAGAGAGCAAGTGGGGTTGTTACGAAGAACTGACTTTCGGACCTGCTCCCTCCAGCGGCAATTGTTGCCCTTCCTTTCACTAACCTTAGTGCTCATCTTTCGCTTCGTATGACAGAATTCCTTTTTTTTTTCATAGCGTGCGATGCATAGCATGGTCTCTATATTTTACTTTGGTTTAATTTGGGAAACTCAATGCGTTGAATGTTCGCGTTTATCGAACCACTTGCTCACTTTTAACGACCTCAAAAGATTGTATTACATCAGGGGTTAGGTCGACAGGCGCTGAAGGCTGTGGTGCTCGCGCTCATCACCCTTTCGTAACGTGCTTTCATAAGTATAGTGCTTTCATCTGTCGTGCATGGCACCGGGTAAATTTAAGTTGACAGGACCTAAGGCAAGTGCCGTTGTTTAAGAGCTGGCAGTAGAGGGCTTATGTAATTGCGTGTTATTTATTCACAGGAACCGCAGAAGTCTACCCGCTCAAGTTTTTCACGCTAAAAATACTGCAACTATTGCTTAGAAAATTTTAATGCAGGATGAATTTATATGTGCACATGGATACTGTGTTAACATTGTTCATCATTTGCGCGCCTTTATTCTTGTAATGGTGCCCCGCCGCGGTGGCTTGGTGGTTACGGCGATCGGCTGCTGACTCGAAAGACGCGGGTTCGATCCCGGCCGTGGTGGCTGAATTTCGATGAAGGCGAAATTCTAGAGGCCCGTGTGCTGTGCGATGTCAGTGCACATTAAGGAACCCCAGGTGGTCGAAATTTCCGGAGCCTTTCGCTACGGTGTTCGTCATAGCCTGAGTTGCTTTGGGACGTTAAACCCCAACAAACAAACAAAGATTCTTGTAATGGTGCTGGCTTATTTAGTGCTTCGTTGGTGCGCCTAAACAATACAGGAAATATTTCATGCATCCCTGCGTAGTTGGACAAAAACTGTGGACCTCGAAGTTACGTTCAAAAAAATGATCTAGTTGGCGTTCAGCATAAATAGGAAAAGAAAATTGTTTGTGAACGGCTCTTTTGTATTTGCTACAGAACTGAGAGTTTGGCTTGAGGTAATAAAGCTAAAGAGAAGATTGTTCAGATGAAGTGAAATAAATCACAAACGCTTTTTGTTTTACAAAGATTTCTGTCCATATTCATCTACACTTAACTTACGCACCAGAAAGAGAATGACACAGTCGCGTTTCCTAGAGCACAAACATTGTATTTTGTTGTGACAGTGCCATGCCTCTAGAAGCCAAGCGTATCAAGGGAAGGGGGGGCGGGGAGGGGGGCGGGGGGGGGGGGGGGGGGGCGAAACGTTAGTGCGCGGACGCGACTTACAAATCTGCATGGATAAGGTGGGCGCGGCTGAAACAAATCAGGGTTAATTGAACATTTCCCTGCAGTAGGCGTAGTCAAGTTTCCGGTGTCCCATGTCTCATGGATATTTCATTGGGCATTAAATGCTTGAATGAAATCATCATGAGTATTGCTAATGGCTACGAGATCCCAGGTGCCTCAAAAAAAATTGCCAGACTTTTTACTCATCAAAGGAGCAAAGATTTAACAGCTCCGCAAATAATCAACCGCGCTGAAACTTCCCAAGTGTGCCTACATGTGCTAAGCCGTCCTGAAGGAGCAGGAGGGGCAGGAAGAACTAAAAAAAAAATGGTTTGGTTTGGTTTGGTTTAGGGGTTTAACCTCCCTAAGCGACTAAGGCTATGAGGGACGCCGTAATGAAGGGCTCCGGAAATTTCGACCGCCTGGGGATCTTTAACGTGCACTGACATCGCACAGTACACGGGCCTCTAGAATTTTGCCTTCATCGAAATTCAGCCGCCGCAACCGGGATCAAACCCGCGTCTTTCGGGTCAGCATGACTCAGAAAAGAATTATGACTCTTGCGTCCCTGGGAGGGTTCCTCTTGGTCAAGGAGGCCCCTAGCCTCCACTTTACGCCTACCCTGGTGGATGAGTCGTTGCTGATTAGTGGGTCTAGTAGCCAACGCGGAGTCCTCTTGAGAACAGCGGGAAGGGATGGAAATGAGATTAACAACTCGCGGTTTTCAGCGCATCCAAAGGTTGCCACAACGGTAGCTGGCGGGGCCTGAAAGGTTGTGGAGTATGATGGTTATAGAGTGCGGTTTATGGAATGCAAGATTATGAGGGGGGGGGGGGGGGGGAATAAAGTGGTCTGGAAAACAGTCTCGGGGCCAGTCTGGTCAGTCAAAGCGCTTGTCAGCTTTTCCGCGCAAACAGCGAGGTGTTAGGCAACAGCTTGTTATAACGCAAGGATTTTTGCATACATATGGATATATGGATCTACGAATCACCGTGAACATCTGTGAATTTATAGTTTATAAGCTGCTGAGTTTAGGGCGTGTTTGCGTCTGCTACCGCAAAGCGCCCAAGGGACCAGAAAAAAATGCACAGACGGTAATATGGAAAAAGGGAAAATAATACAATGTCGCATGGTTCCCACCGAAGTAGTGAAAATTCTACTGTGTTTGAACCGTTGCGTGCAATGATATCTTTATACGGGTCGCCTGGGCGGAAAGGCTTTGCGGCTTTGAGACAAGGAGTCTGAAACAGTGAAAGTGTAAAAGAAAGGAACAGAAATGCCTACCGGCTGCGTGTAGTACAAGGCACACATTGAAGGATAATTGAAGGAGAGAGAGAGAGAGAAGGATATTTTTATAGCCTTTATCACTCCCACACATCTCCAGCTGTGGGCATAAAACTAAGATTACGGTATGCGCAAGCCTGTTCTGCTTCGCATGAATTCAGAGAGAGCGTAGGCGCTCTGCAGAAGGCTTCCAACACAACGCCCACATGCATGAATAATGGAAGTGGTAGGGTAGGGGTTGTCTGCGGTGCTTTCGTGGCCGTATTCACCTCGTGCGCAAAGCAGAGCCCGCTTATGTTGCACTTTTGCTTTCAGTTTTCATCAGAATGCGCCTCTCCTCTTCTAATGCTGTGTTCTTAGTTTTTAGACGTATATCAAGTTTTACTCCTCTTAGGCTGTACCAACGATCAGTGAAGATCTCACGCGTAACGCCAAAGAGCTGCGTATTTTTGACTCCTTAGTTGATCATTAGCATCACGTCCATTCGACCATAAACCGCCTCCAATGCATGTGAATTTAGAAAAAAAAAAGAAGGCAAAACTTTACGCAATACTGATCTTACGAGCTTTAGATAGCAAAGCGTTACGCAATACTGATTACACGAACTTGAGAATTTCTGCTCAGCAAAACAAAGCAATGCTGCCTCCGAAGTCATACGGGGAGCACACTAAGACGACTTACAGAGCAGGTTGTTGGATGCGGTATCTGGGGACAGCGGAACTCTGTGCACAACTTCTTACAAAATTTAAAAAAGATTTCAATCCATTTATTATGCTTGACGTCGATATTTTTACTCGCTTTTACCTTTCCCTAAGAAATGGCTCAACAAACGACGCCTGAAGTAGTAGTGCGGAATAGCGCATTTATTTTACAGAACTGAAACCAGAGCTATATTCCTTCTTTGAAAATTATAATCCCCAAATTTTTTTCTGATTACTCTCTGAGCGCTTAACACAAATAAATAAAAATGTTCACGAACTTTCACTTTTTCTTTTACCCTTATTGTTCGGCTTGCAGTTTTGCAGCTAAATATGCCTTTCCACACTTATCACAACACTGATTTTTCAGCCATTTCTGAGAAAGAGGTAAAATGCAGAAATGAAACAGGAAATATTGCAGCAAAATTTTAACATGTTTTGCCTAATTCTTGGCTTTTTGTAACTATGGCATTGCCACATATACTGCCGCTTTTTATTAATGAAGCTTTGATACTACCACTGCTGCAGAATTTTCTATTATGACTGCTTTTAAATTTCACCACACCTTAAGTGCAGTTAATTTTTAGTGTTGTAGTTTATACTTCATGAAGCGGTTGAGAGTTGCCCAACAATACCGAATGAATACATAAACATCAGAACTTTCGCATAAACGGCAAATCCAGTGACTGGCAGACAAAGTTGAATGTACCGCTTGGCGTGTTGATTGAGGCGGTCATGTCACATAAATCGGAAGTGCGCGGAATTGTTTTAGTTTTAACATCCTGAGCGCCGAATTCGGCGCCATCTTTATTTTCCAGTCCACTAAGATTTTTTCTTATTTCAGTAAGCTTCCGCTAAAGCAAGTAATTCTTTTTGTTGTCATTATCTCCAAGAATCTGGACTCTGCACCGTGAATTACCTACGCAAATCATCGCTGTCTATTTAACAGGAGAGCTCGCAACAAGAGCCGGAAAATAGTGCAAAACACTCCTAGTGTTCTTGCATTCTTTTTCTTAAACATCAGCTGTTTTTTTTCCTAAAAGCAGTCATTCGCTCAGTGTTGCACTCTGATGCTAAGCACCTCCTCTGTAGCAACACAAAAAAGAAACATTTACAAACAACACTCTCAGTTTTCTTCACTGAGTCTTTGTGGTTATTTCTGATGCCAGTGAGCCCAATCCCTTCTCCTTTCTTCGTGGCATAGACAGTTCGAAAAGTTTTTCAACTTTCTTGACAAAACTCGGCATTCAAAAGCTGCGAGATTAATTCATTTCAAAGAAAGGCAGCGGCCGTGGGGCCTCAGTAATTATCGTGCTCGTTTGCTGATCTCAAAGACGCGGGTTCAATGCCGGTCGCGGCGGTCACATTTTGATGGAGGCGAAATGCTAGAGTATCGTGTACTGTGCGATGTCAACGCATGCTAAGGAACCAGGTGGTCAAAATTATCGGGATCCCTCGAGTACGGCTTCCCTCATAGCCTGAGTCACTTTGAGACGTTAATCACCACAAAAAGAAAGGGAAGTTTCAACCATTGGGAAGAAAAATATAATACAACACTCTCCTAATTTCCTTTGAAGATGAGTTCATAGAAGGCTTGAGAAAGTTGACACAGGGACTGAAGCAACTTGCTCTCTCCTACATATGGTCAGAATACCAAAACTGCGTGCACGTATACACTGATAAATCTGCGTCACCAAAGGCATCGACAGCAGCTTTGGTAATCCCCTCTCAGCAGACGACTCGGAGATTCATTTTAGGACACAAATATACTTCAACCGCTGCAGTGCTTGCGACCCTTCGGGACATATCTACGGGGGACCGCCTCAGGAGTGGTGCATTTTCAGAGACTGTAAACCTGAGCTACAATTTTTGGGCTGCTTCCCACGCCGCACCGCCTGCCGGGCTCTGGCTCTTGATATAACTAGACTCCTTCCATCTGCTGAGGAAAAAGGCCACCGTATAGTGTTACAGTGGATTCTTGGTCACTGCGTACTCGATGCAAATGAGACCGCCGACGCTGAAACCAGGAGCGCCTTCAGCAGTGGCCTGCGCACAGCTGTGGCGTTCTCTATAGACCGGACACCTGTCGTCTCCTTTCGGGATCTGTGAGGAGTGCGATGGCTGGATACTGGGCCCTGCCAGACACTCTGCACATCCGCCTTAAACGGCTAAATCCGACGGTGGGCTTTACTGTTCCTCGCAGAGTACCATCGCATACTGCATCGCCCAATGCATAGGTTACGTTTAAACGTCGCCTTAATGCGCAACTAGTTGCGTTTAATTGGACAAGCGGAGTCCCTGGACTGCTCCACATGTGGCGTGCTAGAGACTGTAGAGCATGTCTTAGTGGCGTGCCCAGCATATGAACAAGAAAGACTCACGCTAGCATCTATTTTGCAGTCTTTAGACACCAGGCCTCTCTCGGAGGTCTTGATCCTAGACGCTGGGCCAGATAGTTCTAAATCTCTACAGGCAACGCGAGCGCTTTCACGCTTTTTAAACGGTACGGGCCTTGACTCACGTTTGTAATGTTAGCAAGTGTGCCTTGTCTTTTTTCATCCTATCCCTCCTACCATTATCATCATCCTTCATCGTGACCCTCTTTTTTCTCCTTTTCCAGTAGCACAGTGCAGGGTAGCAGGCCAGATATTAAATTTTCAGGTCAACTTCTCTGCCTTTCCTGTAAATAATTCCTCTCTCTCTATTGAAATAAGGACCAATTAGTGTCGTCCGAAGCACTCGTCGATAAGACAATCAGGTGGGCATGCGGCGAAAGTACATTAAGGAAATAATCTCCGGCATCATTAGATTGCTCTGCGTAAGATTGAGCGCGGCAGGGTCTCTCTCTTTGTTGTGAGTCGCCGACGTGGTTTTGTAACGTAGCGTCTTTCGTCGAACTTCGAAAGAAAGCGACTTTGGCTTATCTAGCAAGAATGATGTTCTCCCCATATCCAGCTGTAGACAGGTTGAAAAAGAAAGAAGAATCCAAAGCTATAGATTAGAGAGGTCAATGTAGTAGAAAGAGCGGAAAGAAGGAATAGCCGTATTTGCTGCTGGATGAAAATGGAAAGAGAAAAAAAAATTATAGCAGAAGAGCGTGACAAACGGTTCAGTGCGCACAAACAAAATTATACTCATGATATCCAATAACAGGAGTAGAATACGATATCAATTATTTTAAAAATACTTAGATCCTTGTTCACCTGAGTAAAAGAGATTTCAATTAGACGTCATTCACACCATGACTCGGCAGAATATTGGCTCATACTTGTGTCAGTAACCATCCTAAGGCAAGCGGAAGGCTAATTCGAATAATTTGCATAAACATTTTGTGAAGCATTGATTTTTTAAAACCTCCCAGCCCATTGATCAGTAGGGGCGCAAGAAACAAACATCGAAATGAGCTAATCTCCTCGCGGATTAGCAGTTTTCTAAAGTCAACATGTTTGAAATCCCATACAGCTCCGAATAGGGAACTTCTATTGGCGCTTCGAAGCCAGAAAGGTTTTTGTAAAAACGCACAATATTAATTTGCTCCCTCATTAAAGTGAGGCAAAACACTCATTTCTGCTTTGACGTTTTCGGCTGCGAAATTAAAATCAGCAGGGAAGCCTGCAGTGGCAGATTATAAGAACACAAAATAATAAGCGTGGTCAGACACAATGTGGCATGTCTCAAATATCTTTCATACGTTGAGTTCAATTGCAGCAGGCATGCCTCGAAGCAACGCAGAACCCTTGTCTTTTTTGGCACGGAACTCAATGGCGATCCCACTGCACACAAAAACAAAGAACGCCTAGCACTGCAGTCGAGCTCTCAGCCCTGGCCTGGCGCCGCAGCGCCCACGACTGGTTGCAACACCGGTGGCCGCGCCATAGTAATAAGCGCGGGCGCTCGCACATCTTGGCGACCAGATACGTAGAGAAATGGGGTGCTGCAAGGCGTAATGCTTGTAAGTGTCGAGACGTTGCCGGAGTGGCGTGTACTTCTAAAGGCTTTTCGAAATTTTTTGCCTGCAATAGATTTCCAGAAAATAATAATTTTAGCTGCAAACAATACTGTGAACAACTAAGAAATAGACGGCAATTGAAATCGAAATAATGGCCATTATTGTTAGCAGGCATTGCAGTACTTCTCAACGAGGTGAGCATGATGAGGCAAACTGCGCAAAAGACGAGCACAAACCGCGGCTGGCGGATATTTAGTGACATAAGCAGATCGCCCTCAGTGTGTCAATTTCTTCAAACTATTCACACGGAGCACTGTTCTCAAAACTAATATTTCCGCAAACTCCTTCGCGTATAATCCGTCCAATTCATGCCATGACACGTCATGACATGGTATGAGCATCGTGTTTTGACTGTCTCCGCTAGATCTGCAGTGACTGGCAAACGGCGTTGGGGCTGTTAACATTTGGCACAGTGGTGCTGTCTACTAAATTCTCGCCTAGTGCGGCATTTCATACAAAATTACGGAGGCAGTTTGCATGGTGTTCATTTCTGAAGGGAGAATGTGATCCGTTTGGACCACTACCTCTACTCCATCAGATTGCAAAGCTGTAAGAAATGGTGCCGCCAGAAAGCCTTGTTTAAGCTACAAGGCGCGGTTTTGCAAACCAAAGGAGCGTCAATCAAGCTCATGCACTTCGCAATAGCTGCCTGCGTTCAAGCGAATGCGCTTGACTGCAGAAATTCAAAAAAGGCCGGCAGTGCGATGCGGTTAGAAAAAATGTTTTGTCAACTGCGGTAGCTGATATCCGTGCTGTCTCAGCCTCCCTCTAGTGATACCGTTTACCATAGTTTAGCTTTACACTGCGCTTGCAAATCCAAACGACTGTGTTGCTCCCAGTATTTGTTATTTAAGTACGTTGCTTAGCCAAGCTAAGCCATGACCTCAAGCGTTCCTCTGAAAACATGCTGCTGCTGCTGCTGATTTGGCTTCCGCCGTTGCGGTCAGGATATGGTCTTCTAGTCTCTCTGTACGTTTTTTCTATATGTCTGTTGGCAACTTTTCTAAAAGTCGAAATGGCGGGGCTATATCGCAGCTCCGAACGCAAATCTATCCGCTCTCTAAGAGTAGAAAAGTGGCGCAGCCAGTGCTGGTACGAAGTCGAACATGATTAGTTTTCTGAAAAGCTTATTTCCTTCTTCTTTTATGGTTTTCAGCTGTTCACCACATTTCACACGCAGTACATGGCATCTGCATCTACTCTGAACAAACCTTAACGAATATGTTTGAGTCATGCACGTTGGGATGCCATTGTTGTTGAATATGATAGAAACCCTCCACCTTTGTGCAGCTTTTAATATTTTACTCGCATCTTTCATATTCCCCATAGTCGTATCTCTCTCATGCATATGATAGTCGTATCTCTCCCAAACATCTCGTACTCGTATATCTTTTGTGCGTCTCATATATTTTGCAATACTCATTAGCGATATTTTGCAATACTCAAGACGATATTTTGCAATACTCATTAGCTGCAGTGCGTGAATATTTCTTACCGTAATAAACTCACGGTTAGCTGTTCTTACACAATGATTATATTCACGAAATTTGCCGCTGTCGAAGGAAACCGATAAAATATTCTCGCGATTGAGCAAGCCAAATGGACCTCGATGGAAAACTGTGCTATTTTGACAGCCCTTGCTCCACTTCGTCTTGCCGCTCTTGACACCGCCGTAAACCACCACTCTGTGGGACATCAAACCGACTCGCAAATACACACACGGCTATGCTGCCAGTTGAGCAATACTCGCATGCAAAGCAGCTCGGACCATAGAGCGCGGTTTCTTGGAGATTGCACCCTATTCAGAACACGGGGTCCGGAGTCCACAAAGATATGGCCGGTAAAAATGGCCTGTGAGAGAGCAGCACAGTTTTTCAGAAGAGACTTCTAAAAAACTTTTGAAACTGAGACTTCTGCCGCTGGCCGCTGAACACCTTGATCAGAATATGCCCTCAGCTTTTGCGAGTGGGACATGCGTGCCGCACGCGTTGCAAGTCAACGCTTCATCTCCTACGTTGGACGCAGCACGGATTGAGTGTGAGTGTGGAGTGATGTTTTGTTTTAGAGTACTTAGTACAAGAGTAATAGAG
This sequence comes from Amblyomma mixtum, assembly GCF_055824585.1. Classification (NCBI taxonomy): domain Eukaryota; kingdom Metazoa; phylum Arthropoda; class Arachnida; order Ixodida; family Ixodidae; genus Amblyomma; species Amblyomma mixtum. The sequence goes on from NC_143016.1 coordinate 111,425,988, forward strand.
TACTCAAGTTAGTGTCAACACTGCGCCCTTTACATACGGCACGAGTGAAGCAATTCAACAATATCTTGAAGTACTCATTAATACCTTTCAGCGTTCCCATCAAGAGAAAATTGTAAATTATCGACCAAGCGGCACTTGCGCAACGCAAAACCTATCACAAACAAATGACAAATAATCGTCAATGATGATGTTTTGTTTTGCACATTTTCTTCCACAGGACGCAATGACAACAGAAAACGGATGAAAAGACAATGTTGCATATGTTCACTGGGCGGCATGCGGAATAAATGCTAAAAGTAAAGATAGCTATGACAAACTTCCTTACCTGTGAAGACAGCTTATCTTAAAGAACAAATTTCTAGCAACTTCTAAGCGTGGACGAAAATCTCAAGAACGCGCGAGAAGCACTCTACATGAATCGATGCCACATCTGACAAGAGTAACCCTTGTTAATGTCTCGAGCTTTAGACAAACTTAAATCCGGCTACCAACCGTGTGGTCTGCAGCCGGTATTACTAGCAATGTTATTGAAATCAGTTAGTACTCTCGCGTCTTGGAAACTGTTGTCTCAAGTAGTGCAACTTTAATGATCATTATATACTGTTATGGAAAGAGAAGGTATCCTATACTGAAGGCATATTGCGTAGACCTCTCATTATTTTCTAGAAAGTGTAAGCAATAGATTCTACGATGCAACACCGGAACACTTGCACCGTTGTGACGCCCATTTCGAGAATTTTTCTTGCAAAGACTGGGGTCTCTCGCTCTCCATCAAGATAAAACAAATGACTGCTCCAGCGGTAGAGTTCCTCATTCCCTCAGCCCATATGACACTGCACTTCCACATCGACCTGAAAGAAATAACCAAGGAAATAATATTACGAATGAAGCCCAATCTCTTAAAGAGAGAGGCCCATCTGAGCATATCTCGGGCTTCCATGGGAAACATAACTGTTGTCGCCTTGCTGAACGTGGAAATTTTAGTTGACGTTACGCAAATATGAAAGCGCCATTACCACCTGCCCCGGGAGTGCGTCCCCTGGTCTTAGAAAACATGTCGAAATAATTTGCATCATGTCGTTAAGTTCTCCTCAGTGTTCTGCTTTTATGTTTGTCTTCTTTTCGCAGCACACACTAGGCAAGAGTTCTTCCGAGCTGCGACGTACAAAATGAACAAAAGACATAAAAAATGAAACTGATAGTCATTGAAAGAAAGGAAATCATAAGAGAATGTCTTTCTTTTATTTGTGGAGCGGATCAATGAAAACTGGTTCTTCAGGAAAGGAAACTGCCCCAGTAACTGTCTCCTCCCAAAGGAAGAGATAAAGGAGGAAGCGAAAGGAGAAAGAGAGAAAGTGGTGCCGTAATGGAGTTCTCCGGAATGATTGCCACCATCTGGGGATCTTTGACCTCTAATGACACCGCACGGCACACGGGCGCCTTTTGCTTTTCACCCGCATCTAATCATTGAGAAAACAATAGTGAAATATTTTTTTTGAAGATCTATAACTTATTAGAAAGCAGAAAAAAAAACAACCATAGGCCACCCTTGGGATCGGAACCCAGGATCTCTGACATACAAACTGACCTAAGATTGAAGTTGACTTAAGACATATGAACGGTAGATCTGTTGCTCTTGCTTTGAAACAAAAATGGTGGACTTTTACGTAGATAAACCGAGTATGACGCGCAAAAGAAATTGAGGAAACACCGCTCCGAACGGCAACCGCATTCAAGATCGTATCGTAAGCCGCTATCGCCAGCCGGGCGCCGAGGGGCAGAGGTGGGAGGGGGGGGGGGCGGTTCCGTGCGTTGACGGGGCAGCTGGGCAAGGCCTCCGCAGCTGGCGCTCTGTCAAAGGTTGAGGCTTCACACATACTGCTTCTCTCTTTTCTCTTTTGTATGGTTTCCTTATATATGCGTGAACAAGGTGTTTTGCTGAGAATTTATATTCCTGTTAATGGAGCAGAACATGCGGCCCAACGTTGATTTGCTTTTAGAGGGTGTTTTAGGCCCTGTAGGCGACTTAGGTTAAACGACGTACGAAGTAAACTTAGTAATTGTTGCCAACAATGCTGAAGGCAAACGCGGTCAACAAGGTGTTATAGAGATGTCATGGGACGCAGCCGAAATCACCATCGGTCTTCCTTGCGCTCTCGGCACCCTCTCACAGCCATTGACACATCGTTTTTCTTAAAAAAATGGGGAGGCTGACTGCGCGCAATTCTCTTTACGAAGGCGACCAGAGGCACCAACGAGCTTTTGAGCTTGACTGACGGCGGAGACATCCGTAGAAGCGGAAAAAGATGAAGCAAAAACACTTACGTGTCGTGTCAGTGCATCGGATAAAGTCATCACGAAGAAATTTACCGAAAAGCTCTTATTGCAGCCTCGATTAGCAAAGGTAAATTAAGTCTGGCGTGCAGGAACATGCCAGCTCCAGTTGATTTCAGAGCAAAGTACCAACAGCTTAAAATATTTGAGCCTTTGACATCATTTCTCTTGGCGCTGAAAGGGTTTAAGGAAGGCGCACTTTGAGGTAGTGATTAAAGGCTTACTGTCATGTTTTTCACACATCTCTAATGGACTACAATTTTATAGAAAAATTACTCGTCGCTACGCAATGCTGAAGCTGTTAAAGTGGTTCGGTGGCTTATGCAGGTGGTCCCCATAGATATTTAGATTCATGATGAGGTTACTGACAACTTGTGAATATTTCTCCTTGACAGATGCGTCTGCGTGGCAGAGAAGGAAATCGACTTCTCCGTCGAGGTTTCCCTCAAACGAATAGAAGCTGCATTAGTCCGCTTCTTTACGCCTGACGCATAATAATATTATCAATTTTTCGTCTGGCAATTCACTGTAGGAATTTTCAGCGGGAATCCCGGTCAGAGCAAGTACTACTTCTATTTCTTTATAGAAACTAAGAATACCGTAAAAGCTTACCGAGAAGTTGTGTAATGCGGGAGGTTTAATTTTCTTACAAAAAAGGTGGTCTAATGTACTCTTAGTATACTATCACACCCTCAGCGTGGGGCTTCGGCTGAGCTGAGCTGTTTAAAATTCTCTCTAATTTCTCCCTAAAATAAGAGGTTGTGTACTTGCACCAACTTTTTTCATTTATAGCTCACAAGAATCAACTAAAGAGGAAAATAAGAAACCCCTATAGTACCTGCTTCACTACACGAATATCGATTTTACCGTCTGCCGAGAAACCATTTACGCTGCCATTGACTTTCCTTAATTCAGAAGAGAAATGAGGTTTACCAAAATTTCGGAGGAAATTTCAGGTTATATTCGTTTCTTACCGGTGTGCGCTTTCTTACGCCAGCCATGGCCACGCTTCCTATTTAAAAATGTGCAGTGGTAAAAAGGGACATGTCCTTTCAGGAAATTAACGATTATCATTGGGGACCCTTCAACGCACTACTCCGAAAATCTCGGAACCCAGTGTGATATGTTTTACCATTTTTTTAAAGAAACGCAGGGCTCCGCTGTCTGTCCCTGTTTGCCTCCTAGAAACCATTCTTCAGGAATTTAAAGGACGAACTGTAAATAGGACGCAATGCAGCCTGATTTGGTATGTAATGTCGTCAACCTAACCAAGAAAATGAAATCTGGTCCTCCGACAACCACTTGGTGGTGTGATTTTGACCCAAGGAAGCTGGTCGATATATGTCGCTATCAAGACTCGGGACTAATGCGAATCACCTTCACGATCCGAGGCCAAAGAGGGTGGAGTTTGACGCCGCCGAATCTGTGGAATGTGCCTCAGGAATGTGTTTTCCAGGAATGTATCCCACTTTATCACCAATACGCCATAAGCGTGGCTCACAAGGATGAAAAGCTGTATAACGTTACTCAGATCTGCGCTATACGGGCATTGGCTTTCTACGAGCGCTTCATGGAGAACTCGTTTTGCACGGCTTGCCACGTTTGTGAATTCGGACCAATGCGAGTGATATGCGTGGAGAGGAGGCAGATCTCTCCATGAGACTTTCCCAACGAAGTAGTGTCTGTCTTGTGATAATGGTACATGCAGAGTGCATCTGCACGAATCCCCTGTTCAAAGAACTTTTCTTCAGAAAAATCCATGAAGCTAAAAATTGACGCTTACAATGTCAAGTTTTACCGTCATGAAATTTTACCGAAATGTGACACATGCTAGCGCATTTACGCAACATCTGTTTTACCACAGAAAAGCTAGAATTTTTTTGTCGAGTGGCTCTATGCGCATCTTACAATAAAATTGGCAGTGGCTTAACTAGGCTATGCCAGGATATACGTAGCGAAAGCAGGCATGCGACACAGCTGGCGAAGCGAGCGGAGGCGAGCGCGACGACGAGGCAAGCGGTGTGACGTCATACCAAACGACGGTGGCAGAGACAGCACCGATCGACAAATCACAACAGCTTAAAATTTCTTTCGCAAGCGTGGCAAGCGGCAAAAGTCAGTGTGTAGCAGCTCCTAGGCGGGGACCAAAAGCAATTAATTTACAAACACTCCAAGAAAGAATGAGTACTATGACCGACGCATGGATGGTCACAGACAAAAAGTTGCTGTCACGCGGCTGCAACGAAAAAAAAACAGGAGGACGCTTAAACTCAGTGTTTAAGAGTGGAACGCGATAGCGTATTTCAGCGCCGCCAGAGTCTCCACGGAACGCCATCGCCCGTTCGGCGCGACGCCTCGCCCGTTGGACAAATCGCTTGGAGTCTCTAGGAGGCTTGTCAAAGCCCGTCCACCGCCCGAACGCGAGGCTCCTCGTGCTGGGAGTGGTGAACACCTATCAGGAGCTGTAAGAAGCGCACCTCACCAACTAATACACGCGTCTTGCCCAGACCGTGTCCGGTCGTCGCCTTTTGGACCGACTACACATTCAACACAACCATCACACAGAGGAAAGGGTACGAGTGCCCGAAGTGTGGAGATGCGCCATCCACGTTCGACCCCTTCCTACGAAAATGTCCAAAGAAGACCATAATGGCCGGCGGCAGGCGCGGGCGGATGCCCTCCACCGCCATTATGGCAACAAATACGGTGCATTTTGTACGGACGTGGCCGGCCCGCACCGCTCTAGGGGGGGGGGGGGGGGGGGGGGCTGGTACACGGCCGTGGTCATACACCAACAAATACAGGTGGACGGGCTCACTTTCAAAGCTCCCAGCGCAACTCACGCTGAGGAGGTAGCCATCGCCCTGGCGGCCTCTCACCCTCAGGCGCAATATATCCTCTCAGACTCGCAAGGAGCTTGTCGAAATTACGAGCTGGGTTAGTCTCCCTCACAGCTTATCGAATACTTCGGCGCGGAACGGGACCGAGATCCTACGCTCCGCTAGTCTGCACTCCGGGCCACCAAGGCCTACCAGGTAACGAGGCTGCAGACGCAGCCGCCCGCGCACTCACTTCCCGGGCCCCTGGCGATGACCTTACCAATTCGGATCTGGACAACGAACCCATTTTAAAATTTACAGATATAGTCAATTACTATAAAGACTCTCACCGCAAGTACCCGACCCCCCCTCAAGGGCCTGGGAAAAGCAGGTGAGCGTCTTCTGATAAGACTTTTTACAAATACATTGCTGTGCCCGGCAGTCATGAAACACTTCGACCCCTCCTTTCCTGGCCTCTGCCCATACTGTACGGAGGTGGCTGACAACTACCATATGGTGTGGGCATGCCAGAAAAATCCTTCCCTCACCCCCCACCCCAACCCAACCCGAGAGGACTGGGAGGCGGCCCTGCTCGGCTGCCACGAGCTTCCGGCCCAACAGGCCATGGGCCGGCGTACCAGAGCGGTGGTGGAGTCAAATGGGGTCCCGGAATAGGGACCCCACCTAGTATTGTGAGGGGGTGGCGCACTAGGGGCCACCTCCAAAACTGCCTCTCTATGTGCAGTAACCTGTAATAAATGCTTTTCACCACCACCACCGAAGAGATCACGAACGCGCTGCAGACACAACGATCGCCAGTTCAGCTCGAGGAGAGAGAGAGAGAAAAAACTTTATTTCAACAGGAATTCGGGGAACGCCCCAGGGTCCCCGCACGACCCCACTGCACTCAAGTGTCTAAGTTCCTAAGGCCCATAACACTGGCAGCACGGCGGGTGGCGATGGTCTGCACGGCCATGTCCTCCGAGCGCAGCAGGGTCTCCGAGTCCTCCCAGGTCTTGAGGTTCTCTAGTTCCCGCGGGGGAGGGTCCGCCGGGCAGAGAGAAAAGATGCGGAGGGAAGAAGCGAAGGGTTCTGGGCAAAGGGCGCATGCCGGAGTAGGGAAGGAGGGATGATAGCGGGCTAGGTTAAGGGGTGAGGCGAGAGTGTGTGTCTGTAGTCTGCGCCAGAGTGTTGCGTGTTTGTTATCTACATAGGGGTTGATCGGAGGGTAGAGCTGGCGTGTGGCTCTGTATGCCTGGGTCCGCTCACTGAATGAGTGCATGCGCTCCTTCGTGAATCCCCGATCCGAGGCCACCTGAGCCCGGTTTAAAGAACCTCGGGCTAAAAGGTTGGCGGCCTCGTTTCCGGGATTCCCGGAGTGCGCAGGCATCCATATCAGCTCCACATGGCGGGGTGGAGGTGCATCGGGCGAGTCCAGTATGTCACAAGCAGGGACATGAACTCGGCCTCGAGCAAAATTTAGTGTCTCAGTTTTAGTCACTTAAAATATACCGGGCTTCCGTGCGAGTGACAGCAAGTGCAATGGCGGCTTCCTCTGCAGCCTCTGGGGACGTGTCTGGAGGGAGAGGTAGTGTGAGGAGGGTGGATGAAGAGGAGTGCACCACAGCTGCTGCCGTTTCATCACCCGTGGAGGCAGCGTCCTCCCATACGGCGTGCGGCTCGGAGCCGTACGCTCCATGGAGTGCCTTCGCACGGGCTCTGCGGCGCTGCTCATGGTGAGACGGGTGCATATTCCTCGGGAGCGGCCTGATGATAAGCTCCCGGTGAAGGGGTCGTGGGATGGTGACGAGGGTTGGGTCGTTGGCCGGTATTCTGATCGAGGCCTTACTCGTTGGAAACAGCTTTGAACGCAGCCCATTTTTGAGGAGAGGAAACGGCTCAGAATGGTCTCACATCTCAGTGGACACCCGAACCTCGCCGTAAGGAGAGGGAGGAAGGTGGAAGTGAAAGAAGAGAAAGAGAGAGAGAGCACGAGAAAGAGAAAGAGGTGCCGTAATTAAGGAAACGAAAATTGAGTTTGAGGAAAAGAAGTTGCAGTAACTCTGTCACACTGCTCGTGGACACCCCCAGCCCCTATTATAGCTCGCTGGTTTGAATTTCTGCCGCATTCTCTCTGTTAACTAGTAAGTTTATGCTGCTCGAAACGTTGAATGGTATTACACCATCTAGACCATTCTGCGGCAAACGGTTGGCATGAGCGAATTTTTCCGTCTCGCGGTGCCAGCAAGTGACGCCGGCCAGCTTTTCGACCGAACGAGCTGTATACGCTGGTGCGTGAACGACTGTGTGAGAGATACTGAAAAGAACGCTATAGAACTACAAAGATAAGAGGTCGCGCTCATATGCTCAGCCACAACATATCGCTTTAACAGCGGTCGCTGAATATTCCGTTTACACGTGCAGACCGTCATGTCGTTTGTTGTTGTTTTTTTTACGTTACCACTAGAGTAAGAGATACGCGGGCTGTGAGGCATCACACGCGAACGTGAGTGCTAGCCTGCGATCGCAAGGATGCAGATGAGCAGTGGAAGTAGAAATTAAAACATGGCCGGGCAACTCACGCGTGCTTTAGATCATGGCGCTGGGGCGCAAGTTTGTGAAAGCTACTGGTTGAAGCAGTAATTATTTGGAACTTTTACACCCGCCGAACGCGGTAGCCGCATTTCTGTACCAACGAAAGCGTGCACGTCCTGCTGGTCGATACACTAGATCTGTTAAAACCTTGTAGACTAATACAGCCTACGACCCGAAAGCATGTAGTGCCTCACAGTTTCGTGGCCAAGACTTGTTAGCAAATGTGTCCGCGTTTCGGATGCATGCCCTATATGGGCATATGCCAGTCAATACCCAATCGATACTTAATCGTATGCAATCGAAAGACATTGGAACATGATATAAAACGATTTCATGATTATATCATTGTGCTTATAGACTAAATGACTAATTAGTAATTAGTTGTAGTTAAGTGGCATGTGGGAGTGTGTACTGTGCCTGTACCTTAACTAACACTAATTAATCAGTGTACCAGTTAATGTCACGTTAACTATCACTAACCATATATCAACTAGTATCACGAAATGTGCAAGTCATGCTTAACTATATTTAGCCATCGTTAATAGTTGTTTCTAGACGTTTCATAGACATTGTGTCGAACGTTCTAGAGAGTTCCATCACTTGACAGGTGAGTGACAGGACATGATGGATGGCATTAAACAATGGTAAGGACCAATTAGCCTAATTAATCTTTCCAGTCAGACCACATAAATAAATAAAACCGAGTAGGAAATTGGTCGAGTTGGGGAATCGAACCAGGGTCTCAGGAGTTCAAGACGAGCACGCTAACAACGCCATGCCAGCTCGATAGTTTGGAATGAACAAAGGCGCGTCTAGCTAATACGGCGTATTCGTTCACTGCCATCTTCCTCCTTTCCCTTACGTCGAGGTTCAGGTGTCCACCGAGATATTCGAGAAATACATTTCCTTTCCTCAAAAACGATATTTACCGTCCAGCAAAACAAAGAGCCGAATGGGCGATGGCGTTTTGTGGACTCTGTCTAAAAGTGGACGCTGTCGCGTTCCACTTTTAGAGGCGAAGGTAAACATCTTAACCACACATCAGTGACACTAGCAGCAACACTGTGCTTAAGGATTTCGCCTCATCCCACTTTAGGTCAACAAAGTGCCCCCCTGAATTTATTTTAGGGCGAAAGCCTTTAATGGCTCTCTCGCATTCTCCGCCCATGCTCATGATGTCCGTCCTTGCGCTGGAATTGTGCCAACTGTGGCCTCTCCTCCGCGCAGCGGCGCAACCTCCTCTGTTTTTCCTTTCCTCCAAATCATTTTCTTCATTACGGGCCTTTTCTCTGTTTCTTCTTTCCCTCACACTTCCTAGATTGGTAAATTGATTTTTGAGGGAAGGAAATGGAGCAGTATCTGTCTCACATATCTCGGCGGACACCTGAACTGCGCCTTAAGGGAAGGGAGGAAGGTCGGAGTGAAATAAGAAAGAGAGAAAGAGGTGCCGTAGTGGAGGTCTTCGGAACAATTTCGACCACCTGGGGATCTTTAACATGCACTGACCTCGCACCGCACACGATCGCCTCTTGCGTTTCGCCTCCATCGAAACGCGGCCGCCGCGGTCGAAATCGAACCCGGGTACTCCGACTCAGTAGTCGAGCGCCTTACCAGTGAGCCACCGCGGCACTTCTTCCCTTCCTCTATAAATGGATGACGGGTGTCCACTGAGATGTGCGAAACAGTTACCGCGTAATTTCCTTTCCTCAAATACACTTTTCATTTTCTTCACTATGGCCCCCTTTGTCTTCTTTCACTCCCACATCCTCCCTTCCTGTATGGCGCGGTTCGGGTGTCCACCGCGAGGGTTGCTAGGCAACGGCTCTAGCGGCCACAATAATATACACCGATGCATCACACACAGCAGTGCAGGGAGTTACTGCAGTTTACAGTCCCTCAAATCCTCATCTCAACTCCCGCGCTACATATAGCACGGATACTTGCTCCCCCCTGGCCTTGGAGCTTCAGGCGATACACAATGCCATTGCTTCCCTTCCACTCGTACCTACTTTCGATATTGTACACATTTACACTGACTCCCTTGCCGCCCTTAAGCAGTTTAAGGCTGTCCGGCGCACATTCCAAGTTACACAATCCATTCACCAACTTTGCACAAAATATCCCTGTCCTGTGCGTATACACTGGATTCGCGGGCATGCCCAGGATCCGCATAATATTCATGTGGATGCAATGACACACCTTGACACATCCGATATCCCGCCACCTTCCCCTCTTTCCTCAGATCCGTTCCTGTCCCATGTTTCCGAGAAACAGTCTTTGCGTCAGCGAACACGCGCTCTAATTCCTCCGTGTTCGTACCCTCTCCCCCGGAGCCTCACTCGGGAGGAGGAGGTATCTGTGCGCCGGATTCGGGCAGGAGCGGCTCTGACTCCTTGTGTGCGTCATCGGTGGCGTGACAAACGTTACGAAGTGACAGACAAGTGTCCCGATTGTGGTACTGCGCCCGACCAGTGTGATGAAAAACACTTGCTGTGGACTTGCCCGGCTACAGCTTTCGTGAGACGACGTTTCCTAAGAAAGGTTGGCCTGCGATGGGACGTTGCAGACGACTATACCAAGTGGACTCTAGATAATCGCTATATCACGAACTTTTGCCGCTTTTTAAGCGAGGCTTGTTTGCAGTCCTTTTTTTAACTTTCTTTCCTTTTTCATTATGCCTGATGGCAAACAGCTCGAATAAAAAAAAAACTACGGCACAAAAGCGCGATTTAGGCGTCCACTGACCCAGGAAGCCACTTATGCGCGCTTCCTTTCCTTAAAATGATTGGAGTGTAAAACGTCAACGCCAACGCCATTGAATACAATGAACGCCGAATGGACAACGGCGACGGCAACGCCGCGAAACGGGCGCCAGAGAGCGGCGCTTTAACACACCACAATAAAAAAAATCTCTGCCTCTCCCGTAAACGAGAGTACAGTAAGCATGAAATGTTTACGGGCCTAATGTCATCTCGGTGGACACCCGAACCGCACCGTACAGGAAGGGAGGAACGCCACCACCCGTTCAGCGCGATGCCTTGCCATTTGAACGCAAGGTTTTTTGAGGAAAGGAAATGGCGCAGTAATTCTCTGCCATCTCGGTGGACACCCGAACCGCACCGTAAAGGAAGGGAGGAACGCCACCACCCGTTCGGCGCGATGCCTTGCCCTTTGAACGCAGCGCTTCTCCCCCGGAACACGTATGACGACGAAGTGTAACGTGGCATTTATGTGCTTTTTGCACGCGTTATTAGAAATCGGAAATTATAATTCCGTGCATTATCAAACCCACAGCTCCACTGATATCTTGATAAACATTGAGAAGGCACTGGCAGCAGTTATTTTTTGTCTCGTTTGGAGACCAACCGGCGCTTGCATGCCGGTCGCGTAGGAGGGCTTACAGAGTCTCGTTAATTCTCGTTAAGTCTCGTACGGTGCCCGGATGTTCTCGTTTCAGAGCCCGGATGAGTGGATTTCAGTGCCCGGATGACTGGAATTCAGTGCCCGGATGAGTGGATTTCAATGCCCGGATGAGTGGATTTCAGTGCCCGGATGAGTGGATCTCGGTCTCGGCGTGACGTCACCACACTGCCGACAACGGGGGCTAAAAGCATTTCATGCTTAAAATCTCTGCCTCTCCCGTAAACGAGAGTAGAGTAAGCATGAAATGTTTACGGGCCTAATGTGATCTCGGTGGACACCCGAACCGCACCGTACAGGAAGGGAGGAACGCCACCACCCGTTCAGCGCAATGCCTTGCCATTTGAACGCAAGGTTTTAAGCATGAAATGCTTTTAGCCCCCGTTGTCGGCAGTGTGGTGACGTCACGCCGAGACCGAGATCCACTCATCCGGGCATTGAAATCCACTCATCCGGGCATTGAAATCCACTCATCCGGGCACTGAAATCGAGTCATCCGGGCACTGAAATCGAGTCATCCGGGCACTGAAATCGAGTCATCCGGGCACTGAAATCGAGTCATCCGGGCACTGAAATCGAGTCATCCGGGCACTGAATTCCAGTCATCCGGGCTCTGAAACGAGAACATCCGGGCACCGTACGAGACTTAACGAGATTTAACGAGACTCTCTAAGCCCTCCTACACGACCGGCATGCAAGCAACGGTTGGTCTCCAAACGAGTCACAAAAAATAACTGCTGCCAGTGCCTTCTCAATGTTTATCAAGATATCAGTCGCGCTGTGCGTTTGATAATGCACGGAATTATAATTTCCGATTTCTAATAACGCCTGCAAAAAGCACATAAATGCCACGTACACTTCGTTGTCGTACGTGATCTCTTAGGGGCTTCGCGCATCGAAGCAAAGCTGCGCAGGTGCACAGGGGCCCGGGGGAGAAGCGCTGCGTTCAAAGGGCAAGGCATCGCGCCGAACGGGTGGTGGCGTTCCTCCCTTGCTTTACGGTGCGGTTCGGGTGTCCACCGAGATGGCAGAGAATTACTGCGCCATTTCCTTTCCTCAAAAAACCAAATGGCAAGGCATCGCGCTGAACGGGTGGTGGCGTTCCTCTCTTCCTGTACGGTGCGGTTCGGGTGTCCACCGAGATGACATTAGGCCCGTAAACATTTCATGCTTACTCTACTCTCGGTTACGGGAGAGGCAGAGATTTTTTTGAGGAAAGGAAATGGCGCAGTAATTCTCTGCCATCTCAGTGGACACCCGAACCGCACCGTAAAGGAAGGGAGGAACGCCACCACCCGTTCGGCGCGATGCCTTGCCCTTTGAACGCAGCGCTTCTCCCCCGGATCACGTATGGCAACGAAGTGTAACGTGGCATTTATGTGCTTTTTGCACGCGTTATTAGAAATCGGAAATTATAATTCCGTGCATTATCAAACCCACAGCTCCACTGATATCTTGATAAACATTGAGAAGGCACTGGCAGCAGTTATTTTTTGTCTCATTTGGAGATCAACCGGCGCTTGCATGCCGGTCGCGTAGGACGGCTTAAAGAGAGTCGTTAAATCTCGTTGTTTCGTACGGTGCCCGGATGTTCTCGTTTCAGAGCCCGGATGACTGGAATTCAGTGCCCGGATGAGTGGATTTCAGTGCCCGGATGACTGGAATTCAGTGCCCGGATGAGTGGATTTCAGTGCCCGGATGATGGCTCTCGGTCTCGGCGTGACGTCACTACACTGCAGACAACGGGAGCTCAAAGCATTTCATGCTTAAAATGGCTGAGGCTTAGCTTAGGTTAAGCCTAGTCAGATGCGAAGCATATTGTCGCCGAGTTGCATATCGAGCACGCCGCTTGGCTAGACGTTCTTCACGCTCTTCATCAGTCTCTGTAGCACGCCGCAACTTTTGCTTCTCATTCCAACGAGCAGCCGTGTCCCCAGGAGGCATCTCTATCCCGTGTACGCCTAGCAGTTGTTGTTGTTGTTGTGACTGAGAGAAGGATGAAGAGGAAGTTGCACGGGCCTGCTACTGGCTCGAGCCAAGTCAGTAGCAGAGGCAGGCGCACCCCTTTGTATACCGCCGCTCCAGCATCACGTGTTCACTACAGCGCACCTAGCGGCAGAAGCAGGAAACACATTGGTCGCGACGCCTCGCGCGATGGCGCGAGCTGGGGCCCCGTTTCTCTTATGTCGTTACGTCACGCATCACGTGGTCCTTGGTCGCGACGCCTCGCGCGACGGCGCGAGCTGGGCCCCCGTTTCTCATCTGCTGTGACGTCACGCACCACGTGGTCATCCTTGGTCACGACGCCTCGCGCGACGGCGCGAGTTGGGCCCCCGTTTTTCATCTGTTGTGACGTCACGCATCACGTGGTATGACATGGAGGTCACGAAAGGTCAATGGTAACGACACCGCCGCGCTCGAGGAGCTGGGTTGGGCTATTTTAGTACGCTTCGCATAAAAAAAAATTGGCTGTGGCTTAGCTAAGGTTAAGCCTAGATATCTCGAAGCAAAAAGCTTTCGCTGCTTTTCAGTGAACTCCCAAGCTACCACTTCTGCATCGGTGTTTCTGCGTCGTCCGACTGTTGCTTCTTCTCCTTCCATGGCTAGTGTCTGTGCCAATTCTATGCTCCGACTGAGAGAAGGATGAAAAGTAAATTGCACGGGCCTGCCAACTGGCTCAAGCCGAGCCACGACCGCTAACACGTGCAGATAGAGGAGAGGTAAAAGATCAGAGGAAAGAGTGAAAGAAAAGACGCGCGTCGCAACAACCGCGTCCGCCGAAGCGGACGCTGGCTGAGACAAACGGATAAGCGGCCGTAGCCGCGCCTTCTTCTCACCACCTCCCTCCCTGCCCGAAGGCTCAAAGCTTAAAGCTTAATGGGCAAGCGCGCCTTATGTACCCCTCCTTTCAAATGCGCACTGCGCAGGGCTGCGGCGAAAGGTCAAACGGTGGCGAGGATGAGAAGCGGCGACGCACATGCGCATTAGCGCGCGGCGGGTGTGAAAGGTCAAGCGACCGAGTCAGCACGTGGCGGCGACGACGGCTGCGGCAGCAGCGGCCACCTGCGCTCCGCGTGACGTCACTCGTTTTCGCCCATGCGCAGGTGTGGCAAATGTGTAGTGTGGCTCACGCGAAGCGTGATGTTGACGAGCCTAGTGAAGCATTTCGCTTCAAAAAGCGACCGCAGCGGCCAAAGACAATAAAAATTAGCGGGGGCTTAGCTTTGGTTAGGCGTGGTAGGTTACGAAAGCAGTGGGAAGAGCGCAGCGCGCCGTGCCAAGCGGCCGGGTTGCCCGGCGAGCCGAGTTGGTAGCCCGTCTCTCGCTCCTGGTATGACGTCACGCTGTGACGTCACTAGGCATGGTATGACGTCAGGGGTCATTCTAAAGGTCAGACGTGCCAAGTGGCCGCCGCTACGCAAAAGGCCGTTCATGATAAGGAATCTGGATGACAATTCAATCAAAATATTCACGGAATTCATCAATAAACACTGGGAACAGGGGACCCTCCCGGACGACTGGCGACATGCGGAAATAGTAATGATTCCGAAGTCCGGAAAGACTCCAAACCTGGAAAATCTTAGACTAATTTCCTTAACATCATGCTTGGGAAAAGTGTATGAGAGAGTTGTGCATCACAGGTTGCAGACACACCTTGAGGACAACGAACTCATGCCGCACACTATGTTTGGATTTCGAAAATACCTATCGACACAAGACGTTCTCCTGCAGATCAAGGAGGAGGTGCTTACTATCGTTCCAAAATATGGAGAAAACATCTTGCTCGCTCTCGATCTTAAAGCGGCCTTCGACAACGTCAGTCACAGGGCTGTGCTGGAGTGGCTCAGCAAACTGGGTTGTGGGCAGAGAATATATATTCCACTATGTGAAAGCTCTTCTGACTAACCAAACCGCCACCATTGGAATAGGAGGCATCAGAACTGACACCTTCAACACCCCCGAAAAAGGAACACCGCTAGGCTCTGTGCTATCCCCTATGCTTTTTAATATTGCAATAACTGGTTTAGCAAGGGCGCTCGAAGAAATTGAAGGAATCAGGCATGCCATCTACGCAGACGATATCACAATCTGGGTGACAAGGGGATCCTTAGGAGAAAAACAAGAGCTTCTTCAGCGAGCGGCAGATACGGTCAACGCATACGCCCGACACTGTGGACTTGCATGCTCCCTTAAAAAATCCGAGGTGCTCAGAGTTTACAGACAAGGGTATGATCTGCAAAACTCCATAGATATCTACATAGGGGAAACGAAGGTTCCGGAAGTATCGAAAGTTAGGATCCTCGGCATGTGGATCCAAAGCAACCGTCGTAGTGATCACACGATCAGACAGCTAGCAAATACCACAGCACATATCACCAGGATGATTGCAAGAATTTCCAACAGAAGAAGAGGTATGAAGGAGGAAGACACATGTAGGCTAGTACAGGCCCTCGTGGTCAGTAGGATCTTATACGGCGTCCCCTACCCAACACCGCTCGAGCAAGAAAAGGAGCAGTTGGAAGCAATTCTTAGAAAAGCATACAAATGCGCTCTCGGACTGCCGGTCAGCACTTCGACGGAGGAATTCCTTAAACTGGGCATAAACAACACAGTACAAGAACATATCGAGGCCCACCTTCTCGCGCAGAAAACAAGACTGATGCTGTCCGCAACAGGCAGAAACACGCTGCGGTTGCTGGGCATGAGGGACGCTTTGAAAGAAATCAATAGCACATCGAGCGTTCCAAATGAAATCAGGAGGATCATTGAGATCAGTCCCATTCGAAAAAACATGCATCCAGATATACATAAGGCGAGAAAAAAGGGAAGATCTGAATTCTATGAAAGAAGCTTCGCCGGGGCAAAAGACGTATTATATGTTGACGCAACAACATACAGACACCAATATGGCTCGGTAGCCAGCGTGGTGGATCACCAGCTCAGGGAAATCAACTGCGCTTGGATAAAAACCAACAACATACTCGAGGCTGAGGAAGCAGCAATTGCACTCGCCATCACCCAGCAGAGTGACGAGGCCCATGCACACATCATTACAGACTCGCAAGAGGCGTGCAGAAGATACAGCAGTGGACGCATATCCACTGCAGCCATTCACATACTCAAGGCGAGGACAACCACTTTTACGAGATGCTTCATCACGTGGGCACCAGGCCATGAGGCTGTCAAAGGGAACCAATGTGCGGACGCCAATGCCCGAGCATACGCCAACCGGGAGGCGCGCACCGAAGGGGAACTGGACGCAGTCACTAGACGGTATGGAGCCATCTTAGAACACCAACGAGCCCTCCGGAGGACCTACCCTCCTCCTCACAAAGACCCTAGTAGAGAGCCGTCGGTTGCCTGGAGACAACTACAGACTAATAAATACCCCAATCTGAGTTTACTCAGCAAAGTCTATCCATCCACATATGAAAACAAATGCCCGCTATGCGGTGAACACGCAACGCTTTACCACGTTACATGGGCCTGTCAGAAAATGCAGGCAGCGCCGATAAACAACACACCAACACCGGAGCAGTGGGAGGCTGCGCTGTCCAGCTCGAAGCCTGAAGAGCAGCTCAAGCTGATCGACAGGGCTCGCAAGACTGCAAAGGCCGCTGGGGCCCTGGACTGAGGGCTCCACCTACGCTGCGAGAAAGAACCCTTCTACAATAAAGTTTTTCATTCATTCATTCATTCCTGGGAGTGGTATTGCTTGGGCAATAAAAACCGCACATGCGGTAAGCCCGCGCCGCGCCAGGCGGTTCACCGAAGCGGCGGTGGGTTGACCGCAAGGCATTCGCCAAGCACACTTTGGAATTTCCAAAGTGTCTTCGGTCATTTTTTTTTATTGCTTCTGGGATTTTGAAGCGAAATGCTACGCGCACCACAGCCGCGCTTCGCGTGAGCCGTCGGAGCCAAGATTTGCCACAGCTGCGCATGCGCGAAACGGAGTGACGTCACTTACGGCACAGATAAAAAAATAAATAAAAGACAAACGGTGCGCCAGGAAACTCTCATAACCCGGTGGACACCGGAATGGCGCCGAAAGAGAAGGAAAATGAAAAGAAAATTGGTTTTAAGGAAATGAAATGACGCCTGTCTCTCTCATATTTGGGTGGATACCCGTACCAAGGGAACAACACACACAAAAGATGGTTTGGTTTTGTTTGGTTTTGTTTGGTTTAATGGGGTTTAACGTCCCAGAGTGACTCAGGCTATGAGGGACGCCGTAGTGAAGGGCTCCGGTAATTTCGACCACCTGGGTTTCTTTAACGTGCACTGACATCGCACAGCACACGAGCCTCTAGAATTTCGTGTGCTGTGCGATGTCAGTGCACGTTAAAGAACCCCAGGTGGTCGACTTCGAGGTTTGTACATCCAACAGAATCTGTCCCGTTCCAAGGAGAGTTCCAAGTCCAAAAACTGTAGTTTGTTGTTCTGTGGCAATTCACAAGTGTATTCCAAACCATGGCTGAGTTCTTTAAACGCATCCAGAATTTTATTTGTAGTGGCTCCGTAAGTTGGTGCGTCTTGCTTGGTTAACACAACTAAAATATCGTCAACATACCGGAAAACCTTTAAGACTTTGCTCTTGTCAATCCTATCGTCCAGATTTCTGTCAACTGCTGCGAGAAAAATAGTACTTAACACTGGCGCAACGCAGGACCCTATGCAAATTCCTTTCTTCTGTATGTACACCCGGTTGTCAAACTCGACCACAGTAGCACTAAGGTAGAATTCCAACAAAGATATCACAGAGCGACACAACTTGCAGGCACGTCTAGGCAGGTTCCTCCAGCGTCACCTGAACAGCCTTTGTACTGTGGACCCTTTTAAACTCGCCTCCTCAGCCGTCTTAGTTGATATCCTACGGAGTGTCGTGTGCGGTGCAAACTCTGCATTTTCAGTGGATATAGAGGAACTTTTTTACTCGGTGCCGCACGATGAACTGTTCATTGCTGTGAGAGAGTGTATTGAAGAGGCGGGTGAGGTGTCTTTTCAGAATTCATGTGGTGTTAGTATTGAATCATTTCTGGAACTCTTGGCCCTGTACCTTAATTTTACAATCGTAAGCTACAAAGAACATTTCTATGTCCAGAAACGTGGGATTTGCATTGGCTCAAGTGTCGCCCCTGTGCTATGTGAAATTTTTCTTGCCAAGTTTGGACGTTTGCTTCAGTCTCAGTTGAACGATGAGCGCCTTGTACGTGTCTTTAGATATGTAGATGATTTCCTTGTTCTTCTCAACCTTTCGTCTAGAGATGACTTGAGTGTAGTTACAGACTCGATTTTAACCCGATTCAAATGTATCATGAAGTCACTGAATTTTTCGATAGAACGTCCGGCTCACGATTCCATTCAGTTTTTAGATATTCACCTGTATTTTAATTCTGTTGGTCATTTCTGCTGGGCTTACGAGCCACGGTCCAAGAAAGCGCTACTACCTTACGACTCTTCTCATTCGAAGCTCATTAAGCGAGGCATAGCAGCCACATGTCTCCGGTCGGCGCTCCTCAAGTCCTGTCCGCACAAAGTTGGTAGTAGTTTTGACAACCAGGTTCAAAGACTTAAAGAAGCAGGCTTTCCTGGCGATGTTCTTCTGGCTGTCGCAGAAACTCTAAAGAAAAAGTTGCACAAAGGAAGAGAACATATCCAGTTATCTAAGATAAATGTACCGGGACAACAGAAAAGGAAGTTTGAAGTTATGCCCCATGTACACAGGCTCTCGCACAACTTGAAGAGAGTGGCAGCAAAATTTGGTATCGATGTCGTTTTTTCAGCTCCCCTCAAGCTTGCAAAGCTTTGCGCTCTGGCAGATCATGAGAGCGTCAAGAATTCAGGGTGTAGCACAAAACACAAGAAACCGCACGTCTCATGCGCCACAGATATTGTTGATCAGATCCCTCTACGCTGCGAAAGTGTGTACATTGGGCAGACGGGCAGATGCCTAAACGTGAGGCTGAGTGAACACGCATCTTCGCTTCGTCAGGAAACTGATGAGCACTTGCTAAAGCATTGCAAGAGCTGCCCAGGTTGCTTTCCCTCTTTGAACCGCACGAAGATTTTAGGAAGGGGTAAGGATCAAATGGCGAGGGAAATCTTGGAAGCTCATGAAATATCACAACGCGGTAGTGACACGTGCATTAGCACACCATCTATTTATCTAATGGAAAAAGAAAGAAACTTTCTAAGACGCACTTAATGTTTGTAAACAGTCTTCATGACCGGTGGCTATTCTTCGCCTTTTCTTCTCTTTTTCTTTTACGGGATTTTTCTATATTATCACAGTTTTGTCATTCTTTCAAGTTTGCGCATGCGTGTCTTTGCTTGAGAAGGGATGTGTCTTTCGTTTATCGATTTCATTCAGTTGTAAGTTGTAGCCCCGTCCTGTCCTCATCTTTCTGTGTCCTGTTTAAACGCTACGTTTGTTCGTTCAGATTAGAAGAACTCTCCATTGAAATCCCCGGTGAATTTTGAACAAAACACCTTTCTTTTCAATACAAGACTGAACAGCTGAGAACAGATCTTTGTGTGGAATAGAATAGAAAAGGTCCTTGGCGTCTACCGAAAACACGCTACCAATGCTTTTGCAGGATTGAAAGAACGCTATAATTTCCGTCGAGTTCTTTGTTCCGAAGGGATCCTCATTTACAAGCGAGTTTAAATGCTTTAGCAGGTATTGGCTAATAAGCCTTTGGTAAGCGTAGCGCTCACTAACAATACACCGGAACGGAACCTCCTCTTTATGAGTCTTAGCAGTGAAAAACATGGTAAGAGTCTTTTTTTTTTGCACTTATAGAATTAGCCAACTGTTTCAATTCCACGTTCTTGCAGAGGGCGACAGCTGGCGATTTCACTTCACTGGGCTTGAGGCTCGTCAGAGTGAAGTTCTTTTCCACCGCACAGCGGGTCTTTTCTTTGTAGATTCCGGGCGGCACCACCACAAACCCTCCTTCCTTGTCAGACTGTAGCAACCGGAGATGTCTTTCCCTGAAAAAAAGTGACGACGGTGTTGTTTCCAGACAGGTCGCTTGGGGACTTCTTCGATACTTTTCTTGACAGAGCATCCACTCCGTCCAGCAAGCAGCGCTCCCGATTCTCCGGGGACGCTTTCCCAGCAATACACCTATTCAGTGACAGGTGTTCGTGTGCCCTAACCGCGATATGTGTAAGCGGGTGAGAAGGCGGCTCCCCGCAGGTGTTTTGCTCAGGCGCAAGTATTGATGGTTAAGATGAGATTCTCGTAACTCCCCAAAGGTGTTGGTCATCCCCAGACCGAGGAAACGCTTGTTGGACGTCGTTATGGGAAGGTCGAGCGCTCTCTTATAAATCTTGCGAAGAACTACTTCTAACGCATTCTCATCGCAGTTGCGTAAGTGGAAGTAGGGAGCCGAATATAAAATCCGGCTGGTTACGAATGCATTGGCCAGCTCAGGGCATCTTTGCATCGTAGTCCCCCCCTTTTATTGGATACCCGGCGGAGCATCCGACCCACCTGGTCCCCCACCTTACATAGCTTGTTTAGGGTAGTGTCTATCTTGCGCCTATGATGAATGAAAAGCCTCAGTACCCGGATCTCCTCGTGTTCGGGTATCGGTCTGCTAAGTAGGGAAAGGGCAATTTTGGTTCTGCACTTTGAGTTGGGGCGTATGTGCACAAATTCTGATTTGCTCGGGGAGCATTCAAGACTACAGCGACGAGCGTATTCTGCCGCTTGTTGCAGGTTGGTCTCGATGTCTCAAACCGATTGTTGTGTGGCCCAGAGGGTGATGTCGTCCGCATACAGAGCGTGGTGCACACCGGCGACCTCTGCCAACTGGGTAATGAGCTTCATCATGGCCAGATTAAATAGTAATGGCGAGAGGACAGCTCCCTGTGGGGTCCCTCGTGAGCCAAGTTGATATGGGCTATATTCTGTGGCTTTTAGCCGGATATAGGATTAGTGATCTGTAAGGAATTATTTCATATAATTAAAGGTATTGCGCCCACAGTCTGTTTGCAACAAGTGGTATAGGATGATCTCGTGGGTCACATTGTCCAAAGCCCCCCGCAGGTCAAGTGCGACGACTACTTTATCACTGCTAGGGTGCTCGACGGGGTCGAGAATCTCCTTGTGAAGTTGCAACAGGACATCTTGTGCGGACCGGTGTGGGCGGAAACCGTACATGGTGTCTGCGAAAATGTCTTGCTGTTCCACGAAAGCCCACAATCTGTCGTGGACCATAGTCTACATCAGCTTCCCCACACACGAAGTGAGGGAGATGGGCCGGAGGTTGTCGGTGTTAATGGCTTTACCTGGCCTGGGAATGAAAGTTACTAGTGGCGTTTTCCAATCTATGGGAGGACGCTGACTGCGCTCGGAGCGAGCGGACGCATCTTATATGCGGTCTGCGATTTTCCGGCGATTTCACCAGTTTCCGGCTATTTACAGCCACCAATTTTTCACAGGACGGCCCGCCACCGATCCGGCGTCACCTGTGGGACTTTTAACCACTTTCAGGGGAGTGCCTTCAATTTTACGGCCGATTTGCGGCCACGCCCGACCGCGGGAGCTAGGCCTAACGGCTCAGCACGCCTAGAGCGTGCTCTGCTCCCACCTGCGGCGGCGACGCCCGCTTCGCCTCGACGGCGCTTCCCTGCATTTAAAGATGCAGTACACAGTCACCGGCACGGATGTTACCGCCGCGGAGCTGGCCGATGGCACTTGGACGGCACTCGAAATGCAACGCCGCTACAGACGCCCGCCACCACCGGCAACGCCGCCGGCCACCACCCAAACGCCCGTAGCCACCACTGGCCTGTCAAACCAACGACCCCGCGGCCGCCCACCACCGCCAACTAAAAGACGACCACTTCCTCGCCTGCCTACAGAGGACTACAAAATCGTCTTCCGACCGCAAGGCACCGTCGACCTCAACGCAGTCGGCCCGGCCAAATTGGCGATGGCCATCTACAACGCCGCCAAGATCGACGGCCGCCTTGCAATCACCGCCGACCAAGTCCGCGTCCACCCCACAAACAACACTGTCACCATCAGCACACCGGAGAAAGAACGGGCGTTCCTGTATGCTAAAATACGAACTTTAACCATTGCCTCCAACGCCATCCTGGTAGCCACGTACGCCCCAGCCCCCGATGACTCCGTGCGAGGAATCATATATAGAGCCTACAGTCACGAGACCGACGCTGAGATCCTCGCTGAGCTCCAAGCTCGAAACCCCGATCTCCCCGTAGTCGCCGCACGCCGCATGGGCCGCACACGACATTTCGTGGTGACTATCGCTAATGCCAAGCTACCCCGCTACGTGAGGTACCTCGGTATCACTTTTGAGGTGTTCCCCTACAAAAGCCGTCCGGAGGCATGCTTCAACTGCCGGAAGCTAGGCCACAGGGCGGATGTGTGCCCCCACCCGCGACAACCAACCTGCCGACGCTGTGGCGCAGCCCATGACCCTCCTCCAGCTGGCCAACCGCCCACGTGCCAAGCCTCATGCATCGTCTGCAAAGGTGCCCACCCTACAGGCAGCAGAAGCTGCAAATACCGGTTCACGTCCTCCACTCGGCCCAAGTCTTCCCCATCGGTCACTGACACCGATACCGGCTCCAACTCGGCAAACCCCGGACGCCAGTCCCGGTCCCGAGACCGCAAACGCGGCGACCACAACCTACTGCGGGACGACTCCTTCCCCCCGCTTGGCAGCGACAGCCCTTCCAGCAGCACTCGCAGCCGTTCCACATCCGCCTCACGCAGCTCTCGGGCCAGCTCTCAAGGCCGGCCGGAGATCAAAGCAGCCAAACAAGTTGGATGGAAGACTCCTGCACAAGTCACCGCTTCTCCATCAGATTCACAGGTAAGGGAGCTGGCAGACATGGTCAAGGAACTACAGCTACAATTGGCCAAAGCAAACGCTAAAATTCATAGCCTTGAATCAGCACAGGCAAACCCCAAATTGCAACCGCAGCAGGTGGCTCACGCTCCCACATCCGACCCCGTAGGTGATCCACGCATGGACACTGAGCAGTCTAAGCGCACGAAGCGTAAAGCACCTCCCCCCTCCTAACAAGCAGACATAGATGCCAAATTCGAGGCAGCTGATACGCGAATGGCCCAATTCGAGGGTGCCCTCCTTCGACTCGCCCCCACCATTGACCGTCTAGTTGCGCCACAATGGCAGCCAACATCCAAACCCTTCATGCCAGGCTCGATACCCTCACGAATCCCCCCCCCCCCCCCCCCCCATCCGCAACCCCCTTGAAGTCGACAACCCCTCCTAACTACCCAGCACCCATTATTGTCGCCACGTCGGAGAGTGCAACCGCGCGTTCACGTGCAGGCGGCATTCTTAAATCACCCGTCGTGCTATCACAGCGCCCCGAACCCTACGGGAAACGCGATGGCTAGCTCCCCCTTCACAGTTTCGCAATGGAACTGCAGGGGCTTCAAGGCGAAGCGGCGAGCCTTGGAGCACACCCTGCAGGCCCAGCCGCACACCCCCCACATCATCGCACTTCAGGAAACCTACATGGACACGAAACTTACCAGCTACGCCGCATATAACCAACAAACGACACCAGACCACCGGCCCAACACCGCCATCCTGGTCCACCGAAATTTAGCAGCTAATCGTATAGACCTTAGTTACCCCGAGGTTCCGCACACTTTCGTACAGGTCCTACCGAACAGCCGCTCACAAGCCCCGCTCCACATCCTCAACGTCTACAGCCCCCCTAGCGACAAAAGCACACGAGTGGCAACCCTCGTTCGTAAGGCCTGCGCGACTGCACAAACAGGGATGCTACTCATCTTAGGTGACTTCAACGCGCCGCATACCGAGTGGGGCTACCCCCGAAAAGCATGCGGTCGTAAGGGAGCCAAATTGTGGGAGACAGCCCAAACACTGGGCCTGACACAACTCCTAGACCCCGACAGGCCTACTCGAATTGGAAACATTGTCTCACAGGACAGCTGCCCCGATCTCACTTTCGCCCGCAACATCCCAGACGCACGCTGGGAAAACCTCGGCATGAACATAGGTAGCGACCACTATGTTCTCAGCACAACCTTCAAGGCTACACACAGCAAAGCCCCCAACCGAACAATCAGGCACACTAACTGGGACGCCTTCCGATACGTGCGCGCCAAACGCACTTCGGCCCCCATAGACGACCTGGACACATGGACAAACTCGCTGCTCGAAGACACCGACAATGCCACCTCCACGACTACCCAGGACGAGGATGGCCCCTCTCCCGACGCCAAACTCATACACATGTGGGAGGCCCAGCGCAGTCTTATCGCTCGCTGGCTCCGCCAAAAACACAATCGACCCCTCAAGCTCCGTCTCGTTCGCCTCGAGCGAGAGATCGAAGCTTACTCCTTCAAACTGAGTCACGAGCAATGGCATCAAACCTGCGACCGTCTTAACGGCCAGTTAGGATGCAAAAATTCGTGGTTCTTGCTCAGACATCTACTGGACCCAACTCACACCAAATCCACATCTCACAAGAACCTCACCCGAGTCATACACGCTTTTTAGGGAACAAATGAGGAACTCCTCGCTACCCTGAAAGACAAATACATCAATACTTCCACTGAAATTCCCATCCCTTCAGGATACACGGGTGCTCAGAACACCAACATGGACGCCGACATCACGGCAGGAGAAGTCCGCGCCGCCCTCAACCAGATTAAAACCACCGCGGCCGCTGGCGACGACCACATCACAAACAAGATGCTTCGTAACCTCGAAGATCAGTCCGTCGAGGCACTCACGGACCTCTTCAACCAACACTGGCATGAGGGTCGCCTTCCAGACACTTGAAAGCATGTCAAAGTGATTTTCATACCCAAGCCAGGCAAACGACTCGAGCTGGGCAACCTTCGGCCCATCTCGCTCACGTCCTGCCTGGGAAAGGTCATGGAACACGTCATACTCAATAGACTCCACACTCACGTAGACCAAGAGGACCTTTTCCCCCCCACTATGATCGGCTTCAGGACCGGCCTCTCCACTCTAGACATTATGTGGCAAATCCAACACGACATCCTCGATCCGAGACCCATCCGAGCTACACGAACCATCCTAAGTCTAGATGTGAGCAAGGCTTTCGACAACGTGTCACATGCTTCCATCCTGGCAAACCTCTCACAAATGAATGTAGGCACTCGCACTTACAACTACATCGCCGACTTTCTTCATAACCGCACAGCAGAGCTTCACATTGCAGACCTCCACAGCGAGAAGATCACACTAGGCACCCCAGGAACACCACAAGGAGCAGCCCTATCTCCGTTCCTTTTCAACACTACAATGAGAGGCCTCCCTCCGCTCCTGGAAGAGATACCTCACATTAAACACTCAATATATGCCGATGACATTACCCTTTGGACTAACTCTGGCTCTGACGGGGAAATCCAAAACTCCCTCCAAACAGCAATCAATAAAGTACACTCCTTTGTACAGGCGAACGGGCTCACATGCTCCTCCACGAAGTCCGAATTACTAGTCATCAGGGGCAGACGAGCTCGCCTGCCCGTACCCGACCCGCAAGAACCTATTGTGCTTCAAGTCGACACCCATCCTATACCTCCGGTCCGCACCATCCGCGTTCTAGGTATGTTAATACAGAACAACACGCAAAACTCGGAGGCCATTCAGCGCCTCCGCACCACAGCCAATCAGATCAACGGCCTTATCCGCCGCATCAGCACCCGCCGGAGAGGTATGAAGGAGGATGACCTCTGTCGGCTCACGCAAGCTTTCCTCATTAGCAGGATAGTCTACTCCTACCCCTACTATCACCTCTGCCGGAAGGACGAGGAAGCTGTGAACAGCATTATACGTTCAGCGTACAAAGCGGCACTGGGGATACCTCAGTACGCCAGCACACAGAAGCTCCTCCAACTCGGCATCTACAACACGCTCACAGAACTCATAGAGGCACACAAGACCGCCCAAATTCACCGCCTCTCACGCACTAAACACGGGCGGCTCATACTTGACCGTCTCAACATCAACCCCATAGGCGACGTCCACCCCACGACGCCCATTCCGATAGGGGTCTATAGCCGCCTAGTTATAAAACCAATCCCCAAAAACATGCTACCTGGCCGCCATGATACGCGCCGTCAGCTGAAAGCCCAAGCACTAGACGCCACATACATTGCCGACGAACACGCAATATACGTAGATGCTGCACGGCAAAGTGCAAACACATACGTGGCTTGTGCAACCACGCCACAATCTACTATCGTCACCGCCGCCACAGTAGTAGCTCACTCTCCGACAGCGGCAGAAGAAACCGCCATCGCGCTGGCCATCGCTGACCCACGTACGCGCACAGTCCTCAGCGACTCCAAAAGAGCGATACAAAATTACTCGGCAGGTTTTATCTGCCACCCCGCTGCACGCATCCTTCGCGGCTGCACTCCCGACCATAAGATCAATCTGGTCTGGGTACCCGCCCACGCGGGAAACTCTGGAAACGAAGGGGTCGACCGACTAGCCCGAGGACTAACCAACCGGGCGGCCGGCCCCACAGATCCAGACGCTCTTGCCGAGGCTCCCCAGACCTTTGCCGAAATTACCAACCTCTACAGAGAGATGAGACGCCAGTTCCCGCCTCCACACCCCGACTTGAATCGAGCGCAAGCCACCTTGCTCCGCAGGTTGCAGACACACTCCATCCTTAGCCATTCTAGACTTTCACTCATCACAGACGGAGAATACGACCCCGTCTGCCAAAATTTTTACCAGGGAGAAATCGCCACCCAGGCTCACATCCTCTGGGGTTGCGCGGGAAATCCGCCCCCTCGAACCTTACTGCCAGCTCCCTCCGAAGACGGATGGAACCAACTCCTCAGAAGGCCAGACAAGAGCATCCAACTGGCACTCATTTCGTGGGCCCAGGAAGTCGCCTCGACCTGGGGGCCACACCAAGCCCACCTGCCCTAAATCCCGCCAATCTATGGCAATAAAGTTGTTTCTCTCTCTCTCCAATCTATGGGGACTAGTGTGCCTAAAATGCAGATAGTGTTGAAGTAATCGAGGAGAGTTTCGTAGGCGGGATCTGGGAGGTTGGCAATAAGCTTTACCGTCACCTTGTCCCGGCCCGGTGCTGTACCTTGCTTCATTTTAGCCAGGGCCGCTTTTAGGTCGAGGAGCTGGAACGGTTGATCCAAATCCGCGTTCTCGGAAATTGCATACGAGTACGCCTGACCACGGTGATCCTGGTGTATGCTGAAATATTTGTCGCGGAGCGCATCGGCCAGTTTGGCCGTGTCTCCATTAAAGTTATGAATAGCCCTTTGAAGCTGTTTTTGTGTCTCAGTACGGGTTTGTGCCGGATCAATAAGGGCGCGGAAGAGGCGCCACGTACTCCGACTCGACATTTGCCGAGCAGCAGTGTTGCATCGGGGCACCCAATTGAAGTCGGCGAGTTGGGCCCCGTAATGTGCCGCCTGTTGAGTGATTTCCGCGTTGCGAATTTTGAGTTTCCGATTGTGTTTTTGACGACGCCAGCGGCGGACTAGGCTGTGTCCTGCCTCCCAGAGGTAAAGGAGGTGGTTATCCACTGCCGGGCTCGCCTCTGAGAGTTGAAAATTTTGCTCGACTGATTCCTTGGTCCATTATAGATTCAGGATTCGTGTAGCTGCTCCTAAATTTTGTCCAGTCTGGTAATTTTGCTTGGACCTGTGGTCTTGTGAGTGGCTTGGTATGGATTGTAGTGGTAATTATGCAGTGGTCGCTACCGAGGGATTCCTCGGTGTTCCTCCAATCTGCATAGCGAATATTTTTCGTAAAGGTGAGGTCCGGACACGTATCGCGTGTAACGAAGTTACCTAAACGAGTGGGTTGTGCGGGATCCGTGTGAAGAGTAAGGCCCAGTGTGGAAACAAGCTCCGCCAACTTGCCTCCGCGTTTGTCTTCACGTGTGTACCCGTATAAGGGGCTGGGAGAATTAAAGTCCCCATCGATTATGAGGGGGTCCCGATTCGCGACCTTCAAAGCCTGGCTGAAGATATCTGCGAATGTAACATTTCGTAGCTTTGGGGGACAGTAAATGTTGAGTATGTGCAATGGGGGGTCCTGTTTGCGTAGCGGAAGGATCGTCACCATTACATAGGAGAAATTAGCGCTAAGATCTAGGTCAACCTGGGAGGCCGTGTAATTTTTATGTACGCAGAGGCAGCTCTGCGCATCCTGCTGGTACACCATGTATATGGCAAGGGTGGCGGCATTTCCTGGCTCCTGAAGGGCCACCACAGCAGGTAATTCTGGGAAAGTTGTAAGGAAAAGGCGTAGATCGGCTCGCTTTGTGCGTGCCTTGAATCCGCGGCAGTTCTACTGTACAATTTGAATAGGGCTCGAATTGCTTCGCGGATGCTTCCTATTTTTAGGGGCGCCCGCTATGATCAAGGGTAGAGTTGTGAGTTTGGAGAGATGAGGTTTGAGAGCCAGTGGCTCCAAGGAAACGGACATTCTCTATACTGGGGATGGCACAGGGGACCTCTTCTACTCCGGCGATCCAACGCCTAGACGCTTTGAGCTGCCGGCCTGCGAAGGTTTTGAGCGAGCCAGCGCGCTTGGGAGAGCGCGGGTGAGTTGAGCGAACTGAGCGGTTATGAGGTTTGGGATAGATGCCGCAATGTGGCTAATTTTGTTGAGTGCCGACGTAAGTGTGGCATTGATTTGCGTCTCCAATGCCGATATTCTGTTGTTGACTTGAGTTTCGAGCGCGCTCACTCTCGCCTCAAGTGCCGCGAGGGCATGCGCAGCCTGTCCTGAAGGGGTTGCGTCGCTTTCCATTGCCTCTGCTGTGGGTGGGGTAGAGGTGTGGTTGGGGGAATTTTGGCGGGCCTCCGCTATTGTGGCGCTTTTGAAAATGTGCAACCTGCTCGCGGAGAGCAGATATTTCGTTTTGTTCGGCAGATATTGCCCATGGTTGGGATGGGGAAGGGGGAGGGAAGGAAGAAGCTTCCCTGCCCGCGCCGCTCACCTGCGAGTGTTGCTTGACAACGTTTGCCCACGTCTTGGAGCCGCCGTTCTGGGGAGGTCCGAGGTGCTTCGCTGCACCGGCATGAGGTGGCGGTGGCGCAGCTGGAGGTTTTCCCTGGCTCCCGGTAGAGGAATTCACAGGCTGGTCCGTGGCTTGGTCGGCAGCCTTGGCCTTCAGCTTGTCCGGGCGACGCTTGCCACGCCTTCGTCGGTTCCGCTTGGATTTACGCCCGCGCTCGGCATGCGGGGGCTGGATAGTGCGATATTTAGCTGTACACGCAGGGCCCCCCGTGGCATGGCCGCCGCCGCACACTGAACACTTTGGGTTGCACTCGTGAGGGGCCCGCACCCCCTCAACGAGTAGAGCCTGCGGTCCGCACAGGCCACACTGGTCCAGCCTCTGGCCGGGGCAGGCGTCCACGCGGTGGCTGACCACACCGCAATGTCGGCAGGCTGGAATGGTTCGCTGGTAAGGCCGAACTTGTACAAGCTCCGAGTCGTAGTGCACGAATCGTGGCTTTTCTGTTCCAGCGAAAGTCAGTCTCGCTTTGTTGGAGCTCCCAAATTTACGCACTTCCACGATGGTGCCGTAGCGCCATTGGAGCCTAGTACGGAGCGAGGCCGTAGTTTCAGAGTTACGGACGGTAATGACGCCGTAGCAGACGTCCTTGCCGTCTTGGCGCAGCTGCCCCACAAAGGGGACCCTCCCGTCGGGTGCATCCCCGATGATACGGTCGGCTAGCTCGGGTTTAGCAGTCTGAACAATAACCAGGTTTTGGTCTCTTACCGGTATTATGGTAAGGTCTGATGCGGGTTGCATGGCCAGGAGAGCCGTGAACGCCCGGCCGTTGCCGGTCTCCTGGAAAGTCTCGTACGACGACACGCGTGTCCGAGGCTTGATGACGACAACGTAGTTGACTAGAGCAGGCTTGGAGATAACAAGTGGTTTCCACTTCGTGAGCAGTCGCCGATTGCGGCCCGCCGCGCGCGGGGCGCGTGACTGCTGGTTTCCGGCGTGAACTCCGGCCGCGTCTACGGACGCCGGCTTTAAGGCTTTGTCTTGCACTCGGCGCAGCACTGCGGCGTTCAACGCGGCGCTGCGAAATCTTGCCTGAACTGGGCCTCCGGTTCCCGCTGGGGTAACCGTTGCCGAAACTGGGCCTTCGGTTGCCGCTCGGTGAACCGTTGTCCAGAGCATGTTTTCGTGGTCGTAGCCCCGGCAGGAGACTTGCGTAGCAGCCATACTGGCGTCGGTGGTCAGAGCCTCCGATGTGCCGAGTACCGGTTCGGCCATTAGGCCTAGTCGGCCATGTGTTGCCCGAAAAAGGGGCTTAACCGGGCCCACCTTGGAAAAACTGGTGTCCAGATGTTCCCGACAGCTTGCGGTGCACGTTGGGGATGATCTTGCTAGGGTGTAGCGGAAACTTCCGCTGCTCGGGCTGAAAATCGGCGGAGCCGATGCGCAGCACGCCTGACTCCCCGTTCCACAGCCAGGGTGGCCTGCTTGAGGAAGCACGTTAGGCTTGAATAATTAGAGCTCTGGGTAGCAACGTAGAGGTTGCTTGTGCTTCACACGTTCCTAAACACACTACAGTAAACAAAATTGTCGCCGGCATCTGTATAGCCCTCGTTGCTCCGCAAAAAAAAAATTGCTGAGGCTCAGCTTGGTTAAGCCTTGGGAATGCGAAGCATCCCACGGCGACGGCGCGAGGTGGAGGCCGGCTCTCTCATCCGAGATCACGTGGTGTGACGGCACGGTGTCACGTGGCGTGACGGCTGGGGGTCCCACGGCGACGGCGCGAGGTGGAGGCCGGCTCTCTCATCCGATGTCACGTGGTGGGACGTCACGGTGCCACGTGGTGTGACGGCTAGGGGTCCCACGGCGACGGCGCGAGGTGGAGGCTGGCTCTTTCATCCGATGTCACGTGGTGTGACGTCACGGTGTCACGTGGTTTCACGGCTAGGGGTCCCACGGCGACGGCGTGAGTGGTAGCTCTAGCAATATGCTTCGCATAAAAAATAACTGAAGTCACAGCTTTCCTTCTTGATACGGCTAGAGAAGGAAACCGCCCTTTTCTTTCTCGTCCTTGCACTACCGCCGTGCGCATAGTATCTAGCTACAACGCATACTGCCTGCAATTTTTCGTGCACTGACAGAGAGCGTTGGCGATACACCCGGCACCGCTCTCCAGGCACCTCTCTCAAGTACGGCTATGGCTGTGCAAGTTTATGGCCACGCAAGAAATGAGCAAAATCACCTGGCAAGCGTGGGTGCCCTACTGTCCTCCATGTGTATTTCATATACCACGCTCTTCCCGTCACCTTTAACTCCTCAGGGTGCCGTCATACTCACAAGGAAGAGCTTTTCTTCCGGCCGCAGTGGATGCTCAATAAGAAAGGAGAGTGCGCATTTTTCTAGAGAAACAACAGGAGGGAGCTGGAGTCCTGTGTGTAGCGATGCGTTTCATGTATTTTGCCTCTTCACGCTTATGAGTGGGGAATTGCAGCGGGAACATGGTTTCATTGGTTTTGGAAAGTATCCGCAACACAACGGAATGCATACATGCTAGGAAAAGCATATTATTTTTTGCCTTACCACTTTAAAGAACTATGTGTGGCCTCAGTTGAAGGATTTCTGAATGCGCAAAAATAAGAAGGTGGAGCTTCATCACGTGAAACCTCAGAGAGAGAGAGAAAAAACTTGATTTACACAGGAATTCGGGGCACGCCCTAGGGTCCCCGCACGACCCCACTGCACTGAAGTGTTTGTGTTCCTATGGTCCATAACACTGGCAGCCCGGCCGGTGGCGATGGTCTGCACAGCCGGGACCTCCGAGCGCGGCAGAGTCTCCCAGTCCTCCCAGGTCTTGAGGTTCTCTAGGTCCCGCGGGGGAGGGTCCGCCGGGCAGAGAGAAATGATGTGGAGGGAAGAGGCGAAGAGTTCTGGGCATAGAGCACATGCCGGAGTGGGGAAGAAGGGATGATAGTGGGCTAGGTTAAGGGGTGAGGGGAAAGTGTGTGTCTGTAGTCTGCGCCAGAGTGTTGCGTGTTCCGAATTGCGTCCAAAAAAAATGTTATTACAAAGGAAACCAGTTACAGGCTTTTTGTGTTTCGGATACAGAAAAGACATGGAGCGCTTCCGGACATGCTTCCATGGACATGCTTCCGGCATGGAAATGCTTCCATGGACATGCTTCCGGCAGTGAATTCAAGTCTAGATAGGGCCATCATCCTGCGATGACAAAGTTTGATTAAATATTCAGTTTAATCAATATGCGAAACGTTATATAGTGAAATAACAGTAGTTGCGTGAAAACAATTGAAACATGCTTCTTATTTATTTTAAGCAGTGTTACTGCACATTTCTGCTCTTTTATTACAATAAGCTTTTGCAATGTTCTTATAGATGAGGGAACAGTACCGACAAAGCCATTTCTTTTCTTTAGTCCCATACAACGACTCGAAACGATGACATTTTCTGTTTATTAAAGAAATACACAAACCATGTCAAAGATCTATTTATGGTTTTGCATGCTAAATATAGAAATCGTCAGAAGAAATGCAGTGAATGCGAATAGTCGCCTTGCAGGAGAGGCGCAGCTGATCCTGAGACGGCTGATAGATGTGGCAGCCTTACGCGAGCAATGGCCACTTTATTAGGCTTCCGCGTCGCCCTACCCTTCCACCAGTATTCTTGAGTGAGTTGGGTAGCGCACATATCGTTCTCGGGCTTTCGTGGGCTTATGAAACTTCCATAAATACTCGTTTTCATCTTCTCATCCCGCATGGCTTCTTGAGCAGCTTACGATGTGTTTTCGCGCAGCACGTTTCAGCCAATTGTTGCTTCCGTGCTAGTCAAAGCGCTCAGCGGTAGTCGCTCCTCTTGCACACTATCCTTTTGCATTGCAGACATATTCTGCTGTCTTCACTGCTTTTGCACCTTCGTGGGCTGCTATCTAAAGCTGCCGTTTTCGACATAGCTGAGATTTATCTTTTGCCTCAAGTTCCAATTTTCCAGTTTAATCTCCATCGTGCAAACTGCCCACCGTGGCAGGTGCCAGTTGAATTAATGACTGGTCGCGAGATGTTGCCCGGGAAGAGAAACCTATGTGATGCCAGCACCTGCCATCACCGGCCAGTGGTGCATCGCTTCGCCGCCGCACCACTGCGGCTGAAGTGCTACGAGGGCTCCCAGGAATCTATGATTTTAAAGTAAAAAATTACCAGTTCCGTATGTATGGGCATTAAGCCGAGCGACTTTCTTCCTTAAACAGTGGTACCAAACACCGGAACCGAAGCGGAAATCAAAGTGGTAGCGCACCTAATTCGCATTTGGCCTTACCACGTATATCGACCGTAAACTATTTTCTATCAAATGCGAACTTAGCATATGAGATAACAGGTCACGGCCTCTATGAAGCGATGATGCGTGCGTGCCTCCCGCCATTTGTCTTGATAAATTAGCCGCCGCGGGGGCACAGTAGTTATGGTGCTCGGCTGCTGCCCCGAAAGACGCGCGTTATATCCCGTCCGCCGCGGCCCATTTCTAGTGAGGTGAAATGCTATAGGCCCGTGTACTGTGCAATCAGTGCAGGTTAAAGAGCCCCAGGCGGTCGAAAATAACCGTTGCCCTCCATTAAGGCGTATCTCACAGCCGGATTATATTTGAAACGTTAAAACCCATCACCAAACCAAGCTGAACTTTGATAAATTAACGCTGCAGGGCCCACTCTTGCACCTACTGTATCGATTCAGTTAACAGAAGAGCATGCAGCGCAACCTTGGAGTAAATGAGGAATCCACATCGCTGTATAATGTTTCTGAGTGACTGAAAAAAATGTTTATCCTGCGATATTACATATTGCCTTTACTTCTGAAAACAAGGGCAGCTATAGGATGCGTAGCGTGCAGAGGCAGGCGTACACCTTTCTGAGAACAAAACTAACTTCATTAGGTGATGTGGCTGATCACGTGGTTCAGGAAAATATTTAAAAGCGGTGGACGTGATCAATACAAAACGTAGCTATAAAAGACAACCTTTAATATGTCAAAGGAGATCATGCAGTGCCCCCCCCCCCGCGCAATATTTCTTTTTAAATCATACACTTCGTTCGTTTAGTGCCGGAGGATATAATCTGCGACGAAATTTTAAAGAATGGCTGTCGAGGTACGGACAAGCAGAAACGGAAGAACAGAAAGTGGCACGTGGCAGCAGATGGAAAGAGAGCATTTAGAGTAAATATTGCAGAATAAACGGTAACCCGAATGCTGGTTTCTCTTAGCGCCCAACTGCATATTCAGTAAGAATACGCAGCAGATACCGAGCAATGTACTGTGGATGTAAGAAACTTTACAGTTCTCAATACAAACTAAGAACGGTAGAATATCTTCATGAAGTGCAGAACGAAGCTTATTGCTTCTAATAGCGCTTAAAAAATTTACATCTCCCGGAAAAGAACTGGATACAAAAATATTGTTTCCATTTCCAGCCGAAGAAAGGGCTCGAGCTCGACCTGGCTGTTCCTTATTTTGCACAACTGTGAATCTTCAACGCTTCTTTTCAATCACACCGCACGCTTGGGCACAGGAAAGAACAACATAATGCGCGATTTTCTAATAATGTTGGGGAATCTATTAAAGCAGTAACGCTTCCCGAAAGGCTAGCGATGATTTGGTGAGGTTTGTTTCTTATTATTATGCTCACATAATTTGATTATTTGTTGGATTTCTTGCGTTTCGAGCACTCATTGACATTTTTCAGAACAGAAATGCTGAAGTTGCTCTCACTTATGCTTCGCCAAAAGTTCAGATAAGATTTATACAGAAAAAGGGCTTTTTATATAAAGAATACTTGTGGCAAGCGTGAAGAAATATCGTTTCGAAGCACCTTTACTGACATTTTAAACAGGCTGGAAATTAAGCCCTTCACTCTCTTTCACTCTTACGAATTTTTGTGAACTGAGCAACGAAAGTATTGCAGCAACTAGGGCGTCTCTCGAAGAAGCACATACGCCCAGGAGGCTCTCAAGTCGAGTAAAATATAGTCTCAGGATGATGTATGTATATACGTGACACTGTCGGGCTCACACAGCTTCGCTAAGGGAAAAGCGGCACCTGGCAAGCAGATCAAGTGTCCAGGTGTTGCTGACAGGCGCTGGACGTAGGCTGTTTCTGTTCTGAGCTCGTAGTGAAACAGCTACTGAAGCGTTCGCTCCCATGAGAAATGACCGCTCTCAGGCGAAGCCGGCAGTTTTAGATATTTGTTCGTTTGAAAAACCGTTTAGAGTTTGGCACGTGCTTTATTTCTTTTTTATGGCGAGTGCAACACAGAAGTTCTCTGATCTTTCTGCTGGATAAATTGCAAATTTTTTTCCGCGGGCTGAAAAGAAAGTGTTCGCTGCTGGAGTCAAGAATTTTCTGTGGCCACGTATCAAAACTGCTCACAAGTTAGCAGCGAAACTATCGTTGAGAAAACGGAAGAATCAGAGGGAAGAAATTTTTCCGCTAGATGTTTTTTGACACTTCAACTTAAAAGATTTTGCTTTTCGCGCGGGTGAACGTCAGTATTTCACAGATAGAGTTCAGAATCCACGAAAATAAGAGAGACTGATATTTGAAACTATTCGCTCAGTAGCCTAATCTATTTGCGTAAACATTTTTGCGTTACGAATAAAACTATGTGACCTGTAATGAAAGTTACGTAATCTTGACTAACAACAAAGCAGCCTCTACGAATGAGGCTGAGTGTTGCGGCAGCACAGCTGTATTCATGCAACCGCTTTTTAATTCGTAAATGCTGAAGAGAGTAGACCTGAAAGATCCACTCTGACGGCTTCGAAAAACTGTCTTTGCATCGTGTGCGCATCGGGTATTGCTTAGATGTGATCGTATTTCTAATTTACCTTTATAATAGGTCTGTAACAATACACCATGTGTCAACCTGATTCTACTGTGGCAAAAAAAACATCCTCTCTTAACACCTCCCTCTCTCTGACTTTCGGCTTATCTTCTCATTATGCGATGGTAGCAGCCAGGCATGTTTTTTTGGGACGACCACAGAGCCTTTGAAACGTTGCAGTGTCCCTGTTCTGCAGCCTGTGTAAGCTGAATAATGGATTTCATATGTGGTGCACAGGTGTTTATACCACTGTAATGAACAATGAAATGTCTGAATACAGTAAAAATAGGAAATTTCGCATCATTCATTGTAGATTGACCTTATATTTTAGCACACCAGGGAACATCTTTATAAGATCGGTTCCATAATGATAGAAAGCAAATATCTATAACCACGAAGAAGATAAACTTCATTTACACCCCACCTCGCCTCCAACAATTTCTTGGGGTTGCTCACATACCTGTGAAAGGTTCATTCAAATTGCGTGAAGCAATCGGTACTGTACCACCGGGGTCAGAAGTTAAAGGCTGAATTGAGCGACCCCTTGCAAAGGGCGAGGATGAGTTTACATGTGTTGCGGCCTGTAATAACAGAAGAAATGATAGATGCGTTTTTTTATCACACATCGAGATAGCAAACATCGGCTTCTGTAGGTGCTCACGAAGCGTGATCTTACTGATCGCTTTCTCAGCGTCTCTGTGGAAATCAAATAGTGCGACATTATGGATAGAGATACCAGACCAAATAAAGTTCTCTATGAGACGACTAAAGTATTCAGTCGATTTGCAGTATTCCAACGCAAGCTGGAGTCCTGTTCCTACAGGCGCGCTGATACTGACCCGTTACAAGTGAATAAGGCATAGCTAAAGCGTGGGCTAGCCGTAAACTCACGGGACGCATAAACATATATTGGAGACAGCCGCAGGACAGCGATTAGGGGAAATTGATGGGAACAAACCGTCAATGATAGAAGGGACGCAAAGCACGATATCCTTGACATTTAAACCATGCTCGGTTTTTTAGCAGCCACGAAATGACGCCAGGTTGTTCACGAGAGCTATACATTGCCATTTCTTGCAGTGTAAGACTTCGGGAATTTATAACCGCGATGTAATTTTTACACCACGAGAACCGGTGAAGTTGATTCCTGTTTTCAGTGCGAGCAACAATCAATCACGGGAAAATGTAATAGACCTAAGGCGCTTTTTTGTTACTGAGGACGAAGATCTGTATTTAGTTGGTAGCATTAATGTTAT
Source organism: Amblyomma mixtum (assembly GCF_055824585.1). Taxonomy (NCBI): domain Eukaryota; kingdom Metazoa; phylum Arthropoda; class Arachnida; order Ixodida; family Ixodidae; genus Amblyomma; species Amblyomma mixtum. The sequence continues at coordinate 111,463,312 of NC_143016.1, forward strand.
CAAAATTACAGGCATTTTCCAGAGTCTTGGTCAATCGTTGACACCTTTTAAAGTCTTCAAGACAAAATATTCTGAAACTGTTCTCAAACCTATTCTGAATAAACTCAAGCCTATGATCTTTAGTGCAAGGTTATCAACTGCTTCGCTCGAGTTGAAAACTGCACAGAGCGAACGTCGTCATCCGCACCATTGGTTTCTGTCACGGGCCATTGGGATCAGTGCACTGGCCATGAAATTTTTATGTGAACAAACTCTATGTAAAATCTACAAGCCGGGTTTTTGAGAGTCGTCTGAAAGTCGTCATTCGCGCCATTGGTTTCTCTCACGGGACACTGAGATCGGTGCACTTGCCCTGAAGTTTTTATGTGCACTAACGCTATGTATAATCTTTAAGACGGATTTTTAGTATCCTGTGACGTTTGAGATTCGAACTTTGTTCTCGTGCAATATTCCTAATATTCGATTCAAAACGCGAAGCCTTACTGCCACTCGACAAGCGCTATTGTAAAGCAACCGCTCGGAGCATTGTCTCTTTGCGAAACGTAACTTGCTTCTCTAAGAAACATAAAATATAGCATAAAAGTTTTCGAAGCCGTTCACTTTTTCCATTCTCCAAAAAATAAAAATGTAAGGCTCGCCGAATGCACTCGAAGTGCAGAACAGACCGCAATGCAATAACGGTTTGAGAGAAGTCACCCAGTTTGACTGAGGGCGACATATTTTTTTTATCTATCTCTTTTATAATGAATATCAGTGAGTATAAGGAGGCAACATCCTTTGCCTGCCTCATCAGAGACATCCGAGGAACCGTCGAAAGTAAAAGAATACATTGCTTGATGAAGCAATTGGCGGGCGTATTCAGGTTAACGCCATGAGATAATGCATCATGAACCGCCACCTCCCTCCTTTTTTTTCGAAGCCAGTAAATATGTTTACTACAGCCGTAATAAAGCCTAAAAAGTTCTTTAAAAACGAACATCCACAACGCATGGCTCCTATGAAGCAAGTTAAAGGCGTTCACTCTAAGCATGGACGTGTTTGTGCTTGTCAAAAGTGTCAAACTTTGTACTTGTCAACAGGAATATTTAAGAAAACCGGCAGGAATGCTAGTAACCCATTGGACAGCGCATAAACAAACCAAAAAGGTCGAGCTCCTCTGCAGAAATTTAGTCAGAAATCTATGTTATTGATCACAGTATTGAATCGCTAAACTGCGTACATACTTGAAAAGAAAGTTTCTCTCTACTGCACCGGATTATTCTGCCTATCAGAACAGTTGCATTAATACCCACGTGACCTCAAAGCTTCCATTCAGAAGCGTCAAACCATTTTCATACTTTACTGATTTCTTCATGTGGTGCGGGGATCTTTCAGTCCTGACAGGTAAGGGATGATCATCAGGTCCGCACGGTATCCATGACGCGGTCGGAGAACCTTCATAGACTCCTGTTTCCAGGTCTTGTAGCTCTACTATGAACTCTGCAATCACGGCCACCGGGAAATCAGGCACTTCTTATGGGACAATTGTTCGGAAATAATTCCGATCCTCATGATGAATTTTGGTTATTTTTCCGAATATTTTAACCATTAAAGAAGAAAAATAGGCAGACCATTCATTTAGTCCCTAATGCAAAATTTTAGCGCAGCTTATCACGTGCCAGCTATGCCGTTATGCTGCTAGCCACCCTCAAGAAACTTGTGGCAGCCGTCTTCCGGCTGTATATTTTCCCTCTGCTCTTGCTGTGGCAGGTGGCGTTTAGCGCTCCTACTACCTGCCACGGGTGTGAGGTGGCGTGTTACGCCGACTATGGCGACTGCCCCGACAACGCCGACGATGGCCATGATTACGACGCAGAAGCCACGAACAGGCGCCTAAAAGGTGCGCTCTGAAAAATATTTTGCTGCAGTTATAGTGTGAAACTCTACTCCACGAGATCAGGTCGACTCCCTGATTTTTGTGAACGAACTTGAGCGCGACCTTGGGCAAACCATAAATGAATAAATAAATTGATTAAATATTGCCACGACTGGGGTTCGAACCCGCGGCAGCGCGAACAGATCAGCTCCACTGTCCACTGCACGAGAACACTAGGTTACCACCGCAGCCAGTCGCGCCTCGTGTTAAACTGCACCCCTTGCGCTGCGCATCTCACATCGTCTTCTTTATGAACTAATGGCCCTATAAAACTAATATTCCTGCTTTCAGCAATATGGAGGCAGTGAGAGAGAGACAGATGCGCGCTGCAGGTGCTGGCATGTACAACATTGTGGCAGAAACACAGCCTAGAGCAATGCGCGTCGGCGTTGACAATACAGCAGCAGAAACGAGGCACTGGAGCATAGGCTGCCGGCCTACATTAAGTAAATTGTCATTTATGATGAAAAAGATGAAGACGAGCATAAGTTGCGCCTAGGGTCCGTGGACACCTCAATCGCGCTTTCAGGTACGCTGCGGTAGTGTCCACCTGCAGAAAACTGCTTTCTCAAAATACTTCGTGCTTAGCAATGATAATCCGCCGTCCGCCTTTAGTTCGCTTTCTTGGGAAAGAGCAGAAGCATTTGGCGCCATACAAGAATCTCGTCTCACGCTTCAGGCTGGTACGGCGCGCTCGGTCAGATAGTTTGTTCGGGGCATCAAGGAGCAGGCGGAAGAAGAGCACCACAGGTTTTGTCTGTGTTGAGGAAATTCACTACCTAGAGGTCTTCTGAAGCACGGAAGGGTTGCAGCCTAACCAACGCTGAAAGGTGTCTCGCATGCCTACTCTGAGTCCTAAGTAAAGGTCGGAGGAACTCCGTGCCTACTGGTCTTGTTATACGTCGACATTGTGAGTAAGGCCCACTGAATTATGATGAAGGAAAAAAATCACAGGAACACTTCCCGACCTTATGTGCTTGACAACACAACAGCATTAAAAATTGTTAATGCCCTTACCGGAAGTGACGTCAGTTATGGCCTGGTGACGTCACTTCCCTGGAGTCATATAATAAGGGAGTAATTACTCATTGACGTCCACCAGAGCGCAGCCATACGGCCACAAAGGAAAGCTATACAGCTTTCACAGAAACTTCGTAGTTAAAGAAAAATTCGTCCTGGTCCGGGGTTCGAACCCGGGACCACCGCCACACCGGAGCAGTCGCTCTACCAATTGAGCTAACCGGGACGGCAAGCTTATGGTAGGGCGAGAGCGAATTGATCTATAACTCGAAGTGGGAACAGTGTTGACCAAATATTTTTAGGGGAATCCCCCAAGGTGGCGTAGATTTGTAATAAGGGAGTAATTACTCATTGACGTCCACCAGAGCGCAGCCATACGGCCACAAAGGAAAGCTATACAGCTTTCACAGAAACTTCGTAGTTAAAGTAAAATTCGTCCTGGTCCGGGGTTCGAACCCGGGACCACCGTCACACCGGAGCAGTCGCTCTACCAATTGAGCTAACCGGGACGGCAAGCTTATGGTAGGGCGAGAGCGAATTGATCTATAACTCGAAGTGGGAACAGTGTTGACCAAATATTTTTAGGGGAATCCCCCAAGGTGGCGTAGATTTGTAATAAGGGAGTAATTACTCATTGACGTCCACCAGAGCGCAGCCATACGGCCACAAAGGAAAGCTATACAGCTTTCACAGAAACTTCGTAGTTAAAGAAAAATTCGTCCTGGTCCGGGGTTCGAACCCGGGACCACCGCCACACCGGAGCAGTCGCTCTACCAATTGAGCTAACCGGGACGGCAAGCTTATGGTAGGGCGAGAGCGAATTGATCTATAACTCGAAGTGGGAACAGTGTTGACCAAATATTTTTAGGGGAATCCCCCAAGGTGGCGTAGATTTGTAATAAGGGAGTAATTACTCATTGACGTCCACCAGAGCGCAGCCATACGGCCACAAAGGAAAGCTATACAGCTTTCACAGAAACTTCGTAGTAACCCCGGACCAGGACGAATTTTTCTTTAACTACGAAGTTTCTGTGAAAGCTGTATAGCTTTCCTTTGTGGCCGTATGGCTGCGCTCTGGTGGACGTCAATGAGTAATTACTCCCTTATTACAAATCTACGCCACCTTGGGGGATTCCCCTAAAAATATTTGGTCAACACTGTTCCCACTTCGAGTTATAGATCAATTCGCTCTCGCCCTACCATAAGCTTGCCGTCCCGGTTAGCTCAATTGGTAGAGCGACTGCTCCGGTGTGGCGGTGGTCCCGGGTTCGAACCCCGGACCAGGACGGATTTTTCTTTAACTACGAAGTTTCTGTGAAAGCTGTATAGCTTTCCTTTGTGGCCGTATGGCTGCGCTCTGGTGGACTTCAATGAGTAATTACTCCCTTATTACAAATCTACGCCACCTTGGGGGATTCCCCTAAAAATATTTGGTCAACACTGTTCCCACTTCGAGTTATAGATCAATTCGCTCTCGCACTACCATAAGCTTGCCGTCCCGGTTAGCTCAATTGGTAGAGCGACTGCTCCGGTGTGGCGGTGGTCCCGGGTTCGAACCCCGGACCAGGACGAATTTTTCTTTAACTACGAAGTTTCTGTGAAAGCTGTATAGCTTTCCTTTGTGGCCGTATGGCTGCGCTCTGGTGGACGTCAATGAGTAATTACTCCCTTATTACAAATCTACGCCACCTTGGGGGATTCCCCTAAAAATATTTGGTCAACACTGTTCCCACTTCGAGTTATAGATCAATTCGCTCTCGCCCTACCATAAGCTTGCCGTCCCGGTTAGCTCAATTGGTAGAGCGACTGCTCCGGTGTGGCGGTGGTCCCGGGTTCGAACCCCGGACCAGGACGAATTTTTCTTTAACTACGAAGTTTCTGTGAAAGCTGTATAGCTTTCCTTTGTGGCCGTATGGCTGCGTTCCCTGGAGTCAATGGGCGAATTTTATGAGCGACACACTTTTCTCCCGAGGCTTTTCAAACTGTCGCAGTAGCAACCCAGCCTAGCACATATTTCGCCTATTTGAGAAAAGTTGCCCACGTGTATTGGGAATGTCTGACATTCTTGGGCAATAATTTTGAAAATTGAAAATTGTAAGACACTGTTACAGAAACAATAAAGGTGACGGTCCATTCTTGTGACATATAGCAATATCTTTCTTTTAAAGTGCTAACGTCCATCGCACCGATCAGTTAACACTGCCATAGAAAACCAGAGGGGAACGCTCTTGGCGATTGCAAAAACTAAAAAAAAAAATGCAAGACAGCCGCCGGGTGATCAGCGGATAAATTGATTGTTTTAGTCAAGTGCACAATATTTGAAAAAATTACGTTATTAAATGGTTTCAGACTCAAAAATGCCGTTGGGCACAATTGTTGGGTAAGTACAGCAATTGTACCGATATCTTTCTCAGCACATTGTGCATAAGAGGTATAGTAATGTCACATTCCTGTCAGCTGACACATAGTAATGATTTTTATTGAAATGATTGACTCATGTTGTTTCTGGTTCGGTACTTGTCATGAAAAAAAGAAAAATAGTGTTATTGAAAACAGCTTGGACTGACTCCTAGATCGACAATAACCGTCAGAAGATGCCGCAAGCTACATTTCCGTTAACGTTGTTAAATTCATGACGAGTGTCAGCACCAGTGTCAGCAAAACTCTTAAGGGAAACATCACTGCTTGAAATGAACATGAAATATCATCCAGGCTATGCTTTAGTGATTTTTTGGAACGGCATCGGAGTTCAGTACCATGCGAAGTCTACAATCGTGCACCTGAGCTAGCACCTCCGGTTTAGTTTCGGTAGCAACAGCAAAGCAAGCACTATGATAAAATAAAACTCATCACCTTTTGTTTCCTGGGGAAAGTCTTTGACATTCCCCACACGTTTATTTTTTTTGCGCACCTTCAAAGAAGAGACTTCAACATCAGCGGTCATGACCGGCATTCGCTTCGTCGAAGTAAACCTTCCTTTTGTTTTAAGAATTTTTTATATGAAGTCAATGGCCTCTGATGCGCACGGAAAAAAGCATGGCGGACAAAAGCTCTCACCGCTCGCTGCGTATGAAGCGGAATCAGCCTGTGGCATGCTACAGTGCGTGCAGATACTTTTATTTGCAGGTAACACTTCTTGATCAAAGACATCACAGTAAAAGTCATAATTCTACATCTCACATAGGGCTCAGGTGGACAAACCCCGCCTATCTCCAGGCGCAGAATATTAGGTTTTTAATTTTATGGCTGGCAATATACCATCGCTTTGGATGTGAACACCAGAATTCTCCACTTACATCGTTGAAAAGGAGCGCGTGGGATGCTGTATTCCCAATCATGTAAGTTTTTTTTTTTTTACTGCACCACTGCGACAGCTAGAGAAAACATCTGTGAAAGACGACACCTGCTCACGAACTCCAAGGAAATTACTTTTTTCGGAGCATTTCATTCCCTTATACGAATTCCTTGTTCATTGAAGAGCCAAACTCTGTTGGAGTAACCTTGTTTGGAGTGTTTTCGAGAAACACGAGAAAGGAAACAGCACCGAGGAACGGCGGAAAAACAACGTTAAAGAGAAATGACGCTCGGATCAAAAAACCTGCTTTGATCTTGCCGCAGTACGGGACGTGATGATACTACGTAGTTCCGAAATGTTGCTATCTTCACTATTCATGCGTTAGTGAATGGCTCTATGATGTCGAATCTAACCTTCAGTCGTGAAAAATGCAATTTGTGGAGCAGTTTTTGAGGTGAAAAGACATTTACGGCACCACTAAAAAGGCTAACTTCTGGTAAAACGACATTTGCGGGAACATCGACATAGGGCTACAAAGAGCAACACCTTTCCTTGTGGCTAAAGAATAATGCTAAAAACAGCAGCCTGCGCACGTTTCTTGAAGAGAACCGCGTACACGTCCTAGTCTATCTAGATGGGAAGTCCTCAAAACAAAAAAAAAGTAAGGTAGCCAGAAGCATTTCACATTTAAGGTACCGTTAGAAGGTAGCAAGATCTTTAAGGCCAGTAAGCACGCCTGTTGGACGAACGCCAGTACGACATATATTATGAATGCTTTGAGATGTCTTAAGAGGGGCGAAAAGGGTTATAATTGAAACCTATCCTTAAAGGTATATTATGATACTAAAAAGCTGCAGTTTTCTATTCGCAGATTTCTGCAATTTAGAGGGAAAGAGAAATAAGGTGGGCAATTATTTGAAAGGAGAAACTGACGAGAATTGAATGGCGTACGTAAACTAGGGCTGTGTAGAAAAATTCAAGAATGGTTCTGCTTTTTTAAGAACAACTTTATCCGCTCGCCACATAAAAACAACTATTGCAGGATGGTGACTATGCTATCTCTGACCTTTTATTTATAGCAGCTTTCTGTTTCTTTATTTAATGTTTATTCCTTCACGGCTTTGGCGCAAATTACTTTGCAAAGAGAGCTGAGAGGTCCCAAAGATCTAAAAGGAGAACTGAGTTTAACGCCCTACGCCTTGCGAGACACCATTCCTCCTTGCATATTTTGTCATGTTTCAGTGCGGCACATGAAGATATGCTCAGATTTCTACACACGGTAGTTGGGTCAGTATTAGAGAACATCTTATAAAAAAGAGTCAGCTAAAAGTTGATTGCTTCTAGAGAGCCGTTAGTCTTTCTCGCCCAAAAAAACGAATTGCCTATTCCCTTGTACTTTATTCACTGCCCACTGCGCTTTGTTTATAGATAAAGAATCAAGAGTTTGGAAACGACAGAATATTTGATCTTTATGATGAACTTCTGGTTTACAAAAATCTCTAATGTGTCATTTTAAAACACATGTTGTCTCTTTGTGTCTCGGCCAGCCGCTGTGCTCATCCTGTACTTGAATAAGGCTTTGCTAGAGGAGTTTAGCAGCAGTTTTTACGACCATCCAGATAAGACTCATTGGACAAGATTTAGTCTTTGTCTAATCATTAACCAGTCACGTTCATCATTTTTCTAAAAACGATATTCAAGCAACAAAACGAATCCCCTTTATGATGAGCTGCTTCACACCTAAATTATAGGCTTAAAGTTCTGGTGCCGGTTCGCAAGTGCTTACGCCCTAAATTTCTCAAGGAGCATAGAAGTTTCTTTTTGCCTTTTATATTTGTAATGTATTTATTAAACCCCTCAACCTTGATTTGACGGCATCTAAAAGTGGGAAAAAATGAAACTACAAGAATAAACATCACGCACTTCCAATGTATAATACAGGATAACAAAATTGCAAGACACTTCAGACAACTTCAGACAACCTGATATATAAAAGAAACTTGTGAGATTCAAATACATGCACATCTACAAGGGTTTCATGTCTCGATGTAGTCACTAATGATGCATTAACAAATGCTGTTAGATTTAACACCCAGTGGCATGAGCAGACAGTTTCGTCCACAGCTTATAGCAGCAGGAAAAAACAAGGCGATGAAAAACGTTAGTTCGGTTCACGTATGGTCGGACTGTATTATGCTGATTTAGGCGGGCTGTCAGTCTACTTGGAGGTTGCAAATATATATCTGTATTAATCTTGATGTAACCAAGAAATATTTGGTGCAATGTGTTTATTTCCGCTTTTTACGTCTCGTTTCAACTAACTTTAAGCCGCATGAGTTATCTGAGGTACTTAATCAACACGTCTATATTTTGAACTAATGAATCAAGCCGCATATCTTTGAACCTTATTCAGCTGAAAGGATCTCCTGGCGAGGAACACATACTTACGGCGAAATCTGTACAGAAGGCCGTATTACAGATTTGCACGGCAGTAGTTTTATGTCTTTCGTTGTCCTCCCCAACTTTGCTCTTCGAAACACAATTAATTATGTGCCGCCGCAGAGTAATTTTCAACTTGGTTGAGCAAACGTAGATAATGAGAATTTCGGACCCTAAGGCACTCGAAAGTACTAACGCTAAGCAAATTGTGACCTTCACTGTTATATTGAAAAAATATATACATTCTTTGTATTTGTTAAATCGGTAAAAATGGTGATTTAATTTAACTTGCATTACCATTTATGGCACTCAAATCCAAAAGCGTGAAGGTTTTGTTTAATGTTAATCTGATCTTCGAACACTGGCCGCAAGTGCACAAGTGAGGCACTGATACGCAGTTTTGTCTTTCCAGAAAGTTCAGCACCACCACTACATCATTGGTGTCAACCAGAAACAGCACTGGCCCCAGCCCAGAACCTTGTGGAAATAAAATCAAATACATCTGGCCAAAACAAACATCAATAAGTCAACGAAAGGTAAGATCATAGGCTGTTGTTTGGCAAGACGCTTATGAAAAATGTCTGTCTCCTAACAACGGGATAAAAACGACTGAAACCAGTGTGTGCTTCGTAACTATTTATAAAATTTCTGAATAGACCTACGTAGGTTCTCCTCCAGGCGCCTCAGGAATTAAAACCTGCGTGGTTGAAGGCTAAATGTCTTGGGTTTGAGCATAACCTTATATGAGCGAAGTTACTGAGCCTTCATAGACCCTGTATATATTTCTGAAAAATATCTTAATGAAACCTACAAACGATTGCATTTCCTATACGAGAAATAAAGCTGCACCGATGGACGTACAAAATGAGACGACGTTTCGGCCCTGACGCGGGATCCTTGCTGTCAGTGAGACCCAGCTAAATGAAGTGGCTTTCTGCGTGGGGCAAGAAGGGAACCGTAGGTTATGCGTACACTGCAGGGAGATTTCCTTCATAACATCTGCGTGCACGCACTTTCTTCTTTGAAACTGATTGATTGATTGTTTAAAAACTTTTATTGGGGCATAAAAAAGGACCCAGATAAAAGCGGTAGTGCCACAGATATATTTATAGAGGCGTAGATGGCTCTGTTTTGAATTATATGGCATGTGTAAGTTGGTTGGTGTTTGCGGATTGACAGCTGCACCAATTACAGCAGTGATTTTTCTTTGCTGCAAGATTTCTCTTAACAGTCAATTTTATTCCTCCGTTTTAAACTCTTTTCAGGTTTCTTCAACCATTTCTAAAGCGCATTGGCCTGCAAATGAAAGCGGATTATTCGCGAGGCAGCGGAGCTCGTCAGCTCTTTGTTAAGAACTGGCCGTCATGTCCGTCATTTTTCTTCCAGGCAGCGCAGACACCCACAAACAAAGTGAGCGTCCTTAGCGACAGATAGTAATTCGGTCGCAGACGGCCAGAAAGAAGCGTGTAAGGTAGCGGACAAATGCCTGGGAACGCACAACTGCTCTGTAATGCAATTGTACCACCGTCTCACTACGCGCAGTCTCTAAGCGCTGTTAATTTTCTCCTTTGACTTTAACTCGTACCGAATAGGCAGCTTTCTGCGGCGTGCAAATGGTGTGTAATGACTTTTTTCGCTTAACGCAGAATTCCGGAACTAGAATTCGGCGTACGTATATTTGATTTTTTTTTCCTTTCCGAACCGAAAAGTCAAATCCGTAAGTATTTATCTAGCGTCCTGCCGTACGGTTAACTATCAGCAACGTCACGTATGGGGTAACCACGTCAGAGTTTCTCAAGCAGTGTATTATGAGTCACCCACACCATCACTGCAGTCAACCGCATAGAAGACGAAGCGGCCACAGGCGCGCGAGAGAGAAGGGGTTTAGTCACGTGATATGGCTGCAACACCGCGAACACCGAAGCATTGCCGGCAAGCAAGTCATGAAGGGGTTGCGTTGTAAACTTATTTACCCCATTGGAGAGAAACCCTTTAATGGGAACGCTTTCTTTCGTTCTTTATTTTTTCGCCAGAAACTAATGTGGTTCCCTTAGGCCTACTCATAATTCGCATTGTCTCGTCATATAGAAAAATTTTATTTTTCGGAGTACCACTTCCTTTGTCGAGCTGCCACGGCAACTGATTCCCGCAAGTCTTGGTAAGTCTTCGTTCGTTTAGGCGCTGGCGAACCACAAAAAATACACAGGTGCTTCTTTTTTGGAGAGCACAATCAATATCTTATGCCTGGAAACGACGTTCGCAAAATTGATACTCATGTCATCCAACGAGAGCAGTGTCATAGACTCTAGGGATATGCATGTTATACACTCGGATGCACCTGCACAAGAAAAACACCTCATCGAAGAGGTTACTCCAATCAGAAGCCAGTCAAGCTGATCAGAGTTTTTTCTTTTGACGTCCTTTGTCTTTTGTTCTTGCGAAATAAGAAAAAAAGACCAAATCAAGCATGAAAAACTGAAAAACAGCACGAGCTCTTCCATTATTGGACAGCATGCCTTGACAAACCATTTATGGAACCTCGTCCAATTCAGTATGCGCTGCCCTCTGTGTCCAGGTCCCCTTCCGGCTAGCATATTGCGGTTATTCGTCGCGCATATATGATCCCTTCACACGCAAATGGAGGACATGGTATTCAAAGCTATACGGCCAATCTCACAAAGTGAGCGCGAGACAGCAAACAGCCGAGTAAATGAGAACATCGATGCCCATGTCTCTTCGATTCCCACAGGGCCATTCTACTGAATGAGCAGCTATACATCCCAGAAAAAATGGCCGGCATTCTTGCAAGAATCAAGGAAATAAATGTCATACCTACCGCAAAAACAGCGATGCCTAGAAACACATCTGCAAGTAAAGCAACACCGTGCGCAGAAAAGAAAAATGGTGATGCATCCTGCGATACCTAGCCCCGATGCTTAAAGGGCAGCATCAGGAGGGATGCTGACGCAAAGACGCGTCCGAACGAAAGAGGTGATAATGCCGGCAGTTACGCATGGAAGGTTCTTCGCGGAAGTGAATCTCCTCATGCGTCTCAAGAGACGAACTCGAGGAAGCAGTGACTCCATTTTCTTTTGTGCCGTAGGGACGTCAAAGCAGGATTATGGGCCCAATTTTGCGAGAGCAAGAATCCGACACCATAGTACTTCTCTTTGAGTGTTCCCAACGAACGCACCCAGGCCGTTTGAAGTGAAGTGTTAGTTTAAGGTTTAAGTGTTACTCCACAATCAATAAAAACAGGGTGATCAAAATCAAGATATACAGATTTCTTAAAGTTAGGTACTAAGTTGTACATGAAATGTACTTGTGCAGATATGCCATGCGGCTAAGAGAATAAGAAGTGAGATGATAATTCCCATCTTCAGGCACCTACATCAATGAACAGTTCTGAAACTGCAGCTAGCGTTAATGTTTATATTGAAATTATCAAGGAGGTCGCCTTTCTAGGCTACTACAATTCCTATATTTCTTGGAGACTACGTGTGCTGCGAGATATATTTATCCCCAAAGATTCGGTTAATATTGCGTATTTATGCAATATTAGTGAAATATGTGGGGAAAAATATCTATACAGCGTAGACAGTGGCAGTCGGCGCGGGTCTCCTCCCTGGCACGGCGAAACTTTTGCGTCGAGTGTTTCTTTTTTTTAATTTCAATAGCCGGAAATTGCAAGGAAACAGTTATCAGATTTGCCGGTCACTCTACACCACTGGCAGAAGAAGCCTCGTAACATCGGGAGGAGTTAGAAACAAATATTTGCTGTCTTGCTTACGAAACTACGCAGATCGAGATGAAAATTTAGACGCGGATGCGTCGTACCAGCGTTCCTTAGTTTTAAATATAAACATGGCCGCTTACTGCAGTCACCAAAACTTAATAATGAATATCAGTTAATTAGGAGCCTGTCAGTCAATATTATTACCCGCTTTGTGCCCCTCTGGCAGCTTGACTTAAGTGTAGAGTTGCAGGTCTAGTATATCTCAGTGCATGTTTTTAAGAAATCTGTAAAGCTTAATTCCGATCACTCTGTATACATATTTCTTCAACCATTAACAAGTGTCACTCGCCCGTACGACCACCTTCGGCTCAAGTTTTAATATATAATTCTTAGAAACATTTCCTCAATAAATCACCATTTTATTAACAGCATCTGAGGATTGGGCGTTAACATTAATGCGAGAGCACTAATCAAATCGGTAAACCCCGTCGAGTGCTTGCGATATTTGCATGCTTGCGGAGCTTGTGGGTGTGTGCCCGACTGAAATAGGCAGATAAAAATAAATACTGTGACTGGGTTTGGAATCCGCAAAGGCGCTAACAGATAATCTTCGCTGGTCACTGCGCGAGAGCACTAGGCTATCGCTGCACGCGAACACACCTCAGGTTGAATTACAACACAGTCTCGAGCTAGACTTCTTCATCAACTAATACTAGAATCAAACTAATATTCGTGCTTTAAGCTATGTGGCGCCATTGTCAGAGATGTGCACTGCATGCGCTAGCGAGTACAACGTTCTGGCAGAAGCAAGGCACCAGGGAAATACGCATTGGCGTTGAAAACGCCGCTGCAGTACACGGCACTGGGGCATAGGACGCTGGCGTACGTTGAGTATATTGGCACTGATGATTAAAAGTTGAAGACGCATAACTGGCTCTATGGGTCTGTCAAGACCTCAGTCGGGATTTCAAGTACGTGCGGTTAGCGTTACCTGTAAAACTCTCCTTGCGTAAAACATTTTGCGCTTTGCAATGCTAAACCACCAGCCAGTTTTTTCAAATGTTTACAAAAAATACGAAAAACTAAAGATCAAAACGCCTGTTTCACATGGCCACTTGATAAATATCCTTTCTCGCGTGTAAAGAAACTCATCTCTGTAGAGATACCCGACATTTTCACCCTTCCGTATAGCGATGAAGTGAAGAGCTGCGCACCAGACGGTAGCGACAGTCCCCAATACGCTCACTCACTACCAGGCGCGCATTCTTAATTATAGCACAGGTGGCAGGTAACAGACATTCTACGTTTCTCTGAAAACGTAATCATTTGGGTTAGAGTTCAAAACCCTCACGTGGCCCGGGGTGAACGCTGTAGTTCATGTTTGGCTTTAATCGCAAAACGATGGCAATTATTGCGAAGAAAGCCCTTAATGTTGAAAACTTTCGGCACCAAAAGGAATACACTAGGATAGTATGGAAGCAGCATAAAAATTTACAAAATAAGTGTTTCGGACGCTATAATTTTACCGAATTCGAAGGCGGCTAAAAATAGGCAAATATTAATTTTTTCCTCTGCAGCTACGGACGAAGAAAAAATGGCGTATGATGAAAATTCAGTAAATAAAAACACCGCGCAATTCTACTCCTTTTGCGAGTCTGACAAAAGCTCGAGTGATCTGCGTTTGTAAGCACAACACACTCTCACCTAAACAGCCGCCAAAACCTCTGTGCTGACACTTCATCTCCTCTTGCCTTCGAACTGCAAGCGATATTAAATGACATACCAGCTGTACCTGCCGACCCTTCTTATAACCAGGCGTACATATTTACTCGTTCTCAACGAGCTCTGAATGATCCAAAGAAAGTCCGTGGTACCCTTCTGTTTTCTGAAGCCATATATGCTGCTTGTCAATCCTACCCGGTACCTATGCTCATCCACTGGGTTCACGCTAGAACAAATGTCGCAGATGACGGGCTTTATCGTGAAACAGATGTGACACAAAGTCCCCCTGCTGCTTTGTCACCAAATACACTTCTGACGCATTTAACATCTTCGGCCACCATCTGGCACCATAGACGGCTCTCATTCCCCCGTGTCCCTACCCCCTTCCCCCCAATCTGTGACGGGTGGAGGAGGTCTCTCTGAGACGACTACGGGTCGTAGTGACCCTTGCGCGTGCAATTCTGTGCAGTCCAGAGCCAGCTGAGGTCACCAAACAACGAAAACTTCCCGTTCTCACCTGCCCACCTAACTTTCTGCCACCCCCTTCTACGCTTTCCTTCTTTGGAATGCAGTCGGTTACCCTTAAGGACCATCGGTTACCTTGCTTTCGTATTACATGCGCGCTCACCTTCTTGATTTCGACTGGGGAGCATTTAACTGGAGTTTGTTTTCTGATGAACTTAGCTCTCCTCCTGTCTTGTAACGTTACATCAACCATTTCTGTTTCCATGGCTTGCTGCGTTGTGCTCAATTCATGATGAGCCCTTTTCTTTAGCCTCCACGTTTCTGTCCCGTAAGGTAAAGCATATAACAGCTAAAACTTACCAGAACTATCCTATAATAGAGTACCGTTAAGGTACAGCTGTTATACGCTTTAATTTTGATGGATAATGGCGAACTGCCATTCAGATATGAGTGTGCTTGCCACACGCACTCCACCCCCGAGCGATGCTCCTTCCAATGCTTCTAGCAATGATATTTTAGAGCGCAGCTCTTAGGCGCCCGTTTCTGCGTTTCGCGGCTTCGCCGTCGCCGTTGTACTTTGTAACCAGGAGAGGGTAAAAGCGCAACCTCCTTCCTCCTTAGCAAGAAACAAAAAAAAAACAGCGCCGCGCGGACGGCCCTCGCCGGCACGCGTCATAAAGCGGGAAAGAAGGAACCCCTGGAGAGCGACTAGCCTTGTGTGTGTGGCTGCCCCCTCTCCCACGGCTCGTCGACGCGGCGCACGGGGGGATTGCCGTTGATTGTTCTCGAGTGTCCGAGTTGTTTCTACGCGATGTTGACGGAGAGGCCGCAGCCTTTCGTGCGCTAAGAGATGCCCTCCACCTCTTCACTCGCGCGGCAGCGCCACGACAGAAAATGCTCCTCGAAAACACTCCCGGCCTTTGCCCAATGAGCACGCGCGCCCAGCGTGAGAAGGAGGAGACTGCAGAGCCAACACTGTCTGTATGTGCACGCCTGCCTTGGCGTGAAAAAGAGACGTGGAGCGAGCCTATACGAGGTCTGTTAGAAAAATATCCGACCTTTGGCCGAAGAAAAAAATCTGGCATAACTGGAGCGTTAGAAACCTAATAACCTTCAAAGTAGTCTCCTTGGGGCTCCATATGCATCTCCCAGCGGTGCTGCCATTGTTGGAAGTATTCCGAAAAGACCCTTTTCGGAATGGAATTTAGCTCTGCTGTCGTTGCAGCCATAATGTCCTTTCTTTTCTGAAATCGCGCTCCTTTCAATGACCTCTTGATTTTAGGAAACAGCCAGAAGTCGTAGGGGGACATATCAGGAGAGTAAGGAGCCTGTTGAACTACAGGAGTCTGGTTTTTCGCCAGAAAAGTCTGAATCAAATGCGAGGAATGTGCAGGAGCAATGCCGCGAGGGATGCGCCAATTTCTTGTTGACCTCAATTCCGGTCTCTTGCGCCGCACAGCACCACGTAGGCGATGGAGGACATCCCTGTAGTACTGTTTAGTCATTCTTTGACCCTGTGGAGTTCGTACTCGTGGTGTGCCACACAGAGGGAGTCAAAAAAGCAGTCAGCATCACTTTGACATTGCTGCGCACTTGTCGGTCCTTCTTTGGTCTTGGTGACGTGGAATGCGTCCTCTGTGACGACTGGGATTTGGTTTCCGGGTCGTACCCGTACACCCAAGACTCGTTACTAGTGATTACGGCGTCGGTGCAGTCAGGGTAACAGTTTGTGGAATCCAGCATCTCCTGTGAGACTTCAACACGAAGCTGCTTTTTCTCCACCGTCAGCAGCTTCGGCACGAATTTCGCCGCAACTCTCTCCATGGCCAAATCTTCGGTGATAATGGAATGTGCAGAAAAATTGCTGATGTCCACCTCTTCCGCAATTTCTCGGATAGTCACACAACAGTCCCGCATCACCACAGCGTTCACTTCGGCAATTACCTGGTCATTTCGGCATGTTGGTGGCCGACCGGAGCGTGGCTCTCTCTCCACGGATGTGCGGCCGTCTTTAAACCAGTTGCACCACTGCTTAATCTGTGTGTTGCTCATAGCATCATCACCGAAAGCCGTCTGAACAATTCGAATAATTTCCACTTGGCTATCGCCAAGTTTCTGGCAAAATTTGAGGTAGTAGTGCTGCTCCTCTCGCTCCACCATTTTTGCAACAAAAAACCGACGAGAGCACTGCGCACTCCCTCACTCAAACGCTGCTTCCCAGCGACTGACGCTATTGGCAGGCGGGAAAAAATTCGTGCATGCGCACGAGGGTTCAAGGTCGGCTGCTGTAAGCGCGCTTGTTTCATATCCATCAAGTGTTCGCAAAAAAAAATAAAGTCGGATACTTTTCTAACAGACCTCGTATAAGAAAGGCGTTGACCACCCGAGCCGCCGTTTAAGCCTGAGTAAAATAATTGTGTACTGTTTGCTTGCCTATCTCTCTTGTGGTAGTGCACATTAAGTGCAATAATTTTTTGTATTGTAATCTCTCTCAAGTGTATATTTACTTTTACCGGAGTGTTTCTTTAAGAAGGATTGTGTCTGAAAAACAAAAAACTCTCTGTAATTGTACATACATGTCTTGCTCGCATTCTTTGCCTCAATCTATCTAAAAGCTGGAACAGCTGTTGAGCTGCGCTCAAATTTCTCATTAGAGAACAACGTAATCGTCGGCATTTTTTTTTGTTTTGATCATCTGCAGCAAATTACCGGGAGTTTTTTCTGCCCATGAAATAATTATCGCAAATTTTAAGTGAACCGTCAAAATTCCTATCTCGGTCGCTGATCTCACGCAGCAAATAATAAAATAATTCGATTAAACAGAATTGGGGGCACATACTCATTATTTAAACGGCTACCATTTTGCGAAAAAAATACGTTTTTTAGAAAATCAATATGATAATACTGTGGGGTAGAGATATCAGAAAAAGAAGAAAAAAGCCTGCATAAATACCGCCCACACCGATGCCTCAGGAAACAGCGGTTTAAGTATTTTAGGCAGAAAAAAAAAACATTATGACCCCATCAGCCGGAAGACAAACTTCGTAGATCAAAAACAACCCCGTTATAGGTTTTGCCATGCAAACTGCATGGCTTGAGAATGTATGCAGCCTCGTAGCGGGCCGGCGATAGGTTGTGTGCATAGGCCCTCAAGCCTTGATCGTTTCCTGCGGTCTTCCGGCGCTCTCAGACGACGATCTCATCAGGAGCGTAGCGTCGTTTTTTACGCCTTGGGGAAGTTTTACCTGGACCGGAAGGAAGCTATTTCGCCGTTCGTTTATTCTAGGCCATTGCTTCCTGTGCCGCAGTGCTGGAGTTGGCCCCGCACAGTTTGCATACGTCTTGATGCCACCTTAAGTTCCTTCCTGCCGGCCGGTGCCATTTCGCGGTAGTGGAGGCCTAGAGGAACGGTTACATCACATACACATGCCAAGATAAAGAAGAAATATACGCCCTCTTTACTCACTTTGAACGATCATCTCACATACTTGGACGTAAGCAACGTCCTTCATCCGGCTTGGGCAAGAGGACCCGCGGGGTGATTGAGGATTTTATTACCTCGTTCTCATTTTATTCTGCGAGGTTTCATCTACAGTGATGTTTGATATCTGCCATATACGTTATTTTTGTGTCCTGCCTTTGGATGAGCAAACAATAGAGGTTTATGCATGAGACACGATGTTCACAGTTGCAACGTACACTGTATACCTGATAATCGTGTGGGGTAGAAATCAAGAAAAACAAATGTTTCTCTACCTTCAGGTGACTAAGGAACTATGAAGGCGATCACATCACCTTGTTCAAGGACACGTGCTTATTGTTTTTTTTTTCATTTATTCCTTTACTCACTTGAGTGGGCGCAGGCGTTTTCCAGATAGGCGGAGGAGGAAACCTGGGGAGTCCGGCTCAGAAAGTGTTGCATTAAAGGGCCAGCAGGTCAAGAACAATCGCATGGTAGTGTGAGTGAAAAACATTTATTGCTCCAAAAATCAGGTTTTAGCGGTGGGCCGATGTCTTCATGTCTTCGGCCTCTTCACAAGGTCGGCGCCCCTATTCCAGGCCACCGCTGAGTCTTGCTGCTTCGCAGGCGTGCTGCACCAGGGCCCTTTGGACCGTGAGCTCGCTGCTGGTCAGCAGGCCCTCCCATTGTTCCGCATTCGGGTCATTTAGCTTGTGAAATGCTCTGTTACGTTCGCATTCCCATGTGATGTGATATAGCGTGGGGGTTGCTCCGCACCACGGACATGTGTCCCTGTATTGTGTAGGGAACATCTTATGTAGTATGTATAAATTGTGGAAAGTCCCTGCTTGCAGTCTCCGCCAGCAGACCGCCTCGTGCTGTGTTAATGATGTGTGGGGTGGTGGGTATTTGAATCTCCGCTCTCTGTGGTAGTTTAATATTTCTGCATACGTTGGTTCCACCGTCATGGGGTCCTCCAGGGTTTCTGACTGCCCTGCTCGGCTCGTGATCTCGCGAACTAGGCTGTCTATCCTCGAGTTACCCTCTATCCCTGTGTGTGCCGGTATCCAGAAAATCCTGTGTCTTAAGGTCTTATTTGGAAGCTTTGCTTCGAGGAGGATGCTCAGCGCTTCCTTGCTTATTTTGCCCTGTATGTAGTTCCTGCATGCTGCTTTGGAGTCTGTTAGGATTATCAAAGACTTGTTCCTACGGTAACCTTCGGCCGCCGCTAGAGCTACGGCAGCTTCCTCCCCCTCCGTTACCGTACAGTTTCTTAATGTCGCGCTGCTAACTGGTTCCCCCATGTGGTCTACCACTGCTGCCGCGACTCGGAACTTTCTGGTCCTGTGGTCCCATGGATAGAGGGCCGCGTCTGTGTATACTGTGTTTTCCATTGTGGCTAGGTTCCGCTTCACATAGTCTGCCCTGGCCTGCCTTCTAGCGGCATGGAGGTTGGGATCCATGTTTCTCGGCAGAGGGCTGATGTCCAGTGTCTGGCGGACCTCGTCTGGAATGCTAGCTGTTCTATCTACGATCCCTTCTACGTTGTGCCCTAATCTCTTTAGGAGCTTGCGGCCGGTGGCTGTCTGCTGGAGCCTGGCTATTTGCGCACTTAGCTGGGCTTCCGTTAGTTCTTCGAATGTGTTGTTTAGGCCCATTTGTGCAGCTTTTCATTTGATGTGTTTCTTGGCAGGTGGAGTGCCGTCTTGTATGCCATTCTTAGCAGCGCCTCCGTCTGTTCTTTGTCTTTCTTGGTCATGCGGTGGTATGGCAACGAGTACGTGACTCTGCTGACTATCAGGCTTCTGACGAGCTTGATCGTGTCGCTTTCCTTCATTCCACTTCTGTTCTGTGATACCCTCTTTATCATGCGGCTTATTTGTTCTGTTGACTTCTTGAGTAGGCTAATTGTGTAGGTACATCTCCTGCTTCCTTGGATCCACATGCCCAGAATGCGTATCATATCCCTTTCTGGTATATTTTGGCCTTCTAACTTTACTTTCAGTTTCTCCTCGGTAGGGTTGGACCCTACCCTAAGAAGTTCCGACTTTTCCGTGGAGCAGGCTAGGCCCCTTTCCCTCACGTACTCGTCTACACACGTTGCTGCTTCTTGAAGTCTCTCTTGCTTTTGTCCTAGCGAGCCTCGATTCACCCAGACCGTAATGTCGTCGGCGTACATCGCGTGCTGGATGCCATCGATCTTGCTGAGTCTTCTGGCCAGTCCGATCATTGCAAGGTTGAAAAGCGCTGGTGAGATTACGGATCCTTGCGGCGTGCCCTTACGTGGGGCGGAAAAGGTGTCGCTTCGCAGGTCTCCCAATCCCACTGTCGCTGTGCGTTCTGACAGGAAGGATCTTACATAGTCGTGGGTATTTCATCCGCAGTTGGCGTTGTTTAGGCCTTCCATAATGGCCTCGTGGCTAACATTGTCGAAGGCCCCTTTGATGTCCAGGGCCATGATAATGTTTTCGCCAGTTCTAGGTGCCGTGTCTATGACCTCTTCCTTGATCTGCAGCCGGACGTCTTGCGTCGACAGGTTCGCCCGGAAGCCGAACATGCTGTGCGGGTACTGTTCTTCGTCCCCCAGGTATTGTTGAATTCGCCTGGTGACGATTCTTTCGTACAATTTGCCAAGGCACGACGTGAGGGAAATGGATCTCAGGTTCTCAATCTGAAGCTTCTTGCCGGGTTTGGGTATCATGACCACAACAGCGTGCTTCCATTCCTTCGGCACCACTCCCTCTGCCCACAGCATGTTGAGGTGCGCCGTGAGCTGGTCGATCGCCTCGTCGCTGAGGTTGCGGATCAAGGCGTTCTTGATCTTGTCTGCGCCGGCTGCTGTATTTCTTGTTGTCGCGCTTATCGCCGCCTGGACTTCCTTTCTTGTGATCGGCCTGTCCATTGCGGGATTTTCTGCTCATTGGTACTCCCCGTTGTAGCCCTGGGGGTTGTCCTTGCCGTAGCATTTGATGCGGACTGCTTCTAGCAGTTCTTCGTCCGATCCTTCGTACTGGTAGGCCAATTTCTGAATTGCCTTGCCACTTTCTGCTTTTGTCTTGGTTGGGTCCATGAGGGCCTTGAGTATGCGCCACGTCTTGGCCGTGCTGAGCGTGCCGTTCAGTGAGCTGCTGAACTGCTGCCATCCCTGCCTGGCCAGTTGCGTCGCATACTCCTCTGCCTTCATCGTGATTTCCGCAATCTTCTTTTTGAGTTTTCTGTTTAGCTTTTGTTTTTTCCAGCGTTTGGTGAGCCCGCGTCTTGCCTCCCATAGCCCGAGTAGCCACCTGTCCACCTCCGGTGCTTGTTCTGTTCTATCTATTTCCTTTGTATAGAGTTCTTGTATTTGTTTCAGCTGTTGGCTCCACTCCTCTATGGAAGTGATTTCTCCTTTTAGCCGTTCGCTGTGCTTGCGGAAGGCGTCCCAGTTGGTAAGGTGGGCCGTTTCGATCTTCTTCTTTACGTTGTCTGCTTCGATTGTCGTTCTTAGAATGTAGTGGTCACTGCCAAGGTCTTCCAGCAGATTTTCCCACTCGGCCTGCTTTGCTCTTTTAATAAAGGTGAGGTCAGGGCAAGTATCTGGACTCACGCTGTTACCTCGCCTAGTTGGTTGGTTTCCATCCGTTAGGAGGTCGCAGTCTATGTTTTCCGCCGCTACGCATATCTGCTGCCCCTTTTTCTCAGTTTTTTGGTATCCCCAGCTCGAGCTCCTTGCGTTAAAGTCACCCGCGATTATTAAGGTGTTCGTCTTGGCTAGCTTATTCGCCTCCGAAAAATGCTTGCTAAAATCGCCATCCCTTTGTCTGGGGGGGGGGGGGGGGGCTGTAAAGGTTAACTATGAAAGTGCTTTTGGCCTTGTGTTTCTTTTTGGGTATAATCTCTGTTATTACATGTTCTATCTGTGTGCCCTCAATCTCCTTGTGTGCTATGGTGACCAGCTTGTTGCTGATGAGGGTGGCGGTGCGTCCGCTTTCCTGGCATGTATAGCCCCTCAGGGTGGGTGTTATGTTAGTCTCCTGTAACATGATGATGTCTGGTGTTGCGTGTCTAGTGTTAATGAACTGCTGGAGGAGTCCCTGCTTGCGCCGGTATCCCCTGCAGTTCCACTGCCATATGTCTAGTTGGTTCTGTCCTGCCATATTGAGTCACTACTTTTTCCACTTTGGTTTTCTGCTCCGAATCTTCTTTCATTAAAAACGCTGTTTCTGGCGTCATTTGTGGTTTTTTGTGTGTTTTGGCTTTTGACGTATGTTCGGAAGTTCTGATCTTGCAGCGCTACTTTCTGCTGTATGTGTGTCATTTGGTTTTGCATCTGCGTTTGCAGTTGCGCCATTTGATTTTGCATCATACTCATAAATATCTCTAATTTGCTTTCTAAGCTCTGTGGTTGTTGTGTATGCTGCTCCAAGGGCGGGCCCGGCGTTCGCGGAGGCGGACTCATTATCCGCGGAGGCGAACCCTGCCTCTGGAGCTGCATCTCTCTTATGAGATCATCTATTCTTTTTTTAAGTTGCCGCGTTTCCTCGCGACAAAGTTCGAGCTCTTTTTTTAGTGCCCTGTTCTCCTCAGCTAGTTTCTTGTCATTATTTGTCTGATTTTGCTGACCCGAGTGCGGAAAGAGTGATTTGGGAGGGCCTGCTCCCCAGCTCACCTTCACTCCACTCTTCTTCTGTTGTTGTTTTTGTTGTCCCGGGCGTCCGCTTTGTTTTACCAGGGGTGGGTAGGACTCGTCTCTGGTCCAGCTCAGCCCCCGGCCCTGGCTCCGCGACTGGCTCCTGGACTGGCTCGCCTCGTCCCGGCCCTGGCTCCCGGTCTGCTCCGAGCTGAACCACCTTGATCCACGCCCTCCCTTTCGGTTCCGGCTCCGGCTTTGTCGCTGTGAGGGCCCTCCTCGTGGGGGTCCTCCTCGCAGCTCTTCGGCCGTCTTGAGCCGGTGCTTGCACTCTCTCGTGCCGGCTGCGTGATCGCCTCCGCGGACCAGGCACTTGGTTGTGCACGAATGTCCTTCTATTGGGTTCTGCGTCCCGCAGAGCCTGCAGGCCTTGCTCTCCGGGTTGGGGCAGACGTCCGATCTATGTCCTTGTTGGCAGCAGATATAGCAAATCTGCCGCGTTGGGCGGTATGGGTAGCACCACATCTCCCCTCCGTAGTATAGTACTTGTCTTGGGGTGGTGGGTCCGTCGAACGTGATGACGGCTGAGCTTGACTTTCCAAGCATCCGGGCGCTGTGGATCTTGACTCCCTGGGTCCGCACCTTTAAGTTGGCTTTGAGCTCGGCGGATGATGTCCCCGGCTCTATGCCGTGGATCACGCCTCGCTGAGTGCCCTCGGGGGCTGCCACGTAGGCGTTGACTTCGTACACTTTGTCACCGAACGCTAGATGGTTAATGCGTCTCACGTTCTGGGCTGCATCTTCATTGTCCGTGCTGACTATGATGATGTTCGAACCGTTTCGTAGTCTTATGATTAAGTCTTCACTTTTGCACTTTGCACTGGTCGCCGCGACTACGGCTCGGGCGACTTGATGAGTTTGCAGCGATCGTACCACAAGGCCCCTCGGCCTCAGGATTATCTCGAAATCGTCTTTCGGGAGCGGCGGCAATCTCGGGCCCGGCCGACGCGCCGCTTCCTTCTTGTCTTGCTTCGGCGCAGCTGGCGCGACAGCTGCTGTCGAGGCGCTCCCCGGGGTTTTCGCGCCAAAATCCACCTGGGCGGAAGGTGGGAAGTCTCCGGGGTTTTTCCGTTCCTTGCGGGGTTCCTTCTTGCGTTTCGACGTGGCTAATTGCCAGTTTTGGTCGTCGTCCTGCTCGATTCCGCCCTGCGTTCCCTGCGGGCCCAGCATGGCGGCCTCTTGAGGCGCGAAAACCGCCTCGCTTCCCGCCTCGACCGTTGGCCGAGTGCTGACGTGGCAGTCTTCTTCCATCTCCTGGGTTTCCATGAAATCTTTTGGCGAATCTTCTAGTGCCTTCTCGATGTTGGGTCGGTTGTCGGGGTAGGGGACCGTTGCCATTGTCGTCGTCGCTCCTGACGAGGCCGGAGAGTCCTCGAACGCCCGCAGTCGTGCTAGGCCAACGAGGCTTAGCTCGCACCCCGCCGCTCGGCAAATTCAAAGTCCGGTAGAAAACCCAAAAATGGGCCCACCTCTTCGAATTTGGTGTCCAAGTGGTCCGCT
This sequence comes from Amblyomma mixtum, assembly GCF_055824585.1. NCBI lineage: Eukaryota > Metazoa > Arthropoda > Arachnida > Ixodida > Ixodidae > Amblyomma > Amblyomma mixtum. Next base: position 111,487,533 of record NC_143016.1, read on the forward strand.
TCTGTTCCTCTTCAAGCTCCAACAAAAATTTTGGAGGTCCGTTGAGATGATCGGGCCTGGCTGGTCAAAATTTGCGGAGCCCATGCGGAGCACGTCGCTCGCGGTGGACACCCCCGCATGGTAGAACGCAGCTGTGCACAAGATTACTCGACAACCATGTAAAGCAAGAGAGGCCACATCTGTCTACATTCATCGTCAAGTATAGACATAAAGTGTATTAGTAATGTCCTGAACATATCATCATTCCCCTCAGTGGTTTTATGTCCTTTTATGTTAAATCAATATTACTAAGTGAACTGTAGGTTCCTAAAGGCCCATTTTCACCAACACCACCGCTATGAAAAAAAGAAAAAAAATATTCCTGGTGCTTAGCTTTTCTTCACTGATCTCATGCGTATTCCATACGTATATCATAATGATCACATCGTTTTTTCGTTATCCTCGTGTGCTGAAGAGCTTAATGACGGTGTCGGTTCAGGCTGTCCTGTGACCGTAGGTAGTCTGCTAGGGTTTCCGCACACCTGCCGCCTTGCAAGTACGACCATGTTCCACGTGGCAGTTGTGGTATAAGTGACGTTCCATGTCCACCGCTATGCTTTGAGTCGACGTCAGTTAACAGTTTCATAGTTAGTCCGCTTCTAGGACAAATGCCCTCCTAAAAGGGGAAACAGCTGCCGGCACAACTCATTTGTTAGGACACCGTATGCGACATGTGGAGGCCGTGCGAAGAGGCAGGTGCATGTCTTTTCATCTATTATTTTTAAACATCTTTTATGTATCGAAAGCGATTACTCTGCTAATTTCTCCCTTTGACAAATGCCATCATTAAACTCAAACATGTCCTGATGTTTCCTTGTTGACAGTAACTGCTACCTTCCTTCATAAGCGCATCATATTGAGTCCCTCATTTCCATGCATGCTCTATATCGCACAGAGAACCTCGGAGCAAAGCACATCAGTAGCTTTGAATATTTCAGCTCTTGAGTCGTGACGACGTCTTTGCGGCATTAAAATGTTAATTATGGCGGACATCGGAAAACAGAGGAATCATGTTATCCAGTAAGCTGGTTCACTGAATCGTATGAAGAAACGTTTGTGCTTTCATAATTAGGGGGGGAAATCGTGGTATCTAGTAAGCTGGCTCATTGAATCGTATGAAGAAACGTTTGAGCTTTCATAATTAGGTGGGAGAAAATATAATTACAAGCTTGTAGTTGGCCGTTAGTAAACACGATGTTCGGTTTTAGAACTTCAAGAACAAGATTATGCTCTTCACTGTGGAGCAAATAATTTTGGCCATCTCGCGTGTTATCGGAGCCCATGTGATCGATCGCTCAGATGAGCGCCCCACAACACACGCCACCCTGACGCGCGTGTGCCAGGTGTCCTTCTCCGTCCCATCCGGGCTCCTGAGTTGAAGGAACGAACAGAGGCGAGCAGAGAGCAATGCAGAAATGGTTGACAATGAATTTGCTTTTTAAGGCCATAAACAAAAGATTGAGACCATCTGCCGTACCGGACTTACTTCTTCTTGCACGTTGTCTACGCTTGCGTTTTGATACCAGTTCTTGAGTGTAATATCGCATGCGTGAAGTCCAGCCCCCATGAAAAGTATGCAGCCCGAAGGGCTTAAATTCTAGGCCTGCAGCGTGCCTAGTAGTGCGCCCTCAGCCACCGTAATCTCTCGAAAGAGGAATGGCTTTGTGTCCTTAATCTTCCCAAGCTTTGGACTGCTAGATGTGCAAGAGACCCGCGCTGAACAGCTTGCAAGCAAAACCCCTTGGGCTGTATACTTTTTCCGAGGGTTGTAGGTTATTGGTATACATTGATCCTCGACAGTTCAATGCAAACAGCCTCCAAATAGTTCTAGGCCTATTCGTCTAACGTCGCGTGGCAAATACAACATGAGTCGCCTTTGCATTTCCTTTGTTCGACAGTGACTGTGCAGTTTTAGTGCGAAATCATTACTCTGGAGGTTCAGAGCCTTGCAAAAATGTCTCTCGCCGGTTGTATGTCTGAATCGATGATGTCTCCGAGAATCGCAGGCGTTCTATTCTGTGGCACTGCTCTGTCATCGTCGTCTTCTACATGGTACTAATCCAGAGGTTCAAAGCCTAGAAGCGTCTGTTGCCTGTTACATATGTCCGAGAAGCGCGAGTGAGTGAATAGACTCTTCTTGTGGAACAGAAAAAGCGTCCCGGTCCCCCCGGCGCAAGGACCAAGGGGCGGGGGGTGCCGCCTAGACGCAGGCCGGGAAGTCTTGTTGCCTGGCGGCGCCCAGTCGGAAGAGGAGGACCTGGTGGTCAGGGGCCAGGCTTCACAGCGGGATCTCCCGCATTCCTTTATTGTCTATATTAACTGCTCTCCCGGGCGGTACGTTCTGTGGCACTGCCCGCTCATCGTCACCTTCTACGTAGCACAAATACGTGCTTTCGCACTAATTCAAATGTAGTAAACATTCGCTGTCATTTTTGCTTTCAATCCAAACAAAACAAAAAATTCTGGAACGGGCTTCGTGCTCTTGCTACACGCAAATGCTCAAGGCTTCGAGAACATTCCTTGGGCGTTACAGCGCTTAAACTCGTGTATACTCAACTTCAATCAATAAACTTCAGTGCCTTTGTTTCCTGCTTGAGTGACCTGTCTTATAAAGCGAAGAAAAATGATACCCGGGAATTTTTAACAGCAAAACCTGTTAAGTACACCTTTCTGAGTTCAAGCGCGTCGGCGTAGGCATAACATCACGTGGTGCTGATTGGTCAACATGCAGCAACTTTAAGCATGCTGTTGATGCAACAACTCATGGCCAAGCGCGACGATGAGGGCTCCGAACGAAGTGATGACACGAAAAACACCGCTGTGCTGGCCAGCTCAGAACCGAAGACGCAAGACCGGGCCGTCGAGTGGGCCAACAAGGTCGCCAACATTCATGGACTAGCGGCCACCTAACACGTCCCTCCGGTAACCAAGCTCTTATTGACGAAATAAATGTTTTCCAATCCAATCTAAATCGACCACCTGGGATCTTTAACGTGCACTGACATCGCACATGCACACGGGCGCCTCTTGCGTTTCGCCTCCATCTAAACGCGGCCGCCGCGGTCGGGTTGGAACCCGGGTACTCCGGCTCGGTAGTCGAGCGCCTTACCACTGAGCCACCACGGTGGGTAACCTTAAAAGAAATAATTCATTCTAAGGGAGCAACCACGCAGACACAGTTTGTTGCGGACAAAATGACAGCGGTAACTAATAATAGCATTCATCGATTGACCAAATATAAGAGTCTGCGCTGCCTTAAATGTTTGTGGAACCTGAATCATGTGTACTGGTGCTGATTTGTAATTGAAATTCCCGGTGCTGTTAATAAATATAAACTTCTGCCCTTTCTGGTGTGGCTTTTGTTTCTTTCAGTCTATTTTATTGGGCACCCTTTCATCACAAGGGTCTCAATATGTTTGCAGCGAAATAATACATTTCATGTTCCTCTCTTCAGGATGATTTGTTCGACTGTTACGACACCATAGATTAGGCAGTTACTTTTCCGCGGATGCTTTCTCTACATCGTTTTCAGTGCTGTGCTTGATAACTTCCTTTTTTTTCTCTCTCTTTTGCACAGTGAATCGGTTATATGGCGCCATTCGACAATATTTTGTTCAATCTCGTTGAACTCAATAAGCGACAACTATCCTCTTATTTGAGCGTTATTTTATATCTAACATTTATTCAAGGTGCTTTAAAACTTAAAATCATGTTTCTGAATTTCGCTGATGGTTTAATTATCCTTCTTTGGGGGGGCGGGATCTACGAATGTATCGGCTCCTCGGTTTACTAAGGCAATAACTTACTTGCTCGTTTCTGGAATTCCTTTTGCAGCGACAATAATACCTGCAAAGCACTGCCGTGCACTAGCAGTATTACGTCAGCCTTGCACACAAATGCCTAAATTAGTAATCAGAGAATAGAAAAGCCACTTAAGTTTCCTGCTATTTTTTAACACGACAGTGAGCGTCGGCTTAGTGTGCGAAAAAGCATGAGCATGGATCTTGAAGGCGCTCCCCAGAAAGCCGCCTAGGCGGCAGGTGACCCACCTATGTCACGTGACACTGCGGCGTCGTCACAACCTGCCCACCGGGTAATGAGCAAACTGCCCACTTTGGCAGGTGGCAGCTAAATGAATGATTTTCAGCTCGCAAAGAGCAACTTGCACCGCACAAGGCTCCCTTTTGGGAGCACCTGCCATCGCAGGGCAGTGGCTCATTTCGAGCGCTGCACCACTGCACCAGTAGGGGCGTGAGGGCGCCCGGGCATCTATGAACGCAAAGTAGAAAATGACCTCGTGAAGTAGAAAGCGCTCGAGTCTTGTCTTCACCTTTTCTTGTCTCGTTTTTCGCGCTACGTTTTTCAAAGATGCAATTGCTCCGACTACCCCAGTTTAGCTTACTAGTGTAGAAATGACCTTCTACTTATGTGAGAATTAACCCACTGAGCTATTGCGTAGTACCAATAAGGAAGTGCTTAAATGTCTCCTCGAGGTTTTTTCTCTTATTCATTTACGATTGAAACATTAATATCCTCTGAGCAGTGAGCTAGCGGTGGGACTTTGAGCATGCCGATAAAGAAAATTTTCCATATCCTTCTTTTGCTCATAACTGCATTGCAAATTAATGGTAGTCCTTTCCTACAATGACTACCTATTTTGAAAACCTTATTCCGAGCTTACTCTCTAGTGAAAGCAGTAAGGATGATCTATTCACATTAACGTATTATGCTTTCCTTTACCTCTGTTCAGTGAAAATCCGTACATACGCGTTCAGCGAGTTAAGCTTAGCGTAAGTACAAACGCACTATCGCAACCCCTTTTATAGCGCACGTAGTCGTTAGTACCATGAAATGGAGGCCTACACTAGAGCCGTAAATTGTTGAGCTATTTGCACGGGGAAGTGTTTAAAGCGAAGCGTTCTAAGCGCAATTAAGAGAGATACCTGCTATCGAAATGGCTCTAAGAACCATGCGGTTTCGTATGAAACAACTGAATGTGCACCGAATTGCTTTTCCACGTTCTTTAAAAGATCAAACAGCGTATCACCTTTTTTTCCGCTTCTACGATGCACGTTGTTTTGCAATAGCTTAGAAGTATTGTATACAGCGATAGGGTAGCACAAAAGGACGAAAAGTGATTGGGCTGTCCGGTGCTAACCCAAACTGTTTAGATGGGAATTTGCGGGGTACTGCAGTGCGCTATTTTTGCCGGCAGCTGATTCAGCCGCATTGGCACCGGCAGATTTGCACCGGCACCGGCAGTGAATGCAATTAAACTAGAAGTTCTACAAGCCGGTGGCCACATTTAAGTGAACCACTATAAAGCGAAATCTCATGCTGCAGTGTTTTGGTGATCTCCTTAGTCCTTTTCACAAAAGCGAAAAATTTCCAAGACAAAAAAGAGCGCGTGACTAAAACTTCGCACATAGGAGCCGCCATTACTTCCTTGATGTACTCTTAATTGATCAGCCCGTCACACGGTCGAAAGTGGCGCCTGGTCAACACCAACGAGCAAATTAACTTTTGGTCATTAAGACAGGCATAGGATGTTAACAGTAGTGGTTTCTGCATCGCATCCAAAGAAGGGAAAACAAGTTTATGGCGTAGTTCTGGCGGTCGATCGCCAGGAAGGCTATAAAAGAGTACTCTTTACGACTTGGACGTCCACTCACCATTCCGCAGACCGTATCCGTAAACACGTCGTTAGAGATCATCTTACTAATCTTTGGAATTAGCTCTCGCTCTAGAAAACACTGGACTCTGGCAAGCACTACGCATTGCACTGCAAAGCAAGATCGAGCCAGTGCATACAGAATGGTGTGAAGTAATAGCTTGGTACAGTGGATGACATTTTTCAAACGTCAAAAAGAGGTGTGAAATAACAAGCACATAGTAACAACTAACAACAAAACTTTGATTTTTCTCTACTTGCAAGCTCACCATTGTTCGTCAAACATCCCGTCAAGATAAGCACGTAGGGAGTGTTTTCTTTTTTTTTTTCGCCAAGGGAATGGCCTATGTTTCGCGACGTGCCATAAGTCTGACTTTAGCGATATATTGCCTCGAACGGGTGTTGTTTCGATCATTTTACACGCATTTCCTGCTTCACGGTGGCTACACACATTGGCCTGCGACGCTGAAGAAGTAAAACTGTCTCATCCGGTTTAACGTTTTTAGTTCTCTGCGGTCAAGACTTCATTTAATGATCGTGTGGTGCACATCGTCCTAAGAGCGCAGCGGGGCTTCGGAAGTGGTCCACCATTTCCAGCTTCACGCTTATACTCGGGGAGGCGAAGGCTGTGAAAGTGTTTTCAAGAGTAATTTCAGATTCTGAAAGCATTTTTTGAAGGGTCAACAGCGTCCACGGAAAACTGTGGTCACATAGTTTTCGTTGGTTCTTTCAGCCCAATTTCAAACCAAAACTAGAAATTCGTCAAGTTAGAGCACTGAGTACGCAACCCGTTAGATCCTCTGTTGTTTTAGCCCTGGCAAGCTGAAGGCGCTGCTTCTTGTCTTTAGATTTTGTTGGAACTCTTGCGTGGAATTTTTTTTCACTTTTTAAGCAAAATGAGCGGCATTAGACGAAAATGGCGGCTTCTTCGTCTGCGTAGCCGCCCAATGAAGCTTCCGATTCTTGCAGTGAACCAAGCGCAAGAGCCAGCCCCATACGAGAAGCAAGAGGGAAGCTCAGCATCGGCGGAGACCCAGAGGCGGGCGCACCGATGCCCCAAAGTGAGCGACGAGTGCGGAGAGATAGAATGCGGCACCGAAAGTGACCGTGTGTCATCAGCTGATCTATTTCGGGGTGCCAAGTAAGGCAAAATGTACGTAATGCAAATAATCCAATACCCTTCATTAGTGAGCGATAAAGCCAATCAAACTAAGGCAAAATGCAAACGTAAAAAATCTGAACAATAAAATCACTGGCTAGCCTTGAAAGCCAGTTAAAAATAAAGCGACAATAATTGGAACAACTTTCAGCTAATGGGATGTTACTAAAAGCAAAAACACCAGGTGGGAAAACATCAGCAGGAAAACCAGCATTCTTAAAGGGCATTCTCCTAACGCACTTCATCGCGACAGAATATCTGAGAGTCAGACGATTTTCTTCTGAAAAGCAGGGGTTTTCGCATTTCTGGAAAATGGCATTATGCTACTGAAGTAGATATCTAGTCTTAAGCTATTCTAATAGTGCCGATTCGACAACACGCACTATCCTTCAATAGCTAAAACCCATAATTGGATGTAGAGCACTCTAGTAACCACGGGCGAAGATTAGTATCTTTCAAGATCTAAAGCCCATAACAGGCTGCAGAACACTGTAGTAACCACGGGTGAAGATTAGTATCCTTCAAGAGCTTAAGACCGTAATTGGCTGTAGAGCACTGTAGTAACCACGGGTGAAGATTAGTATACTTCAAGAGCTAAAGCCCCTAATATGCTGCACAGCACTCCAGTAACCACGGCTGAAGATTAGTATCCTTCAAGAACTAAAGCCCATAACAGGCTGCACAGCACTCTAGTAAGCACGGGTGAAGATTAGTATCCTTCAAGAGCTAAAGCCCATAACTGGCTGCAGAGCACTGTAGTAACCACGAATGAAGATTAGTATCCTTCAAGAACTAAAGCCCATAATTGGCTGCAGAGCACACTAGTAACCACGAGTGAAGATTAGTATCCTTAAAGGGCTAAAGACGATAATTGGCTGCAGAAAACTATAGTAACTACGGGTGAAGTCCTAATTCGTGGAATTTCCTGACCTGACCAAATGCCAGGGCCGCTCACAAAACAATCCAGGAAGCTAAGTGGCAAGACGAGAAACGCGAAAAGGCGATAACTGCGCTGCTTCTTCCCTCCGCCCCACCCCCCCAAGCGAAAAAAAAAAAAATCGGTCAGTACATGCTGGCATAGCAGGAAGCAAGATTCAAGCTGCTCCGTATTTTTTTTTATAAATTCTTATGACGCAAACGTTACTTTCTATGCTAGTTCAGACACATGGTCATTTTTTCGGTTTTTATCGGATTATGTTAGATTATAATGATCAAAAATTCTGCACATGATCTCAGGGTTTCTAATTTCTTAAAGAAAAGAACACAAATAGGGCCTTTAAGCTAAATAAACAACAAAATTTCTGTTCAGAATGCTCCAGATCGCTCTGGTTCAGTTGAAATATTACGCAGATTATTGCAAAAAAAAGTTTAGAGCATGCTGGTATTGCGTGTATAAGTTACTCCAGAAACTGTCCTCAGGCATTCTCTATAATTCAGAACAGGCCTTGCTTGCTTGGTTTTTTTTTACGCGACAAAGTCAGAGCGGACTTTGATGAGATCGAACACTGAGCATTCCCACGAAATCGGAAATCGAAGATAAGAAACATAGTTGCGGCAAAGGGAACAGTATTTTAAACTGCAGGTACCCCAAAGTAAAACGAAGCATGCACATGGAGAGCCTCTTTCACTGTGGCGCCCTCTGATGGCGGATGCGCTGTGCTTTTGGTGTATGCCTTTTTAGTTCGGTGGTCGAAGCAGCCCATCTTTTTGACGAGATGTATTCCGTTTACCTTTTGGGCATTCGTACATTCCAGACGGAATAATAATTTTATTGCCCTTTAAATTTTATGGAACTGTAAAAAAGATCTCTAGTGCAAGTACATAGTATTTCTCTCTATGAATTTACGTTATGGTACACCCATAATCAGTGTGTTTTCGAAGCAGTAGATGTTTAAGTGATCATTTTTTGAAATAGACCCATGGCTGTTTATTTTTAAAGACGAAGCATCTATGCACCATTCTTGTCCCGACGTGTTGGTCGCACTAAAGGGTAGTATGAGAAAACTCAGCTTCTCTTGGAACTTATTGCATAACGCACAAATGCCCACTACACACATTGCTCTGACTTGTCGTTCGAAGCAAAATCGATCGCACTTTTTATTGCCGATGCTTTTCATTACAAAAATCCCGGAGTTAAATTTCTCACTTTGTCTATTTAGCAGCTGCACAGCCCTTCACCATGCACATGACACAAACTGCTCAGATTTCACCGACATTGAAATTTTATCCAATTGCACAATTTACCTAAACTGATTGAGAAAAATTATGAAAGCCAAGGACTAAAGGAAATAGGTTTCATTATAATTTTTTCTCCATCGAGGCAGATGGAAAAATGGGACAGTCCCTATGAGTGAACTTCTTGAGTGTTTGGAAAGGTTTTCTAATCTTCCCTGTTCATACCCAACGTCTCACGAGAAAATTGGAGAGGCTGGTATATTTTCCCCGTTTAGGAAGTTTCTCTATAGCTTGATGGCCACTTTTGTTTTTTTACTTCATACCGTAATTTATTTTGTGGACTATTTTTTTCTGTTTGTCTTTCCTTGCCAAAAGGAGAAGAGCCCTGCGGTGAGGATGAAAGGCAGTACCTGTCGTGGAGGAAAGACGAACTTACGCGCTCTTAAGATATGTAGAAAATGTGTTGCACTATAGCGCTAGAGCAAACATTCGCCAGCTACAAGAGCTCTCAACTGGATTCAGAAGGTAGGGCCATACTTGCTACAAAAAAGGGATGTTAAAGACAAGAAACGGTTCATACTGGAAAATATGTCGCAATTTTCTAAGATGCTGGTATTGTTTGGGTACTTAGTTGGTTACAAAAAAAATGTTTAATTTTGTTCTGAACTTTGGTACTTTTTGTTCTCATTTACTTACAAATGTATCTGCCAGTCCAAAATAGTAATTATAAGACCCATAAAACGAATTTACTGTTGACTTCCAGCTATCACTACGACTAATGTAAGTGTGCTAGCAAATAAGTATGGCAACTATTCAAGCTACAAGCCCGCAAGCAATCTGCGTAGCTATACCAAAGTAGACCAGGGATCGCTTGCACGAAGCAAATAAGACAGTGTAGTAGGAAAGTAAAGGCGCATAACTGGATAACTTCGGCAGTAGACGCCACAATCGCAATGTGAAGGGGCGGTGGTGCTCAACTAGAATATGAGGTAGTTGTGCGCCCTGCATCTCTACCTCATAACAATATATTCCGACAAGAAACAGATATTTATCCATTTTCAAAATATTTGCTCGGGCAAGTTGCAACGTTCTGTAATTCGTTCAACTGAAACTCATCTCTACTCTGTCAATAGCGCTCCACCAGGGCATTTCGCAAGAAGTCCTTTTGCCAAATTTTTCGTTTCTGTGATGGTTGTTCAAGTAAAATTTGGTTGTATTACAATGACCCGAATTTATGAGTAGCGAGAGACACGACCGTATGTCGTCGATGGCCGCGTAATCGAGAAGCCTGCGTATCTCGCTCTATGTGCCCACGGAAAAACGCTACGACTTGTTTTTCATCACGGCGTGAGCTTGGCTAAACAAACTGTCTGCCTCTTCCCTCTTCAACCTGGGGTGTCAGTCATTGCATGTTGCTAGATTAGGAGTAGTAGAACCTTGTTTCTTTTGGAGTTTATTTCTTAAGGCCAGATTTTAGACTCCTTTACAAACAACAAGGATCACAGTTCATCTCGCACTAAATTGTAACTTCAACGAACAGCTTGCCATTCACAACCATTTTTTTCCTATTATGAAGCAGGCGCAATAAAAAGTTTGATTGGTTGAGAAGGTACATTATTCCGTCACAAGAATTGCAGTTGTCAAAAGTCGTAAGCGTAAAGTTAGCTTGGCTTCTCCCATTTTTCAGTTTACATAATTAGAACACGACAGGAAAAAAAACGTTGTGATTGCCACAATTCACCATCTGTGAATCAGTCCATGAATCAGTAGAGTAATCGTTTTCTCTCTTCGTTACGACTATCATAAAAGGTGAAATTCCATAATTAAGCATGAAAGTAGCAGCCCGCATCCTTAAATTACCATGTTTGTCTACGAACATACCTGCCGACAGAAGCTTGAATCAGCCTAAAGGGGGTCAAGAAGGTAAAAGAGGCCAAAGGAGGAAAATCTCAGCCTAACGGCGACAGCACAAACCTTCAGAGCGGTTTCAGAAACTCGCGGATGAAGAATTAAAACTGCCAAAATTTGCTGCTTTTTTTCGTAATGCATTAAACTCAGCGAAAGCTCAAAGGTTTAGACCATTTGAGCATTGCAGCATCATCCTTCCTAGAGTGTAGATTGTACAAAACGGTCGGGTTGTCGTGTGAGTGGTTATGCATTGTTTCGCATAACATTCGATCTAAGCTCTCCGAATGTCAGCCATATGCGCGATGCTTGTCCTTAGGTGTCATATTATACACAGCTGACGTTTGCAGCCATGGAGGGTTGGAACTAAGTTACTAGCCAAGTCCGCACTCAGGCAAATCACGTTTGGTTTTTTTAGTGCATCATCAGTGCCCCACGCAACCTCCGGTTTGAGGCGCAAATAAGGCAAAGCGGCCGTGGGCGCGTGAAGTTAGGGCCCCATGAACTTCATGCTCCCATGAACTGGTTGCGGTATTACCGCAAACACCGATGCTCAACCTGCAAAAGACCCATTAACAACCTTGACCTGCGCGGCGTCAGCTCTGAAATGCAGAGACGAATCAGCCATTGTCGTCTGAAGAGGGCTGAAGCAGCGCACATAGCTGTGGTTAAGAGCTACAGTGAGGAACTGCTAAGTTAGACTGCGTACAAGAGCTTTTACAATAAAAATATTCCTCTCAGGAGGCCGCTGCCTGAAACTACCTCCTGAAGAAGAATGTCGCTTTTCGAGCAAAACTAACCAGCAGGGCTAGCAGCGAAGTTATTAGCATATATAAGTAGGCACAGTTTACGTGAAACGTGCAATACCTTGCTGTGCTAAAAAACTTATTCCTCCTGGTAGCAGAGTTCATAGCAGAGGATCGAAGTTTGAAAAACAAACAATAAAAGATGATGTAAATAGAACTAAAAACATCCGATGCCGTCACTTAATGGTCGCTCTTGGAGCTCAGCCAAATGTGAGCAGTAAGTTTGTAATTGACATTCGAAATTTCATGCCACTGCCCTGTACGTTGAAACAATTGTTGCTTGTAATGTAAGAAATATCCAACAGGGCCAGCAGCATGCAGGTGAATAAATGTCATTACAGTATGAGTGTGCAGATGGCCGCGTCACCTGAGATATGCATAACGAAGAACATCTACTTGTTACTTTTCTGACAACTGACTGTGTAAAACCAACCCGAATTACCCCTGAAATGAAAGCTTAGAATGTTGATGCATGGGGCTAGAGTAGCAAGTCTATGAGGGGAGTATAAAATTCACAAATAGTGCAACATCGACGAGTGACGCAACTCAACCTACTCATGCATCGTCGATGCCGGAGAGTAATACAGCTTGCAGAATAATATTGCAAAGCTGATGTACTCTAACTGTCGTGGTGTTGGAAGGTTTTCCTGCGGCAAAGATTATGGCTGCCCCATGCGACATCCTCCCTCAGCCACGAAGAAGACTTCGCACCCACGGACGCGCAATGAGTGCTCGGGCTAGTCTCGTGATCTAGTTACAACACCAGCAGCAACCTTGGCGCCACACAGGCAATAGAGCCATTAACAGATGTGCAATAGGAAAGCGCTAAGCCCACAAAGGAAAGGGGGAGTTGGCCATTAGGCGGCTGTACAAAAAAGGAAAAAAGAACGGTCGTGGGGAAATATACTAGCCCACCGGCAAGCCTGTGAAACCATATCCAGTTAGCAAAGTATTTGAATGACATCCTCAGTGTGAATGAGTTGCTGACATCGGGCGCATCTTGTCACGAGCACAGTCTTGACAGGGGACGACTGTGCCAAATGGGTTTGTTGTTCAGCTTTACTGTAAAGGTTAGCTTAAGTATAGTCGCTGAAGGAACACAAGGCTTCAGAAAGCGCTGTTGGCAGGGACAGGTGGCAGGAGTGTTTTTCTTTTTTCATTCGCGAGGCATGCTTCCGCTTAGACAAATCTCATTTGCTGCCAGAGTTCCTCCTCATTTCACTTGCATAAGCCTCATTTGATACTTTAACCGAACAGCAATAAACAGAACAATGCGGAGCCGGAAAGCTCAAATGACTTCGTGTCACTCTATCGGTTCTCTAGGAAAAGCGCGTTAGTAAAACTATTAGTAAAACTGCTTGTGGGACAAAGTGGGGCTGGAAACATTTCTTTATCGTATTCCTGAGGCATCTACATTGGAGTCCATTATGTTATGCCCACTCTGGCTGTCGATGAGAACTGGTGGTGAGCTTAATATGAATAGCAAGACACAAAAATTTTCCATGCGCAAGTGGGCTGTACGTAACCTCTAGATGAAAACTATTACACCTTTATCAATTTGCGAGGTAAGTGCAGCAGAGGACAAAAAAAAATGAGAGTAGATGCGCTAAAAGACGGCAACCCAGCCAGCATATTACGCCTCCTTTTTCCCTGACCTATATTTTGACTATTCCTTTTTCACGCAGGCAGTTCTTTTCACAGCTTATTCACAGCACCAATCACACAATAAGATGCGGGGTGATGCATTCCAATCCTTTTTAGTTTATCTTTTCATTTTTACAGATCCGCCTTGGGAAATAAGGCCGCATGCCAAGCACGTATATGCTGCATCTCCCGCCTTAAGTTCATCCACCGATAAGTGCAACAGGGCCGTCAGTACAGAAGCGTTGCAACAGAATCTTCACAACTTCGAGTAGTTGCCTTGTGCAAAACTTTCTCGCCCAACAAAAACGATGGCGCCACTTGTCCGCCTTCCACAGGGCAGAATTATTCACTGCACCTCCAGATTGGCCAGTCCTGTTATTTGGTATGCCGCCGCTGTGCAACGCTACACTCGTTTAATTTTTTACTTTAAATTTTCCTCCTGTTTCAATACCCTAAGGCATTGTAGTTTTTCTCTGCACGAATCTTACGCGACGCGCAAATGCGGTGCAACGACCGCTTAAGGATACACTTTTGTGCCTTTTAATTTTTGCGAGACTTCAATTGATGTTGCATCATTGTATGATTCCGCTTGAGAGCGCTGTTGAAACTCAGTAATAGGCTGAAGGCGCACTTTAGCTTCATTTTTCTTCTTTTATGCTTACACTAAACTACTTCATTCTAACAAAAGAGCCTTCGTCCTGCATTCGTCGCTCCTCCGGCCGACCATCCTAAGATTCAAAACATTGCAAGGCAGTGCCCCTGAAGAGTGTAGTGATACATTGAACGATGTCTGATCCTAATGTGCTACTGCATTTCATAGTTCCTTTAAAGTTGTTCAAAAGTACATCAAGTAGTTCTCTCTTTTACGCAGATAAAGTTATGACAAAAACGGCTCCATTTAGATACGTGATGTAGTCAAGGTTTTTTCAAAGTACTGCTTACTATAGTAAGAAGGGTATGCGCGCTACCTTCTCTATTGGAGCTGGCCATTGCCGTCACATGTAGCCGATGAAAATTCAAGGAAGAAATCATAGGCAGAAATTGGTGAACATACAGGCTGCATGATTTCGAGGAGCAAGAGAATTTGCTAACAGGTAATATGTGTTATTCTATAGATTCTGCCTCAAGGAGACATACCAGGGTGAGGATTATCACGCGCTCAGAGCCGTGATCGTCCAACGTGCCCCGAAAGACAGCTGGACAGCAACAAGGAGGAGGAGACATATGTAGCTTTTATGGCTGTCACTTTTTGAGATTAAATGACGTAGTTTTATGGGAACTAAGAAAAACGGATATCAGAAAAAGTCACTCTGAATGTATCAGCCTACAAGCCTTCACTCCTAGCGCTGTTTGCAGAAGTAATGATACCTTAACGAGTGCAGTCGTTTCTGTAGAAATGTGGTGTGACCTTAAACTCTGGACGCTCTGCACTTCTGGCTCCGGAAAAAGCAGTGCCTATTGAATTGAACCTAATAAAACTATAAAAGCCAGAAGTGCATAGCGTCCAGAGTTTAAGGTCACACCACATTTCTACAGAAACGACTGCACTCGGTAAGGTATCATTACTTCTGCAAACAGCGCTAGGAGTGAAGGCTTGTAGGCTGATACATTCAGAGTGACTTTTTCTGATATCCGTTTTTCTTAGTTCCCATAAAACTACGTCATTTAATCTCAAAAAGTGACAGCCGTAAAAGCTACATATGTCTCCTCCGCCTTGTTGCTGTCCAGCTGTCTTTCGGGGCACGTTGGACGATCACGGCTCTGAGCGCGTGATAATCCTCACCCTGGTATGTGTCCTTGGGGCAGAATCTATAGAATAACACATATTACCTGTTAGCAAATTCTCTTGCTCCTTCCTCGAAATCATGCAGCCTGTATGTTCACCAATTTCTGCCTATGATTTCTTCCTTGAATTTTCATCGGCTACATGTGACGGCAATGGCCAGCTCCAATAGAGAAGGCAGCGCGCATACCCTTCTTACTATAGTAAGCAGTACTTTGAAAAAACCTTGACTACATCACGTATCTAAATGGAGCCCTTTTTGTCATAACTTTATCTGCGTAAAAGAGAGAACTACTTGATTTCTACTCGCTTCTCCTCGCTTCTCCTTGATTTCTACCGAGATGTCATTAACCGCCGTTTCTTTCCTGATACACTCTGCCCTCTTCCTGTCTTTCAGTATTCCAGCTGTAATTTTCGCTTCCGCAACTCGCTGCGTTCTCCTCAATTTAAATTGATCCCTTTTCATTTGCCTCCACGTTTCTGCTCCATAGGTGAGCACTGGTAAAATGCAACTGCTATGTATTTTTCTCCTGAGCGGTGTGGTAAATGTCATTCATGATGGGATAAACCTTCCTATAGTGGAATAGTAAACAATCATTTTTTTAATGTTTTTTTCCTGGTGCTCCTTTTTATTCCAGTATCTTCTGCTAGCACCAACCCTTTATGCTTCTTTTATTTTTTTATATTAAGGTCAATTTCTTTTTTTGAAATGGGTGTGGAAAGAACACCGCGATTTGCTTGCCTAATCGGCTGTGCTGCTTCGTCCAGGTTACACCATGTTTTATTTCAGCGCCGCGTCGCTCTATTATTCGACTCGTGATTCCAAACAGCTGCTCCTCCATATCAGCTAAGCATATGGATGCACTTCGGAGAACGCCAGCTCTCACGGAAACATTCAATCGGCTTCATGTATTAACAGCTGCCTTGATTTCGACGCTTTAAGTGGGCGCGGGCGCAGCACTACGATGGGCTTGCTAAACCGGCGTGCTTCTTCACCCAGGTTAATTGTGTTACACCTCTGTACGCTGAGAAGTCGAACAGCCTTCGTCTGTTGTTTTTCCTAGAAGCAGGATATGCTTTACCTCCTCCGCCAATTCTTAGATATCGCAAACATACTGCCTGTGCTGTCCGGGTGGTGTGTAGCTCACCACTAGGCTAACAAGGAAAGCCCAGAAGCAGGTCCCTTTATCTCAGTCCCAGCTTCCACAACTTGCAGATAACCGCCGGAGTTTTAACGCACGCTCGCTCACTTCTACGAAGTAGGGTAGTCTTAATGCCAAAATATTTGCTATTGCAATGGCACTGTGTCTATCATAAAACGAACAACCGTAGCCGCATTGTTCAGTTATAACGAACGAAAAGAGGCCGGAAACTTGACCCCGAAGAAGAGAAAACTCGCGCCATTCGCCAGTGCGCAGTCTGAAGAGCATCTCCAAGCATCAATGAGCTTTCAAAAGAAAGTTTCAAGCCCCAAAAAACGACAAGAAAGGTGCCAATAGTATTCCACTCAACTGGCCAGCCAAATTTGTCAAGATAGGCTGCAAGGTGAATCGGTGCGTACGTGTGTGCCGGCTGCGCAAAGCGCTTAAAATGAAAGCAAAAGCATGGTAAGAGCGATATCAAGCCAGGTTGAAAATCATATGTCCAACATTATTGGCCAAAAATTTTGAATATTGAAATGCTGTAAGGCACTGGTACAGAAATATTGCAGGTAACGGTCCATTATTTCTTTATGTAGCAAAATCTTTCTTTTACATTGTTTCCATCGCTAGCATCCAGCAGTTAAGACTGCCATAGGAAAGCAAAGGTAAAAGCTTTTGTGGATAGCAAAAACGTTAATAGCGGAAAAATTCAAGCCTGCCGGCTGTCGATCTGTGGATGTATTGATTCTTATAGCGAAATCTTACAGTATCTGAAAAAATTCAGCTCATAAACTCTTTCCCGGTCCAAAATAATTCTCTCCAGATTTGTTGGGTACGTACTGTATATGGCCGGCGATCAATAAACGGCACCAATAGGAGAACAAATCGGATCTCCACCTCCTGCCTTGCTCCCGCGTGCAGGCAGTGCGCAAGCGCCAGCCAGTATGGGCACCCCTTGCCTAAAGCGGTCGAGCAATCTGCACTAATCAATGAAAGCTGAAATCACGCAGCAGCAGATGATTTTCGAGCAACGAGCCGCTTTTACGTGGTTTTTAGGAATATGCGGCTCTACCTGCACGCACAGGTTGCTTCAAAAACCTAGTAACTGTCACTAGATGTCTCTATACTGCGTGTCCAATGCCTTCCTAGAACGCTTTGTACAAGGGTGGCGCACACTGCACAGTCCATGTCATCCTTGTGTAGAGCGCTCGAATGACGCACTTCCCTGCAAGAAAAGTGACGCCTTGTCGCATCTGCTTGGTTCTACAGTCAACTCTTGTTAAGAAGTGGTGCCACATAGACGTGCAAACATGCGCACGATGACTTTTCCGGGAAATCATGGCCTTTTGCCTAATTGGAATTTTTACTACCTGGTGCCCACTGTATCGAAGGCCAAAGAGCCCGCATAAAACATATATGCCTGACAGCTCAAGCCAGTGGAGCTCTGGAATGAAGACCCCACCCAGAAGCCTCAAAAGCATTCCCCCGTCTTTACTCATTACAGTTTACCTACCTACCTACTGTTCGAGCGTTCTATACTAGGGTGCCGCACACTGTCCGTTCTATGCGCACGTGCGCCGTGGTCGCTTCATCGCTGCATCCTAACAACTTTGTTGAGGATTCAAGACAAGGATGCCGAACTACCACCAGTTATCATGAACGCCAGATTTGCTACCTGTATTATCATGTCCCTAAAATGGCTCATTCGGAGCAGGGTTCTTGGAGAGGAGCACACAACCGCGCTGGAGAGCTTAGAAAGCGGCTTGGTACAGCCTGCTTTGAAGAAACTTTAAGGAAATAAATGGCACATTTGAATGACTGCATATTTTGGGTGTAAATGAGCACGTCCACTTACTACAAGCTTCGGATACAACGGACGCAATGCGCGTGACCATTACGTTTTTTATATATAAGCTCGACTGTGTCTTACACGTCAAAAAACTTTTAAGACGCCAACGGTAACAATGAAGAAACACCGAAATATTTAAATTTATTGATAACGCAAAATAAACAGGAAAAAGCTCAACATAACCTAACCGAGATTAGCAGAAGTCTAACGGAGATTGAGCGCACGACGGTAGACGTTGGCGTAGTCGAGCCAGAGGTACTACTTCTTCGCCAGATACGTGGAAAACACTCATGCAGAAACGCCTATGTGTTTGGCCGTCAGGCCGAGTCAAAAGAAAGGGAATGTGAGACATCCTTTGACTGTGTGGCCTTCTGCCGCACAGTCTTAGTCCTTGATTCAGCCAGAAGTAAAAGTAGTCGATGCAGTTTCGTCCTTCATGGAGTTTTCGTCCTACAAGATTTTCATGGAAAAAGCACCCCAATTCAGGACCTTCATGACAAATAAATGCGGGACAAATATATCTAAATTCTCAATAGTTCTGGACCTATTCGTTCTACGCTCATCAACCAAGAAAAAGTGGCTAGCGAACACTACCCCCCCGCTGCCAATCACGGGAGGAAAAGGCTGATCGAATTTCTAAAACTTAAAATTCATCATTAGATCTTCGCTACAACAACCTGCACAAAAGTGCAAGTGTTACTTATACCATTCTGCGCATTCCGTTCATAAAATTTATCCCGTCAACAGGAGGCCAATAGAACATTGTACAGAATAACAATGCACGAGAGCTAGTGGATAGCTAGTAGAACACTCCGGTGATTGTCTTACTTAGCATTTATAAACAAATATTCTGAGTTAAAACGTCATGCCCCTTTTATCTTATGCCCCTCCTGCTTGGGCCAACGCTGGCCTGCAGTATTTTGAAATAAATAAATAAAATAAATAAATACTCGACGATTTGTCTTAACTTATCGACGCTTGCGTCACTCGCACAGTATGTGTAATGGAAACCTGACAATCAGCGAAAAATGACAGACGCAAGTTTAGTTTTTTAGTTTTATGGTCGTTTAACGTACCAAAGCAACTCAGGCAATGAGGGATGCCGTAGTGAAGAGCTGCGGAAGTATCGACCACCTGAAGGTTCTTTACGTGCACTGATATCGCACAGTACACGGGCCTCTAGAATTTCGCCTCCATAGAAATTCGACTGCCGCGGCCAGGATCTAACACGCGTCTTTAGGGTCAGCAGCCGAGCGCCATAATCACTGAGCCACTGCGGCGGCAGACGCAAGGTGCTTCAAAGTAAAAAACGCTGAAACATTTACTGTTGCAGCAGATGACCTCGATGTTATGTTAAGAGCGCCTGTATCTATCCCTGATATAATTGTGTCTTCTTTTTCACGTTGTGAGCAAAGTGGAACATGTGGTCAAAATTCGCACCTGGTCTAGGAAATTGATATCGGAACCTCCTTGTTCTTCCACATTTGCTGGTGATCTTAATAACAAATTGATATTATTGCTGTCAATTACCCAAATAATCACTTAGTTTTACTGGGTGGCGTTAGGTTGCCGAATATAGTATGGAGTAACATGCATTCCTAGATTAATCCTTTTTCGACTGAATGCGACATGAATGCACTAGACATTGATTCGAGCTAATTAGTGAATGGATATCGTAAATGAAATGCAATGACGCAAGAAAACGAGGACCAGAACACTGAAAAAAAAAACAGGACAAGCGCAACTACCAACTGATTTTATTATCTCGAAAGAACCGTTTATAACCACAAGCATCTAACGTGATTAACGTGACTACCGTGACGATAGCCGTTATCGTCACGATTGACATGACGATAACCACCTAACGTACTTAACCTGACCTCTTACGTGATCAGGGTATTTTGCTACGTCGACGACAATCTAATGGCACTCGCTGATCACCTAGGTCCAAAACCAAGTGCTATTGCTGATGACATAATCACAATTTTCACCAGCGCATCCGGCAGCCTGTATTTCACCTAAGAAAGGCCTAGCAAAGATAGCCTCCACTTCCTAGATTTAAGACAGGTATTCAAACAAAACAGCCATAATTGCTCGATTTACATTCCCCGCCCGTCCAAAGAGCTGCTTCCGTTTGATAGTGCTCACTCTAAGCTTGTGAAACGTGGAATAATTTTTGCCTAACTACAGCTCTGAGTAAACCTTGTGTCCATGAACTTGTGAACAGTTTCGGCGCGCAGATGAAAAGAGTTTAAAGAGGAGGTTACTCGGGTCATTTAGCCACGAATGTTTGTGAGACACTTTTGAAAAAGCTGAAACCTGGTTAAAAGTATTATCTGACTGAAAAGCACAAATAAAAGAGGCCGGTCGTGGTAATTCTGTATATCCATTGTCTATCACATAAATTGAAGAAGGGGTCCAACCGCTATAAGGTTAATGTAGCTCTGTCTGCGCCCTCTAAGCTATCACAGATTTGGAACTAAATAAGAATGTCGCAAAAAGCACGAAAATGTACTCACAGAGCGCACCGCTGATGCAGTTGGTGTCATCCCTCTGAGCTGTGGCCTGGGATATATAGGACAGAGAGGGCAGTTCTTCACTGATAGGGCGAGACAGCATAGAACATAGGTGAAGGCCGGATATGTTAGCCACATGCCGACACAATCAAACCAGGTTCATCGCTCGGTCAAAATACTGGACGGAAAGAAAAATAGTAGAGGCATGCTTGATTAAGCAACTGGGCCTCGCGTGCATGAGTAAGCTGTCTGTGTCCTTCACAGACAATGAGATTGCCTTTCTGCGCGGGTCTATGCCAGTTTTTCTTATCTGGTTCTCCTGTCCAATTCCTTCTGTTGTTTGCATATTTTGTGCTTCTTCTGTTGTTATAAGCGATTCTTTCGAGATAATAAAACCGGTTGGTAGTGGGCGTTTCTCCTGTCTACTGCTTGTTCTGGTCCTCGTTTCTTGCACCATTGTATTCCATTTACGATGAATGCACTACTTTACGAATTCTAACCGGTTCATTTAGGTTCTATAAAGCTTGACCTTTCGGATTACCTTGGGCAAACCATAATGTATGAATCAATACAATAAGACTGGTATTCTAAACAGTGACAGAGGGAACAGATCAGTGTGGCTGGTCACTGCACGAGCAATATGCTATCAACACAGCCGATCCCGCCTCTTGTTAAACTACAACACATTCTCGCGATATTCATTGCACATCATAGTCTTATTCAACTAATACTACTTTCGAAATAATATCGCCGCTAGACGTGCCTACGACCCATCAAAGCAAAACAATGACCTAACCTGGCAATGCAGATGCTTTCGCATGTTAGTACGGTTTTACCTGCATTAAAACTGTGCAACTTTTTTTTCCATTCTCTGTGATTTAAACTTGTTGCAGGTTGCCATGCGGCCAACTGAAATTGCGCCCTCGACTTCTGACATTATGTATCTAACACTCAACATTTCGCCTGATCAACTCCCAGCTCGTATCGTGCCTGGGATGAATAAGTTGTTACTTACTGCTTTATTTTTATTGGACCTGCACTCTGCCCCATGAAATCAATTACATAATCCTTATTTGGAATTGTCTTGACCTGCTTTTTTCACTAAGTGGACTTCACCTGGATGCTAAGGCTGCTAGTCGAATACGTAAGTTTCTGACAGATGGTTCAGTCTCTCACAGCTAATAATGCGGACTCGTTCAGTTCTCTATTTTGATCAGGACTGCTCCAAAAATGAATGCTGGGACCACTGATTTTTCATATCAGCGTCAACGACAGCCTGAAAGATTATGTTCCACATTAACCTTTTAGAGATGACTCTCATATATACCACGAAGTGAACATTGACTCACAATTACTAACCACATTAACCTGCGAAAAATGAATCAAACATTTGGAAAAGTAAATACACGCGTGTTTCTTGCCGTATTACTGCACTGCCTCAATATCCACCTTAACAGCAAGGTTCAGTCCCTGACTACAAATGTTTGGGTGTATTTCTTCCTTTTACTCTCTCTTTGAGGGCGCGTGTGTATATTATAACCAAGCACACTATTCGCTCCCTAGGTCATGTACGCTGTGCTTTATATCTTCCTTGTAACCCCGTAAAATTGCTTGTTTTAGAATTCATCGCTCGTACTAAATTAAAATATGTAGTATCTGTTTCGTACCATACTTGTAGTCATAGCTGCACGCATGAAAGCTGCAGCTGTCATTTAGCGATAAGCTTGAATAGCTGAAATCGCTTTAAAAGCAGGCTAGATTGAACTACTACAAAATCGTTCAAAAAGTGAAAGATCAGTCATACACCCTTATGCACCCGAAGGAGCTGCAACACCATTGCACCCGTGCACCTTTGAAGAGTTCATAGGTGCAATATGTGCTCAGCGCGCTGTTTAAAAAAGAAACCAGGGAAATAACGTTGCGGAAACGACGCCGTCCTTAGCGTTACACCTTTAATGCTGCAATTTTTTTTCTGTCTACTTGCTGTACAGACTCATCGCCGCTACTCACTGGTTACCAGGTTTTATCATTTGCAATTTATCTAATCTAGCTTAAATAAGCATGTTCTTTTCATTGTCCTTGAATTATTTTACAGGAAGCTGCCTATTGAAGCAAGCTGTAGTAAGTGGCGTACATGAATAGTGCATTCAGCTGTGGTACCATTACCTATATGTGTTTATTTCCCAACACTTTTATGTAACGACAGACAACCATAACCGGCGACATAGTCAATAGAATTCTTCAGGAGCGCGAAGGCGGAGAAATGGAAATCGGTCAAACTTATCTCCGAGAACCACAGAGTGATATGCTTCAGTTAAAAAACATCATTAACGTGTGTCTCATCACATGCACTTCGATTAAAACCAAGCGCGCAAGCATAGCATATCTGAGTTTCACGCAAAGAAGCTTTAGGATTCTCACTTTTGTCGAGGTTGCTACTTATGACACAGTTTGCGCATTAAACAAGCTAGGACGGGCAATTTCTTGCACAATATTTGGCACAATACAGAAAAATTGATTACGCAAGACGCGCAGAACAGGACCATGCCTGTACTGTTCACTGGGAGTAATCCTTCTCGCTCACCTTTGTCGCAGTGTGGATACCCGCCACTAAGCTGCTCTAATTTTGAAAATAACATGCGGAGAAACTGAGTGGTTGTGCTTTTGTTTACTTTTCCGGCAGATAGCTCCCAAGCCTCGGCTGTCTGTCTTGCCTCACGGCAGGTGCAATACATTTATGAGAGTGGAGTTTAAAGAACCTATTCAAACAATACCACGAATGGTTCTTGAAGAGAAGAAAAAACTCGCTTCATTCAAGTAGGTCTACCAGAACGGCAAGTTATATTATGAGGGAAATACCAGCCATTGTAGTTTTTGAATGGCGCTGTACATTGTGGCATGAAAAAGAAAATTATAATTCAACGAGTTGTCATGATCTTAAATTATCTACGCTAATGCAGCCATTTCTGCATCCAAACTACTGTGCAGCGAAGCCTGAGGCGACGTCTCGAAGATCGTGATTTTGTATATTGTGTTGTGCCTCGCCAAATGCGTATCGTTTAACCCTGCCAAACGCTTGCGCGCGCCCATCTTCATACACTGTCGTACTGTCTGAACTGCCGAGTTACAACATAAAATACAAATTATGACCTTCACCTCTTCATAGGATTTGTACCGTGACATCTATACGTATTACACGCTCATCGTTATTTTGACAGACATAAGACAAAGTATCCCTCTCTATACGATTGAAAGCGTCTCCAGCCCCGCTTTTGCCTCAATAACCCATTATGAAACAGGGCTTGAAGCAAAAACCCTTACTGTGTGCGGGCAGTCGGGCTGTACCGCTTTAGACAGTCGCTGCTTGGTTTTTCAGCGTTATGCCCGACTAGTTTTTTGTTCTGCCATTTTCGAGAGACCCTCATTTCTTTATGGCTGCACGAAAGATTTTGTGCAAGCAGACTCGACGCCTTGTGCCCACAGACCTATAGGCGCCACTACATTACAGCATAGAGAGACAAGCGGATCCCGACCTTAGCAACTGCTTTCAGTAGCCATTAAATGCTTTCCTATTGAAGTTAAGCTAAAGGTGAGGTATTCGTCTCTTCAGAAATGATGTCTCTTCTTGAACGCATATTGCGTGGAATGATGTAAATGATACTAAAAGCAGTCGCTTTTTTTATTCTTCTAACTTATCCCATATGAATTGGAAATCAACGAGCTAACTATTTAGATAGGCGCCGTAAATATTACATTACGCGGATATGTACTACCATTTGTGTCTCTGTGTCCCTTACTTCGTCCCTTGTCCGTTTTTTTGCGCTGAATTCTATTTAACATGCTTCACCAACTAGCCCGGCAGCTTGCTCTCCTAAGCTGTAGTGACATGGGCGGAATGAAAGCTACAAAAAAAAATTACGTGGAAGAAGTCTTCAACAATCGATTTTTATCCATTCATGAATTTTGATCCTCTGGTTAGCGTTTTGTGATTGGTTCATTTGGGGTCATGTGACCTCATGACAGCATATTTAATTTTGGGGCATCTGACTGAGCAGCATCATACCACTGTCACTAATCAGCGAATTAATTTCATGACACCAGACGGCATCGTGTTGCTCCTAACGTCAGCTCTTATGCTATCCAGCGGTGTACCTATAAACTACGTCGCACACAAACTGGTAGGCTGGCCATAAGGTCTTATGACCTCTCTACACCGATCAGAAAATTTTGTTATATCGGGCGACAGATTTTATACTGACGTGAAGTCGAATGAGATCTTATGTGAAATGCGCAGACAAAGCAACAAAGAGGAAACAAACAAGGAAACAAAAACAGCTTTTGTTCATGCCGATTTTATCCTGGAGGGAACACTTTGCCAAATTGAGAGTATTTTATTTATATATTTTTATATTTATGTAAGCGTATACGCTGCGGAGTCGCTGAGGACCAGTAGGTTGGGTACATGTGCGGAGATGCCCATATGTAAAGGTGAAAAAAATATGAACAAATCATTTCAGGTCCTCTTTAAAAGATATGAAATGATTGTGTAACTGCGTCGTTGGAGAAGTGTTTTTTCAGTCGTCTTTTCAAATGTGGAAGCTATAAAACGGAGGCGAAATTTTTTAGTCTGGTCTTAAGCGAAGGGAACAAATTAACTGTGTATAAGGGGAACGGAAACACTGCCACCAGGAATAATACCTAGCCCTGCCTCACCACTCTGAGATCATAAAGTGACATCGATAGCAGCACGGTACCACGGCCACCTAATGTTAACACATGTTAACACATGTAATGTTGACACATTACGAACACACGAACAAGTAAACATACTTCTTTTTTTGTATAAGCCGGAGGCATGAATTGTAAATATTAGATTGCGCGGACAAGCACTCTCATGTTAACATTTCGAACCGGCAAACAATTAAAATTATATATTATATCAAAATTATATATATATTGTAATGGGAACGACCGGCGGCCATTTACGCGGTGCGACGAAGAGGAGAACGAAGTGCTGTGCTGGTTCCTGAGTGACTCCTGGGTGTGCGCCTGCCGTGACGCGTCTTCTCTCAACGGCCTCCAACCTGAGCTTCGAAGACGCCCCTGTACACCCCACACCTCCACCAAGGGTATTTATGTTTACAAATAACCTGACCTTGAGAGTGTTAGCCCCGAAAGCAGAAGATTTGACAGCCGTCGCCGTAGCTCAGCGGTAGAGCACCGGACGCGTAATTCGGAGGTCGTGGGTTTGGATCCCACCGGCGGCATGTGGTTGTTTTTTCTTCTGCTTGTCTAATCAATTAGCTTCAAGCGATAACATATTCAATAATATTCTAAACCGAACAACAGCACAAAATAAATAACATTAATTTTAAAAAAATCCCCTGTGTCCCTTCGTTTCTGTGGATGTTGGCTTCTCTCATAATTATAACGAGCCCCTCATCCCCGTTCTCTTCTTTGCTTAATTGCTTAGCGAGGGCCTCGGTTCTGGCAGCCTTGACGCCATAGTAAGCATAAGAGGGTTCTCACACAGCTTCCACCCTCGTCGTTTGATGACGTTCTACGTCACATCAGCGGTAACTCGGGACGTGCTACGTCCGCCGCTTAAGAACGTGGGTGGCGCTAATGAACACTCTCAAGGTTAGGTTATTTGTAAACATAAATACCCCAGAAAGCAGAAGATTTGACAGCCGTCGCCGTAGCTCAGCGGTAGAGCACCGGACGCGTAATTCGGAGGTGATGGGTTCGGATCCCACCACCAGGAGCAGGTGGTTGTTTTTTCTTCTGCTTTTCCAATCAATTAGCTTTAAGCGATAACATAATAAATAATATTCTAAACCGAACAACTGCCTAAAATAAATAAAATTAGTTTTAAAAAAATCCCCTGTCTCCCTTGGTTTCTGTGGCTGTTGGCTTTTCTCATATATATATATACTCCCGCCTTATACACCAATGAGATAAACAGTATGGAACAAATTTCACACGAGGCTATAGCATGAACTAAGAGTTCGCAACCCTTCCATCTTAAGCGCAATCTCGGCTAAACCCTTATATAGTCTATACCCAGGGGTGTTCACCAGGTCTGCGCAGGTCATTAAATCATTAAATGCCGATCATTAAATTATCTAAAATATTGCTATTAATATTTATTTTATCTGTAGTAGAAGTAATCCAGTTCACATGCAACACTCCGTTAGCTGAAGGCCTTGATTCATTCATAACGAACAAAAGTAAAGCACTAATTAAGCGCCCTTTTTTATGACCGCAAATGCCAATCCTCTGATGTAGGTATGCCTGAGAGAGTGTATTGCACTACTAGCACTTTTTTCTATGCAAGAAAATGACTGTGAGCGGTTTACGAGAATTTTGACAGGTGCTGGATGCGTTCTTAATATATATAATGCAATGCGCCACGTGTGGTGCTGGTACTGTCGTGTATGCTGCTGTTTTGTCCCCGTATTTCGCGCCGTTTTCTCTGTGCGGGAATGAAGAGTTGCAGCTGATTTCTAACATAGCATTACATTCTCCTGTGAGAACAGTTCATAAAGACGCACAGAGTGCCACGGATGGTTGCGAAGCAATTACTTTTGAAAAATTTTTTGGTGGGTGCTGAAAGAAGTAGCAACAGAAATTCATCAAAAGTTATGCACCATACTTGTGTTGACTTTTTTGGGCAGAGAAATTCTGTTGAGTGAGTGTTGTGTAATCTCAACACAAGTTGAATTTCCTTTGAATTTCTGTTGGCTCAACACACGCTCAACATTGCGCCAACAGAAATTGGAAGATCGTTTTAATAAGGGATGAGCTTAGTGGCCAGCTCTGAGTGAATTGTGGTGAGTGGTCACAGGTCGCTTTTTTTCTTCCAGTTTTTTTTTCTAGTGCTGCCGACCTGTTATTTTTCTCAATCTCAGAGTTTAGCACACATCTTATTGATTCCTACTTAAAATAGCCGTAAAATTTTCGGAAGAATACCGAAGAAATGTTTTGGCCACCACTGAAAAATAGAATTAAAAATGTTTGGTAGCTGCTTCAGATTCATGCAGTCCTGACAATCTGGCACGTGGCGTCTCAGATCCCTTGTCAATACTTGTGGGCGAGTCTGAAAGTCCCCCGAGACACCTGGCTTTAAGCGCTGCCGGTTTCGTACTGGAAGTCGTTCTTCCCCAGAGTCTAATGCGCTAAAGAGCGTTTAGGGAAAATACATAAAAAACAGAACAGCTGCTGAAGCGCATCCCATCAACTGTCAAAGTAAGAAAAGACGCCATCGTTGTCATTGCGAAAAATGCGTGGAACCTTTCCACGTTATTGGCTTAGAGGGCTTAATATAAAATATCTCCTCAAACGAGGCTTCTAGGCTCACTTGGAAGTCTGCCACAAGGATTGTGCAACGTGACAAAGTGAGCTTCGGGGTTCTGCTGAAAAAGAAGATGAGAAAAGAAAACACCAGTACAGCGCCACATAGCTTCGCTCTTGGGACCGTTTGATTGTTTCGCCGCCCAGAAGCATGAAAACAAGAAAGCAGCGAATACCCAGCTGCTGTCATTACCGCTTTAGCGTCAACTGTCAAATTTTATCCAGATAAATGTCTTTTTCCCTATCAAGAGCCGAAATTTTGTAAGAAAATGAAAAAACAAACAAAAAACTTGAAACCGTCTTGAGCAGCTTTCAAGGAGCAGTCATCCGCCGGAAGCGCAACAAGAATGCTTTGTCTTGAGCAGCTTTCAAAGGATACGCATTCGCTATAAGGACACCTACAATTTTAATGATAAGTGTCTTATGGTGCACTTTGCTTATATTTATAGTGCGCTAGAAACAAATGAGAAAGCGTTTGTATTTATTGATTGCGTCATTTTTTTCTCTCCTGCAGTCCCAAGAAACATGCTTCCTTTGTGCAAAAAACCTGATGGCGGACGTTTTCCGGTGTTAATGTCCTAAGCATAGCCGGCGTAATGGGTCATAGCAGAAATCTACTTCCTTCTGAGTCTTGTGAAGAGAATGCAATTTAGTACCGCTGAGCCGCGAGGGGTACTAGGCGTCACAAGAGGATTGCCGGGGTAAAAAAAAAACATGTGGTCACGTGATCATTAGGGATATCGGAGTGCGCCAACCAATTTAGGCGGCCGAGATACCGAGCTGCTGTCGTCACTTTATGAACTCAGAGTAGGGATGCAGGGCTAGGGTTTATTCCTGGTGGCTGTGTTTCTGTTCCCTTTATTGACAGGTAATTCGTTCCCTTCCCTTAAGACCTGACTAAAAAAAATCGCCTGCGTTTTATTGCGTCCACATTTGAAAAGACGACTGAAAAAACGCCTCTCCAACGACGCAGTTACACAATCATTTCGCATCTTTTAAAGAGCACCTGGAATAATTTGTTCATATTCTTTCACCTTTACGCATGGGCATTTCCGCACATGTACGCAACCTACTATGGCCCTGAGCGACACCGTAGTGTATATGCCTACATAAATATAAAAATAAACAAAAAATACTCTCAATTTGGCACAATGTTGCCTCCAGTTTAAAATCGGCATGAACCAAAGCTGTTTTTGCTTCCTTGTTTGTTTCCGCTTTGTGGCTTTGTCTGCGTATATCACATAAAAATCGCATTTGACTTTACGTCAGTAGTAAAATCTGTCGTCCGATGTCACAAAATTCCCTGACTAGTGTAGAGAGGTCATGTGAGGTTACGGCCTGCCGAAACGTTTGTGTGCAACGTAGTTTCTAGGCACTCGGCTAGATAGCATAAGAGCTAACGTTAGGAGCCACCCGGTGCCGTCTGGTGGCACGAAATTCGATGATTAGTCGACAGTGGTATGACGTCGCTCAGCCACATGCCTCAAAAGTAGATATGCTGTCATTAGGTCACATGACCCCAAAGGAACCAATCATAAAACGCTAACCAGAGGAGCTAAATTCATGAATGGATAAAAATCAATGGTTGAAGACTTCTTCCATATAAATGTCTTTGTAGCTTTGATTCCGCCCATGTTACTACAGCTTAGGGCTGCCCACCGAGTTCACCTGAAGCGTTTACTCGGTGCATTCGAACGCTCCTGCTCTTCTAGGTACTCAATGTCAATCTCTGCCCCAAAACTATCAACGTCTTCCTCCGAGAAGTCAGAAGCTTCGCCGTCAAGTTGCAACGCGGTTTTATGACCGCTGCAGTCGGCGTGCAAGAATATAGTCACTCTTCCCCTGGCACTAAAACTTTACGCAGTTTTGTGTCATCCTCCTGCGAGGCAGAAAGCAGTGGTTGGAAGAAGGAATCAAGGTGGCTCACAGCACGCCCTAAGCGAAAACAAATATCATTTATTTTACTTATCTCACATCTGTGAAGACGAACGAGCATCAGTTTTGGTCACATTCACGAATTCAAAGCACAACCCAACTGCTCTTCTGGTACACAGGGACTCATAGAGTATGCCCAAGCGAGTTTTTCTGCTACTAAAGACCTGTAAGAGCTGACTCAGTCATTACTTTTGTTTTCTCTTTATTTATACACCGTAAAGCACTTATTTCTGTCGTATTTTCAGTGAAAACAGGTGATAAATATCAAAATTACACTTACTTTATGTGGCGAAAGCCGCTACACTCTTGGGGCCAACGAGTCTCGTTTCGAGGGGCGTCGGTGCTCTTTTTAGCGACCGAATCCTACTCTTCAGTTGAAGTCAACATAAGGAAGTAAAATGTGCAAGCGATATGCTTATGCGCGCGGCAGCTATTTAATTACACCTGTTTTAATTCCTGGGACAAATGCGCAGTGTGTACCGCAAAGTGCTACCGCAGCTCTTTCTTCAAAATGTATCATTTTGGTCTGTTCTGCTAGTCGACAACAATAAAGTTAAACGAAAAGCCAAATTTCAGTTGTGCGGACTGAGGCCTCCAAAAAGCGTGAGCAGGGACGTGTGCATTGCGTCTCCTTGCTTGTTGAATAACGTTGAAGTGGGAGATGATGCACATCTTTTGAGAGTAAGACATTAGAATCTATTCAGCGCTTTACTTAGACTCTCTCATTACCTTGCAAAGTGCCGCGTTATTGGCGCCACAACCAACACGCTAATGGGAGCCACAAATCACAGCGTGCACGCAGGCCCTAACGGTAGTCGCGCAGACATCTGGAGAAAGTGGCCACGCAAACAACGCTGGCGCCAACAGGCTGTTGTTGCCTTTCGAGCGTCGGGAGCCTGCGAGGAAGAACGGGACGATCTCGCCCGGTACTTGGAATGCCTGGAATCGTTCGCGCGTCAGCGATTGCGATAAACGTGACCGCAACCATGAACAGCCTTGCATCTGTGCAGTGGAAAGAAAACATGGGCGAAACAAGTGGGAAAAGACTGGACATCACGTGCCGAGGAGACCCTACGACGTGCACAGCTTGGCTTCCTGCTGCTAGCGCAAGGGGAGGCTGATATGTATTCCGTGCAGGCCGCTTATCTAGGATGTTATATTTGTTCACGAGCTGAGGCTAGCAATTAAATATCAAGGGTAAAGTTACCTTCACGTCTCAAAAGGTCGCATGGCAATTTCGCGCTTTTTCAAGAACGATTTGTGCGCCGATCACAAACTGCTTGAAGAAACATACATGTTAGGAATGTCTAGCGCATGTATTTGTTTTCTGCACACTGCGATACGAGCCATTTTTGCGCCGAGTGCAAATAAAGATACCTAAGACGTTCAGTTACTTTTCACAAGATATGAAGATTTTCCGTCTCATCTTTAAATTAACTTCCACTGCCATCAACGGTAGGCTAGTAGTGGACGAATTATCCGGGACACCAACGCATCTTACCTTCTTCCTGAGCGTACCGGAGGCAGTCTCCGCGCATTGCGTGTTGACAACACACATCAAAGTAGGCATATTCTACATCTTCATATTTAGTAAATACACTCTATGTTGTAGCAACTACACAATATCTACTGGCATAAGATACGCGCTTGCTTAGAGAACGAACTTCCATCTTTGACTGTCAAAAAGTAGATTTTTTTCTTTAGCGTAACAAACAAGATTCTTCCTTTTAGCAGGCAGTCTGCTGGTAACAAGTGGAGAATTCTTGTGGGTTACGTTTTTTGAACGTCGATACAACCACGCAATAATATAAAGCGACATGTGCCATTTATCAAATTTTCTGTAACTCACCCTATCGCACAAGCAGCCAACAAGGATGTTTTGCGAGGGATCTGAGAGCGAACAGAAACCACGCCGGGGCACAAAGGTTTCTTGGTTCGGTCTACATTAAAAATTGGGTGTTTGTTGCGGTTCCCAAGCGCGCTGAATGATGTGCGCTGTGCTAGAGTGAAGCCTGTCTGCTCTCTTTGAACGCATTATGAAGAGCTACGCGTGTCATTCATGTAGTTAAAATAAAGCTTTCTGGCTGCGGCCTCGTGCAGCGAAACGTGCTCAACAGTGTTTTTATTTTTACTCACAAGGTTAGCCGTGCCAGATGAAGCATACTTAATACTAGCCTATTTTTCGGGCTTTTTCGGCACTTTAGATTTTTTCTCAATATATTATCTCGATTGAAACTACACTCCCAAATTGTCTGCGTTTTTCGGAGAAAAAAAAAAGTTCGTTCGTGGCGGGAGTAAATACAGAAAGTAAATGAGGAAGAGATGTCAGGCAAGGAAAAGAATCGACGGAGTTGTACGCTATACCCTCTGAAAATGATGAAGCTATCCATTGTGACCTCTATCTGCCCGTGCTGTAACAGTCACAACGATATCACCTCACGCGAAAGTAAGAAAGGGGATTTCCGCCGCGTAGACAGCTGAAAATCTTCTCTAGCGGAAGCAGCAGGGCCAAGTATTTTCCGCCCTTGTGGGCATGGAGCTATGTTTCCTCAAAGACGCCGTTAGAAAGAGGTCCTTTCTAAGAAGAACACCAGGTAATCAGGAAAAAAAGCGCATCCATCTTCAAAAAACACACACAATGGCCAGACCAAGCAAGCATAAAAGCAACGCAAACTTGTTTGTGTCATTAGACGTTCTTTTCGCGGCCAACTCCGGCTACGGAGACAAAGAATCCAGAGCAGAGAAGCGGAACGCCAGAGGAGTTGGTGCCGTGCTGCACTACGAAAAACGCCACTGCCTGTCCGAACGTGGGTGTCCAGATGGCCGTAATAAATGCGGCTGGCCGTGCGGCCCTAGTCGCCCACGCAGGGCGTTAACGAGGCACCGCAGAACTCCAGGTTATTAAACTCCGAGACGCGGCCAAGTGTCATGATATGCGACCTGGCCTG
The DNA here is from genome assembly GCF_055824585.1 of Amblyomma mixtum. Taxonomy (NCBI): domain Eukaryota; kingdom Metazoa; phylum Arthropoda; class Arachnida; order Ixodida; family Ixodidae; genus Amblyomma; species Amblyomma mixtum. Next base: position 111,520,458 of record NC_143016.1, read on the forward strand.
CGTGAACCAGACTCAGATTTCGGCAACAGCTGCGGCTCAGAAGCAATATGAACGAAGAAAGAAAAATGGCATTCAGCTTCGGTTAGTTACGCTCCGTTGACCTTAGAAATTGTGCTTGATGGCTGCGAACGTTGATTCTTCTACTCTGCGTCCAGCTTACTGGTGGTGATTAAGACTGCGGGTGTTCAGGTCTTTACGTAGAATGCTTGAGTAATTTTTTTTTCAAGTTATGTCTACTGCTGGAGACAAGTATAAAAAAAATGTCTTATTTTTTAAGGTCTTTCCTTACGATGAAAATAACGACCGCAGAACTAACGGTTTTAAGGAATCCGACAAAAAAAGTCAAGTCAGAGATGATTTCACAGCTCTGTATGTGACATAGAGTGGGCACACTACACTCCATTAGAGAGACTGAGCACCCTACCGAGGGTTGTTATTTCTGAAAGATTTTCTACAAGTCATATTTTTTTCTTTTTCAACTATTTGCTGTTTCTCACTTGGTGCAACCCATCTTCTGCATAATTTCTAAAACTACTTCGGAAAGACAGAGGACCACATTTGCCATATACTATGTAATACTGGTGATATCTGTAATCGACATCACCAGCCTGAATATAATGACAGTGTATTTAAACGAATTTAACATTTTAAACTTCATTCCTAACAGCTTTGCATCTGATTTAACATTACGCTCATTTTTGCCAGCACGGATTGCTACTGATCAATGCCTGCCGAAGATTCGAACAGCGTTATAAAATTGTAGTGTAATTTGTCCTGACATTATGTGTTACACAGCGACGTTATTGTAATGTAAAAAAATTTGTTATAAAGTTATGGTAAACCTAAGCTGAATTTTCAGAAGAGCCATTATGATATTGCTGAGTTAAAAATTATATCAATGTTCAAATTATACTAAAACAACATTTCAGAATATAGTAATGTTATATTAATACCATAACCATAAAACAATATTACCAAAATATTCTAGCGATTGCTTCTCAGAACGTTTCCTACTGTTCGTGCAGTAATTATGTGTATGCATGTATAGGGCCTAAAATTTTATTACTAAATTTTGCATGTTACCCGTTAACCTCCATCACTTATCGCAGTCTTCATGAATGGCTACATCAGCTTCAGATGATGCTCTCCGGTAGACAATGTGTGTTTAATTTGCATGTATCACCTGCGGTGTATAGCAGTGCGTGTCGTCCTTGTTGCCCCTTTTGTTTTGCAAGCTGTTATTCAATAGTGATGGAGCACAGTTGGCGAATCTGGGCTCGCAGGACTACTCTACCATTTTAGCGGAAGTTTCAGATATGGTGTTTACATCTTTAATTAAGGTTATGTAAAGGTAATTCGAGCGTATATTTGATTCCACCGGAAACATCATATAAAGAACATATCATAGACAAACAATATATTACGGTTTCGGAAAAACAAGTAACTTTCTTGTGACGTTTATGTGCTACTTGTGGATAATCGCATCGGTAATGGCTGGGTTTTCAGATGCCGGCTACCGCTCGAAAGTGACATTTGTATGCCAAAAAATTGCGCTTCAAGTTCTTCTGCGCTATGTCTTGACCCGGCAGTCTGATATGCGCTTATTTGTGCAAGGATCTTGCAATCGCCGCAAAGAAAGTATGGCCGATAGAAGTTACTTGACTCTCCTAGTTATATCTCGATGGATGCTTTTGGTTACACTTATGTTCTAGGCTAAATATGTTGTTTTTCTATAAGGACCGCAGCTATACGCGTCCGCCATTGGTAATGTTCTCGCCTAACACTGCGAGAATTTTTTGTCAAATTCTTAAACGTTTCATCTTAACTGCTGCTTACAAAAGTAAGACTCGCCCAGAGCACGACCTTACGAGGGTTTCCAAGAAACGACCGCGTATAATAACTACATGGTTGTACAAAGGGTTTCTACGAGCCACTTTCTGCAAAGTTGACACTGGAAAATTACAAAAAAAAAAAGAAATGGGAGTCTATCAAGTTTAATTGACAGGTTTTTGTGGGTCGATGTTCCCGGTGGTTGAAATCAGAGGGCGGGGCCAAGGTGCCGGTGAAAACTGTAAATTGGTTTCTGAGGAAAGGAAAAGGCGCAGCATCTGTCTCACATTACTCGGCGGACACCTGAACCGCGCCTTAAGGGAAGGGAGGAAGGCAGGAGTAAAACAAGAAAGAGACAGAGGTGTTCAGAATAATTTCGACCACCTGGGGATCTTTAACATGTACTGACATAGCACAGCACACGGGCGCCTCTTGCGTTATGCCTCCATCGAAACACGGCCACCGCGGTCGGATTCGAACCCGGGTATTCCGGCTGTGTAGACGAGCGCCTTACCACTGAGCCACCGCAGCGGGTCCGGTGAAAACTGTTGTGCCTAATTTTTAGACGCCATTCATTTGAGAATTTGTCAACTTTCTTTATTATTTTACACTTTCATGTTCGGGCGCTCTTTCCTCTTATTTTAACCTTAAAATAACCTTTAGGACACAGGCAAACATCATGAACGCGTGCATTGGTTCGCATCCACACATATAATGATGCTAGAAATGGATTCACATGAAGAGCTTGCTGCACAAGTTTGGCAGAAGAATTAATCCAAGGTTTGGCGTTGCGAGAACCGCAGCACCGGCCACGACGAATCATAGAAGGAAGGTACGTAGAGTTATCTGGCATTCGGCAGGCCCTTTAACAAAATTATGCTGATTATGATTATGAGTGTTATTTCAAATAGTAATGTGCAATCTTTTTTAATCCTTGTTATTCGTGCGTTTCTTAATTCACGACGCTTTCGAAAAGTAACTTTCTGAGTAATTGAAATAGACGACAAAAAAATTGAATTTCGTGGGCTGTTGTTTTCCACGCAACCGGTGATGTCCATTTTTTTTTAACATATTGAGCAAAAATTGCGGAATTTCCTGTGCCGCATAAAATCGAGTGATGATAGTAAATAATCTTTTGTTGAAAAAAAAAACTACCAGAGAAACTTCGATTAATGAACTTTTTGCTGAATAACGCGATTAGTGCCCCAACCAAAATTAAAAAATTATCGCCTGGTTTTTATTTCCCGAATTCTGGGAAAAATAAAATATAAAAACGAAGCGCTATGTATATAATGTAATCGTCTGTGATGTTATAGCGAATACATATGTATTGAGCCCCGCGGCGGTGGCTCAGTGGTTACGGCTGCTGACCTGAAAGACGCGGGTTAGATCCCGGCCGCGGCGGCCGAATTTCGATGAAGGCAAAATTCTAGAGGCCCGTGTGCTGTGCGATGTCAGTGCACGTTAAAGAACCCCAGGTGGTCGAAATTTCCGGAGCCCTTCACTACGGCGTCCCTCATAACCTGAGTTGCTTTGGGACGTCAAACCCTAATAACCTAACCTAACCTATCATAAGTGTTGCACTCTCAACGTATTAAATACCACATTTGGTACTACTGCACATAAAAATGCGTATGCCCAGTACAGATAGATTTTGTTCAGATAGAAATGACCACGGCCACAAATCACGCTGGCCACTTGCCCCATGCAGGTAAGAATTCTGTATTTTGCTAACGAATGGAATTCTGATGCCACATAGTTCCAGAAATGCGCACGGCAGTAGTACTGCATAACATGTGGCGGCACTCGCAACCAAGATGATCAGAAGTCAACTTAATCTAAATTGCAAGTAACCTGTTAAAACAATAATTACGCTGTCGTCAAAGATTTTTCGAAAAGCAGAAATGTTACTATTCGCTTAACTGATCAGCATTCTGATGTCACTGACAAGTGAGGCAGTTTAGCGCATATCCACGACTGAAACTCGCGGTGTCGTCTTAGAAGTTTTGGAGCTAAGCTGGCGGAATAGTCGCACGTGTTTTTCTTTGAACAGGCGCACGATCGCCAAAATGGCTATCGCGGTTCATCTAGCTCTTCCGTCCTACGGCGTAGGGTACGTGGATAGGAACTTTTAAATCTTTGTGCCGTTTTCACAACTTCTCGGCGTTGCGAACTCGCCCTTTAGGATCGTCTTGACGTCCTCACTTTGGCTTCGCTGCACGGGCGTGCAACCGCGACTGCACGTGCAATTTCACAGGAAGCCGTCACTCCCAGCCGCGTTCGCGGCGACTTTCGGGAATGTCTCCTTCCGGGTGCTGCATTGAGTGACTCCCACTATGTGCCGCGGTTAGGAGCGACCGATTGACAGCAAACTCACGGGCAGAGGACCGTGAGCCACGACATTAAAATGCACACACAATAAGAGCGCGAGCCTTAGCACGACACGAAACCCTTGCACTTCGCATTAACAGCTAGCGCTGCGAGAAAATAAATCAAAGTGAGCAAAAATGGCTATTTGTGAACGATAGTGTTGGGGATTACCCGCCGCGGTGGCTCAGTGGTTACGGCACTCAGCTGCTGGCCCGAAGGACGCGGGTTCGGTCACGCCCGCGGCTGCCGAATTTCGATGGAGGCAAAATTCTAGAGGCCCGTGTAATGTGCGATATTACTGCACATTAAACAACCCCAGGTGGTCGAAATTTCCGGAGCCCTTCACTACGGCGTCCCTCATAGCCTGAGTTTCTTTGGGTCGTTAAACCCCAATTAAGCAAATTAAACAAATAGTGTTGGGTATACTTCAATAAAGTCTACACGGCACTGCTTCGCACATTGCTGACAGCGTGGGCGTATACCATGTTTCCAACATCATTCTTGGCGAATACGTTGTTCGAGCCCCTTATACTGGCCACACCCGCTGCTGAAAATGTCGCTTGGGCTTCATGAACGCTGGTCGGAGAGGCGTAAATTACGCAGGCTGCCCGTTTCGTGCTGCACAAGTTTCCGCTTCGCCTCGTTCAACGTGCGGTCAGTTTAGTCGCGACCATTATGAGTTGCGATTTTTTCATGCGCCCGGAGACGGCGTATAGGAATTTCTCACCTTTTTTAGCTACGTTTATAAGCTTTCGCCACCGGCGTACCATTACGCGGCGCTCGTTTTCACTAACGTGCAATCCAGCCTATTCATTATACGAAGCGGTGCCCGCGGCAATTTCGGTGTGAAAACCGCCGGGATCTAACGCTTGGGCGTGCGAATTTATTACGGTGCGCCTAGTTATTTATTAACGGTGCAGACACGCGACGACAACCTTTTTCTTTTTCATCAGTTGGCTAAAATTGCTGAGGGTGAGTAATATACGTTTTAGGCATTTTTATCAATGTCGAAACTGCGTTGCGCATGCATAGTAGGAGTGAATGCCCTATTCGCTTATCGTGGATAAGACACTATCCAACAAGACAGCGCTGAAGAACACGGACCTTTAGAAAAAAGTCACCGACCCGGCGCTGTATCTATCTTTGTAGACAGCGCCAGAGGGCATGAAAAGTTAGAAACAAGACATACACTGTGCTGACAGATACACCACCACCGTATACGGGGCTTCTTTTTGCATGCTTGTGTCCTCCAGCGCTGCGTTTAAAGAATAAAAAGCCATTTCACTTAACAAAATACTAGACATTTTTATCACCGCGCCTGCTAGAGGAGCAGGGGTGGAACCGTTCGCTATATTAACGCCGTCTCTATTTTGAAGAAATGCCTGGGCTAGCCGAGAACGTACCGAAGGCATCACAGCGTCGCACTACTGAATGCACAACAGTGTGGCATAGAACGCGCATGGGCAATAACTGGCTACGTGCTGAGCATATAGCTATGGCGTGGCGGAAAATGCGCTACAAGGGGGACACTCCATCCGCTTTACCCGCCTCTCGCAGCCTGTCGGCGTTTTGACCACCAGTTAGCTCGAAGGTGACGACTGGTGATGTGTAATAATTTGAGAAATTGTTCTGCATACTATTTTCTCCTACCTTTCTTGTACGTATGACAGAAGCCAACAGCCACAGAAACCAAGGGGCACAGGGGATTTTTTTTATTTTTTGGGGGGGTGTTGATCGATTTAGAATATTACTGAATATTTCATCGCTTAAAGCTAATTGATTAAGCCAGAACTGCTTAATTGCTAAGCGAGGGCCTCGATTCTGGCAGCCTTGATGCCATAGGAAGCATAAGAGGGTTCTCACACAGCTGCCACCCTCTCCGTTCGATGACGTTCTACGTCACAGCTGCGGTAAATTAGGACGTTCTACGTCCGCCGCTTATGAACGTGGGTGGCGCTGATGAACACTGCCAAGGTTAGGTTACTTGTAAACATAAATACCCCCGAAAGCAGAAGGTTTGACAGCCGTCGCCGTAGCTCAGAGGTAGAGCACCGGACGCGTAATTCGAAGGTGGTGGGTTCGGATCCCACCGGCGGCATGTGGTTGTTTTTTCTTCTGCTTTTCTAATCGATTAGCTTTAAGCGATGACATATTCAGTAATAATCTAAATTGATCAACCCCACAAAAAAAATTAATGAAAAAAAAATCCCCTGTGCCCCTTGGTTTCTGTGGCTGTTGGCTTCTGTCATATTTACAACGAGCCCCTCATTCCCCTTCCCTGTTTGCTTTCTTGTACGTAGTTTGATTAAAAGTTCTAGTGTTCTTTCGGCGATCTGAGATGAAAAACAAGGAGAGTTCCCGCCGCACGGGGGCTCAACACCTGACGAAACATATCTCAACACCTCGAAAGTCTCAGGTCGTCGCGAAGCAGATCAATCCTATCTAGTTTGCTCTTCAAGTATTGCGGACTGTACTAGAACATTTGTTTTTGACGACTGGCTACATTAGACATTCAATTAGAATGTCCCACAGCCAAACTTACAAATGTGTGAAATATATGCCGGGCAACACACACACACACACATGAGCACAAAACTGCAGTGGTTCTGCCTGAAACATGGCACAGCGAGAACATTAATTTCATATAATCATTATATCCTAATAGCTGAAAGTCCTCAAGGTATCAATATCGCTGGCCATAAATTCATCGGCATTAACTGATTGTTACCATTTCTTCGGAAAACTAAAAAGCCAGGCTAACAAACAATGCTACAAATGAGGTTTGCTTACAGCAGTAGTACTAGCAAGTTTTCTAAGCCATGCTTCTTAGGGCAGTTATTTTTAAATTGCTTTTAATTTATCTTTTCATTCCACGAAATATTGCCGTGGGAGTTTACAGCGTAGTACGGTGAAGTCAATGGCACGTAATGTTTAAAACAAATAAAAAGCCCTCATAGAGTTGAATGTTCTGTAGCCCAGCTCACAGAAAACCACTGGAAACGAAGCTAGAAGAAAGTAAGATGAAGGATGCAAGTCTGCATTCAGGACACAATGGCAGTGCTACCCAAGTAGTATTACGTTGCTGTCTGAAAGATTGACCTGCGATCGATTCGGCTATCTGCTAAACCATTCAGCTCATCAAGTCTGTTGTCCCCGATTTGACTTCCGCGCTTCGAGAATCGCCAAAGCTTAAATTTGCTGTCCTTGTTTACACTTGCTGGAGATGTTCTTTTGCACTACAAACATTTAGAAGCTTTTTATGTGCCAACGCTTAAATGAGCCGAGCGGCGCGCCGTATAATATAGAGGTTGCGGGTAATTAAGACAAACTCATCGCCATTTTAATGGTGAGTGCTTTCGCATATCGATTTCGTCTAAATCCGGAGAAGCAGCAGGGATCGAGAAAGCGCTACCTTGCTCTATAGCAGAAAGGCGTCACCTGAGAACTACTGCAGCTCGCCCCAGGAACTGTGGTAGCGTAAATTCTGAGAACCACTGGTTGAGCTCGTTTATAAAGTAAGCCTTCTGAAGGTCATAGTCTATCTATTTATTTGTTTGTCTATTGGCTTGCTTATTTTCGCTTATTTGTAGAAGATGTTTTAGTGAATGGAATAAGGGGGGAGGAACGCGTAAAAAAGCGCAATAATTCGCAATCATCTACAACGTGCTAGGATAGGAGTAAGCAGAAAAACAAGCCATGTGCGTCATACTGTTTTCTGCTCAAATTTTTTTGAAAAATTAGGGTGTTCGTGTCGTCCGAATGACATTGAAGAATAACGTTTGTCATAAAATCTAATGGTTTATGAAATATCGAAAGAAGAACCCATCTGTACTCGTCCGATGCATGTGGGTCATCTTGAGCTAAAACACATTCCGCCAGCAATGTGCTTCTGTCCTTGTGTTCGAGAAGTACTGATCCCTGTTAAAATCTGTTTTGAAAACATAACGGCTTCGTTGGCGAAAACAAAACTCCTAACAATGTATTACGCCCAGTTGTGCTTCATCGGTGTGGTGTACTCAAATGCACGTTTACAAGCTTTCTTATTACGCTGGAAACACCGTTCTTTCCTATACTATAGCAGATACGTTTCAACCTTGCTGGAAAGGATTATTTCTCACGTTTCCAGCTCTATCGGGGAAGCATGACCAAAATGTAATAACTTAAATCCCTGAAAACGGCTATCAGCACGCCCTAACGCTAGATACCCAGAACACCGACCCAGAACATAGTCAGCGGAGCAACGCTGACCACACTGGCTCATCCGCGTCAGTGATCGGTTGGGAATGTAAACGCTTCATTGACACTATTTTCACTCCGCATACTCAGCGTATTGCTCTGATAGTGCTTCAAGCCCAAGCGCTTTGCTCCTATAGGGTACATTTGTCCACCCCCGCCCCCCCCCCCTCTCTTTTGACCACGTGCACCCTATTTTCGAAAGCGATTTGGAAAAACTGCCGGGATAAGCATCCACTCTACTCCGCCGCAAGCCTGATAACGGTAATAAAAGCGATATACAATATCCTTTCTGAACAAATAATGCATGAGGAAAAAACTTGTGACTTTTTTTCAAGTCGAGAATCGCCTCTACTTGGCAAAATTTGGTAAGAGTTAAAAATGGGTTAGAATGAGTGTCAAATCATCCAAAACGTTTTCTTTCTTCTCATCTGTATCCTGGGACGTTTCATATACTAACGCATCAAATCGTGAAAGAGTACGACCACTAAACCCCCTTAGCCTTCCATATTATGTGCCATTTTTGACTGTGAGATTAGCTGCTTGTTATTCAACGCTTTCGGCACAGTTTTCAAGAAAAGGCTTGGTAAAGGAGGGCCGTATATTATATATCCTTACTCAAGAAAGCCTTCCACCTTGCTTGTAACTGAGGGCGTCATGAAAATAACTGAAGTATTGAAACCCATACAGCAATTTAACCTATATGGTGTAAACGGGAACAAATATACCATCTGTTTACTTCTGCTCATCTCCGCCAGCAGTCGCGCTCGCCCGGTTTGCAGCTGCGCAAAAAAGCTATTCTCGTTCTCAAAAAGGTTCCGGCATTTTCCCGTAAAGATATCTCCCATGTCCCTTGGCAGCGCTTACTCGAGAAGTAATGAAAGATGTAATTTTTACTCACATTGTTTTCCTGTTGATTTCTTAAGTGTTAATCGTTATGAATTTTAAAACGATTACTTTGTGAGAACAAACATGCCTAGTTAGCGTTACCATAGTTAAGGAGTAATCAGATTTGAGTGAGTAAACAATTTTGGTCACATGAAATTTATTAATGTGCGTCTAGTACAAGAAAGACATTTTTGCGTGTCGTATCAGTGAAGCTCCAACTGCATGCCTTTTCCGACATCAAAACCAGTACGGCTTGATCTATCGCTGTTACGATGCAACGAAGTGCACCAACTATATCTGGTGCCGCTACTGCTTAAGGTCTGGTTTTGCTCTGTGTGCTTGTGTGGCAGCCGTAACAGGCCGCACGCTGCAGCTCCTTGTAAACACAGCTGCACAAGTGAAAACTTCATGCCGCTCGAATACAACCACGTTACGGGGAAAGCAGGATAATTTCTCAACCGCCGCATTCTACAGGCGTGAGGAGCATAAAAAAACTCATACGTTTTAAATGGATTCTATCCTATTCATTACAATAATCGGTTTCATAACGACAGCTCTCCGCAGCCGCTGAACTATATAAATCCCGTGAAGACTAACTGCTCCCCTATTATTCATGACATATAGCACGTTCGACTGGGTGGCACCCCGTATCTGGCGGACCCTAATGGGTTAGGTGTCCTTGCTTTTGCTGCACGCAGGTGTTGCATGATATATAGTGCTGCTGCGGCACGTTATTTTGCCAGATAGCGGTGAGGCCGTTTGGCCGGTATTAAATAACCATAAGGTTACCGCTCAGCCTCCTCTCTCCAAACTCGCGGAAATATCCTTCTGGGCGCTGACCGATGAAAGCACAGCGTTGCCGCTCCGACAGGTCTGCGCTAGGCCGCAAGCAGTATCAACAGCTAATAAAGGCACCCGTAGCCGGCCTCTATTCAAGGGATTCTAAAACGTCGCCGGAAGGCTGCGGTTGGCACACAGGCATTCACAACACTCAACCGATATTTATGAAGAAGAGTAAACAACGAGTGCTTAAAGTAGGCGCTGACGAGCGGTAAAAAAGTCAGCTCGCAATGCGCGCATGTTGGATTTCATAGTTTTCAAAACGACTTTTTGTTTGTGAAGCCCAGTCGTGTTCTTGTTAAAAGCTGATAGCCAAACCACCTGAACCTTATTGCACCATGATTTATTAAGAAAAAGTATTGCCAGACATAAAAATGTGCTATGGGGAATGCAAAAGCTGCCCCACTAATATGGAGTAGCCGAACTATGTTGCGTACTGCTTCTTTTCTCGTGAATGCTTTTAGGTTTAATTACCCTGGAAAAGAACAGACACCACAATTTTTCATGTTTTTCTTATCACTTTACCATGGGCTAATAACTTGACCAAGACCATGGACGGAAAGGAGTACATAAAGCTCCCGACACGAAGTCAGGGCGTTGTTATGAGCCTAATTTATGTCGTTTTTTTTTCTGTTAGCTCAATTTATTATTTTTATGGGCAGACAGGTGATAGATGATGCAGTTTACTCACCAGGCGTTGTCATATTTTACCTCATTGTCTTCAATGTCTTCAAAGGCATCGTCTGTGGCGAAGTTCACCTTTCAGTATATGACTATTGGGCTCCTTCATTGCCACAATGTTTTTTAGCCAGCATATTTGCTTCTTCGCATGCGCCTGACTTGAGTCATTACCGATAGAGAGCCAGTATTGGCCTTGAGAAAGCTGGGTATTGTAGATGATATCATCGATGGAGTGAAAAACACGAGCTTTCTTGAGAAGTACAAAGTATACCGAGGTAACCGATCCACCCTTTCTTGAAAGCCGAGAATGAAGATTTCAGAGTTAGGAAGTCCACATGAATGACGGATATGGAGTGCCATTTGAAATCAACATATTTCGACATTGAGGAGGCTGCGCCCAGATGTTACACTGGTAACTGTGTGTTCATGCACGCAGCGTTCTGATGCTTTTTAAACCGAGCGACTCCGCCTTCTTGGTCTTCCTTTCAGAATTCATATAATAGGTAGGTGGGCCGCTCTTTTCGCCGTCATAAAAGTGCATCCGAAGCTACTGCCGGTGAGGCCGCCCCAGTCAAGTATGATGGCACTGACACCTGATTGTGTGACTAGGTGTCAATGATTGTGGGCCTTTTTTGGGGTACAATGAGGTTTGTGCTCCCAACTTAGCGGAGAATTATTGCTTGAGTGGTGTGTTGAGAATCTTCAGGCAGCGCAGTCCGCGAGAAGCAGCGTTATGAGGAGTTGACGATGGCTCAAGGGGAGTCTCGTCTTCATCTCTGATGACAATCCTGTGTTATTAGGGGCGACAAGTGCGCAACTATACTTCTCAAAGCCAGACGCTGTGGCCTAGAGAACATTGGCCTGACCGCGTATAATTCCGGCCGGAGAAATTACAATGGTTGAAAAGTTAACTAGGAATAAATTTCATTTACATAAACCTTTCTCAACTCTAGTCTCATTCTGACAAAGCTAACTACTGAAGACAACTCATGTCGATTCTCAACGTTACTTTCCTTTCGACAAAAATTATTCTCATAGCTTAGCTTAAGTGGGGAAGTAACCAGGGAATTGTTAGTTTTGGGATAAGTTTCGAAGCGCTAATATAAAACTTTATTGTGAGTCATTCCTTCTTTTAATCGGGCTACAAAACGCCCAGGTGCTGATTACTCAAACCCTAATCCGCGTTATATAAGTTTTAGCGCGCAGAAACAACTGCAAGTCATTTTGCCTTCTTTAGGGTATAATGATGGCGAAGATGTTATTGTACAAAAACCGTGCCTAATCTTAGAAAATGCGCCCGCTTACGCTGTTCTTGCTCTTCTATTTGTTTTAGAATAAAGTAATTCACATTTTCGCAGTTTTGCGTCGCTTGAGCACCGATACTTAAAATAATGCTTACTTGCCATCGTAAAAATGCCGTTTTGATCGAGACGGAAAAACCTTCTCTTTCACATCTTGACAGGGCCGTATTCCGTGCAAATTTCCTGCAGTACTAGAACATTCAACAGCCGCGATGAATTTTTCTAGTTGTAGCTACAGTGCCTCCAAGGTAATTCATCATATAACCTTCTGAGGACATCGTAATTGTCGTAGAAACGTGAAGCAGTTAAAAATTGTTTAATCAATCGGGGTTTTAACGCAGACCGAAGTGCCTTGACAGCGGATGCTGAGAGGCTAAGATCAGCCATACAGGAGCAGAATTTGATTTAAGAGCTGCTTCTTTTAAATGCAGAGTTCAGTACAAAAATAGACGATATTTCGTCTTGCCTTACGAGCAGCAGTTCAGAATAGTCGCGCGGATTGCAGTGCATTAAAGGCTACGCTGGTTTTCCTTTTGCATCAGTCACAAGTTTTTAAGGGATGCTGAGTCAAGGGATCTGTCAAGGCTTATGCATACTTGGACGAAAAGTCCGTTAAGAAAAATGGAAATGGAAATTTATTGTATTATCGCTGGACCACTGATGCCCAAACTTTACACTTGACTCTTGATAAGTCGCATTATCTCACAGCACCAAGGTAAAGCGCCGACAATAAAGGCTTTGAAGAGATCAAGTTAAAAAATCCGAGTTACCTGACCTAAACCTTTCAGAATATGTAAAAAAATTACGACCGTTCAAGGCACCTGCACAGCAGTTTGGCGAGCAATGTCAACACGGCGCCCCCTGTGCAGCGATATCCCTGCTCTTGGTTGCAACTCACAGATTGATTAGGCAGCGCAAGCCCACTAAATGAAGCCTGACGGTTTTTGAGTTGCCTAGTCAGCTGTATCCATGAACAGTTCATTTGCGCCCCAAATCTGGACAGAGACGAGATCGTAAACTGGCGTGCCATTCCAGGAGAATACTCATCGTGGTACGAGGGAGAAAACTTTAATCATTTATTGCGAAACATATGTTCGATGACTGCTCGTTACTTTAATTAGCCCGTAGTATGGGATTCCTCGCATGCAGAACTGCGTATGGTGGCTGCAAGCTGGAACCAGCTCATGTTGTGCTGACGGATTGTGCAAGAAGCTCTGGTCCGCACTTTAAAGCACAAATTGCATCAGAAAAGGAGATTTGAAGGGCTGACCAAATAGCCAAGAAAAAGTACCTGTCCACTCATGTTGCAAAGCGCATCAATAGAACATGTAGACGGGCTTGAAAGTTCATAGTTTCAGGATGCAGCCTAGCGCATTTTTACCACAGACACAACAGAAAAGGACACCGGACAAGCCCTCCTCCTGCGTTTTTTTTTTGTTTTTTTTTTTTCTTGCAACGCTCTACGCTGCTCCGCAAAGTTTAGTGGCGGATTTTTCCGCCTCGGCGCTTCTCAGGAGGGCTTATTTCTGCATCTTCATTTCTCTCCGAGCATCCAACAGCAAGCAAGCATGCTCGCTGGACTGCTGACAAATCAGCGCAAACTGCCAAGAATGCGATTCTTCCGAAGTAAATCCTCGCTTCCTACTCAAAACCAGCCCGGAATTTCTTTCTTTAGGATCGCTTAGTCTATGTACGAGGTATTTCTATTGTATTTGGAAAATTTAGGTGGGAAGGATTGGTGGAATATGTGTGGAAGATAAATGATTTTTTTTTCTGGAAATGTCCGCCAGTACTGCAGCCATCCTTCCGAAAGCTCGTATTACCCCGTGGTTCTTGAGATTGAATAATAGCTCAATTGCAGTGTTAATCACTTCCATTTTTGTCTCAAATGCTGCCTTATTCTCCCCAGAGAATCTTCCCAGAAAGGGAAGAAGAAAAAGGCTAACATCATACTCATTGAAAGCAAGCCATAGCACACTATGGTCTATAATAGCCACCTGGTTTAGGTATTCGTGCACTCAATGTTATATGTAAGTATAATGATTCAAAGAAAGTAGGAAAGTTCCGTTGCGTAAATTCGTGCTGCGAAACAAACGGAATGTTATGTAGAGGTGATAGTTCAGCTTTTTTTTTCTTTTAACGGGGTATATTTACTATTTCAGCGTAAGAAAAGAAGGAAGTTTGTGGTGTGCGATTTTTGTTGATTGTTTGATTTTGAAATATCAGATATGACATAAATAAGTGGCACATGCGGCTGATTGGAATATGGCCGCCCTATATGGCGGCAGTACAGAATTGCAAAACTCCAGAGCTGGAGATAGAATTCCACAACCACTAAGCTCAAGAGCGCACGAGAAATCTCCAATGAGTGCAAACAAAGCAGATTCTTGGGCCGTTGGCGTGACATTAAGAAACGCCGCTGTCCCGATAATTCCATCAAGCCCACCTCGGCTGTTTAAAGCTATTCGGGGCTGCTCTTCACGAGATAAGAACATGGTCCCGGCAGTAAACTAACAGTTTTATATCTCATCAAGCATAGCGGAGCCCACGTTTTATCTTGCGTAGGCAGTAAAAAATCTGGGAATGTTATACAGTCACACGCCGCTGGAGAGTTTTGAGGGCTTTCGCAATTAATAACCCACGTGTACATTTGAATTACGTGCGTCCAAGTGATCAACGTTGCTTGTTGGATAAAGGTATCAAATTTACCCGCCTTTATCAGATTATGCTGTTTGGACCCTTTCTCTAGCTATTAGCGGAATGTGGCGTGCCGCTGAACAATTTTGGCTATGAAATGCATGCGTACTTTCCTTCTTGAACTTTCTCCCGCCTGCTTTTTACAGCGAGATAATATCGTACAATATGACCTCTTAAAGATCCCATGTGTCGTGAAATGGAGACCGAGTATTTTTGTAACGCAAAGTAGGCTGCTAATCAGAAAATAACAGGACTTGTAATAGCTGTGCGAAAGTTCGTTTTTATTTTTACTGCCCAGGGAGATTCCCTTGCAAGTGTTGAAGAGAAGTTGATATTCAGAGAGGATAGAATTATATGCCTGCAAATAATTCAAATGAGTCGTAGTATGCAGATGACTGCATTGTGTGTGTTGTTTTTGCTCTTGTTTTGTTTTCCCACCACATTCATCCCCTTTTTTCTTTTTTTTTTTAGGCAGCCATTCACTATACCCTGAACACTCGGCTAGCCGAATCACCTTACCATAATTCTGAAAAACAGACCGTCATACCTCATGCTTTATATGAGAATTCATCTTTAGACCTTTATTCTTGCTCAGTAATGCTTGAAATTTTACATTTGACTATTTAGCTTCATTCGCTTAGCGATGTTAAGTCCTCTTCACTTTTTGAGCAGTCGTTTTCTTTTATCTTTTGTATCTGAGGGCCTGAAATTGGTTGCGGACATCTTCCGTCGTCAGAGCTCTTCATGAGGCTTTTCAGTTTTCCGTCACAAAGTATTTCTTGGTTTTTGTCCTAATTACCATTCCGCAGATAGATTGGATATTTTCCTCTCTTTTCGCGTCAAGCCCCATTCCATTCGCTTTCTCGCAGTCCTTGACGACGGTCGGATGATCATATGCATGGTAGCAGGAATCTTTCTTCCTTGATGACAGGGCTGTCTAGTTGAACTTACAACCACCAATCATCTGCACAATACGTGCTGTTTCCAGACTGCACAATGTTTTCACGTCAGAATTCTAAAAACACTGGCTTTGTTTTAAGGCGCTTAGTTTTCCACGTTGTGGCTAATGTTTTTTTTTTAAATCTTTCAGAGACCAGCAATCCCTCTAAAATAAGAGAAAACCTCAAGTTTGTCCAACCACCAACATTATTTAAGTCAGCTTCACTTTTCAGGACAAAAACCACTGCTCTGAAAGCGTTCTTAATGGGCGTTCTCAACACTACCCACCAGGTTTCATGAAAACTGTATGTCATGAACTTACAGTCATTGTGTTGGTTGCATTCATTTTTCAGTCCTTTAAGGAAGGCCAAACATGTAACTCTCTGCGGTAGAGAAGGTTTATTATTTGCACTAGTCCGCCAAGCTTTTTTCTTCACTAGGAACATTTGCCCAGATTTCAGCTGTTTTTTTTTTTTTAACGCTCTGCTTTTTCATGCCCTTTATGCATTGCGAACCTTTCGCACATGCGCTGATTTTCATTGTGCGTAAATATATATATTTCCATCTCTTCACAAGAAGAACCTAGTTGTGAGGCAGCGCTTGTAGTGTCTATTCTTCGCGTGTCCATCGTCCATGTGCGCCGATTTTTTTTTTCGGGTTGATTGTGCAGCATGTTTACTTCGCATTGTTTGTGCCTAAAGCACAATGTTCCTTGCTGCCACAGTGGTGGCCAACATTTTCTAAAGGCTCTTCGTATGAATCTGAGTGCGCACTCACGCTGCAGGAAGAGCACACCGCATCTTTTATTCCCGCTTTCCAGACGACTGACTCCATTCAAGCAGGAATCCACTGAACTTTGCCGGTGAAGGTGCTGAGTAAGTGAGAAAAAAATAGGCCTATACGATGAAGATAATAGCACTCGCGTGTTGTTCGAGCAGAATCAGAGGGCACTGAGCGTGACTGCATCCATTACTGAGCCGAAAGTTAACCTGGCATGCCTTTTTTCCTTCCAGACAACTCTCTTTAGTTGAAGTAAAAGCTCGCTTCGTGTAAACCTTCAAGCTTATTTCCATCGCACGCTACAAACGAAAGAACTCTTCCTTGACAAGCGAAAGGCAAGTGCTGTCATGTTTTGGGGTGAAGGTGTTGTGAAGCTGTGGCACCGGACGAAACTTTCCAGATTCTCGGCAATAGCCTTTCGCCAGCTCGAAGCGCCCGCCAGCTCCATCAAGCAAGCTAAGTTTGGGTACACAAAGTGAATGTTGTCTCGGAGAAAAATTATTGGCTGCCTTTCGGAGAATGCTCGAGATGTAAACACGCCAGTTTGCTCCGTAGAGAAGCGAGACTGTCAGGATTGCTGCTTTCGTGGCCGGAGAGTGCTACGCCAGGGTCCTTTTCCTGGCTCTCTGCTCGACAACAGGCAACCCATTTCATTTTGAGAGGAACCATTTTGCAGCGTTACAAACTACCTTGACGTGGCAGCATCTAAAGGAGGCTTTTCATACGGTGCAATAAAAGAACTCCCAATTAAAATTTATTTAAAAGATGGCGAGGCTATACGTACCTTATATGTTCG
Organism: Amblyomma mixtum; assembly: GCF_055824585.1. Lineage (NCBI taxonomy): Eukaryota > Metazoa > Arthropoda > Arachnida > Ixodida > Ixodidae > Amblyomma > Amblyomma mixtum. Next base: position 111,537,813 of record NC_143016.1, read on the forward strand.
TAGTGACTTTCTGTAGACCTGGTGGAGCTGCCTGCTAAGACCTTAGATATTCATCATTCTCGTGTTATCTTTATTGCATGCTTCACGCCTAATCATTCGCCGCTCTTCAGTCTGACGCTAAAGCTTCGTCGTGGTGACTACCTTGTCCATCAAAACTCTCTGATGTACTTATATCTGTTCAGGTTATACCGCAATAACAGGAATTAAGGCCCGCATTTTCGCCTAATTGAGTGCATTCAAAATTGCAGAGGCTGCCTCAAAATCAAATTTGATCCGACATTCTAGACTTTGTTTTTCTGTTCTTAAAAAATTATTCCCTCACTGGGGTGCTTAGAATTTCGAGGTATTTGTTACGTGGCAGTGGCAGTGCCTTATTGTTCTTTGACTGAAAAAAAAAACAGGGGCTAAGTGGCTCTTATTTTTTAACACTCAGCAGCGCTGACAGAAAAGAAGACAAACCAAGACGGGCTGCGAGTGTACGATTCACATAATTACTACGCGTGCAATTCACTAGGAAAGAATCCACCAGCGTCCGTAGCCTGCTATTTAGGAAGCAGCGCGCTTAATTCCTAACAACAAAATAGACTTGCTCCTCCAAAAATGGAGATAAAAATAAACTTGCTTCGGAGGAGTTCCGAATTAATCTTGAAATGCCATATTGATGGGATCTTTTCCATGCGAAAAAAATGCGAACTTTTTTTCGGTTAGCAAAGCTTTCATCTGATCGTAGATTCTTTAAATATTAAAGTATAATGTAAATGGGCTGGTGATTTCCATTTTTCAACATTCCACAATCGTTTAGGACAGAGACGTTAAACAGGAGCACACATGCCCATTCCATGTAATGATAGCAGTGATTTCAACTAAGGTAACTATAATTCTCGCTAGAAGTCAAAGGGAACACAGGGCCTTTCGTGAATCCATCTGTGAATCATTTTTCCTTCTCTGCATGTAGAGAAAGCGTATGCACAGCGTGCCGCCCCGTGTATTTCAATCTGTCTCTGCCCTTCTGCGCCAGGGCAATATTTCAGTGTGGATGGCAGATGGCACCCTCGACTCTACACAAATCTCGCCGTACCGCAGCTTCGCTGCATGAACTGCAGACAGACACCCACGTTAACGTTTTAACACCCGTCAATTAGCTCAACTCTTTCTACAATCCGTCGCTAGTAATAGCATTGTGCACCAACCGCTGCCCATTAGAAAAAATCCGGTTCTTGGGTGCATTAACCTAAATTTTAATGCATATTTGTGCAAGAGCCGAGCAGGAAAAAATACTGAAAACAACACATGCCGCTCATTTTTTCGAAGCAGTTTTCGGCGCAGCAACCTTAATCAATGGGAATATTTTCTTGGTTTGTGTTCTTCGCTTTATGCAATGTTTCAGCCAACGGCTGCGCAGCTGTGTTGCAGAAGAGGAAAGATACGAAAAAGTGTTCATCCGAGCAACTTCCAAGAATGTCGCGCTAAGAATCTAAGCTTATATGAAACCAGTTTGAGGGTTTACAGCTGCCCTCTTTATTTTCTATGGACGAAGTAATCCAACTCACGGCTTCCAGCGATTCCCTTAGGCAACTCTCTGTCGGTGCTGTATCCGCGTCTATGAAGCGTAAACAAGCCCGAATTCCGCTGAAAGCTTTAGGCATCCATGCGACCAACCTAAGGGCGTTAGAGTTTCGCTAAGTTCTCGTCTACCGAAAAACTCTTTTTAGTGCCACCAAATTTCGCTCGCGTAACGCATAGTCTGCATTTATGCTCGGGAGTCGCGTTGCTGATAATTTCGTAAGAAACTTCGAGGGAAAAGTAAAGTTTCCTTGGCAACATGACAGGCAAGAAGGGAAACAAAGGCACGTTGATGCATGTACTTTTGATGCAAAATGATAAAATAACGTTGCCTGCGTCTGAAAGTTCCAGGCCTCGAAGAAGTTTGGCACGTGTAAACCAAAAAGCAATTGATGTCACGAACCTCTAAAGTTTGCGCAGGCTTCTGCGATGTCGCCATGCCTACAGATACGTTTCGACGCATAGGTAGAATTAGTTTTCTGAGAAGAAGTACAGGGATGGGGTATGAGAGGCCGTCTGTGCTCCTAACTTTCTCAATTCTGAATGCCGTCAGATCTGTTTCGGTAAAATAAAAAGCTCTTGAGTTGATGTCATCGCGGATTCTACCGAACGGCGAAAAACGAATTCACGTAGGTCCAGTTTTGTGATGGCAGTCCCGACATAGGAGACTCGCCATCTAGGAAAGAGGCTGTACGGAAGCGCCAACGCACCCAGTTACCTGGTCAGCTTATGCGCATTGTGGAAACTAGTTTTTCTCCTCGCCTGCCGTTGATGGCGAACGTCATCACCAGCCTTCCCCCATGGTCTCCCGCTCGCACTTACCCCGATCTTCCTTGGAGTGGCAGCGCTGTTTCTAAAAATTTTCATGAGTGAGGGTCTAGATGATATTTTTATATCCAACTCTGTATCAATTTTGTTGGTTTAATAACACAGGCAGCGATGTTCTAATCTGCTAAAACCATTATCTGTACGCGAAAATGGGACTATCCAAGTATCGCTTGCTCTCATGTTGTAGGGAACTTGCAAAGGTTGTGTTAGAATGCACAGCGCGAGAAAGCATCTGTTTGATTTTGTCGTCATTGTTACCCCACCACCAGGAACAGCAAGACGTGGCAGGAAAGTGAGCACCGTCTGTATCTATTTCTCTTCGCCTTTTGTTTTCTCCCTTCCCCTCTACAAGGGTCTCCTTTCTTGTATTTAAGCTTCTTAAAGCTGTAGATACTCTGCCTTTTTCCGAACTCGTTAGCAGGCGACTGAGTAGGTTCTAATTGGTCCTTTTCAATCATGGGCTGGACTCAATAGTCCTTTCCTCATGAGTTACACCCGCCAGGCAGATGATTCTATCCAAGTGTTTAACTGAAGTTTTAGGATAGTATCGGTGCCCTGTTAAGTGCACAAAGTGGTAAGTCTGTTCAAACTGCGGTTTTCCTCACACTGACGCAATCGTTAGGCGCCGAAGCCCGATCAAAGACGACGAGGCTGTGCTTTCCAATCCTGGCCAAAGAAGATAAAACTGTTGATTGCCCTTGATTCACGGAAACAGTTTCCTCCTTCTGTGCAGTTGTAGTATTTTTACAGTATATGCTCCCTTCAGAGTTGGGGGCGAATTAAACTCAATGCAGAGTCTCTTCTCTTTAAAGACAACCATAGTTTTGAATCAAACATAACGCACTCCCTCTTATATTCTTAGCCTAATTCAAACAACAAGAATGAAGTCCCTTCCCGGCTGTAAAACCAAGGAGCCCTCTTCTTTCACACTTAGCCAGGCACTAAAAGATGCATCAGATTATATCTTAGACGGGCGTGCCACAAATATGATGTTGTACTTCGCCGTTCTTTTGGACTGTGGTCGTGGAAAATGATCTAAGTGAACTTAACAAGCGAGGTCTTTTAAACTGATTGCACTGAAATGTACGAAACATGCCGCCAGTTTAGCAGCCTTAGCGAAGTGTGAACCGACTTTTGCTGAAGCGAAAGATTCCCAGGTTTCCGTGCAGCATCAGTAGCGCGGGAACGAACGAAACAGTTTTCGTGAGAGCTCATACCAGTTGCGAAACTCCGCTTGAAAATTGACTAGTTTCCGCAGCCACTTTCTAGGTGCTTACGGATGGCGGCGCCATATGGCTGCTGTAAATAAAAGCTTCTGCATAGCCTTTTCGTTCTTTCTAATATTATCTCAATTTGTCTGTCGAATTCATCTCTATGGATTTCCGTTAATGCATCTGCTTCATTGAATTTGTCGGTAGGCGGTTGTGCGTTTAAGTGTTTTGAAGTTTGCAGCTTGAACACTGCTTACACCATTCACCGGTAGCGGTCCAGCAGTCCGTAAACGCTCGAATATCGGCCCCCTCAAACCACTTTTTTTTTTATACGTGGACCGTATGGGAAGTTTCGCAACTGGTAATACCACATTACTCTCTTTGCTTACCAGCCGAAAGAAGATGACCGCACGAAAGGGAAAAACAAGAGAAGAAACTGAACTAGCCACATTATCATATCATCATAACGCTGATTTAACGAATTGAAGACGTATAGAAAACCGATGGGTCCTAAGGTGAGATGAGAAGATATTGATTCTAGAATGACTGGCAGCAGCGCTGCACGCGTAGCAGGCTAAGTGGTAAGCAGGTATCGCTTCCCTTCCTCTGAAGCACTCCTTGTGGTTTTCGTCTTTCCCATGTCCATGGAGACTTGGCGCGAAAGCTTAATCTGGTTGTTAAGATGCTCATGCTTGGAAGCTTTGCGCTGCTCAAGCATTGTTAAAAATGCAGGGGGAAGGTGTAACGCAGACGCCAATTTCACTGTCGCCGTGTGTGCTCCTTGCCAGATCATTTACGGATCTTTTTGTCAGCCTGAACTACACAGAAAACCTAATGCCTAATATATGTTCAGTGTCATCAGACGATGTTTTTTAATTTGTTTTGCAGTGACAGCTACCAAGGGTACATTTCATGTTTTAGCGGAATTGGCGTTGACGCCACATCAATCCACGCTGATTGCTAAGCAGGCAGTTAGGCAACGCATGATGTCACAACGACTTGCCATGAGAACGCGCCCCAGGGAATTCCGAATGGTATGACGTTGCGAGTGGCAGCAGAGTGGAGTCAGGCGCAATCTACTACAGAAGACGACAAATAGTAGACAACACATTTTTCTTTTCATCACCACCAACAGCTTTTCCTAACTTTATTTGGCAGTGGTAATCACCCGATGAGTTTGTTTACTCGAAATAGTTTTAGCTCTCACTACTATTATCATCATTCGAACAGGTTGCTGATGTTGCGACCGAAGTTAAGCTTGTCCTGATTAAGTGGGGAACTGGAGCCAAAACTGATTCAGATTTGTGTCTTTAAGTTAGGCTCATATAAGGTAGCCGCGTACACGCGAAGAAAGATTTCGAACCGTCCACAGCTGCACTCATTCACGCCCACGCCGGCACAAGCCCAGTAACCTGCAACTGGCGCCCCATACTACTGGGCCATCACCACAAGGTTGAAAGGAGGGCTCATAATGGGAATATCTATGCGGGACGCGTTCACTATAGAGCCAGTATGAAGGTGATAAGAATCAATTGTGCTTCATGGACTCCCACACTCAGAAGAATTTAGATTTTCGCAATGATATCTCGTGTCGTCGGTTCGTTAAGCGAGTGACTACGCGGTAGCGCAGGTGGTGACGTCCCGCATCGACACCGGCAAGAAGGGCTTCAAATATTTTCGTTGCCATTGGTCAACCTTCACGCCTGATACAATCATCCTTCGCGTGCAGGTGCTTGGTGCAGTAAAGCTCCACCATTTAACTAGTCTTCAAGTGCCGAAAACCTGCAAGCGGTTCCGAAATTTCAAAATGCAACACGAAGTTTATCTGAGCACGGGAAGCGCTCGAATGTTCGGTAGTGGCTGCCCCATGAGACTTCACGGGGACGCGGGAAGGTACCTGAATGACACACTTATGATAAGAAGCAAAAATGGTGAATTCCGCACCAACCACGGAAGAAAACTGACCAGGGCGAACTCAAGGATTGGGACGTGCTGCGTGAATGGCCAATGCTGGAACGTGACTCCATGTCCCCGCTAATTATTTCTGTACTGTCAAGTAAGTACAGCTATGGGCTAGACCGGAACTTCTTTTCTTTTGCTTTCTATTGCGCCGTTAAAATTCTCATCTTAAGGCACATTCGTCTTCCGTCAAGATTTCAGTTGTTGGATCAACTTCGTATCTCAAGCTGTTCTTCTTGGTCGCCATCCTGTCTTTGGCTGCTACGAAAACCATGCTTGGGAACTAAGCATATACAATCAGGCCGGAATGAAACGCGAACACGCATATGTCATACTTTTCTACTTTGCAGCGAAATATTCATTTACAACCCATTTACGATTATGCCCTTCGGCAGACCCTTTATCCAGACACATGAATCAGGCTAGCTGCACACCACAGCTGAAAGTAGGCAGGTAAAATATTTTGTTTTCTTGACATGCGCTGTTCTCGTTTCATTCCGTCCTGTCTGTACGAGTATATCGGAAACCTTTGGCCCTCAGGATTGTGAGGTTCGAAGAAGTTGCTCTTCAGTTGGTGCCAGATCGGGCAAGACCAAATAAATTAAGCAAAAGTGAGTCGAGCATACTTCGAATCGACGAGAAAATAAAAATTTAAATTTGGTTTTTGAACAAAAGATATAGCGAACTAATTGTCTCACATCTCGGCGGAACCACTCGGTAAGGGAAGGGAACAAGGTGGGAGTGAAACACGAAAGAGGTGCCGTAGTGAAGAGCTCGCGATGGATCTCTGAATTTTTTTTTCTGTGACTAATAGAAGTCATAGTCCTTCATGGGAAAAAGGCCTTACGATGCGGGCTTGTGTCAACTTCATTTTGCGCTCCTGTACTGCGACCGCGAAATGAGATTATTCTATTCGTAAACAACTTTTCTTCATTTATTTTTTTTTTGTCAGATAAATCTACGTTGACGACCGAAGGACAACACTTACCCCAGAATTCAGGTCCGCCGCAGTCGCCGTACTCCTCCTTGGCGAATCTGCTCAAAGCTGCCGCTTACATCGGCGCCGTTAATTGTGGAAACTGTGTTCTCGGGGTGCATAACTTTGCTTTCTGGTTTCTTTGTAGGTTTTGTTTTGTTGCAGTTTTTGTCAATGTTGCCGGTTTGTAAGCGTCAATGTAGGAGGACAATTTTTCCACGCCGTAATGTTTTCTTCATTTTGCAGCGATCACTCGCTGGTTTATTTGGTTCAAAATTATTTTCTCCTTCCAATCGTTCGTTCCTACATTCACTAATTTCATATTTTTGGCGACCCTTTTCAAGGTCTTTGTCGTATTCGGCGAATACAGACAATAAGCAAATATATAATCATTTTTCTCGCCCGTGAATTTTTTCTTTCTTTTAGGATATCGACCTCGATTTCTTCTTATGCAGGATGTTAATATTATTTTTTCTTTGCCGCACAGCCTAACGAATATTTCCAACTCAGTGTGAGCTTTAAAATGATAAAAAAGTGCAACCGATAGCAGCAGCAGCTGACAGCATTTGTCAGTGGAAAAGGTCTACCTTCTCTTGTGACTTTGGTTTCTGCTCGACGTGGTACTTGGTCTGACGAGCATGCGAACGAGCTCTTTTACTCCGTGTTGTAAGTTGCATGTATACTAGATATAGCGTATGATATTGAACTACTTGTGATGCTGTTCTCACGTCATGGATGCAACTCATATCTATGTCTCATGTTGGTGCAAGAGGGCTAAGTTTCCGTACTGTTTATTCAAATCAGTAAATCCGTTCAGCATAACAGCTTAGTCGCTAATGAGGCGTAAAAGGCAACACAACGCAATAGCGTCGTTGAATAAACAACGAAAAAAAAGGTCGCATAGAAATCAAGCATTGTCGCCATGAGGCATAACAAATAGTTTAAAGGAAACAAGGGAGGCCAAAAACCCTTGAATAACAAAGATAGCTTTTAGACTCCACACATAAACCGCTACATGACATTAAGAGTTGAGGAGTGCGTTTAGGAAATAAAAGGGCGCTGAAAAGAAGTAAAATAGGTGGAATACACAGACTCGTCTGACTAACCAGCCTCTTATATATGGCTTTTCTTCTCTTCTTTACTACAGTTACTTTTGAGTTCCCGGGCATTGCTGAAACCACGATGCTAATATTGCACTTCTTAACAGTGATAATTTACGCTTAACCTGTTTTTTATGCCTTTTATTTTGTGATGAAATGGATATAGCATAATACTCCGTATTGACTCCTATCTCTACGTGATGTGTGTTCGTGAGACAAGCTTTTTCATGTATGTCAGGCATTTTACCTTGCAAAGGGTTCCCGTACACTTATAGCAGAGTCACTGGCAGTCGAAATTACCATAGCATTTCCTACAAACGTGCATAGAACTAGGTGCCCTAAAGCTACCTTACGAATCTTACTGAGCGTCTTTATTATAAAACGTGGAAAACTAATGTGCGAGCATGATGCGCTTGAGATGAGCGCTTTGTTTTTCAACCTCTTTCATTGTGTCTAACTTGTTTTTTCGTTTGTGCGGTGTTAGGTGGCAATCTAATTCAGTTCTAAAAAGATCAGGTCTGATTAAGTACCGCCTGCATGACAACCGTCCTAATTATTGTTATTTATGTGCTGCAGTACAAAGAATGAAAAGGCGCCAGTCACAGCATGTTTGGCGAATAAAAGATGGAAAAGCTCATAAGCAGAAATAAAAAAGTCACATAAACGCAGCAAAACTCTTAGCAGTAGATTGGGACAAGGGCGTGAAGATAGAAAGACAAAGTAGCTGAAGTCCTAGTTCTCCGGTACTTCGGCAACAAAGTTCTTTATTTTGGTAACTTGTACGGGTGTAGCACACTCGAGGATGACGTATTAGCCATGGTGAGATATGTTTCCACACAATCAATATGCACGGGTGTGTCGCACCAGAGTGTCATTCAATCTACGATGGTTCTATCAGCCGCATTAAAAAAAAAACACCAACATGAATCGTCGGAAAACTTCCTACACAAACGTCTACAGGTTTCTGTTTTTGTTTTGTTTCACAGCATGGTCTGCTGAAGATGATTTGGTGACACGGACGGGCTTCTGCCATCAGATGGGCGTCTTGGCAGAAACTGTAAAAAAAAAACAGCTACTCTGTAAGCGGCGGTTTCAGAAAGTTGGAAACATGTAAGCAGCAAAGCTTTCGTGTATTTTAAATACTGAGCTTAGTGGCTGGCGACATTCGTAGGGCTTTCAGAGGCAGAAACTATAGCTCACCCTTAATAGTAATTTTAAAGTCAAAGTACAACTTTAAAGTGTCCATTTCCTCAAACGTCTTTGGTCTTCGCGGTACTTATTTTGTTTAATCAATGAGCCGCTCTACGCAATCTGTCGTAGCATATCCTCTACGCCTTATGTTTAAAGGTGTTTATAGGTCATTTCTTTACTCAACTCGTCAACCTAAGTAAATGTGTTTGTAAGCTTAAGTGATAGTTGTTACAATTTCGCTCCTCATTACCCGAACAGTAGGAATTAGTTCATCGTGTATAGGCTCTAAGAGCCTAGTGCAATAACAATCTGTTGGCATCCCATCATAATAAGATTCGAAATTAAATACAGTTAGGGGAATCGAAGACAAACTTTTAGGCAATTTTACAAAGGGGAGGGGCGGGACCACATGCAGGACGGGATGGCGGTTGTAATCGTGCGGTTTCAGTAATGAAGACAAGGTGCACCTCATGCAAGTGTTTTCAGCCGGAGCCAAAGTCAAAAGACTGCTCTTCAACAAAAAGATAGATGCCAGCGTGGTCTTTCATATTTTATTGCACACATGCAGCAAAGCACGCAGTGATACAATCAGTATGAAACTTGTATGCTTTACCGCGACCAGCAATAAATTATAAAGTCAGCTCTGATGGCCCCTCGGGATCTCTTCAGTACAGCAACTTCACAGGACTCTTATTTCAAATATACACAAATTTACAGGACACCGCTGTAATCTGGGGCAGATGCTCACTCTTTCATGTTTGAGAACAAGTGCAATAAAAGACACAACAACCAATATCGAGTATTATAAAGAACAGCTAAATGACGCAACCACTACAACACAGCGCAACTACGCTACACACTTGGCACACAACTCGTGCAGAAATCTGCTGTCACTTTGTTTGTATTATACACAAAGACATTTTAAATACACATATATTACATTGCGTATGGGTATCACAAAGTCATGGCACACAAAACAGAGGAACGCACCGTGAACCCTCGTAGAAAGAAAATTTTTCGGTTTTAAATAATGCGCCATTTAAACCCTTGGGTGTTTTGGTTTGGTTTATCGGTTTATTGTGGTTTAACGTCCCGAAGCGACTCAGGCTATGAGGGACACCGAAGTGAAGGGCTTCGGAAATTTCGACCACCTGGGGTTCTTTAATGTGCACTGACATAGCACAGTACACTGGCCTCTAGAATTTTGCCTCCATCGAAATTCAGCCGCTGTAGCCGGGATTGAACCCACGTCTTTCGGGCCAGCAGCCGAGCGCCGTAACCACTGAGCCACCGCGGCGGGCCCCTAGGGAGTTTTGAACCGCAGCTCAACCATTTGATAAAGGCTACTAGAACTGGCTCGCAAAGCTGTGGCTTTGCTTCTTGAGAAAAGCGAAAACGTCTTTCAAGCCTTCGGGCTGACAATTGGGCAACCGGATAATTTCTTTTTTTTGTGTACGGACAGCTCTCATGCCTTTCCTTCACTCTGCAGATAAAAACCTGCGCATATCGGTAGTGTGTGCTTGGGCACCGCCGTATTCGGTGCAAAAGAGCTTGCCTTTGTGACAGCTATTTCTTTTGAGGCCACAAAAGGCCACAACCGAAATAGCTTAAAAAGAAGTCAGACTTTTTTATGAACAGTTTATGTAGGAATCATGATTTTTCTGCCCAGTACTTTGATAAATTTTCATTAACTCCTCGTATTTTGTTTATATTAAAAAATCACGCCGATTAAAGATAATTTGAACCCTACCCGTAACTTGCTTCTGACACTGGTCAAAATGTCCGTCGAGCGGAGACGAGGAGCATTTCTATTTTTTTTTTGTGAGAAAGTTGCTACTTCGGCCTAGCCTCCTTTGAAGAATATTTCTTTAAATAGCGTGAGCCCGCTTTTGTCTGCCTCGGGTTAGTCTAAGGCTCAGTAGAATGGTTTGTTCGCTCGCGCGGCTACGTTCTCCCGGAAGTCGCTTTAAGGCTACGAGGCTAAATAAAATGTCGTTTCACGAATAATTACCTCCTATAAAATTTTTCGGCTTCAAAGTGGCTTACAATGAACAAGGAGACATTCTGCGGTCTTGTTCGCATAGGTAATACTGCAGATTTCGACGCAACCCCTGCAACATTGAAATAAATACCTGTTTTTTCAGTGTCAGGGTGAAGAAAATATTTTTCATTCCTAGGTACGCGTTGTGCTCGTCATTATGGCCAGCTGCGATTCTAAAATTTATCAAAGTGTCTTCCTTCATTCACCCTCTCCTGCCCTTAGCTTTCCTAATCTCACAATTATGTGATGGCATGCTAAGAAGTAATCGAAAAAAAACCGTTTTTCTAAAACGTCGCTAAGGTTTTATCTCAAATGATTTGATATAACGAGGGCCTACGGTACGTGTCTCTCTTAGTTCGCAGCCGTGCCCCAGTGGCGGTGAAAATGGCGTCAGAAAGAGAATAAACTTCTTTTGAGTGTCCTGTGCTAGTGACGAACCATAAAAAATGTTGAGCTTTAACAATAAACATGATATGCAGTGCACTCACTTCGCATGAAGGGGCGACTCTGAACAGTTCTCTCAGTGCGGCTAGTACTTGTCGTGACGCCAGACCGCAGTTGATAAGGAAACGCGTTAGGAAACAGATCTGAATTTAGCAGACGCCACATTGTGCGCCGTTTGATTTTTTAAACATGTAGAAAACTTTTATTTTAAATACTGTGAACAATACATCGGTGCTGTCGATGCAGGAGGATTGTACAGCAAAGTGGACGGGATAGAGCTATGAGTACGTGATAGAGCTTATTACTTTAAAAAATAATTAATTAAAATAACGATGAACCGTTTTATGTTTTTTATTGGGCAAGATTTTATTGAGGTATTGAAGGCCGTTAAGATCGAAGGTGGCCCCGTGTTTAAAATTTCATTATCGACAATGTGTTTCGAAATATGGGGCGTCCGAAATACGAATTTTAGAGGTCGTAGAAGGGGCTTTCCCGCATTCTAGATTTATAAAATGAAGTTGCTATCATTTCTAGTGCAACAAATACCGACGACGGGTGTGTATTTTATGAAGCATATGTAGTTAATGTGATTTATTCTACTTTATTTCGTGCAGCTCAACGAGCTTCAAATTCGGTATTTCGACTTCCGTTATTTTTAAACACAATGCCCATAAAATTAATTGGAAAACTGGGCTAGTCTTTGATGCCTACAGGCTTCAATTGCGCATTATAATTTTTCCCCTAAAATAAAAAAATATATTTTATAAGTTTAGCAAATATTTTTTTCTAATTATTGAGCTGTATCACGTATATAATCTTCGCCTCGCTGTAAAATCAACGCGCAGAGACCGCGCAGACGTATTTCTCTCATTTTGTATTTTTTTAGCTTGCAGTTTGAATTCTTTTCACAGTTTCGACACTATGGCTTAGAAATATTATTCTTGTCTAATACACACTCATGCTAGCACAGCACATACTGTAAAAGCGCTGACGGCTTCCATGTTCAGCGCCAGTGAGGCAGGGCTGGTGAAAGAGGTTACTAAACCACAGTGTCATCACAAGATGCCACGCTGCCTCTCTCGTCGAAAGACACACGCACCATAAACAGCACACTGGATCATAAGACAAGCACTTTTATACGACTGAAAATGCGCCATTTGGCAGGTACGACGGAAAGGAAATGCGCCTCACTTGAATGGGGAGAGGCTTGAACTTGGGGTAGGGAAATATTGGGATGCAAGCAGTGATAACGGGGCTGTAAGAGGAAGGGTTGTCATAAGCATGGAAAGTCACATCGCATTGTAAGCATACTGGTCGGGCTTTGTAGTGCGAGCTTCCAACAGAATGCACGACATGCCGGATACAAGTTGGAGCCTTAAGGCCTTCTTTAAGAGTAGCTCAAAGAGAGTTGTTAACAATATCTATACACGGCTAAAGAAAAAGTGCTAAGAGAACACTCTTTTCTACAGCGAAGTAAAGCTGCAAATGAATACAAGAGAAGAAACTTTTTCGCATGAATATATTAAAAAGCTGTCATCTAAACAATGTTTTGGTATTAAGCAAAAGCAGGCAACGGATAATGCAGATATTTTCTTTCTACTGAAACCTAACTGTGAACTTGTAAGATCCTGTAAGCAACATAAATGTAGCACAGTGATTTGCTTTAAAAATGTGATGAATTTATACACAAGCATCATCTGCTTCATTTTGTGATAATGCGAGTATTGGTCCATATAAATGCAACTTTTTCAAGGTCATTTAAAGCTCGTGCTACTGTTTCGCGTAGCCAGAGAAGGTGCGAGCAGTGGAGGGTAGGAAGATGCAATGCAGGGAGGAAATTCAAGGTGCTTAAAAGAAAACTACTACACACATTCACTCATGTTATGAGGTTGCAATGTTTAAGCAAAAAGCAATACAAAAATACACAGGTTTATTCACTTTACATGAACTAGTCATGGTGCTGCTGGGATGCTCAGAGACAGTCGCATCAAAAGGCACTCTAGTGCTGAATAAACCTACGCGCACGACATTATACCCTGCGTGCCGAAAATATAGAGCCCACGGCTGCGTCTATCACACCGGTCAATAAACAGATCTCAAACAGGCGAATATGGCAGCATAACGTAACCAGACTGTACATACTTTTATGTGTCACTTGGAACAACATCAGAGCACTGTGATTAAAAGAAAAACAGGCATTCCTCTTTTCAGCCTGGAAGCCACGAGATATGGTACGTACAGGTGGAATGTCGGAAAACAAAGTGACAGTTTTGAAAAAATGCGGTTCTCTCTTCCTCTTTACAGAGGTGGAAGCTTTTCGGGAGGCATGTGGGAGCACAAACAAGAGTCACTGTTAGCACAAACGCCCTCAGAGGGGATAACATTCAAATGACACTGACGCACTTATATTTGGGCGGAGGTTTCCGAAAGCGACTTACACTGATGCTGGTATTCGCATAAGACATCCGGCGGCCCTCGTTTCTGAACCACGGAGTCTGCGACAGGGTTTTCCGCAGGACGCCCAGAACCTGGCGTGAGAGTTGCAAGGCGCGGGAGCTTAGGCTTGTTATCCCGCCCCGACTTTCTGCTATAGTATGTAAAGCACCTAACTTAAAACGCCTATTTGGTCCCAAGGTATTTCATCTCTAGCTATTTTTCGCCAGTAAAAATGCGTTTACGCAAGCTAACGCAAACATAGTGCGTTAGCTTGTGTTAGCTCTATGTGTGTTAGACATACCAATTCTATATGAGAGCTCACATTACAGCTAGCACGAGCTGCTATTTGTGCTCACCTCTCCGTTGAAGAAGCAAAAGAGAAGTGCGACGCAAAGACCCTGCAAGAAAAAAGAAATAAGTTTAAGACATCGTTAGTGGTCCTTTACCAATTTTTCATCTGTAGATAAAAACATTGACAGCAAAATAAAAAAACGCATGCAGAAGGCTCTGAGAGAGAATTTAGAATGCTAATGTGTCTAGGCCAAAGTAGTGAGAACAAACATCTATTCGCTTTATTAAAACGGCAAAACAAAATATACGCTAAGAGACAACGAAAACAGGGCCCTCTGCGAAATTATGTGACCAGGTTTTTTTTTTCTCTCGCGTATGTTCTGCTCAGGATTGAAGCTCCGACTGAAATGTCATCAAGTGCGATGCAGTAGTGGAGGGGAGAGAGTGGTACCGTACCTGTAGGGATGTTACCAGCGCCGATATGATCTCGTAAGCGAGGAGTATGGAACCCTTGTCAGGTCTGAATGGCGTCACGACGTAGTGCAAGCCCAAGAGAGGAAGCAAGATCACTGTGGCCCTCACGGCTTTCCTGTTAGAAGAAATGAATCGCTTAGTAAAAAAAAAAAATCTTCTGAATTGATGTAATCAATTGAAAATTATTTCCTAAATAAAGATGAGCAAACTTTTCTTTTGTTTTTACTTCTCTCGTATTCCTGATAAGCAGAAAATGTCAACAGTTATATGATTTATTAAATGTAAACAAAAATCAACACATCTCTTTCGAGATCAGTGAGAAATTCTTTTCAAACCGAACAACTGAATATTTTGACTGCTTCCCTCTGTGAACTTAACCATCGCGTGGCCACACAGCAGGCCAAAAAGATATTTAGCGTGAATTCTCCGCATGCATGTGAACACTTGTGCGTCAGTGTATTTTTCTTGGAGGCACAAAGCCTTTTACTTAACCTCTATTTGCATCGCAATGCCTCTGTCTTCATACAAAAGGGCTTAGGGTATTTGGCGGTACCATTCCAGCTTATGTGGCATTTTACTTTCGTTTTGTTCGCGGACAGTCTTGCACCGGGTAATGTTTCGGTTTCACGTAGTGGAAAGAAGAGCGTACGGCATGATCAGAAAGGTATAAAAGCTTGTTACCAGCGCTAGTAACTACACCTGCTCATATAAGTCGAAGTCGCCTGGTTAATAACGAATACGACAGTGAGCAATGATAGGTTTAACAATAAACGCGAAGCTGCAGTTTTGACAGTGGGGCTTGGAATAACAAAACCAGCAAGGCGTCCTTGCATGCGAACATAATCAAAATGCTTCACTCTACAAACAAATGCGCTAAGTTAGGCTTATGCCCCTTTTTTTAGCGCATCAGAAAATAAAACAAAGCATGGCGATAATGCGATGCTCCTGCATTTTTCAAGGCTGGTTGTAAAACGCGGACGGATCTAAAAACCTCCATGTACATGAATACTTAGCGAATTCGTGCCGTAGCTTCCGTAGGACTCGCTCTTACCATCGTGCGGTTGGTATCTCTTGCGCATTAGTTTGTATGTTATGATTTCGATATCAAACTACGCACTGCAAAGTAAATGTTGGCGTTCATCCTTACCTTGTGCTTTCATTGTCGGGAGAGTTGACGGCTCGGAGCTTCGTGACCAGTACTCGGACAATGTTCACCAGAAATGCGAAGCTGAGCTGTGGGGGTGTAAAAGACAGAAAAGCGAACAAAATTAATTTACATAGGTGGATTTGTTATGTCTCGCTATGCAACTACTGTGTAGATACAAAAAAGTTTCAAGGTGGTATCAAAAGGACTGTTAGGCATATAAAGTTCGCAGTCCTCAGCTGCCCACAAAATGAAATTTCTTTTCTCGTGTTCTCTACTGCACCAAAAAAAAAAGGAATGCAAGAGAACAAGCTGAAAGCCGGAGACTACATGCGCGACGTCTTATGCAGAATAGAGAAGAAAGGGGTTTCTTAGTATAGTATAAATTTAGCAAAGGATAAGGTGATGCCATGTTCTAATTTCTTGATAAAACCTGCCAATTAGTAAATTAGTCCAGCCTAATGTATCTCCAGATGCTTTATCAACTTTAGTTTCAAATAAACGCGCAGAAAAAAAAGCTTACCAGAATTGAGAAACAAACAGGAACACTCAGTATGTATGTGTACCAGACGTCGTGTTCTACCCAGCACCTGCGGGAATGAAGCAAGCAAATTATTAATTTTGTTTGCACAGACAGCCAATGTCGCAATACTTTGTTCGCAGGGCTAAGATGAGATGAACAAGGATTACGAGGGCACAAGTACGAGACGGACTAACAGCATATGCAAAAGCCGATGCATAGGCATCGCAGTGTTGTTGGTGCAAACTTTTGGTTCCGAAACAAAAGGCAGCATTTTGTGAACCCGCGGTGAATTTAGACTCTTTTATAGCAACCAAAGAAGGAATAAATCCGACATTCTTACTTTAGGCGCTTTGGGTCAAATAACACATCTTGGCGACTGGTCCGGTGCTCACGAGAGTCACTTATTGTTAATACATCTGTATCTTCCTTCATACATGAAATAATGAAGAAAACACTGTAAGCAGAAATGACTAAAAAGAGAATAAGCTGTCCTCTAGTGCACTCTCTTTTATAAAAGAAAGTGCGCTAGCGGGCAGATTATTCCCTTTTACTTCCATATAGTCATGTTCACGTTTAAAGTGCAGGCAATGCAGTCTGGGATCGGTGACACGACAGCGGGCTGCCACAACGTCTACGTTCGGAGCGGGTCCGGTAAAGAAAGATGGCGCATGCTCATGGCGGTTGCTTCACCAATATGAAGAGACTGTATGAGATTTCGCTGAGAAAAATATTGCAAAGAAGTGCTAGCAAGAATGTTAATTGTTGTCTTTATGAGTAAACGTATTGCGTAGTTACTGGGACGTAAATGACTTCCGAGTAAGCGGGCACTAATTTTCTGGCACAAGAAAGACGATGCGAAATGAGATAATCGGCAAACACTCACATTTTCGACGCTTCTGGATCTAACCCACGCATCACTGAGTAGCCTGTTATTGGAAGCAGCGGAAAACCTGTAAACAGAACCGTTTAATCGAAACGCGCGCATATCACGTGCACAGTGAGTAGGAGTGATTTAAAACGTATTGACTGCGTTAAAGGAGCTAACCGCCGGAAGTAATGCTAGTGCAAGTTAACTGATTCAATGGCCGGAGTTTCGTAACGACATGTTTTAAAAAAAAGTTTCTCAAGTGACCGGTAAGCATTCCACTTAAGTGGCACTCACCCCAACCGATGAGCAGGAACCACTTGAGGATCTTGTCCTCGGCAATGAAGGCGAGCACAAGCAATGTGTGCAGGTACAGACCCTCGCAGAACATCCACAGGTAGTTGCACAGGAGAAAGTACTGCGTCACTACGTGCAGCGCTTGGCACCAGTTCTGCAACGTCACGCAAGAGACTGGCTGAGAGTTGAGAAATTGCTGAACTGCGCGATTGTTTCTTTTTCAGTTTAGGCCAGGACCAGTAATTCAGCATATCACTGACTGGAAATCACCCTTGCATAAGATCTTACCGGATTCTCGGCGATCACGTGCGGCTGAGCGATGATATGAATGTACCAGAGAATCCAGCAAAGATTGTTGACGATGAACGATGTGAACAAATTTTTGTGAATCGTGATTCGTCTGCAACGAAGTGACCTGCAAAGAAAAGGCCTCTTAGGAGTAAATAACGCACTGTTTTGTGCGTTTGGAATTCATGAAGTTGAGCCTGCCTAATAATTAGAAACTAACTGGGGCTTTTTGAAATCACGCACGTTTTCTAGTACTCTAAACGAAACGTTGTTTGTTTTTAGGGGGAGAGGATTTTATTAGTTTAGACATGGTTTCATTCATTAGCAGCATTATGAATAGTTGCAATAAGCGCAATAGCTATAGCACTGTTTTTTTTTCATGCGTAGCTGTGTGCGGAAGATATCTGTGAAAAAGAGAAATGTTACAACATACCTTTAAATGACATAAACATCAAATGGATTCTGAGCACATCCCCAGGATTTACAATTATATTCAAAGTTGCATGTTGTAGCTCGCTATTTTGAAGGCAACCAATTCTGAGCGCCCTTCCCAATACATTGTCATGTGCCTTCTATTTCAAAATCTAGCTTAACATGCTATAGGGAGCCGTACAGTTATTCTGCAGAACGGTGGGGCTTCATGCGGTCGTTATGGATTTATTGATGGCTTCAGAATCAGTAGTACAGAATGAAGCCTCCGAACTCGACCACGCGTTTGAAAACGGCTTGCCACGGACAGGCCAAAGAGAGATTATGCGAAAAATTTGCACCCTCAGAACGAAAATATACCAAGGAAAACGTGTTTGATTTTACTTAATTTGCATACGTGTTTTTCAGCAAAGATACACGTACTTTACGGGGATTTTCATTTTCATTCCAAATTGCAAAGATAGTTTGCCAGTTTTCAATGATATAAGCGCGCAGACGCACACTCGGGTCAGCTTGGCGAATCACTTTCTCTATCCGAGCCTGGGCGATGTTTCTTACTTTAGTTTCAGCTGGAAGATGTGAACGGCAAATAATTTGCATTGGGAGAGAGTTGTTTATCGCATCCAGACGGTAACTGGCAGCCCAACCAATGGATGAAAAAAAAATCAATCGTAATGATAGCGATACGTGCGGTCTGCCTCCATCGGCCAGAATGCTGCCACTTTCTGCAATACTAGTCTATTTAGGCTCCATGCAAATTTTGTTTCGCGTACTTCGCGCACATCCCCGCGAACATTTACGTTCATACTAGATAATCCTTAATACGTGATCACAATCTTTTGAGTTGAAACTAATCACGTCGCGCGAACAGGCATTCGACAACTTTCCCTCTGTGGCGAGAAGAAAAAGAGTAAGAACGTGCGCTCGCGGTGACCGAAAAAACACCAATAAAATTAAAAAGCAAAGCAGGAACATCGCACTTGTCCTTGAAAAACGCCCGTTCTATTTAAGTCGCTCAGTGTAGTGCAAGATTTTATTTTTCTTTCTTGATCGGAAGAAGATTTGTTCTCTGTACAGAGGTGAATTTTTATTTGTAAGCCGAAAACAATAGTTTGTAATTTGCAATTTTATTTATTTATGCGTTTAGTGCTCAAAAGATTAACACATTTTGCAGTTTATTGCATTTAGACGAGACTCAGGTTGGGGATGACAAATCCTTTCGACTACCGCACTCTACTAATTGCATTTAAAACGAACCAATGCTTCGCGCGAATTAATAAAGTGAAAGTCGTCGCTTACCTGAAGTAACAAAATATAAACAGGGACAGCACCAGAGCGACCAATGATATCGAGTATCCTGTGACGTATAATGAGTTGACCAGGTTGCGAAACTGAAAGCAAACATGTCAAAAGGAATGCGTACTTTCGCCAGCTTTCACAATGTACACGGAATAAGGAACAGAACTTGAACCATCAGGAAAGTCACCTCAGCACTAATAGTGCAAAGGCTTTCTTTTGGTCGCGTTTCGAGCTTTGCAATCACTTTTCGTTTTGTCTAGCTTCATTCGGTGGGTCTGAAAATTCAAGCATCCTGCTTCACTAAAAGATGTTGTCCAATTGTAGAAGTAGGACTCAAGCCAACCGCTGTCTCTCTGCGTACGTACGGTATTAATATCACTTAAAATCAGTGACTATGGTCAGACTACATTTCACAAGCTATCGACGAAATGTCACAGCGTTTACATTCCACCCAACACGCTATAAAAACCATGTAGATGGTGTCAGTGCAGGTTTGCGCTTTTCTCATATTCCTAAGAGTTAAACGAGATTTACCGGCGATTCCACCCATGAACCGTGAACAAATAAGACCAGAATAAACAATTTTCTTAACAGGCTTTTACTGATAAAGAAGTAATTAATGCGACGAAACCTCACCTCTAACAAAAGCAAAAACTAGAATCTGATTGTCTTTCTGTTCACTGCCCTAACTTGGAGAATGTTTTGAGGCGGAGTTCTCAAAATGCCGAATATAGGCTGCGCCATTATGAGTTGCATTGCAATCTTGATGCGCACTTGATGGCGAGTAGGGTGTGCTTAAGGCATTAGTTATTATTAAGGCGTTAGTTAATTTGATGCCGACCTTGAGGAGCGGTATTATCAGGGATATGTTTAGAAAAAGTCGACCTACGTTCTTCCTTAGCATCTTGTTCGACTTAATTTTATTCCTGCTAAAAATTCTGGAAATAAATGCACAAATGCGAGCTCTAATGTTGTTATTCCCAAGTGATGAATTCTTTTTCAGTGCGTTTCAGTAATAGTGTCCGACGTTAAAGCAGTGCAACGGGCAGGAATGATACTAAGGAAAGTTGTAAAACAGTATTTGTGATAAAGATCTGACACGTAGAGAAGGAACAGGAAGAGGGTAAGAGAGGTAAATATTTCTTGTGTGACATACTCCGCTGGGCTGAATCTCAGAGCATCACCCGAGAACAAAAGGGAAGATTAAACAGAGCACCTAAATTTCTTGCGTTTTGAAATCAACCTCCCTGGCGGCTACAAAAATACTTACCTGGAGGTCATGAGTGTCCACACATGCTGTGTAATTGGACCAGACAAGGCCAGTGACGGGGTGCCGAAACCAGGTGCCGTTGGATGTGCAAAGTTTGTGCGCTTGCCCTTTCGAGGATGAAGAGGAGGAATAAATTCACACAATTTTCACCAGTTCATGATTTCTGCCTTTACCAAAACGCGGCCGGGTGCATGCACTGGTTCAAATCCATTGATTCGCGTCGAGCATCCCAAAGCCATGACATTGAAGCCATCATGAACATCACACCGAAAATGTACGCCGGCGAAAAAATGCAGCATATCGTATCTTTACGGTATTCGTAATCGCAAACATTGCACAATGGTGATGGTTAGCATAGCTTGTTAACTCTAGTGGCTAGCCTGTGCGTTGTGATCGCGGAAGGAGTGTCCAGGATACTTTCCATTTCTTACTAAGCAGAAGCTTTCAAATACTGCACTAGCCTAAATTTCAACGCGTACTTTTTTTTCGTAAAGTAATAAAAGAGTGGTGGGCGGCTTTAAATTGAAGCGTGTTCAGATTTTCGACCTCTTTGGTCTCAGAAGTGTGTCATCCGAAATGAATATAGTTGCGTTATTACAAAACATCAAAACTCTCGCATTGCGCTTTCTTAACAAAAAATACTTTAAAAAATATTTGTTGCTCCACCGGAATCCAGTCATGACGTCACCAGCGACGCTACACAGCGCGGGAGAAGTCACTCACTGGTTGCAAGGAATCCGGCCACAAACTGTGGACAGGGAGCGTGCACCGTCAGTCCAGGCGGCGTGTCGTCCCAGCAGTTCCAGCCGTCCCACGTGCGTGGACACAGCGAGTGGTTGTCACCTGCCAGCCAGAAAGCCAGGTTAAGAATACTACGCGCTCACCACCGGACACACGGCCGGTGCCCTGGGCGTAGCGCTCGCGTTCTTACTGGTTTCCGCCAGTGGCTTCAGCAGTACGTGTTCGAGGCAGTGCTTGAAGTGGTCGATTTTCTCCTGCCACATCCAGTTCTCTCCTCGCGCCGAGCTCTGCTCCCAGGGTGCGTATTCGCCAATGTCTTGAGCGATGCCCCGGAGTAACTTGAGCTCGGGCTCCTGGAGAGACCAACATCGTTGCGTGTTGTTGCGGCCAATTACAGAAGACGTATGCTAAGAGAACGCGGCTTGTACTGCAGCCCGTAACGTACAAAGCGGAACGTAATGACGCAAGAGCATAAGATGCATGGGCATGCATGGGCATGCAGGGTGAAAAACAAATTACGGTACGGGAGAGGGCCTCGTAAGAATTCTTCGTACTTGGCGACAGAGGTGAGAGATATATGTAGAGAAGGATTTTTAACCTTTCGTTAACACTCGGGCTATGGAGCGAATTTGTTCGCGTAGGATGGTAGATTTAATTATTGAAAGCCTGCCAAAAAAGCAGGTAAGCCGCGCTGACAAAGGAGCAGCCAATTCGCGACGCCTATTTATGGGAGCAAAGCCCACAAGAACGGTGGCCGTACGTGATAATTCAATGTCCCCTCCCTTAAGCGCTTAACGCTGTATCCGCTTGCTGACTGGGCGACGAGGCATCTATTTAACGCCTCTATTCCAAGGCAACGCAGGAATATCTGCGTAATTAAGGTCCACTAAAACTGAGACGGTAGTGATGCTCCCTCTTTCGCATCGTCCTTAATTTTCCCGCCCTGTTAAGTTACAATAAACCAACTATCCCAGTAGGCAACCATCGATGCTCCCTCGTTCCTGCCAGTGTTTTCTCGAACATACTTGCCCATTACTGCATGAAAGCCACGTCAAAATGCCCACAACTTAGCCAAGCGTACGATACACCACGAAGGTACGGCATTCTTTTCTGCCCCAATTTCAATATGTTTTTCGTGGAAAACAATAATTGCATACGTTGAGAAACCATACAATAACGTCTTATGCAGTTGACTGCCCCGCCGCAGTGTTTCATTCATATGCTGAACTTCTGACCCCTTTTCAAACCAAAATAAAAGTGACCTCCAGCTATACAACGTCTGACGCGTACCCATTCGACTAATCAAAGATAATTACGGAGGGATAGAAAATACACAGTAGGCTTATAGAATCCTCTGTGACGTTAATCTAGCATGGAGACTTGGTTCTTTGTGTGCAAAGTATAACACATGGTGGTGCGTGAACGCCCAAAGGGATCGCTGAAAGCGTAATATTGAATACTTATTCTTCTACAGAATTGTTGTTTTGAGCCGGTTTTAACGAAATGCACCGGCGTCCAAGTGATTTGGTTAGGAGTCAAATTTTAACCCAGTTTCTTATGCCCGGTAAAAGTCTGTGAGTGCTGTAGGCTTTTTGCATACCACTAAACCTGAAAATAAGTAGTGAAAGCGAAGGAAAACTAAGGAATAATGCTAGGGGCGAGACTTTCGACTTCGCTTCAAACTTTCGTAGAGGCGAGCGCTTTTGTTCAAACCGGACCGAGAATCAAGTTTTGTTCTAGGCTAGTTGTGTCGTTTCCCAAGTGTCTTTTCTGTAGTTCTCATTCCGTAGGGCTGGATTAATCGTTTATCGCCCCGAGAAGGAAGCAAGAAAGGAAACAAAAGCCTGGTGAGCACGCTTTTCTCAAAAGTGCGAGAAGGAAAAACAGACAGGGGACAGAAGACGATGTTGGAGATGGTTAGCGTTAACGTTGCAATCCTGCCAACAGAATAATACTTCAGTTCAGTTTGGCAACCTTAGTAGAGTTTGGCAACCCTGCCCTGTGTATACGGTGAGCACGCGCAGTATTGACGCCGTCAGAAATGCACGGCTGTCGGCTGCCCCGGCCAGGGAACGGTTGGATGCAAGGCTCCGCAGCGTGTGTGCGAGACTTAGTTGGAAATAGTAGCGCCCAATCTCTGCGCCAGCCACGAGAAATGAGCGAGTGAACCGCACTTTCCTCTGATTTTATTTTATTCTGAATTTTCTAAGTGTAATAACTTTCTGTAACAAGGTCCAAGTTTAATCATTCTTTTGGCACTGGTCCCCGGAATGCACAGGGAATCAAGTAAACTAGACTAATTGGCACAGAGGGAAATATCGGGGTGTGCCTTTAAAAGTTAGGAGGATGGCGGGAAAATGAAAAAAAAATTACACCATCTCAGCATAGAGCGGCTTTATCGACAACTGAGCAATTGTGACTCGCGATCAAATATAAGAAGAGCGAAAAATATACAAGTTGGAAAGCAGAGAGTAAAGGAAGCGAGCTAGAAAAAAAAAAACCGCACTGGCGCAGAGATTGTGATGGCGTCATAGTGTTACGATAGCACAGCAACCGCCTTGCAGGATAGGAGTGTCAGCGATCGCCTGTAGCTTGCACAGCAACAACACTCATTCCTTTTCGCACCGCCGAGTGGCGTGCCTCTTTTTGTGAAAGATTTTAACCTACCGAACATGTCATAACACTCTAATGCCCTAATCCATGGGGCTCTGGATATCATCACTCGAAATATTTGGTTTATGTCGTAATAAAGTGAATTTCGCCACCTCTCCCAGTGACGCTCCGAGATTCAGTTTTCTGAACTGACAATCATTATTTTTCCCTTCGAGGCATGGGTAATATTTTGCTTGCTAATGTAGAAAATTTGGAATTTATGAACCTCAATTCTTGTTTGCCTTCGAATTATTATTTAAGACTTTGGTTGCTGTATACTGTACCGTGATTATGAAAAACATCGCAACTGCAATATTTACCGTCTGCCTATGAAAGACCTAAAATTATTACTAGCAAGCGAACTTATTTTGAGCCTTGCCCCTTCCCAGTGTTAGCGGTTTCCGTTCGCAGAAAGAAATCAATGAAACATGCTTTACATAACGAGAAATAGTAGGCGATTTTGTGAATGAACAATAATGAGCTAAAGCCTGCGCCTTTCACTGACAGTGAGTTCAAACAATTTTTTTTTTGGAACATTCTTGTTTTGCAGTAGTAAAATTCAAAGACGGGTGATACTGCTATCTTATAGTCCTGCATTACGGCGTCTTGCGCAAATGCTGTCCAATTCTGTCTATGAAATTTGTGGGCACAGATCTGGGGAGCGGAGTCCAAAGCGTATGCAACGTATGTTGTACCCAGCGCATGTCTTCGGGCTATCACCTTCCGGCTACGTGCGGCGTCTGAGAGACGTTTTGTAGCGTTTGGAGCGTCTCATCATGTGCAGCGAGTTACCACGTGATAAGAGTACGCAACCAAGAGTAGGTCGCCGTGGGACGCGTGTATCATAGTTCTGCTGTAATAGCCATTGCTCCAGAAATGCTTTCATACCTACCACGACTTGTGAAGCGTTGAATGCGATACAGCTCATACGATGAAAGAAGGCATCATTCAAGCATAGTGGGTTTCTCTGCACTGACCGGTCTATAATTTGCGAATACAATGCAGGGAACAATAAGGTTGTCTGCAGGTTGCAAGAAGAAAAAATTTGCAGTGGACGCACCACAACAACTGTCTCAGATAACATTAGGATTCTGTTGATGGAAAACGCGAATGTTGCGAAAATGAAAAATGAAAGAAAAAAGCATGCTTATTCATTGCAAATATGACTACATTTTTTTCACAGTTATTTAAGAACGCTTAAATGAATCGCCAATAATAATTTTCGTATTCCAAGCACTGGTCCACAGTGTGGTGTTTAAAACGTTAACCACGAACATTTGAATGAGCACACATAAGGGCTTAGATTGTGAGCTTCTTATCACGCTATTTGCCGCTGCTTATTGCTTCCCTTAAAAATCTTAACTATTCTCACAGGTATCACATCAAAGAAAGAGAACCAGAATCTTTTAGCAGATTCTTACGTGATACGGTGAACTTGTGCAGGCGCTGTAATTTCCCGTTTCACCCTGCCAGGAACGGTTCATGAGGCAGCGGTACTTCGCTGTACCTGCAACATTAAGAAAAAATAATATCGTTCACAGATCCTGAAGGCAAAGAGAATTTATTCAGTGAAAAAACAAACAGTAATGCCGGTTGTGTGTTGAATCATGCTACACTTCCTTTCTGCTTAAGCTGAAATGCCCTTTGCCACCCTTGAAGTGCCACCTGGGAAATCAATGCAGCACATGTCAAGTGTAGAGAAAGGCTGGTCATGGTGTGCGTCCATGTCTTACTAGCCGCAATGACTGCCTCTTTTCGCCAGCCCTTTAGAATCTCGACAAGGGTGCCTTTAATTTTGCCAACTTAAGTTATCATGAGGCCTTCTGTATTTTTCAGAGGACGCCTAATGTAGGGCACGTTTTTTTTTTCTTGCCTTCAAAAAGTAAAAGCAAGAACAAGATGGCAGCCCCATCCAAGTGTTTGTTTCTTCTCTCAGAGACTAGCAGAATAAGCAACGATGACATGAAGCCTGAAAAAGAAAAAGGAGATCGCAAAAGGAAAAACCATAAAATGAACTTGTAGCAAAGTTTTGATGAGTGTTATTTATTATGTGAGTAACGAGTCTGTTCGGCATCGAAACAATGAAGCGATAAACTGAGCTGCCCCGGCTTCGAGAACAAGGAGTGGTCGGGCGTGCTCTGCATAATCTTCAACACCGCCACATTAAGTGTCGGCTGGCTGTGCTCTGCAAACATGCTCCAGGCGAAGGAATAATGTGATTTACTTAACGGGGGTAATTGGTGGTGAACGTTCCTAACTAGATAAGTGTCGGCCATGCTCCCAAATGGCAAGACTTAGCACATTCCCTACATTGGTAGCCGAGAAAAAAATTTACCTAAGAAAACATCGAGCAGAAGCAAAACTCCTTCATCTACTGTTTTTTTTTTTTGCATGTTTTGATTTCTGTTTGTTTTCCATATTAAAGATTCAGCTGCGAATTTATTCTTCCGTCGTCTGTTTTTATACCTCTATAACCACCCCCCCCCCCTTCCAACTCGCTTCACGCCCCTTTATCACGTCGATCTACTTAATTGGCCTCGGAGCCGACAACTTACGCCTGGATTTTATCGAGAAGAGAACCGCGAAAACCTGCTAACTACCCAATAAGCCACACTAAATTACGCCCCTTTTTCGCCACGTTCTGCCGTAAACGTGCGCCTGGCTTCAAACAAGAGCGCGTTGTTCTTTGTAATCGGAGAGGGGGGGGGGGGGGGGGGTGCATGACTGCGCTGCACTATGATGACAACGATTCTAATTCTTTGATGCCCCAATGAAAGCTTGACATTATGCAGGCAATTTTTCCACTTTATTTTGGAAAATTCTGGCAAGCTGATTAGCGCCTTATGTCGCGTGACGTAGCCCAACTGTCTATCGCGCTGTTAACTGCAACAGCCCCATTTTTCCTGCATAAAACGCCGCTGCAACGTCTATAGGTGCGGCAGGGAATGGTGGCAGCACACAGCCACTGTCTTCTGTCCCTCCACCCGCAACATTTTTTACAGCAACAGTTAAAAAAATTACTTTAACTGAATCAAGTATACGCATTGATATGAAATGAAATTTTATAAATTTGGCTCAAATAAAACAGGTAAAGGGTGAAAGAAGTGGCCATGAAATTTCCACTTCTCCTATAAAAATTACAAAAACCCTCGTGAAGCCCGGATAGGGTCGCATTTAACAAGCTAAGCAACCAACATGAGAATATTTAAACCTGCCGCCATATTCATTCACTTGAGTCACCGCTTAATTTGGCATGCAGCTGAATCCAACGCCTCCCCTACCGCTCAAGTGATGAATCGAACAGGACTGTTTCTTCACTGTGCACTGGAAGTAATCATTGACTAATGACAGGGTGCACAAAGTAGCGCTTTCGAAGAGGAATATTTACGCGCCTTGCGCCCGTTCTCGCGTAGCCTTTCCTTTTTCTCCGGATCGTTTCGATATAGTTACCACGTTCACGGCATTTTATACCAGCAATTTTAGGAATTTTGAGTCTATTTGATTACGCCTTCTGAAGGCGGCTTTTTTTCCATGAAGACGAATCTACCTTTGCAATATTCTGAAACCTCATGCCACTTTTGCATCCATTTCGAACACATGCGATGGATGTAGTCCTGCTTTTCTAAGCTGGAGAAAGCCATCAACAAACAACCACTTCCACGGCGTAAGCTTCATATCGATTGGATAAGTGTGAATAGCATTGCTTCAGCAAACGCTAGTATGGGGCAGAACAGAGAAAATAATCGGTGTGGCATGCAAACAATATACGTGGTGTGTCTGCACTGACCGGTAGAATTCACCTCTCCGGGCAGCAGGTCCGGGCATGGGGCGCGAGCAGTGGCCCCCAGTGGGGTCGGTGGCCAGCACTGCCAGCCGTCAAACCTCCAGTCACAAGAAGCTGGCGCAGAAAACGAAAAAGCGGTAACGCATTTAGACTACACCCTGTCTTCTTCCAGAATCAGAATAATGAGCGCTCTAATCCTAGTGTCGCTTCTGGCTGATCCGTTTAACGTCTCTGAGGGCCTTCAGGCTCCCAGAAGACATGTGCAGCCTTCTTGCTAGCACCTGTCTCGATCGTTTACCATGGCTCAGGAAACTACAGGATGGAGATTTCAATTGGCATGTTTATATCTCTGCCGCTGTGCCAATGCACGTTTGTGTGCGTACTCGGCTCATATGTGCATATAAATTTCATTGAATTAGCTGGTTCTACTGGATTAACGTTTCCCGTCGCAGTGAGGCGAATAGCTTTGGTACTTCTTGCCTACTTTAGCAAACGCCGCGACATTTTCGAACTAGCATAGCAGCGAACCTGTTACCGCTTTCTGCAGTTATCTCCGGCGAAAAAGAAGTCGAAAGCCTGCCCATGCGGTTATGACACGAAATGGTACAAAACAGCAGGAGCAGACGTTTTCATGCTAATATTTTAGGAATGCTCTGATCTCTCCAATTTTTCTCTGTTCATGCTGCGCTTATGCAAGATACGACATCATGTGCAGTCTTTGTCAAATATATATGGCATGAACGGTCTCCTTCTGAGCCCGGTAGCGCGGCTTCTCTTGCACACTCAGGGACCCTAATCTCATAAAGGCAGGAGAAACTGAAGTCATCAACCTTCCCAAGCTCAGAACTATGAGATGTGCATAAGAGCTCCGCTACACGGTTTGGAAGCAAATCCATTGGCCTGTATATTTTTGAGAAAGACTGTAAATAATTAGTTACTGTAAATTGCTTGGGCTAACAAAGGCGCTTCAACTCTTGCTTATGCAAAGCGGTTTCCCTAGACAATTGTTGCTCCGTCGAGCATTACTGAAAATTCCCTTTAATTGAGACAAGCAGGTACAAGAAAGCGCAAAAAAGAAGGAAACGAAAATGACAAAAATGGTGAAACACGTTTCTGCAGATCTGTGGGCACGTTCCTTAATCTCCGTCGTTATTCAAAACTCCATTTTACCTTCCAAGAAAATGCAGCATGGAGTACCTGAAGAACAAACGCTCAGCTTAGCATTGGACTAGGTTCAACTGTTCACCCCTTTTCGTGCTACTGACATCACGCAAGGTAGATTAATGCTCACCGGTGTCGTTGTCGCCAGCGTCAAAGAGGGCCCGTTGCTCGCATTCACGCAGGGCCTTCAGCTGAGCGAACACACGCTCGGTGCGGGTGCCATGTGCACTGGTGCTGCACCAGGGCAGTAGACAGGCTGACAGGAGCTGCACCGAACAAGCAAGAAATCACGCTGCCGCATGCAAGGAGAAAAAAAAAAAGCCGTGCAAAACGTTCATTCATAGAAGTATCATTACAGGTAGCCTAGATATTTTTTCGCCCCTTATAGTTGTCTTAGTTGTCTGTACGTCTGTTTATTGTCAAGCTCGGGCAGAGCAGCCACGAAGAGATGCGTTATAAATAGTGATTTTGTACACCACCTTACTCTACGCAAACGCATGCAAGAAAAATTCTATTTCAAAAAAAATTTTGACTTGGCTCAACGCGGTCAGCGGTAGTCGCCGATGCTGCCTGCTAAGCCTAATTATGACCTTCGCGTTATCATCGGCTTGAATCTAGCTGGGAAAACGAAAGTTTAACTACATTTCTAAAAATTGGCCCAAAAAACTCTCTGGGAAAGGCCGCCGCCGTGTTGTTCAGAACTACTGCAGAATGAGACCTAAAAGCACTTAAGTGCTTGAAACTACTCTTTATTGCAATGCCAAGAACCACGCGACCAAGCCTTTTCCGCGTTTTTCTACTAAGAACGCGACACCTGTGAAGGATGGGGCATGTGCACACATTTTGCGTACAAAAACTTCCAACGACAATAATTTTATGGTCCCTTTTGCGATTTTCTTCTCACATTTTTCCAGAGTAAAATACGCGCTCTATATTTATTAAACAAGCAATCTATTCGCCACCAAACTCGATCATCCTGTACGGACTGATGTGATCACAGAGCGGATCAAATATCAATCTGGTGACGTTACCCGTGACCTTTTTTTTCGTTCTGATGCGCAGCACCCGAGAACGAAAAGAATGTTAGCGGGAGGAAATGTAGGAATACATTGCGAAGCACACTGAAGTACAAATATTTAAGTTCATTAGAGAAACAGTGCCGCTCTACATGATGTTATGAGTGGGCTTCCAATTCACAATAAGGATAAAGAGGATAAATTAGACTTCAAGGACGTGAAGCTAAACATAATGGATGGGAACAGTACGACAGTTCCTATTTTTTCATTCCTTGGTACGTGCAAATGGAATAGACGGGTAAAAGAAAAGAATTCTCTACGACCAAATGCCAACATATCTGCATGTTTCGCCGTAAATAAAACTTCCGCTCAACTTCTGCTTTAGATTTCTAAATTAGGGGGCGCATACAGCAAAATAACAAAATAAGACAGTTAACTGGCAGCTGCCGTAAGGCCCTCACCATCTCAAGAAATCTCTACTAAAGAAAGCTTCAATTAAAGCTCATAGATGCTGAATCACCATTTGCCATCATCATTTTGTTTCCGCTTTTGGGGATGGTAGACTTTAAAAAGCTTTAACAATCAAGCAAAAGGTGCCGTATGTGCGCCTGCATTCCTCATTTTTCTTTCATGCGGTGTTTTCGTACTTGGTGTTACTGAATAAATTGTACAGCCTTTGTGAAAGGTAAAGAAACCAAGGGGGTCTCTTCTTAGTTCGTGTGTTGGGCTCTTCAAGCATTCGTGGTAGTCCTTGTTTTTGCAGTGGTGTAAGGACGTTCATCTTTCATCATGAGGATATCTGCAACCCCGGCGGTGTACAACAAGGCACGCCGCATGGCTCAGAAATAAATAACTTGGGCTGTATACTTTTGGCAAAGCCTGTACGTTACGGCACTGAAGGCGGCTATGCACCTTATGTATCAGAATAATGTAGCTCCCATTCGACATTGTAGAGGCAGTAAAACGAGCAGCCTTCATTCGGTACGTCCTCCATTCTTTTCACGTGAATGGTTCTTTCGTTTACGGCAGCAGTTCCTGTATCCTTTGTCTAACTGGACTTAATCCAAGGAACAATGTAGCTATAAGGATCTCAACAATGCACCCTTAAAGAAATAGCTTTTTCCCTCGTGCAAAAACTCTGAAGTACAGGTTTTAGGCTTAGTGTTTGTCATGTTAAACTTTCTGTATTTTATTCAGGCCAGTCACTCCAATCAGTCACCATACCATTGCACCAACACGAACGTCTGCATTGAAATAGAACAGATAAATCGTATTTGGTTTACTCGGCGAGATACGGCAATCTTCGAGACATGTGAAGCACATTTTTGTGCAATAACTGGGGCTGTCAAAACGAGTCACATGGCAATTTCTCAGCTGCATGGCGCCAGCTGATTGCTCAAGTTATGGGTCGTCGATTTATTCGTCATGGCTGGGTGAAGAAAATTGCATAGGTGTTGACGAATTGCAGAGAAAATGTAAGATGGTATAATTAAGATACAGTCACGTATAGGATATTCTGTGCTTCAGAAAATCGGTTTGGCGTATTCAGGAGCAACTTTTGTGGCAGTGGAATTGCGTAGATAGTTGTGCTTTTCGGAAAAAGCTTGTCACGGAATCGTAATTTTCGCACAGCAAAAAGGTCTGGAAGTATTTTCCATAGACGCGCTGCGAAGCAGGGAAATGAGCTCAATAGATGGCGGGAAAGAAGAATGTACGAAGCGTCTCAGTTCAATGAAAAACAAAACAATATTCAAGAGTGTGCTCAATACGCAAGAACTTAGGCACTCCAGGTAAGATGCGATGTGCGCTCGAGCGCAGCGATACTTATTAAGACACTTCGCCTTTTCTTTCACCTTCCTTGAGTAGGAAACGTTGTGGGAGGGAACAGCGCGAAACAAAACGACGGACAAAGGAAGAGGACAAAAAGACGAGCGCTGACTCGAAACTGAATTTTTTATTGAAAAACGAAAACATATAAACATCACACTCACGTGAACAAACAGAGCAACTACCATTGGTCTAGTGGCGGGAAAGAAGAATGTCCGTCGTTTTGTTTCGCGCTGTTCCCTCCCACGATGTATCAGTACAAACTCGCCCAGTTATCCATCCTTCTTCAGTAGGAAACGTGTTTGATGACATTGCGCACGGCGTCTACCTCGTGCATGCTTTGAATTTCCGTAGACGGTAGGACAACACAGGAAGCGGGAAAGACAGCGGTAGAAAAATGCCTTCCTGCCGAAAGGGTGGCTATGACTATTAACCACCGCTGCAATTTTGTTTTTAGTGCAGTAGCACTCCTTTCTGCATTTTTTTATTTTGTTCATAGATACTACATGTTGCGGCGCTATCGGCACCATCGGCTCTTCAACGCCTTTTCTCGCGACACGCACTGGCGCCGGCTACTGGAGCCACGCACGAGGGAGAATAAAGCAGTAGACACCTGGTAATCGGCTTGACCGCGTCATCAGGGATGCACTCGGTTTAGCTAGTAGAGGACTCAGTCTCTGACTCCCTACAGTACATAGATAAGCCTATTTACATGAACTCGATAGAGTCGAGTCGAGTTTGCTTGTCGGTTAAAAAAAAAATTGTCGGGCTCATGTAAACGCTGTCGGGTCGAGTAAAATGAGCGGCAGAGCGAGTCAACACGCCTGCAGGGGGTCGGTTAACCCGCTTGACCCGCCTTTCTAAAAACCTCGACGACAGGCGACGCTGCGATACTTACGCGCTTGAACCGAGTTCATGTAAACACCTAGGGAGGCGAATCTGGGGTCAGTCTCCTAACCCGACGCTGACTCTACCCGGTCCTGTCTGTCGGGTTCAAGTAAACAGGGCTTATGTGTACGTCCCTAAAGCCTGTTTTGTGGCAAGCGGCCGTCCTGCCCACAGCTCTAGGTGTGCCAGGTGTGTACATCTGGCAGGCCTTCACCTTCACTTGGGTGAAGACCGGGGTTGAAGGTACACCTGGTTGAAGGCCGTCGAGGTAAATGCCTTAAGGATAAAGGCTTTTAGGTCGCAGGCCTTTCGGGTGAAGACCTTCATAGTAAATGCCTTCTGCGGGAAAGGCTTTGAAGTTGAAAGCCTTTAGACCAAAGGCCTTTATGGCAAAGACATTTAGGTAAATGGCTTTAGAGTACCTAAGGACATTAAGTGCCCACCGTGGTAATTTCTACTGTACGATATTAAGCGCTTAGTAATGCTAGACGGTCTGATAATTTTTTATTGCCGCATTGAGCATTACGTGATCCGCGCTACCAAAACCAACTGGCGGCAACACCTCGCTGGGCGTTCACAAACTAAGAACGTTGCTCAAAGAGTCACTAGAGTCTTAGTATTACTAAAAAGTAGCATGTCAGGAAAGTCCTGAAGATTTAGCAGAAAGTAACACCCATCAAGCACTTTCTTCTTGGTCAAAGGTTCCACAGCGCTTCTGCCCGAGAAGAATTTAAAACGTTGTTTGCTGCGTGGTTTGCCACGAAGGTGTCAAAACATGTTCAGAGTACTGAAACTGCTGTGAACCCACAGACGCTAACCTGTTTCTTCGCCTGTGATCGAAAGAATGCCCTTTGCACAGTGTAATCTCCTGGTGTCACTCCAGAAATGGAGATACGGGCCTACGTGACCCTTAAGATGGGCCTTCAATGAAAATGTTTTCTACCGCTCTTGTAGGAAGTTTAGTGGCGATGTAACAAGTTAAAAATATCTCTTTTAACTCTTAGTTTCTAGGAGCAAGAAGGGCACGACAACGCGCAAAGACAAAAGTAGGTGAGGGTGTTCTCTTGTGTTTTTCATAAGAAAAAACAAGAAAACAGCCTCATCACTCGTATGTTTCTTTCTCAAGTGGCGTGCCCTTCAGACCGTTGCGCAGACTACGTCAGTGAACCCACTCACTCGATTCCAGGGCCTTGTTGTTCTTGGTTCTCAAAACCTAATGTTTTCCTGAAATTTCTGCCACAATACGAGGATCTCGTTTGGAAAACTAGGTTCATACATTTTACAAAATACCCTTGCTCAATGACATGCGCTCATTAATCTAGAGCTAGACGGAGCAAACAATTAGTTCCTTTTCATGCATTTCAATCATTAATTGTCTTGGCGCGCTGTAAAAACACTGCAATAAAAACAGCTGAAGTACAGAAATGAAACCTAAAGGCAACAGCATAAAGCCACAATAGATATGATTACTGTTCAGATGTCCAATCGCACTCGGCTACTTATCGGAGTTTCCGACATCTACAGCTAAGTACGCATAGCGCATCGGTGGCAGCATGCAGATGCAATAATTTCAGTTTCTTACCAGTGTGACGGACACCCGGCAATCTCCACTCATGGTAATGGACAGGATTTTACAACCTGCAAGATAAAAGCATAGAATTAAGAAGGTTAATGATCATTGTCTCGATAGAAAACCTAAATATGCCGCACTTAAAAACCTCTTAGCATACGGAACTCCGTGGGAACATCAACCAGGATCCCTCCTCAATAGCTTGCCTCAGAGACCTAAGTTTCCATTTGGAGCATTAAAATCTACAAACTAAGTAACCGGCAGATAGATATTTCTCGAATATGCACACAGTTACCGTACCGGCAGACTCAACCATATCCTATTATGTTATTTTCCAAGTAGATACAGGAAAATAAAAGAGGTAGTAACCATTAAATATGAATAAAAAGAACTGCACTTAGAAACAGCAATTGGAAAGACGCGATAGGCTTCGAAGCGGCATACCATCTCCTCTACAGCCGGTCACAAAAAAAGTAATAATTCTTTTCGTGTGCAACTTTGTCTGTATGACTAAAACAGCTCGTCAAAAATTCTATCGCGCGCCCCAAGGACACCCACTAGCACATCTCTCACTCAACTTATTTATCTCTTGAACAGCAAAAGGGCTGCGTCCCTAGTCTGTAGTAATATTACGTGAACGAAGTTATAAACTTCAAGCTAGCGTATCACCATGCAGTCTTCTTTTCTTTCTTTTTAGTTTCTTCTTTTCCTTGTCCGCACAAGGTTCTCCAGCATTCTGATATGGCACTCAGTCCTGAATCCAAGAAGACAGTTTTTTGGCATTGTAACCTCGCATCCAAAACCGTCTTAACTGGAGACCACGTTTGGAAGGCTCTGACGCTTGCTTCTAGAAATCTGTACCCTTTATCAACTGGCTTTTTATTCACTGAGACACGCTAGAGGCACGTTCGAACGAATTCCTTGCCGATGTAAATACTTTATCGGGCGTAGCGTCCAACGAAAATGAACAGGAAGACGTGGATTGAAGACTGACTTGTGCAAAATCGGCGGGCGCACTGCTGTCATTATTTCCTGACACTGAGGCAAAATTGACACTAATGAGACCAGTTTTAGCTACTGTCGCTAGGGGCTAGTCTCTGTCTCAAAATTTTATCGAGAAGCTTAGAATGTGCTGTGCTTTGAGGCAGAGCACTTTCAGCGATGAATACATTTCTCGAGAAGTAAGTCGTCCAGTACTCAATCTGTCTCGATATTAGAGGGATTTGTTGTTGGCATTTGCTCGGCGTGGTTCACTTTCAGTGAATTTGAGGAAATATTTCATTTTACTATAGCTCGTACAGGGACTATAAATAAACGTACAGACTTATTCTCTTTTTTCTAATATCATTCAGACTATCAGCCTACGAATTAGAAGAAATGTCTTCGCTGCCTATCGCAAAGAATATTTTCCATTTGGGATAGAACCAAGCATGTAACGCGTCCATTCGCTTCAGATGCACTGTACAAGCTCCTGTCTAAGAGATATGGTTAACGCGGTGCGCATAAACATTCTATGCGATGAACTAGGCTGGAGCTACTTGGAGGAATGAAAACAAAATGTCCACACCAGTGCTTGTGTGTGTCTATATTCGGCAGGAGGAGCGTAGATAAAATTAATATTAGTGTCCTGCAATCAATGCGAACGGAAGAACAATTTGTTGCGTCTGAACGTTCGTTAGTTTGGGCATTTTAAAGAGGAATACCAATCATATAGCTCAGTACAAATATTTAACTTCTGAACATTTCGAACCAAGCTACCTGTGTGCAGAATACGACTTCTTGTGTCCTCTTAGGAGGGAGCTTATTAGGAATAATCACACTAAGAAGCAGCTCACAGCAATGCTAAATAGCAGCAGAATTTCCTTCTGCTAATGAAAAGTGCTAGCTGATAATCAAGGAATGATCGAGATTTCACTTTTTACCGAAGCAAAAGAATATGCTCCTTCTAGGTGAAGAGTTGATCATTTTAAATGTCACAGTTCGGCGCGTTGCACCTGAAGTGGCGACAAAGAAAGAATGAGCAATGAGAGGAAAGAAGGCATACTTTTTAGGACCCCAATCATCGGGTAAATCATCGCCCCACTGGTCGGATAAATCATGAGTTGACACTTTGTTCTTTTAGCCACCTTACATGTCGCACGAGAGAGGCATTTTCCAGGGACACCTGCTTCGACGGCTGTGCTAAAATCGCAGCTTGCTCGTTTTACTCTACGTGCAGATGGAGAGGCTGTAAAAATTTTGAAATTATTGAAAATTTACACCAATGGAACTTGTGGGAAACACATATTTATTGCATGCTCATTACATGCCCCGTACCATCTTGAGCATGCTACGTTGAAAATTTTGTTCAGGAAACAAACGATTCGTAATTGTTAAACAAACCACAATTTATACCTTCAGTGGTTGGTCACCAGAAACACAATCGTTCGTGTCGTAACTTTCTCGACGGTGTAAATGCGGAGGCTGCGACTTTAGTCCATTAAGTGAAGCTGTCAGCGCGAAGCCTACTGTAGGCGAAAAAAAAAATGGCAGCTGCGTGGAAATTCATGCTCATTTTGGAGTCGCCCTCACTTGAAAAAAAAACAAAAAACACTCCGGTTAGTTTTCATATACTTGCATTCACTCAGTTCACATAACCAGGAAAAAGCTAATAAAATTACTAAAGAGAATAAGCGGCTGGCCTAGTCATGGATGGCTGAACGACTGACCACTTCTTAGCTCGAATTGGACTGCGTAAACAACGAATACAGAATTTTCTTGAAATTTCAACTTTTTTTCTTGAGCTAGCGCTTTGCCATGTGAGTCCGCAAAAAGGCTAACTTTTCTTTTTCGTCCATATAAAGGCTACAACTATAGAACGAAGACCCTAAGCATAAAATCTTTCAAAGCATATAGAGGGCCAGTTGGTGCTATTGCATAAAGCGCAATGTGAACGCCTAACGTGGCAGACCGCCCACATCATCTCCAAGGGATGGCAGCTGTATCACGATTATTTTCTTTCATGAATTATTGGGACAAGATTTCCACCTATTTGTTCCTGGAAGCATATTTATCGATCCATGATAACGGCTTGCAAGAAAAAGTGCTTTCTAGTGCGCAACAATACTTAAAATGTAAAGACTTTATGGTATTATTGAACAAAGGTTCCTTCCTGTTTATTTTTTTTATATACCCTCAAACTTATCGGAAGATATTGGTGCTTCGCATTACCACTGGCGGTTTCTTTCAGGCGGGAACGTGAACCCACAAGCGGTGGAAAAATAATCAGGAAAGAAATATATCAGACAGCAGATCGGACAAACTGTTGGAGGAGACACTTAAGATCTGCCATAAAAGTATGACGCCATAGAGTAATGGGTTAATTGTCATATATGCAAAAGGTCATTCGCTACCTTACACTCATATACCCCCTGGTAGTCATATACTTCCTGGTGCTTTTGTGCAGCGGTTAAGCGATGCGCCACTGCCTGGCGGTGGCAGGTGCACCCTGCGGCGGTGGCAGGTGCTACCTGCGGCAGGCCTTCTGTAGCGCCGGTTGCTCTTACCGAGCAACTAATCATTAATTTAACTACCACCTGCCACGGTGGGTAGTTTGCTCACAATCCGGTGGGCAGCTTATGACGACGCCAGAAAGTCACGTAACCAAGATGCCAACCTGCCTGCTATGTTGCTCTCTGGGCACCACCTGCCAGAGTCATGCTCGTGATTTTTCGCTCACAACGCCGACATCGCCAACGCCGAATTTGCCAGGTAACGGGGCTTTTAACGCTATCACGCTGAAGTTCATACTGTAGCCCCTGAGTAAAACTCCGAGGAGACACTTAAGCTCCACCTCAACGGTAGGACGCTATAGCGCATTGGGGTAATTGCGATATACATAGAAATTCAGTCTCTACTTAATATTCATAGACCCCTGGGAGTCCTCATACACCTCCTGGCGCAGTGGTGCAGCGGTTAAGCGATGTGCCCCTGCCCTGCGATGGCAGGTGCTCCCAGCTGCGGGCCTTGTACGACTCAAGCAGGCTCTAATGAGGCCCCAACGTCACATGAACCATGTGACCCACCTGCCTCCTAGGTTGCTCTCTCGGCACCACCTGCGGGAGTGATTCTCGCGAGATTTTTCGCTCAGAAAGCCGACGAGAGGTTTTCTGGGTTAGGGGGGCCTTTGAAGCTATCGCTCTAATATAAACAGGGAGTGTGAAACAAGGAATCCTAAGCAGCCCGCAAAAGAAAAAGAAAAACTGCGTGGGACACCCAATCTCATTATGTGCGGGCGGTGGGATACCATGAGCAGCTCATGATGCCTTTCCCTGAGCTGAAGTCACTTCTGGTCAGGTCTCACCACGACTCGTCTCGTGAGGTCACGTCCAGTCTCGTGGTGTCACACTACTCAAGCTAACGGGCGAATTTTACAATGGCTGGCACGTGTTTATATGTACTTTCGCCATGGAACACCAATTCGCCCAATCTTCCGTTCTTCTACGTTTCTTTCACCATGAGGCTTTTAATGCTTTCGCTTAATACATCGACTCTACTTAATCAAGAAATCCGCTAAAAAACATCGGTTTAACCAAGGTGTGCATAATCAAAACAACCCATAAATTGCAGAAGCACGACAGGCGAACACATTTTACTCAGATCAAAGTGATCCTTCTAGAATTCCCGATTTCGTACATTAGAACGTTGTACTGTAGTCAGTCTCACTCCTGTACTCTCCTGACCTACTGTTGTCCCTTTTTAGAGCGCTCTCCAGACCATTTCAACGCTCTTGTTTACGCAATGGTTCACCTGTTAGAGTGAAACAGGCTGTGTTGTTACGCAATTGGATGTACGAAAATCCTCAACTCCTCCCAGCATACGTTACATAACGTCCCCCTGCTGATACCTCGGCAGCGCAGCGATAGCCAATGTGGAACTTGAACCTCGCCATCAGCTAAACAAGCATTCTTGTCGCATCGGCGTTACAGCGTGCATTTGCACAACGAAGGGAAAAGAAGATAAAGCAAGGTTAACTATAGAAAGCATGTAAAGAACCAGACAACTTCCAGTTTGGACAAAGAAAAAATCGAAGAATCTAATTAAGGGTCCATATTCAACAACAGCAGAACATGAGACTTCGATGAAAGGCTGCTTTTAGAACAGTTGCCTATGTCCTCACCCTTGTTACCTGGTCTGCGAGACCGAAGTAACTTGAGCGGAGTGCTGTTAGCTTGCTGCATCGCATGGAGCCGCAGGCCAGAAAAAGCTACGACAGTATCTTTTTTGCAGGCTGCAATCGTCCAAAAGCTCTGGTGATGAGCACTGGATAGCGTATTGGGCAAAAATGAAACTACTTTTCTGCTTTGTTTTAATCAATTTTTTAATCAGTCTGCAACTGTCCTTTAAAAAGCGATAATGCTACAGTCCTAGTGTTGCAACTAACTCTAATATTATAAGGGTCTTAGTTTTTCAGGCACGTTGCTCTAATCTAAAATCAGCGCCTGCGTCCTGTACCGTTTTACCAACCCTGCACGTCGCCCAATTCATGGGCATGGAGTCCAAGTGAGGCAAATCCCGGCCAGCACTTAATTTAAACACGAACACAGCCTATCCGGAGTTGCAGAGAGAGTAAGAGGTCAAGTGCATTGCCATCTCGTTCGTCATCCGTGTGTAAAAAAGGCTCTCTCAGGTGCCTCTCTGTAGGCTGCAATGTTCCTTGAGTGACTTTTCGCACGCAACACCGTGCATGCCAAAGTGATTTGCTGTGCCAGCTTCGATACCGTCGCTGCTCATTGAAGGGGAAAAGTCGCGCATGCACTTTCTGATGAGCAATAGAAAGAAATCCATCGCATGACATCTCTTTCTCGCTTATCGCGGGCCAGTTGTCTGGTCCTAGAAAGAGTGTAATGACGAAAATTTTGTGGTTTATTGTTCTGGGGGCTTAACGTCCCAAATAAAATCAGGCTATGAGGGACGCCCGAGTGAAGGGCATCGCACAGTGCACGGGCCTCTAGAATTTCGCCTCCATCGAAATTCGACCGCCTCGGCTGGCATCGAACCCGCGTCTTTCCGGATCAGCAGCCGAGTTCCATAACCACTGAGCCACTGCGGCGGCGGAATGACGACGAATGAAGCAAGGTGCTGTAGAGCTTGATGCCAAATTCGAATCACTGACATGGGCTTCTGAAGGTTTAGGCTGGTCGCTAATTTGCGACTCAGCTGAAAATAGCCGCTCACGTCCGTGCTAGTTTGTAAGTTTTGAGGAACGCATAGACCGTTCTTTTCATCAAAATTTGCTTGTTCTGATGAGATCCCTGCACAAGGCGCATGTTTCCCTTTTGTGTGCGACCAGGAATATCAATTGGGGTGGTTTGCGTCCTAAACCATGGTAAAGAGGCGTTCTAAAGTGAAAAAGTGGTTTCTAGGGGAACTCTCGGGAATGGTAGAGAAACACAGGCAAAAAAGCGCATAGTTCTTGCGGCGTTGTCTAAAAGTAACATGCGATGAAGAGGTTGTACTAGTAAGGTTAAAATATTTAACAGGGGTACACAGCGCAACTAGGACGATTTTCGATTATCAAGAGTATAGTATACCTCATAAAAGAGAGTATAGTGGCAGCGCTAATACGTTCTATTCCAGCTTCAAATATAGTCGAGTTGCAGCGGATGTACAAGAGTGCAGCACAGTAGAATAGCAGATACCCCACTAGGCTACTAGAATGCATGATTCCTTTATTTGAAGCTTTGGCAACCTACGATATAACTCACAGAATGACTAATAAACGAAATATTTGTATTTTTCTAGCTTTTCGCATCGCATTTCATAATAAATGTAAGGGCTGGCGCAACGCACGCCCAATGACCTGTTTTCTTGGTACGCGAAAAGCCGCAGAGACTACGGCAGATATCTTCCTCTGGGAATCTGGCACTCAGTCAGTGAAAAACCTGATTCATCGCAGTGTATACTGCCGGAGAAAAGTGAGTCGTAAGTTACACGCTCCGGGGAATTTAAGGAGAACTTCTAGCAGCAAAATTTCCAGTTCTTGTTGTACTTGCTGCCCTAATGGTGAAGTAAAGCTTGCGAAAAACTTGCACTGCTCTAAAATATTTTATTTAAGAAGGCTTCCAAAATATCTTTCAGAGAGAGCGCTGTAGCGTAACCTCTTTTTATGGCTCTCCAACACCTGAAATAAATGGCCGGGGCTCAAGGTATGCCTCGAAGATAAACGTTAGCTGTCGCCAGGAACGACGTGTCGAGTTTTGTTTGCTCTTGCGGATAATCTGTGACCAGCCCGTTCCATTACCTCTCAGCGAGAGGGGTCCTTTCGAGATATCCCTCAGTTCATAATAGCTTCGCGCGAACCCGGCTCACCTTTTAGTTAAATATACGGGCTGCTCGCTTCCGATCGGCGCATCTGAGTCCGCATAGGCAATACAGAAGGCTGTCTCAAACGGGCTGACTGCCAACCTATCTGCCCAAATGAGCTGCCTATAAATTCGGATGTCGACTGAGGGGGCAATCCTACCGTGCTTCGGTGCTGAATGCGAAATGAGGATGCCGGGACGACTTAATTACCGACGGATTATATTCTGCGAAGATCAGGACATTCAGTTGAAGGAAACCCTACTCCGCGAGATAACGAGATAACCTGTAATGTGCCCTTCTTGAATGCGCAAATTTAGGTCGCCTAGACTACCAATCAGGTTCCTGTTTCGAACCTCTTCGTGCTAAAGGCCAGTACTTTTGCGTGATATGAAAGTAGTCTAGCCTTTTAAGGGCTCAGTATTTGGCTTTTGCTACTTATTTCGCGAAATTAAAAATAAATACTGCATTTCCCCTAAAGTGCAATAAGCAATACACTAAAACAACATTCATTATTTTCTCTTTCTAGTGTGCCCTTTCATCTTCTGCTTTTCAGCAAAGTGCAGACAACGTCTGTTTGGCACTGCATTGTGTTCAAAGCGGTAAAATTGCCATAGTACAATCCACAGACAGATATAAAAACTGCCCTGCAGATTTTCTCTGCAAAAAACTGCTCTGCAGATTAGTAGGACATGTGCCCGATGTCACCGCACCCACTGCCGGTGACATACTTTGCAACCTGCCAGCTGTCAAGAGCCACCTACCAAGGTTGGTACTCGGAAGAGGCAGCTGCGATCAGCTACGTGCGAACAATGCCACGCCGCAGCCTCTCCTCTTCTAGGGGAGAGGAGCAAGAGACCTTTCCTCTAAAGATTCTAATCAGTTCAAAAGATGCGTTTGGTTATGTGTTGTGTCTGCATAGATAGATAAATGTAATGCAATGAAGGCAAAGAGGCAGCTCAGAAATATTGATATCTAGCCTGTATAGTGCCTGCAGTCATGCATTTTCATTGCGGTAACGCACAGTATGTGTGACCGTGCATGACTGCTCACAACGAGGTTCTTATGCTATTGCGTAGCCATAGCTATTCGTAATTAGGAGTCTTCCAAGTTTGTGCACTTTCTAAATGCCATAAATCTTACAGTGACATCTATACTTCTATACGCGGCAATACGGCGTAGCACTCGACTTCAGGCATACCTCACCCAGTGCACTGGTCCTCTTCGCTTCTACGCCATGAAGAGGTAAAGCTTTTCTGAACTTTTGGTCGATAAGGTGCACGTGTCGTGAACTTCCTTGTTCATTTCACGATAGTTTCACTGGCCCGAAAGACGCGGGTTCTATCCCGGCCGCGGCGGCTGAATTTCTTGAAGGCAAAATTCTAGAGGCCCGTGTGCTGTGCGATGTCAGTGCACGTTAAAGAACCCCGGGTGGTCGAAATTTCCGGAGCCCTTCACTCCGGCGTCTCTCATAGCCTCAGTCGCTTTGGGACGTTAAACACCAATAAACCAAACCAACGATAGTTTCAATACATTTTTTTTTTGCTGAGATTGCGCTGTCACTGATGTTTGTAATTGGATGGTCTTTTATATCATATAAATGTGTTTCGGTTTGATTACTTTCTTCCTAGACCATCACCTTTTCTTGCCCATGTCACCACTGCCCCACTAATGATAA
This sequence comes from Amblyomma mixtum, assembly GCF_055824585.1. Lineage (NCBI taxonomy): Eukaryota > Metazoa > Arthropoda > Arachnida > Ixodida > Ixodidae > Amblyomma > Amblyomma mixtum. Next base: position 111,581,100 of record NC_143016.1, read on the forward strand.
CGGAACAGCCCATGGCTGGGGTAAAACCAGACAACTTTGCAAACCGTTTTTTTTTGTGCAACAAGCTCTTTTAATATTTATTCAATGAAGCATTCTTTGAACAAAGTATAATATTTCTTCGCTGACCGCTTTGACATGCAGAAAGTCCCCAAAAAATCATGGCCGGTTGTTCAATCAGCGAGAAATTTTAAACCCTTTTGGAGCCTTGGAATGATTGCTTACGTTTGTTCTGTGTTAGGGATCCCCAAAGCTTGCGCGGTCTCCTTACGAGTTCAGAGTCAAAATTAAGCACCTTATTAGACGAATGAAAGGTTCTTGCTAAGTTCGACGTTATTTCACTGCTGTGATTTCTAGAACTTCATGCTCGCATTTAGTCGGTACGAGAAACGTTAGCCAATTTTTCTTCTAAAATGAACGCAGAATTTTCAGAACACTAGAGAGTTTCACTCGATTAGTACCAGTGAAGTAAAATGCCCAGAGCATAAATACAATCAAATAAGGCAGTAAATAGCAGCACCAGGTAAACCTTTCGCGCTCAGCGAAATCGCAACGCGACCCAGTTTGCCTGAAACAGTACAATGGGTTATATTGCCAAGGAACAAAACTGGCTAGGCTATGCTCGCATTACCGCGCTTGACTGCTCAAGTTCTGTGTCCCTTACACGCACAGGGCCGCGCACTCTTGGTGCAAACACGTGAGTGCATGGCCGAGCTTATCGGAGGGCCAACTGCGTCCGACACGGCCGCTCGTCGCAGCAAAGTGGCGCAAGTGATGATGACCCTAGAGGCAGTGCTTAGCCGTCATCTGCCACTTCGCTTCCATTCCTGTCGGACGCAGTGTCCCTCCGAAGAGCGCGGCCTTGCACTTTAGTGTTCGCAGAAAGAGTGGTGACCCTGTACATCTGTCTTCAGGTGTGCGATTTTGAGCTCGTATAGAGGGCGCTTCACGTTATTTAAGCCTAGAGTTCCTGTATATGCTTCCGCAGGGAGCAGAGTTGCGCGAAGGTCCGCCATCATGTTCCAAGCTGTGCAGGAAAGCCACTTCTCATACGTACAGGGGCTGCGTAGCTCGCTGTGTAGGGCACTTGGGCTTTTTGTCTTTCTGCTTTAAGTAGATTGACTTGATGGCAAGTTTCTAAACGTAACGCTGAAAACTAATCTGTGATTTTCCGAGGGCGTGCATACAGCATGGAAAAAAAATCGCCAAAGGTTAACAGCAAATCGTAATCATGACAAACTGACGAAAAAAGACTGGGAACAGCCTGCGATTTTTTTCTTTCTGGAACCAGCTATTTCAGAAGAACAAGTAGTTCCGTTCCAGATGAGACAGCGTCTGTCCTATCCTGTCTTGCTGAGTGCACTTCTTAAGAAGGAAAAGAGTATAGCGATGAATTGCTTTTTTCACAACAAGCACCGCCGCGTGTTCTGTACGAGTTATGCGCGGAAAATACGAAAACGCATCTCTCTAGAACCACAGTAAAATAATTGTGCAGCTTGTTGTAGGCAAGCAAAGTAAAGCAACGCCAATGCATTGAACGAGGCGAATCTGACATAACGAAAAAATTACCACTCAATTGCTTGCCCAACACATTTAACAACATGTACCCCGTTGCTAAATGCAGTCATAGGCGGGATCTTTAAAAGGACCTTGAAAGTACTCTTACACGTAGATATTATTTAACCTTCCTCATTTTTTATGAAAAAGCACTATCGTTTCACCTTAGTTATTAAATTACAATAGTTAGTTGTTGATTACTGTGGTAGGTTTTCCTGCGTACTTCATCCTTATTGCTCGGAAAAGCTAATTTAATGTTCCGCTTTGCATTTTTGTACTCCTTCTTCGTAGATTCGGCTTAGGTCGCAGTATGAAAACATTTCGCGACTCCTGGATTTTTTTAAAGCAGAGGTTATAGGCTGATTTGCTGTCTTCTAGCTGAAATTATTCGCGACATCAAGATTTGCGACACTTGTTTACATGCGATTTTTGCCTATCCTATCCTCATATCTCTCACTTAATCCTTGTCAGATGGTTCTTAAGGGCATTTTTACTAAGAGCAATACTTTATAGCATACGCAGACAAATGGTTTAGGGGCGTTTAACTGCCCAAAGCCACTCAGGCTATGACAGGGAACAGTACACAGCCTCTAGAATTTCGGCTCCATCGAAATTCGACCGCCGCGGCCGGGATCTAACCCGCGTCATTCGGGTCAGCAGCCGAGAGCTGTAACCACTAAGCCACGCAGCGGCTGCATAGACAAATTAAATGTTTATGCAGGTGAGACTGGCATCGAAATGTAGCAAAACTTTGCATGGAATTTGCTTCTTGAACATTCATTGTCCCTTATATTTCACCTCGAACAATCACTACAGAAGGCTCGAAGCAGCAGCAAAGTAAGCAGAGCCTACCCTAGTGAAGGGCCAAAAAGTTGCAGATGCAGACTGTAAATTCTGTACAATTTTAATGCAGTGATATGCTACAAATACTGCTTCGAGGGACAGGTATAGGCTCAAACTAGTATCCATAAAAGGACACTAAGTGAAAGATATAGACAAACAAGATTTTCGTTGCCTGTTCCTTATTTGATAATGTGTGTAAGTTAGAAAAACAACTAGTGATTTGTTCAAGGTAAACAAATGTCGACGCATGAAAAATGTTTTTACCAATGCAATTCTGATTTCGCTGTCGAAACAGGCAAATGTTGGTTGTGAAGGCACTGGTAGATCTTGGAACATGTTAGAAATTTTTATTTATTTATCAATACTGTAAGCCTTTCTCAGCCGCAAAAAGGAGAGGTTCATCCTCAAGAGCCACTTGAGGCGCCGACGCACTTCGGCCGCCGACCTTGCATATGGCACTGCGTAAAACGGTTTGCTGTTTCCCGTGCGGTTGCTGCAGTTTGGCGCACTGCACCCAGTCATAGCTGACGACTGCGCCCGTCACTGCCACTGCAGAACACCAAACCTGACGCCACAGGTGTGCACGGAAAACAAATGAATGTAGCCGACAGCGCGGGCTCACACGAGGCGTCGAGCTGACAATTGGGGTTCGCTCGGCGCTGCACCTGTGAAGTCAGCTTCTCCGCGGAGTGTTGAACACACGACGTCACGAAAATCACGTGATCGCCTCTCGGCGAATGGCGTTCGGAGCGGCGAGGGAAAGCAGAGGCGCAACTCTGCTACCTATGGTAGCATATACAGTAACTCTACTTAAGCCAAGCCTTAAACGAAGTGGTACGCCGCACATTGGTAAAACCAACGCCATATTTTTGCTTTTTTGAGGCTCAACTAAAGGGATTTTTTTACTTCCGCCAAACTACTTAATAAGGTAACCGTGGTTACTAAACTGTCCCAATGTTGATTTTACGCTCAAGAACGTATCATTCTGATGCATACAGCGCCCGGAAACAGCCGATGCTGTTTCAACGTACCTCCTCCGCATGAAAAGAATGCCCCTGCAATATCAAAAAAAAAAAAAAGTTGGCAGTGGCTTAGCTCTCTATGCCAGGATATACGTAGCGTGATCAGTGACGTCACGTGGCTCTGCGCCGGCGGCAGCACTGGAAGCGAAGAGAGCGCGCGGCGAGGCAACGGTGAACGCGCCAGCTGTGCGCAGTGACGTCACTCGTTCCTTGCGCATGCGCAGTATGGTTGAGCAAGAGAACCCGCGAAACGATGAGACTGTGGCCGAAGTAGCTCACGCTACAAAAATGGCTACGCTTTTTCGCTCGGCTGTTGTGGCGTCCCCAATGGGGCCTTGAAGTGTAGAGGCAGGCGCGCTGAGCGTGCCAAATTGAGCGTGCACGCGCTCATTTCATCGGGCTGCATGAAGATAAAAAATAATACTCTGGAGGCTGCCTTTAACAACGCGACTTCACTGCTATCTCTTTCTTTTTATTTTGACAGTGCGATGACTAAACTAAAGATTCCCCACAGTTGCTTTTCGAAGGTCTTCAAATCGCTTATTGGAGACGGGGACGTGCGCTTTGCGCGTTACCGAGGAGGGTGCTCACTCTCTTTCAGTCCAGTGCTGACAGCTGCGTCAGACGCGTTAAGCGGCCATCCTTCATTCGTTGAACACATGGTTGAGAGCGCTAGAGTAATTTAACGGAATAACGCGGTTGCTTAGTTTTTTTTTTAACATTTCGCTGGCTTTCTTTAAATGTCCGAAAAAGAGCGAAGCAGAAGATGGCCATCATCATCAGATGCGGCCACCTTACCCCCGCAAACTTCCCTACTCTCATCCACCAACTTGAATTTCTGTCGCTCCTGTTACGCTTTTTATTCTCTTAGAACCCAGTCCTATATTATAAAGGTCCTTCGCGATGCATGTCCTGACCATGATCAACTCATCTTCTTGATTTCAACTACGATAGCATTAACTCGAGCCTGTTCACTAAGTCATTCTGCTCTCTTCTGTCTCTAAAAGCAACACCCCTTTCACAGCCTGCTGCGCAGTAATTAACTGCATTTCGAGGCTTTTTGTCAGCGTCCAAATTTCTGCTTCGTGGATGAATACATACAATTCTTGTATACGTTCTGCTTAACGAATACTCGTAAGCTGCTATTCATGATCTGAGACTGCCTGCGAAAGTCACTCTCCTCCTATTTTATCCAGGTATTTATTTTACTTTCGTGGTCCTGTAAGCATTTTACGCCTGTCCCAAAGAGTCGTGTTCTCTGAAAAGTTAGAAAGCTTCGCTCTTAATAGTGAACTGTTGCACCTCTCCTAGATTGTTGATTATTACTTTATATTTTTTTTTCAAGGTAAGTTTTAGATCCTCATTCCTCCTTAACCAGTCTAGCTCATCGATACTGTTTGCAATTTGTCCCCGCAATTAGTTAGCGAGCCAATGTCATTTACAAATCGAAAGGTCACTTTTGGTAATGTTCACATAGTTTCATCTCAAACTCTACCCTGGTCCAGTTCTTTGATTACCTCTTGTAAACAAGGCTTGAACTGTGCTGGAAACACTGCGTCCGCCTACCTTACGACTTCCTCGAGCAGGATTCTGTGGCTTTCTCTATGTTACACTGTGGTAACTTGCAGTCGCTGGACATTTTTTTTAAGTACCTTTACATATGCCTCTTCTACGCCACAACCACACTTTGAGCACTGAATTTATGGCTGAGTCAAATGCTTTCTCGTAATCTACGGAACATATAGAGAGGATGTCTTTTTTTTAACTTTACAGGTTTTCATTTTATAACCCGTGAGAGGTACGTTACTGTGGTCTATGCACATGAATTGTACAGCAAGTCAGGCATTACGTGCGTGACTTAACTCAGCCAAAATGATTAATAACCGAAATGAACTATTATATTTTTCTGATCTTTAGATTTGAGCCTAAATAATATATTAAAGATATTTAAGGCCGCCAGTATTCGAGAAGGTGGGCCCAATTTTTAATAGCGATCTAAGGCAGCGTGAACAAGCAACAGTGAACATGAAGTGCAGACAGAAATGGCGCGCAAAGCCAGCTCCGTCTGCTTTTTCTGTTTGATCTCGTGCTTTCGGTTTTTTTTGCTCTCGCTGTGTAACCACACCAATCCCTAACCAAAGCTCTAGTAGCTTTAGGTATTTCAAATCGGCACTGTGGTGCGAAATGTCGGCCCTTAATAACGCGCTTCCGAAACCTCGTAAAGTTGGCTTTCCCACATTGCACTTTTATAACAGGCCTCTCTGGGCGTAACAGCGCCGCCAAAGTCAGGTTTACTTTCAGGTCACAAAATGCGTAAACTGCGTCTGTACATGCTGTTTAACAGAAACGAACAGCTCCATTTGATAAGTGGAAAACGCAAGAAATCCAGCCTAACGGGCTTTCAAAGACCCATTTTTACTTTCCTTATTGCGAACCATAATGCCGATTCAGAAAATTTTAAAAATTGCAATAACCTCCCGTATTGACGGCCTTTAAATTGTCATTATACCCTTGGACCGTAAAATCGAAAAGTGTAAGGTTTACTACTTCATTACAGTCATTTATTTGTCCTTTAGTTTAGCTCCATCACGCGCATAATGTGTCCTAAGCTGTACTGTTTGGCTTCAAAGACCGCACCTATGCACCTCCGATTATTTCTATAATAAAATATATAGAGTTCAAAATTGATGCCTATTATAGGGGTTGATCATATTCTACGCAATCTTCTTTTACCTCACTGAGTGTGTGAATATTAATTATCGTCGCATAGCCTATCCGAGAGCACGCCTGTCTTCTTCCTGGATTGAAGTATAAGGTGACTGTAATTCTGCTGGCGATTAGCTTCATAATTTTTTTTAAGCAGTGGTAGTAAGATGACCGGTATGTTGTTCTTCATGTCCTTGACGTGCCCTTGTTAGCGTTCTTCCATGATTTTGGTACGTTCGAGGCGATGATGCATTGTGTATACATAATGGAAAGTTTCTCTAACTTAATTTTCCCGTCTTCGTTCAAGACATGTGCAGTTCCCTCATCATCTTTCGCTGTTTTTCCCCTTTGTATTGCTTGTGAGGCTTTCTTCCTCTTTCATTACACACATGCTATCCAATTTTTTCATATCACTGTCTCTGTCATTAGCTTCAAGATTGTTTTTGTACTGTATAGATCCGTGTAGAGCTTCCAGCACCTTTAAATATCTTATTTTTATTGATACTGGCATTGCTTTTGTCAATAAAAAACAGAACCGGATGTTTCTAAACACGCTGTACAACCTAACGAGGCGCGTTGGAGGCTACAATTGTAAACGCGATTTTTACAAGTTTAGTCAATCAATTAATTAATTAGCCAAAATATTTGCATGGTCTTCTGAGTTGTGCCCCACGGCGGTAAAATATATTTCCTGCTTTAAGCCGTGTACGGTGCGCCACTTTTTTTTTTAAAGCTTTGGCTCAAGTTACTTGAAACGCCCTGTACAAGCAAAGTACGTACCGCTATATCTTCAATATGCGTAGCTCAGATACTGTAAAAGACAACATAAAAAAAAGAAAGACAGACCAACATTCTTGGATCAAGCGCAGTGGCAGTATGTTTTGCAGGGAAAGGGAGGAGTATAGGTTTTGGTTCAACCTCCTCTGCTGAACACACAGAGGGGACGACTTCCGCGAGCGCCGTATGGCCTTGGACGTCGACACCTGAGCGATCGTTTGCTCGCAAACAGCGGGTACTCCATAAAAATGAATTACGCAGGCAGAAATCGCTGGTTTCCGTGATGGTTGCAGCAATCACGAGAAGAAAAAAATCAGAATCGTATTCCGGGTCAGCCAGTGGCGTGGCCGGGAAGGGGACCAAGAATAAGTTGCTCCCAAGGACACGCTCGCCGCAGGAAGGCAAACAGCAAACCCCCCTTGGAGAACTCAAGCTCCCATCACGGGCAAGCCAGAGTAAACAGTCCGAGCAACGAGGCTGAGAGCGCTGCGTCTTGAGAAACAACACCGACGGAGGGTCTGTTTGTGTTCGCCGCCGGGAAAGCGCGATTTGTCGCTTACGGTTCAAGCACACCGTGAAACGGGCCTGCGTCTTGTTGCGAATAGCTGCGTGCTTTATTTTTTCTGCTGTTTATTTGCTCTACCTTCAGTACAGAGCACAAAGCAGAGAGGGCCCGGGGGCGTATGGGTTTGGTCTTTCGCTTCAAGTGGCTTGTGTTCTTCCAGATTGAACTAAGCAAGAAAGGTGATCCGACGAGTAACGAAGGCGGATTGTGGATGAAAATTTTACTGCGATTCAGTTGTTTCATCGGCAAAGAAATTATTCTTCGGAGATCTGTACAGTTTTTTGCTGTGCTTTATCACTGTTCATTGAAATAATGAAGGAAGCAGGGACAATAATGAAAAATACCGAGACCAATATGAACAATTAAAAAGCAGCTTAAGCCCAGGGTATGATGGGTGTAAACAGGAAGCTGGCCACTTGAAAAAATGAAAAGCACCAGGAAATAAATGAAAAACCGAGGGCAAGTTATCCTTTGCTCTCAGTACACATATAATCCGCACGCATGCACGCACACACGCACAAGCACGCACACACGCGCAAGCACGATCCATAAATTCTGTTCTTTATATAAACCTACATAAACATAAAAAATATTTCTTGCCTAGTACACAATGTTGCATTAATGCAGGCCTGCTTTTAATGAAAAATTTTGGCTCCAGCGGCTCTCGCCTAATTCAAGTGAACTAAGAAAAGGGTGTCATTTCAAAAGAAACTATACGAAAGTTAAAGGACAAAATATCAAGAAAATTACTAAATATCAAGAAAATTACTAATGAACAATGGCGCCTGTTTTCAAGGCCCTCAGGTTTCGCCAGTCTTATCACAAATAATATTACATTAATCCACTCGGGAGGAGGAGGAAAAACATTTATTGTAGCACTGTATTGAATTGGGAAGGGAAGCTGTGGATGGACGTTGACCTGGGTGGCAGTCCCTATTCCGGGACGCCATTGGCCGCCGCCGCTGCCCGTGCTCTCTGAACCAGGGCCCGCTGGGCCTCCAGGTCCGAGCTGGACAGGGCCGCCTCCCAGCCCTCCCTAGTTGGCTGATTTATAACTGCTACATTTGTATTTAACTGGCAGGCCCACACCATGTGGTATAGGTCAGCATACTGCCCGCAGAATTTGCACCTGCCCGTGAATGTCGGGTCCACGTGTTTTAGTACGGTGGTATTTAAGAAAGACCCGGTTTGGAACCGTCTGAGGTGGCACTCCTCGGCTCTGTCGAGACCCTTGGCGGCTCCCGGGAGCACCCTCCTGCAGATGCGTAAATGGTTTTTGATATCCGCGTAAGAGATCAGCGGATTCGGTATGATTGCCGCGGCAGAACCGGGGAATTGAGTGGAATCCGGGGGAAGGAACGCTCGGGCAGCCGCGTGAGCGGCCTCGTTTCCCTCAACTCCCTGGTGACCGGGCACCCATACTATGTGTTTTTTTACTCTTAGCCGAATTCGAATTGCTCTCAAATGCCAATAGTATTCAGCGGGCGAGCTGCGCTATCCTACCCAACACGTAATTTCGGCAGGCCTGCTGCGAGTCCGACATTATGTACGCTGCGTCGGAGTGGGTGGCGGCCAGTGCATTCGCCACTTCCTCCAACATTAGCGCGTCGCTACTGTTTACCGAGAGCCCGTTAACCTGCGTTCCCTCGTGCACCACCGCAATGGTGCAGATGCCCTCTTCGATTGGACCCGCTGCATCCACATAGTATATGCCTGTCTTATTTCCGTAATAATTTTGAATAAATTCTTGGCTTCAAAAAGCGACAGGCCCCACCAGTCATTTTCTGGGCACTTGCGAATTACTGCGCCATCTGGGAGTTGGCCAAAAAAAGCTCTGGGCATATATGTCACCCTTTTCTTGCGAAAAGCTTTGATGTTTTACTTTCTTATCTCTTGATTTATCTCTCTTGCTGTTAAATGCTTGAATATTTTTAAATCGCCTTTTTCACTGGTTTCTTTTTTTTTTTGCTCATAAATAATCTCGAAGTTTGAAACTTGAACAAAGTTTTCTTTACTGACCGCGGGCGTTGGTGCATTCGGTAACCACCCGAAGTTTGGTGAACACGGACCTCCATGGTACTTGTACTGTAAGAAAGTTTCGCAGCAGGTAATATCGAAGAGCTCAGACAATAACCATTTTTGCAGACGTTCACAGAAAACAGATTGTTTACATAGTCCAAGGTTCGACGGAACACCTTCTGGTCAGGGCGAAGCATGATTTATTCACAAATGAAAATTGGGTCACTGACCAAGTCGAAAGATGAATAGATTGTAAACAGATTGTTTACACAGAATTTGCAAGTATAAAAAAGCCGCCTTTGATAACGCGGGTCCTGTCCTTCGGAAGGACTGAAAAAAAACGCTATTGCTTGCAGGGTTGAAAAGCCTCCTTCTAATCAGCGTCCTATTAATGTAAGACGCTTTATCAGTAGCCATATTGTCGTTTCTGGTTTGGTTTGGTTTGGTTTATGGCGTTTAACGTCCCAAAGCGACTGAGGCTATGAGAGACGCCGTAGTGAAGGGCTCCGGAAATTTCGACCACCTGGGGTTCTTTAACGTGCTCTGACATCGCACAGTACACGGGCCTCTAGAATTTCCCCTCCAAAGAAACTCCAGCCGCCGCGGCCGGGATCGAACCCGCGTCTTTCGGGTCAGCAGCTGAGCACCATAACCGCTGAGCCACCGCGGCGGCATATTGTCGTTTCTCTACACGCCATTGCTGCACCTCCACACCCCATAACTCTTACTGCACACGGCTACTCCAATATAGAGAGAAAAGAAATTACTACCGTTTATCCATGGCACCAATGCTAGTGTAGCGGCATAATACGTTACAGGCATCACACGCGCTGACCACAGTAACCTAAACTCTCGTTGGAACCAGCCTTTTGCAGCACTCCAGTTTTTACTGAAATTCATATGCCACAAGGATCAACGGCGCGTGGAAATTTGGAGTACTTTAGACGTGTCAGACGAAAACCTTTATCCTATAGAAGCCCACTCATAACAGCCTCTTAAGAAGCAAACTGGTCTGGACATCTCCGTGCCACCTCCCTGTTCAGTCTAGCTATTGGCTGCTGTCGTGTGCGCGTCAGATTTGTCTCGGTAGACGGGTATTTGGGAATGCTAAATCTTAAATGCCGCTGTCTCTTAAATCATGTTTACAGGTACCTTAGAGATAGAATCGATGTATTTAGTACACCAATCAGCCACTTGGCCTTAGAAACGCTGTTCCTAAGTATCTCACATCAGAATGTTGTTTTTGCCAGTGCCGTGAATAATACCTGCGGTATCAATAAGGTGAATAGCCTTACGTAGAAACGGCTAAAAGGCTTACGCGCTTTGGAGCGGTTCAAGCACTCCGTCACGTAGCTAATGTGCCACGCGTGCGATGTGAAAACACTTTGCAGCTGGTTCTCGATGATAACGCTCAATCCTATGATAACTGAGAGCAGGTTTTAAGTTACTACGCACCAGGAGGGCCGTATTCACACTGATGTAGATACATTTTGAGTAGACTAAGCCATAGCCATCCTTCTTCATTGAAGGCGATTAAAAAAAAGAAACCCCACACGCAGCCTCTTGCATATCGTCTCGATCGCTAAGGGTTCCATTAAGTCGTTATTCAGCACGGTGGTCTGAAACCGACTTGCAATCCTTTAGATGACACGCCGATGCAGTATCCATATTTTAGAGTTGAGGCCTATGTTTTCCATATTTCGCACACGGAAATCGCAAGTGCTGCATCATTTCTGTTTATTTTTGTGTAATCACTTCTCTAGCATTTGCTGTAAAGCACTTTGTGGAAGATGGCTATTTGGGAGCAGAAAACCTACCATCGTTAATCTGCTGGCCAGATTTAACGTACGCCTATTTATGTTCCTTTTTGATGCTGCAAAATAACGAGAAAGTTATTTCGAAGAGATCTGAAGAAGAAAGAACTACCTTAGGTGACTGTAGTTTTCCTGCATATATTTTCTCGTGGTGTGGCAATTTAGAGTGAACATGCAAGGGCGTGCTTGTGTTGGGTGATGCACGTGAAATAGCGCAACGACACACGGCCTAGGTCGTTATTCAGCACGGTGGACTGAGCCCTGAGGAAGGGAGCCCAGGGAGGAGAATAAACGAACGCAACACAGCACTGAACTAACAGCTGGGATTTATTTAGTGCTCAGCGCGTATAACTAAATACACGTGAGGCGACCAAAAAAATATGATAAACGTAGAAATGAGCGCACTGATGTACTCGGAATCCGACAAGATCACACTGGCTAAAACATAAAGTTCAAGAAATGACATTATTTTTTCCGATAAAGATATCGAGGAGCCATTTAGACAGCTATCACCCTGCTTCTTTATTACGGTGCCTTAAGTTATTTCTTTATATAGCTGATCTTTGATTTTTCTGCAATAACTCATCGATTTTTGAACTTGCACTCGCGACGTTCGATAGTTAGGTCACGACAATCTCTTGTTTTTTTGAGCGTCGTTACGGTGCTGCCTGAGCCTATCATTTAGGCACTGCCGAGTTTGGCTAAGATTATAATATTACATGGCAGACGAATTTAACGTAAAATCCTTTTTTCTTACACTTCGAAAATTTCCATTCATGTTTTTTCGGGCCCTCGGGGATTGTTTACCGAGGCTGTTCACGCGCATACTACACAGATTCACTAGCTTTTCCGGAGAAGGAAAACAGCGTCCACCCCGACTCTTTTTCCAACTATTTTCATATTCGGTGAGATTTCATGAACCTAAACAGTTACAGTCACTCGCTTTCTTGCTTAACGTTCACATGTGGGGTGATATCTGGGGAACATTTTGAATATTTTTTATCAACACAACGGCCACAGACGACAGAACGTGAAGTTGAATAGCCAGAATCAATTAGCCTATCCACTCGATTGTTGAAACTTCGCTCACTTTGATGCAGGCAGTATTTAGTGAGGGCGGTCTTGAAGCACGACAAAACAGTTCCTGTTTTTACGAAATTTGAGTGCGAGGAAATGTACGGATTACCCCTAGGCTGGAAAAACCGATACACATGGTTAGGAAAAAAACTAAGTTCAAGTCCAGGAATCTGATGCCACTTACAGGAAATTGGTGTTTGTGTGTGTGTGTGCGTGTGTGTGTGTGTGTGCGTGTGTGTGCGCGCGTGTGTGCGAGTGCGTGTGTGTGTGTGTGTGAGCGTGTGTGTGTGTGTGTGCGTGCGTGTGCGCGTGTGTGTGTGTTTGTGTGTGTGTGCGTGTGCGTGTGCGTGTGCGTGCGCGCGTGCGTGCGTGTGTGTACTTTTATTGATCATTATGAACCTGCCCGGACTCGCATGCTGCCGTGGTGTTTGTGTGTTTACGTAAGTGTATGTACTTTTATTGGATGTATTCAACACGCCCCACTCGCATGCTGCTGTGGTGGCGAATTAGGTTAGGTTTGACGTAATATATAAAGCACAAAGTCCGTAAAACCTTGCATTGCTATGCATGCAGCCTGCGCTGTAAAGTTAGAATTGCGCAGCAAGTTGCGGGTGATACGAATGAACACCGTCGCTCCACTCAAAAACCGGAGACTTACAAACTGAACTCTTGCAAAAAAAAGCAAAGTGCAGGAGATATGTGCCCGTTAAAAGAACCGACTCGAGAAGAAAACCATGCGTGAATAATGAACCTTTAACTCTCTATTACTGTTCTAGCGAGAGGTGCTTCTAGGAAAGCCGTGTGACGACGGTCATGTAGTAAGCGTTCCACTTTTAGTACGACTCCAACTTTTAGTCCTGCTTTTTGTTACTAAGCTAGCGTTTTTTCTTCTTTCCTATAAGCAAGCGAACTTGGGAGATGCGCATTATATTGATTGAATAATTGATTGCTGAGTGATTTATTAATCCGGACGCTTTCTATTGATTAGTTTATGGAGGGTTGCAAGTTTGTAACCCTCAATCCATTTTGTCACGCACGCTTTAGCACCTCGTGGCCTGAAGCAAAAAAAATAAATACAGTAATCAAAGAGCCTCCAGTCGTGAGACGGCTTAAATCGCCATCTTCCACCGACGCGATTCGGTGGTATGGCATTAAGCAAATTGCGTTCCATCGACCGGTTCACACGCGACCGGTCCCCGTCGCCCAGCGTCCCATGGGAGGCCGGAAAATTGACGCGGAAAGCTCACACCGCGGCAACGGGACCCCGATGTTCGGGCTGTTGCACTCACCAGTGCATCAATGGCGCACGATCTCGCCTCTCGTCCGGACACGCTTTTCCCCCACTAAACCAATGTTTTCTTTTCGTGGCTTGCTTACGCTTTGCGCCTGCGATGACCGACACGCAATTACGCACATACACCTGGAATGCTTTCGAAGCGGGCGAGTAGCGCTCCTTGCTATAAAAGGCTCGAATTCCTGAGTAACGGTAGTAGGAGAGGGTGTGGGGAACAGGTCGTACTTAAAAAAAATAGTTCTGGGTAGCGAACTGTGCACGCTTAGAGCGAGAGAGGTTTTCCCGATATCCTGCGAAGGTCGACAATGCGGCAGAGAGCACAAGGTTGAAAATGGTTTGCTCTTCAAAGTAAATCAGAAAACTGAAGCTGGCTTCAAAATTTCCTGGTGAACGAGAAGGGGATTTAACACTGTTGGAATGCGTTTACAGCCAGAAGGTATGCGTTGCACTAGTGAATAGGCAGAAATCAACAATTATTAGCTTCATTACGATTATTACGATTCATTAGCTTCTTTATATGAACGCACTAAGTCCGAACAGGACACAATCACCTCACCGGGCAAATATTCGACAGCCAGCACTTGCGCACTTTGATCACGATAAGTATGATTCAGCACTTGGGCACTTTGATCACGAAAAGTATGATTCCAACTTGATCTTGTTTCATTACCCAGCCACTCAAGAAGCAAATACTAAAAGTGCGACGAACTAAGGTCTCGAGAAATTCCTTCAGTGCTCCGCCGTTATTGGCTCAAGATAGTGACGACAGCGCTGCCAAATACCCCAGTTCTTTAATCATATTCGTTGTGAGAGATCTCGATTGCCTTTCAAGAAATGGTGCTCTAGTCTGTTGGGAACTTTAGGTTCAAAAACTGCTGAGACCAAGAGAGAGGTTATACATAGGTGTCATGCTTGGACTCTTCATTGAAGTGCCTCTTGGGTACTTGATTGAACTTCTCCCAACTTCTCAGAGCTTTTAGGACTTTGTCAGTAGGAGAGCTTGGAGGAACTCCTCCATGGTTTATTTCACACCAACAGAACGCTCCTTTGGCATTCAAAAGCCGATTTCAAGAGCATACAGAGTATTGATTGAAAGCTCCGGAAAACGTCATGATTAAAGAACTCTCTGAAGCCGCTTAAAGCAGCAGCGCGTGTGGAAAAGCTTCAAAGGACGCTATAATTGGAAAATAGTCTACAGCCGCTACTTCTCAGAGAATTAGAGAACGTGGATGATTGTGTCCAGTTTTTCCTGCCCTTGCGACATAAATATAAAATATTATGAATTTTCAGGATGGCAATTTATAAGGAAAGGAAGTACAGACTCTTACACTGGAGCGCAATAAAAAATGTTGTTTTGCAAAGCTCAGCCAACTCAAAAGTTTCTTTCTTTTTCTCCTTTGCAGGTTTTTGCGTGCAAGTTGTAGAGGAAAAGTGAAGAGTGGTGTGACGACATCTGAAAGGGGACGCATATTGTGTTGACAATACCGGCATGATACCGGTTATAATGCGTGGATTGAGTTGTTAAATAATGCGCGCTACCAATTATTTTATGTACTGGGCCCCGCGCTACTGCGGGGCCCAGTACATAAAGTAAAGAAAACGTAGATGGGATTTCGTCATCAGTTTTGGCAAATACCGAAATATGCCGTCATTGGTACCAGGAGTTCTAAAGCAAACACGGTCACGATTTACACTGTTTTTTTCTTGGTTTTAATAGTAATTGTTTGTTCGAAAGTTAAGAGTTCACTGAAGCTAGCAAACCCTTATGACCATTGTTTTTCATTTTTCGCCATCTTGCTTCCCTGGAATTGAAAGAGCGCTCCACGTGGAAACCCACAAAAAAGCACCAACTATCGGAGTCTAGTTTAAGAATGCTCAACTTGGAGTACGTTCCCAACAAATAAGTTAAGAAACCGCGCCAGGCGCAGGGGAATTCCGCGGATTCCAGCGATGCTGTCCGAGCATACGCCCCCGCATTCCGCATTCCGCACAGTAGGCGGCGCTCGCACGTGACTCACCGTCCGCGGATGTTTATGAGAAGAATACAGCGCTGGCCTTCTCGTCGGGAGAAGCAGCCTTCAGAAGCAGAGGCCGACTACGTGACCGGCAGGGCGCTTGTGCACCGGTCGCTGGGAGGACGACAGGGGGCTCCCTGACTGGGCCGCATGGCGCCGACTGCGTTGGGTGCAGCCGCGGACCTCACATCCGGGCATGTCCAAATAGCAGCACCTGAGATAAAGAAAATGACGCACACTTCTTTGCATATTGCGCAGGGTACTTTAACTTCGCCTAGCATTTCGTACTTCACTGCAATCTGTATGAAACTAATGAGGCAAGAGCGATTTGAAATGCTGCGCTGGAAGCGAAATCACTAAAGTTGTGACTCTAGGCTGCATAATGATCGCTTTTATGTTATGGCAATGAGAATTGCTGATTATAGCGCTCATATATTTTTGAATACCAAAAATAGTGGAGCGTCAAGGTGGACCTTGGGCTTTTTGTAAAAAGTAGACACGGAACTTCTCATAGATCGCCTTCTGTTAAAAGTTTGCAACGGCGAACGTGCTTGAGGCATTGAATTTTTCAGTAACGCCGTTACGCAAGTAGTAAAATTACACGTCATCTGTCAAGTGGCGCGGACCCCAACTCCTTTATCGAACCACTCGCTTAAGCCCTCCAGTACTAGGCTCATTTACAGTTTCTAAGGCACCTATTACTCGACACTCTTACAGTACAGGACAAAAATATTCTGTGCGTGAATTATTTGAAGCAGATATTCCAAGCCAAGACCCCTCTGAGAGCGTCAGCACCCGATTCCAGACATCTTCCGACCTCTGGGACAACCGATATTAGCAAGCACACCGGCCCCGCAGTCACGTCTCGATCAGTGTTCCTCCTTCCGAGCGCACCTACCTACAGCGATAGTATATGCAATTACCAAAAAAACGCGCAATTATCCGTAATTGCACTTCGAAATCGAAGCCGCTGCAATGACCGACACCGCGCGAAACGTGCGGTGCCGATTTCTTCGTTTACGTTGCACCGATTACTTCCTGGAGGAAGAAGACACAAAACGCATGGCATAAACGCGGAAGGCCTGGATAAGCAATGGGCAATACGAGAAAGAAGGAAGACGCAAGACAAAAAAAAAACATATTCAGTTTCGTACACATTGCTGTCGACTTGTAATTGGTTGGAGCCTAGCGCGTGTGTTATGTTTACGAGGAGCGGGGATAAGCTAGCACGGCATCGAAGCCAAATCGTTCATTATAATCTTGACGACAGGCGCGAGGTGGTCGTGGTCAGGAAGCGCAAGTCGTGCTTATTTGAAAGCTTGCCTTCAAGATCATCGCTTTGCCTGGACACTTCAAATGTATGTTTTTGGCGTCCCAGATAAAAAATATTCTTTTAACACCTCATTTACGTATTTCGAGCCGCTGTTACGCTAGGACGTAGACGAACAGCGATACACAGCTCTGCGTAACGTACATGATGTATGCAACTACATGACGGAACTTTTATTCGCCACTCACGCAAATTCTATTTAAAGCAATCACTACTTTTTCGCTTATCTGATGGTATGGTATGGTATGGTATGGTATGGTATGGTATGGTATGGTATGGTATGGTATGGTATGGTATGGTATGGTATGGTATGGTATGGTATTGCTGGTATGGTTGGTATGGTACGGCACGTCACGGCACAGTATGCTATGGTATGATATGGTATGTCGGGTTGAGTGTCCGGAAGCTTCATGTGGGTTATGAGAGATGCAGTAGTGGAGGGCACTGAATTAACATAGTGCAAATGAGGTTTTATTAAAATTTCCAATGACAGAACAGCTCATCGGGGACGTTTGCAGCGTGTCCGTGTTTAAGGGAGACACGCGGGAGTCATCTACATCGCGGCCTTCGCATAAGCAGAACGCCTCATCTGGCCACTTGTGTGGGGTCCATCTAACGTGCACGTGGTTTAATTTATTCGACACTACCTTGACACTGGCCCAGACTTGCTGTACGTGATTGGGTAAAACAAAACATAAAAATGTTGATTCAAGCCACTGAACGCAAACTGCCAGCTGCGTTTTTCAGTATTTGTCTGCGAGAAAGTAAAAGATATGTGAAAGAAATAGTCGAGCTTCGACGCGAATGCAAACCATCGTTTTCTTATTTCAAGACGCTCTGAATAGTCTGTGCGTTACAAGAGTCCTATAAGGGCTGCTAGCGCATCTACATGCCCTCTTCACGCGGAGGTATAATCGTACACAAATGAACCTTCAAAATATTTCTTCAGATGACAACTTAAGAAGCTGGCTAAAATAACATTTTCTTTCCCATCCATAACCCTGCTGGTATGCGGTATTTCGAAGGGTGATTATTAGTCGTGCGCAGTGGGGATGTCAGGCCAGATTGATTCCATGTCCTTACGGAACGAGGAGGTGTATAAATAGAATACAACCTTGAAGGCATCATTTCAGTACAAGTAGGAATTAAAATTCAGAATAGTGATTTAATGAAAGGCATCTACTGACCTAATCCGAGGCATGATCACCGCTATGAAAATCCCCTTACTCATCTCACATGGCCGACTGCATCATTGGAGAGGAATCGCCGATTATCTTTGAGGTCACTGCAGCGCAAAACGCACTGCAAACGGGACCAGTAACAGACGCACTAGATGCGCTATAAGCCGCGTCCGAACATATTTTTGTTCTCCGCCGTGCAGTGTGGCAGCGACGCAGTCTGGACGCAACGAACTAAACGCTGATCCTCGTATTTAGACATTGAATGTAGATTAGTTCCTGGTTTGAGCAAAGCCGCAAGCAGTTATTTACTTGCAACTTCATTGCCGGGAAAAGGCGATAGAGTTTAACCATCTTTTCGCATTCAACACAAGTGTCTAGACAACAGAAACAAGTATTTCATGCCGAATAAATTCATAAAGCGATGATATTGGCGTCTGTGCGCGCGTAGAAGCATTAATATCGGGTAAAAAATTCCGGCTCTCCCACACGCGTTTGGACACTCGCTTGCGCACTAAAAGAACTTCACTTCAATATGTGTCAGTATAAAGGCGAAGCGGAAACCTGCTAAAGCAACTCACCCGCACCCACTCAGATGGCTATTATTGTGCTGCTTGAAGTATCGTCATCGAAAGACCAACGTCAGAGAAGAAACGCATATAAGGCGGAGCGTTCACGAAAAGTTGATCGCCTATTGCTCTTTTGCGGGCGAAGTGAAGGCTGCGGCCTCAGAGGAGCGGTTCCGTCCGAGCGACAGAGCATGAAAGGCACCATCTCATATGGCTGTCAAAAATCCGTGCGGTGAGCAGAAGAGAAACAATGAGAGACGGCGACGTCGTGTCTCGTTCTTTGGCGCTCATCTCCAAGTCAATGCCACCGAACACCGGACTGTTATTCAGCGCGCCTGTTGTAAAAAAAAAAAAGAGAAAAGAGTGTACGACTCAAGGGAAGCGTGGGCGCCAAGGCCCACGCTCTTGAGTCCATTCCCAATAGCGTGGCTCGCGCAGCTTCGTTTCGGTGACGTCAGCGTGACGTGGCTGAGGTCACTTGCGGAATACGTGGTAGCGCGTCCTTGTCAATCATAGACCACAAATAAAGCGCCTGTTGGCAGTTTTGCTTCTTGTATAACCTTAATGTCAAACCAACCTTCAGTCAACGCTCACCAGCGGATGCTTCTCTGTCGCAAGCTTCCGCAATGAACAAGAAAAGAGAACGGTAAGTGCTTAATAAGTTTTTGTTCCTTCGCCATTCTTCCTCAGAATAAAGTCTCATGTCGTCAAGCCTTTTAACGCAACAAAGTTAGTTCATGGTGTGAATATTATGAAAATGGAATGTTGCGGGCACTGAACAAAGTCAGAGAAATACAGCTGACGTTTCGGACCCTGTACGAAACCTTTCTTCACAGTAAAAAATTCTGAGCAAATCATTTCCTAGTTTTAAAGGTGCACTGAAGAGGAATCTGAACTCGTCTTTTTGCCGCGGGAACTCGATCTACACGTTCCTAGCATTCTTAGAAACTGCGACTTATTGCCCGGTGTGGCCGATTTCCCTAATTAAATCGAATTAACGTCCGGCTCCCGCCTTTATTTTTTGAATTCTGCCTCGTACGGTGGGCGGAGTCGACCGACGCGGGGAGTGCCTTTCACCCAGTCCCGTGGCGGCTTGCCGCTCTGCCATCGGCGGAGTAATACGTAGTAGTCCGTAGAAGCAAATAGTCCGCGCGTATTTTTATTTCCGCGGGCTTATTTTGCGGTTATATTATCTGCAAATGAAACTATTTATTCACGGAAACCTAAAAAACAAAATGAAGCGAAAGCAAAGCCTCCACGGAGCTGGCTGAAAGGCACTCCCCGCGTCGGTCGACTCCGCCCACCGTACGAGGCAGAATTCAAAAAGAAAGGCGGGAGCCGGACGTTAATTCGATTTAATTAGGCAAATCGGCCACACAGGGCAATAAATTGAAGTTTCTAAGAATTCTCGGAACGTGTAGATTAAGTTCCCGCGGCAAAAAGACGAGTTCAGATTCCTCTTCAGTGCACCTTTAAGGCTACAGAAGACATCTTTGCTTTGATTTTTTTTTTCAGAACAAGTTCGGCCAACTCTTTCTCTTTGACCTTCCCCAGTGACCATTACAAACATTTTTCTTAGTTGGCATAAATCGCTGCCGTATTTTGCGTTTAAAGGTACACCGCTTGGCCTCAGCAAGTAATCTGCTTACCATATAAAATGGTAGGCACATAGTCACGAGTAGTTCTCTCACAGCTCCCTTTAGTGCCCAGAACGTCTTGCTGACTTCTGTCTGCTAACATTTTATGATACCAAGGGGACACAGATGGGCACCGTTTTTTATATGAATTTCACGAGCGCACAATGCAGAGTGTACCGAAATTGTAGCCATCAGTTGATCACGTACTAAATGTTGGAAATTTATTTACCGTTGATGGCAAAATAAAGTAGTTATTAACGTTTTATGCACCTTTCCAGTTGTAGCCTTCGAGGCGCATACTCACAAGAAAACCGCAGCTAGTGTTTGCTTCTATGCCGTCCTTTAGTAAGTTCCCATCAGAAACTATTTGCAAGAACCCCGCGTTTTTTCTGGAAGCACTGTGTCACATTCAGGCGTGTATGATTCACTCAAAGGAAAAATATGTACGTTTTTTTCGAAATCGGAAGGACTGTTTCACAACTTTCACGAGGGATATATGCTGAAATTACACATCTACTAAACTTCGAATAAGAACAAATTTTAGAATTTATTCAGCCGCCATTTCGTACGCTACTAACGCACACAAAGTGAATAAAGTATAATGACAGCATCTGTTTGCATTGTAACCCGACTCTTGCCTTTCCAGTAATTGATGCATCCTTTCAGCGGTAAAAAGACTGCAAGAAATTAGGTTCTCTTGCCATACATTGTCCTTTAAACACTAACTTATAATAAGAAATGACAGTGTGCTTAACGTTGACGTTGTTCCGTGAATTGCATCCTGTCAGTAGGAGGCACGCATATGATCACAGCTCTTTAACTCACTCGACATTTGCTCCAAAAATAATTACAATAACTGCCGGTATACAGTGCACGGATTGGAAGTATTAATAGTTTAAATTCCGCGTCTTTCGAACTGTCTCAAGGCGAGGGCTATGCAGTATATTTTTTTTCCATATCGACGAATGTGGAATGAAACTGTCGACACTTATTCTTTTAAAATATTTTATGATACTAGCGTCGCGTGCGCACATTTTTTGGGCGCTTCTTGCAATCCTTGCTTCTGCGAGCTTTGTAATGGATCCAGATGTCTCATCAGAAATACTTTTGTAGCAAAACTCGAGCCCTGTTGTCCGAACACAATGTATGAATTGAGTGCCGAAAATAACGGTACCTCTTTTTTACAACTTTAAACTCCTCAGTTTACTTCGGTGAGGACAGAACCTCAAATTTTACTTCTTAGAGCGCTCTAAGCTTGCTGCCAGACGCGTGTGCTGTTAAAAGTGATATCAAGGCCTCTTAACTTCACTTTTTTTCCCTGGATGTTGGCAGTGATGAATTGACCAGCGTTCATTCTCGAATACAGAAACTCGTTACGTTTGATCACCCTGCTACCATGCGGGCCTCTTTCGCGGTTTTCTGTGCACCTTTGCTCCATTTTCTTTTATTTATTTATTAAGGAAATAAAAGTACTTTTCCCACGCGCCTTGTCGCCGAATATGATGGAAGCATTCCCCCAGCCCATCCCCCCTGTGCTACACGCTGTGATGAAAGCGCAGTCCTCATGTCCATAAAACGACGTCTCAATTCGCTTTCTCGTTTCGAAACCAGCTGCGCGCGATGTCTCACGAATAACAATCAACCGTACGCTGACTTCGGGCTAGAACCGGGAACAGCTTTCCATCGCAGCGGTGCCGCAAGCCTGCGCGGCGTTATCGCACCGCACCGATCGGCGAGCGGAGACAGGTTTGGCGCCTCTCTGTCGCCGCAGCCTTCGAAACACCGGCGCTTGCTTCGTGCTCTCCGTGATCGTCTTGTCGCATTCCAGAGGCACGTGGCAAGCATCAGGCCCTGCTGCTGCCCCCAGCTGGAGAACGTGGTTTTTCCCTGGGATGCGGTCGCTCGACTGTTATGTATAGTCGCTGAAATTTTTGCAAAACCTCACGTAGTTTAGCACGTGCCATTTTGACAGCTTTTTTAACGATGTGCGGACAGCGTGTTTTTGCAGGCATAAATACCGACGCGTACAGTCGCGGGTAAAAAAGATTAGCACACGAGACGGAACACCAGAGCGCCGGAATGACAACGCGTGGCGCTGCGAGTGGCGAAGAGGCTGATAACGAGAGTGCCGGGCCGTTCCCATTCTACAGTATTAGGGGGGTTCAGTGGACTGCCACGGACCAGCGAAATTACTAGGCTAAAAGCAGCGCTATCAGCTATTGTTCCCGCGAGTTCCTTTTGACAAACCATCGCGGACATAAAAAAACAGTAATAAAAGAAGCCATCTTTGCTTAATAACCGAGCCAAAATAAATGCCGCATGCACAGTCACGTAGGGTCGGCACTTCAACGCTCGGGCGGTGCACGCTTGATAAAGCTTACTTCCTGCCGTCCCCCCCTAGGCTGCAAAACATGGAAACGGCCCGATAAGCAGGTCTGCGTACCGCAGCGCCGCGTGGTGAGATATACGAATTCTGATCGCCAATGATCTGTGCTAATATTTTTTGCTCGCGACTGTACGTGCAGGCCACTGCTGTCAAAATGTGACTCCCGGATCGACTTGATGGAAAGGGAAAAAAAATGCCCTTACTTTCAGAGAATTTAAGAGTGAAGGACATCAACACGAGCCTAACAACCGGCCACTGCAGGACAAGGCTGCTCCTATGTGTATCAAACTACCCTTGCCGGCGCCAGCTACGGCGACCTTACCCTGCAAACTTCCTATTCTGATCCGCCCACATTAATTTCTAACATCCTCTGCTGCGCTTTTCCTTGGTTGGAATATATTCCGTAGCCATGAGGGACCATCAGTTATCTCACCTTCCCATTGCATGTACCGCCCATGCCCGTTTCTTCTTCATTTCTATTCTGCTGTCATTCGCCAGGGTTTGTTATTGACCCCTTCTGCCCTCTCACGCTCTGTTAAGGATGCAAGTGTCATTTTGCTCTCCATAACGCGCAGCGCTGCCGCTAATTTAGGTGCAAGCCATTCGACAGTACACGTTATTCATTCCAAATGGCCACGCAGTGCTTAAAGGTACCTGTAGCTCGAATACAAGAAGGAACAGTAAGTTTGCACTCAAGAATGAGCCCCTTTCTTACTTCTTCATGAAGTAAAATGTTTCATGCGCATTATTCGCCCAGAGGATACAATTTCCATCAACGCAAAAAGTGTGCATTTCGCTACGAAGTAATACTTGGTTGAATCCAGATAAAGTGTTATCTTTCATAGTGAAGCTACCTGTACCCGTATTAGTGCAAAAATACACCGCAATGAGAGAATTGCGCGATCGTGAAAAACACATCAAGAATACAATTTTCGTCAGAGGCACAAAAGAAGCCATGACTGTTTGCTCTTCCCAGGCGCTATCGGCTGCATGAGCTTGACCTGAGGATCGCTTGCCTGTCTCGAAGAACCAGCACGTATTCCCCCTCTTTACATAAATTAGAGGCTTCTTTTCCTCGTAATAAAGTGCGAAATAGAGATAGGCGATATTAGGTCACAAAATTTGTTATCTTCTTTGGGAGTACGAAATTGTCGTCAGCAAGTGCGTCACTGCGATATTTTTTTTTCAAGTGTGCGGCACCCTATCTGTACTGTCTTGCGCAAAAAAAAAACTTAACTAAGCAGCCAGTATCGAAACTGTTCACGTACAGGCTGTTCGCGAACATTTCCCCAATTTTGTGAAGTGCCGTTCAAGCTCAGCGTCATGGGACTCAGGGTCACTTGTTGGCGAGCGAAATTTATTGCCTCCACCCCCAAATGTAAGCGCGCAGAGGATATGCATATTGAGGTGGACTCTCGTGAATATACCGAACAAAAAGGAAGCATTAGCGATGCAACCTTCGTACCTTACCGAAACACGCAAGAGGCCGACGTCGCGCTGGCGTCACCGCTAGCGCGCGCCAGCGTCAGCGCTCCTTAGTGGCGCTAACACCATCGCATCTCGACATCTATGGCCGTCTGAATATTCTGCGTCACCCATTAGCACAGAAATCCTCATTGTCATGAATAAAGGGCGAACTTTGAAATCAAGGTCAGGGCGAGAGGAAGCCAACACTAACGTCTAGCCGGTGATCACACCGCACAGAGCCGCACGAAAACTTAGCACCAATCTTCAAGCATGTGTCATGAAATAAGGCTGTCGCCAAGCGGCGCTGGCCGCGTTGTCTGAGACCATGTTGCACGGTGTGCTTACGGCAGGTGACGATAACAGAGACATGGTCTCGGACCCAGCGTCCTACGCCACATAGTCATATATTGTCAGTATAAGCCACACATTCACTCATTCAGTTACCCTGAATGGCGGTGCTACATCTAATTGTCAGTTCTTTTGCCGAACCAGATGTTGCGGCTAATCTCGCCATCCCCACGAAGAACGCCACGGCATCAGCCGGCCCGGAGCAGACTCCTCTTTAGTTGTCAATGTATGTCAGGCAGGGATTCCCTAAGGAGGCTACCTGATGGTGCGTCTTGAAACTCCGCGCTGTTCGGGATAGCGCCTACAAAGCATCCACCAGCTCAAGGCTTCCATGGCGTCAAATCATGCATTGCCTACATTGTAGTGCCGAAAACTGAAGACACAAGGACAGAGGAAGATAGGATTCTTAGCGTTCGGAGCTCACCAATGTAGTTATTCTTGTTTTTTCTTAATTTCTCGGTTTTACCTCCCCTTCAGATATGCATGACTAGCTTGACGAAAAGCTGCCTTTCCTTCGCTTGAAATAGTTTAGAACATGAAGCAGAACGGAAACCTCTTAGCGCTGTCAGCTCTGACAACACTGCTTCGAACTACAGGGAAATAAAACAGGTGCTCGCTACCGCCCATCAGTAAACGAAACACGCGCTACTCCCCGCTGAGAGGACAGGTGCATGACAGATGGCGCTCGTGCGCCCGATTGCGCATTTACACGATTGCCGCTGCTACAGCACGAAGTTGCAAACAGCCGGTCTCTAATTTCTGTCCACAAGCTGCTTCCGCTGACGCAACACGCGTTGCGGCTCCTGTCGCTAATACGCCATAAATCTCCGCAATCGCCAAGCGCCCCGTGCTCTATCTTGTGCCAAGAGGCCTGCCGACCTCCTCGGCCTTCAATACAAGGCGCCGCTTTTCTTGCACACGACGCCTCCACTCAAACACATTAGGGACAGATACACAAAGGTGAAAGCAATTGACGTAGCAGGCATTGCATGTACCGCATTAGAAAGCAGGCGCTGTATGGATCTTAAGTAATTGAACAGAATTTTTAAGGCCCTTGTGAGTTTAATCCTTATGCAGGTGAATTACGAAAACAGAACCTGGCAACAGGTAGCAGCATGTTAAGAAATCGGCCATGTGGTTTCAGAACAACGTGACGTTTTCTGCGGCTTTTGAGAGTTTCAGTGACACCTATCAAGAAGAAACAGAGAGGAAGAAATATCCCCGACAGTACGCGAAGATCAAATCAAGAAGGCTCCAAGCAATGCAACTTACTCTCCACTAATCATGCATGTCTTGGCGAAGACGATTAGCTTTTTTTTTTACACATCGAAATCTATGTCGGCAAATCACCAGAGGAGGAAGAAGGTGTATAGAAGGGGCATGATGTAGGACACAGTAGTGGTTCCCGCCCATATCGATGCTATACCCGAAATAGAAATAAAGTAGACAGCAGAAGGTTTGGTTTGGGTTGGTTTTATTGGGGTTTAACGTCCCGAAGCAACTCAGGCTATGAGGGACGCTGTAGTGAGGGGCTCCGGAAATTTCGACCACCCGGGGTTCTTTAACGTGCACTGACATCGCACAGCACCCGGGCCTCTTGAATTTCGCCTTCATCGAAATTCGGCCGCCGCGGCCGAGATCGAACCCGCGTCTTTCGGGTCAGCAGCCGAGCGCCGTAACCACTGAGCCACCGTGGCGGGACAGACAGCAGAAGGAGTGAGAAAATAGATGCTAATAATGAGCGTGATAAAATCTCTCCGTGGCTGTTAAACGCTTCACATTCTGAACATGAGGCGTATATGTGCGCTTACGTCTCGTCCTTATTACTAGTTTAAACGACACGTGTGACGCACGGTTATAGAGGACATGCACATATGTGATCCGAAATGACACCACCTCTATTTCCTAGCAATCAGAACCTTTGGCTTCAAGAAGAAAGAGCGAAGAGACCAAATTTTTTAGTGATGTTGTGCATTTACTGCGCTTCCCACAAAGTGCTACCCATAAAGCAATTATGACTTGCTTGCGACGTTTACCCGCTTTCTGGATCACTCAGACTTCCCCCTTCATTTAACACTTCACAAGAATGTGAAACGTCTCCTTAAAACCTTTTTAGTGAAAACAAGGGCGAAGATTTTTTCATAATTTTTATTTCTGCCCCCGTCGCAGTTTAGCTCCTAACATTTTTATTGTAGCTTGGTACCGCAGGAGTTTAGTACACTGAGCAAGTTGTGCTTCCGTTTAGAAAACAACATGTACGGAAAACGGGCACACATTCACAAAATGCATGCTTATTGTAGGCATGGCCGCTCCTTTCAATAAAACCTCATTTCACAGGAGTCTTCACCCCGAGCTGTCTTGTAAACAATGTGCTTATGAGCGATTTCTGCCCAAACAATGCTCCGAAAGCAAATTATCTGTCTGTGTACGAAGCTAAAGGCATCGCAAAAAAAAAACTGGCCAATGTCATGCAATCTTTAGGTGGCGGCGGTTTCAGTTAGCTAGTGGTGATTTTATTTTGTTTTATTAGTTTCATTTAATAATTTAATCTTTTTTTACAGTTTAATCTCCGGTTAAGTAAGAAAAGTACGTCATAGAAAGTAGAAGCCAGAACAGGGGCACTGATGAAGCGGTTTAATAACATCATTGCATCGCTACCCAGACCAACGACGTCCTGTTACGACGATATTGACTGCGTAAAATACCCGTAGGGATGCTGAAAGTTTGTTGAATGTATTGAGCCAAGAAGATTTTCTAAAGACGTTTCAGTTTCGTGCTGTAGGATAGCAATGTGTGCAACGAAGTAGTTGATATAACAAAGAAACGTATACCGCACATGGAAAACACCTAATTGGTTCAAGTAATCATTCCTAAACTGGCAATGAAATGAATAAGCGGAAACAGATAATTTTATACACCGCACAAAAGTGTGCGCAAAATAAGTCGTTTGTGCTTAAAAAAATAGGGCGCTAAAAACCGAATGTATAAAAATCTGTTTTACAGAACTTGATTTGTAACAGAATTTGAACTAGAGGCATAGCATCTGGTATCTAGCAACCGCATCACATTCTGACCCGGCTTCTGGAAAATACAAATTCCGAAAACGAAGGACCCTCAATATAGGGTCCCCTAAAATCCTCACGAAATTCGACAAATTAGGCTGCAACGGGTTAGCATAATGATGTTGGTGCTGTCGTGGTTCAATGTGGCGACAATACACAAATTACTCCACCTGCAGAGCTTTTTCCGCCTACCCGAGAGAACGTTCAGCAATAAAAAGCAAGAGGCTTCGCTGCATTAAAGCGGCGTCCCTGCCAAGACCAGCAATGCTGGCAGGCACCTCACGAAATGCCAGCTCCAATTGCGCAAAACGTCCGCGTGATGACCGCCGATCAGTCTTGAGAGGCACAACGTTCCAGAGCCATGTAGCTCGAAGTGAAAAGCGTGCCAAAGGCTGTAAAGCTGATATGCTAGAAATAAGACCAGCAGGGAAACATCCGTGCACTTTGCTTTATGAAAACCTTCGAAGATACTTGCGCCTTTATTTTTTTTTTACTTTTCTTGGAAACTGCATTCATTTCTCTAACAAAAATTAGACAAAGCATCGCGTGTTTTTAAGTTCTGGGGATTTTTACATCTAAGAGATAATCTGCGAAATCAAACAAACCAAATTCCTCATTTCAAAACTATCGCCATAAGCGCATAACGAGATGGCTTAGTCACATGGTTTCCGCTATTTTATTCAGCATTAAAGCACATGTTTATGGTCCCGTCGCTATGACTGCCACGCTTTAAAGGCAATACACCGGTTTAAGACGGCTTCATATTGGGCTTTAAAGCCAGTTTAAGATGTGCTGCTTGAGTTGTGGCCAGACGCCTATTTCGCATGCCACCACGAGCTGAACAGTGGAAGCCAGAACATCTGAACTTAAGAATATTTTTTTGCGAATTGCGTCATTGTTCAGAACTTTCGATGCTGATTGAAAGTTTTTCATATATATCATAGCGCGCCTATGATTCTCTGGCACCAATTCGTAGATTTTATCACTGGAGAGAACTGCGTTAAAAGTACTTGTGTGCACTACTTATCTCCATGTGTTCGGAAGCAGGGACAAGAAATGATAATTTTGACTCTACTCTATCACAAGTTTTAGCGTACTGAGCTCCACGAATTCTACAATGAAGCTCACATTTAGGGTTATAACTCTTCATATATGCAGTATGTTCTACTATCGAGAAAAACAAGTAAAATTTTTGCCCCTATCTCTAAAAAATAATAAAAATGGCTCAGAAACTTCAAGAATCCACGCACGAAGCTCACTTGCACGCTCGCAAAATTTAAGCTGTATTCTCACTCACCTGTGCCTACATAATATTTTTAAATAATTCGAAGCACCTCACGAAACGAAAAATTAGCTACTGTGTCCTTCAGCAAAAGATTTAACAACGTGGAAAAAGTAAAAGTTTCAGCACCAGACAACACTTCCTAGGCGTACCGTAGAACTTCGCTGCGTCCCCCTTTATTTCTTGTTTTTCAAAAACGGCATTTTTCTCTAGCCCCGAAATGGTCATATGCATCTATAATGCATGAATTTAAAATATTGCCGGCATCACTGATTTCGTGATAACATTTATAGACATTTCCAGGAAAAGTTTGACAAGTAACGTGCAGAATTCTAGGCGCTGTGCCGCAAAGCGATAATCAAGCGCACATAAAGCCAATGAGGCTGGTTTAAAAAGGGTCTCTTTAAATGACCTGTTCGTCGATCAGCATGACTCTGGCAGGCCGATTTTCTTCCTTATTGTTTTTCTCCGCAAAACAGGGCAAAACAGCTGGAAGGGAAAAATAGCGGGAAGTGGCGAGTTGCATATGACTGAGAGAGTTTAGGCAGACTTCCATGTTTAATAAAATAGTTAATCAATGGTCAGTACAGCTTGCGTTCTCAACAGGGACAAACATAGCCCTGTCAAAGCGCGAGCATTCATTAGACAGCCGAAAACGCCAGGAGCGACTGCGCGTGCGTGCTGCGTAACATCGTGTGTGTTGAGAGCGGTTATTTATGGGATCCGCTGATAGGCTTGACAGGGCTCCGATCGGATTTGGCGTCTCTTGCCCCCGCGCCAGCTGCGACGCATATGTGCCGATGCTTCGGTGAGCTGTTGGCACGGGGCTGCCAGGACACGGCAGCGCCGCTTGTCAATTCGTGTTCAGCCATGGCCGACGTGAGTTTCCGGTTAATGTGACCTTTCTCGTTACCCCGACAAAACTCTTTAAACGATGCAAAACAAGGAATAAACACATTCAGTGCCTACACTGTCTTCTCTAATTACCGATTTTTAGGCTGGAGGTAACATATTATCAATCATTCAGAAAGCAAAGCAACTATAGCAATGTTACACGAGGTCGTCTGTTCTACTCTTGACCATTGCGCCGCATTTCTTTGGAATTACTGCAAACACTAGCTAGGATTTCCTTGACTTTGGAGAGAAAAACTTTGCTTTTAGTTATTTTCATGCTATCATAAGCCGTGTGACGTTAGGCACACATTAATAGCGTCATTTAAAGAACCGAAATGAGCCTTGCGATGCGCGAAATCAGAAGTTTTTTTTTTTTTGCGGAAGCTTTTCGGTAGTTGAACAGGATTGGCAGCAGAAAATAAAAAAAGAGTTATTTCGCATAGTACAGAAAAAACATTTCGATGCTTCCCCATTTGTGAACCATAAAAAAGTGCTCCGTCTTGAAGAAGGCCCAGTACACATATTTTTTTATGACCCTTGGGTGTTGTGTAATTTTAAATCGCCACAGTGTATGCGGTCATGCATGGTCCTACGCGTCTACCAAGAAAGCAGCAAGAAAGTTGTGGTATACCAAAAAAAGAGAAGTTTCTTCGAATCTGCGCCTCTTCTCTAAGCGCAATGGCGTGTTCATAATCTAATTACGTGCTCCATTTCTAAAACTATTACATAAGATGAAAAAGTTGACTATAGTACCGTGCAGCACCAAACGCAGTAGTGACCCAACAGCGCTATACTTGCAGTGAAACAATTCGGGTTGCAAAAGAAGGCATGCACTCCAACACAAAAACGCACCCTTGCTTCAGAAACAAGGCGCCCCACTGCGGCCTCGAAGTGCGCACAACGCTGTCCGTGCTGGAACATAGCAAAGGGGGGCCGAAACAAACGTTTTATTGGTTCGTGCATAATGCGAGCCCAAGTGACCAACCTGAGAAGATATCCAGCAAAAAAGTTAGAGGTCTGTTATGCGAATAACCACAAAATGCACTTCCCTTCATCATTAAAAAAGATAATTACACTTTCATAGCGCTCCAAAGCAAATGCTACTGAGTTTTGTCTTTTTTTTTCAACCGCTGCGCAAACATGAAGGCATGTATCTCCAACCGGCCCGATTGTGTGATCCCCGAGTAGGCTTCGTTAGAAGTTGGCTAGTGGCTCTTCTCTAGATAACAGTAACGGACATGAACAGCTTAGGCAGGGGGCGAGCCCACAAAGCAGCGCGAACGAACTTTACGTGGACAAAACTGTGCCAATGTGGCGGCTTTTTCAGGCTCTAAAAAGAAGTCACTCGCATAAAATAATAAGAACTAAGCATAAATTTGGCACTAACAAAGGTGGCAAGACCACAAAGAATAATAGCGGGCTTCTCTTCTATCGAGCAGGTGTATGCGCGTTCCATGCCCTCTTTGTTCGCCTGCCATCTGACGCTGGGGAAATCCCCAGTGCAATTCCTTGATGAATCAGTGACGTCTGGGGGTTACCGGATGTACGTCTGCCACTCAACCGAGCCCGAATTCGCCACGCCGACAACACAAGTCCTTGAAAGCAGCACGCCGCGAACAAAACGCAGTGCTGTTTGCCGAAAGGATACGAGGAGAAGCGCGGAGTAGAATTGACGGCGCAAAACAATCCAGGCCTGGAAATACACGCGCCAATAACCTTAGGTGGAATAATAGCTGCAAATCCTTGAGCGTGCAGAGATTACGCTCTGATCGACGTGTTTTTCTGCAAGTGTTCGGAGTATAGTGCAAACCACTGACTTTGTCTTTGTTTTGGCTTGCTATGTGGAATAGCAGTATATGTCTCTATCGTAGGGCTTGCGTGCATTATTAGAGGCTATTAGACAAAAAATAGCAAGAATTAAGCACTTGAGTCTTGTTTATGTGTTCAAGTTGCGATCAAAGGATTGCCTGGGGGAACTAGGGAATAAATATAACATTAGGCAGATAGCATATCAAAGCCAATGGTGCGCAGTTACTTTATGTCCGGTTGATTATATTAAAGCAGAAAATTTATTTGCATGTTCACAGTGTTCTCAATGGAATTTCTGACGCAGTTTCACATGGTGCAAGGAGTAATTAGACCTGGTCTGCGAAGCATGCAAAACAGCCGGCCTCAGCAATGAGGTATCGATTACGCCCCTGCATTTAGGCAGCGCAGTCGTCGATTGCCAGTCACACTGAATGATGCAGCAACGTAGCCAATGCTAAGCCCGTGACTCAGCCGCGCGATGACCTCGTTTGATCGACACACCCTCCATTCACACGTCCCGCGGCGTGAAAAGCAAAACGCAGAGCTTGTAAGAACGCCCCGCGTGGGTCCTTCTTCGAGGTCAATCGGGCACTCCGTCTTTCTCCCGAAACTTATCGGGCTTATAAATGCGGAGGCATTGGTTCGATCACTTCCGAGAATCGTTAAAGCATATAGCGCTGCTGGGCATTCTGCCTAGTCAGACCCCATTGCGACCTGCTTGTGTGGTCTTCCGTTAGAGTGGGTTTCAGGTGTTGAAACCGATATGCTGATATGGTAATTATGAATAATACCTGTAGGCCA
The DNA here is from genome assembly GCF_055824585.1 of Amblyomma mixtum. Taxonomy (NCBI): domain Eukaryota; kingdom Metazoa; phylum Arthropoda; class Arachnida; order Ixodida; family Ixodidae; genus Amblyomma; species Amblyomma mixtum. The sequence continues at coordinate 111,613,549 of NC_143016.1, forward strand.
AGAGCGGATTCCAGAGGAGAAGTGGCGATAGATCGGTGCAGACATAATAAAGAATGCGGTGCAGAAATAAAAGAGCAAAAATGCTCTCCACTCATGCCATTACGATTAAGTATGGCGGTCGTCAAATTATGTTCAGTTACCGCCCATTTATTGCCTGCTGGCCTCTACGAAGAAATGTTCGTTTGACCGAGATGAGGCAATGGCACAGGACGAGTGCGATGCAGAAATCCGGTCAAAATTTCCACCCACGGCTAAAATGCACGAAAGGGAATATTGGTAAGAAAATCAGGAAAAAATCGTAATACGAAGGCACGAAAGCGGTCATGTTCGATGAGCCAATAGCGTGGATGTTGAACGAACATGGTAGCAAGTGCTCGTAGTTAGCAGCCTATTGTGGCTTCCATTGCCGTTGCATACGGTATTCTTTCTGTTCCAGGGCGTCGGCTTGTGGGATTTACAGCATCTGACTATTTCTCGGAACTCAACTGTATACGCTCCGGTGGCGCCAGCACATCCGGGATATAATGGCATAATTGTCAGGGCACGTGGCACACGGCGTTCCCGCGTCAGAGAATTCGGAAAGCCAGATTGGTCGTCGCCCTGCAACCAACGCACAGGCCGAAAGCAGTAGCGAACGACTTGAATCATTTAACCCCTGTTTCTTCGCTGCGCCTGTAGTCTTTAAATCTGCGCCAAAACGTTGGGGGTTGCAGTGTAATAGCGTTCTCTTCACGGAAAAAATAGCGCACTCAGGAGAACGGACAAGGAAGAGAAAAGAGTTGTTGTTTGGTCTTCATTCTCCGTTGTTCTGAGTATGCTATTTTTTCATGATGCTATAACAACTAGCTCAAATGTCGATTCAAGTTTAGTAGTGTTCTCTCAGCGCATGTGAGGAGGAGTGCTACTGCCACAATCTTTTATCTGTGGTCAGCGAGGGCCTGGGTACCATTCCCCATACTTTAAAATACCCAGGTCTTACTCGCGAAGACTATTATGACGTGCCATCATAAGTCGATTAATTTATAAATCCTAGATGTTTGGAAATCAGATGGCCATTTTTTGTGCGACTTTTACCAAGCTCCAGCCGTAGCCATCAGCAAAAAGGCGGGGAAAAATTTGAGAGAAGAGTTAATGAATATTTGTGTTGTAAAGGAGAGACTAAAGTATTAGTGTCGTCAGATCGTATCGTCGAGACCTTTTTGTAAACCCACCACGATATTTACTCTGGAACAGCCTGCATGACAACTGCTCAATGTAACGTAAGTTAACGCGTTTCATACCAGTCACTTGTGGCTAAAATGGTTGCCTACACGCTGCCATGAAATGACCGCAATATTACAAACCTATCCAACCCAGCTGTGGTATCTGTTAGGAATGCTTCACTTTTCTCGTTTTTTTTTTGCTTCTGTGAGCTAGCAAAGCCCTGTTAGGAGAGTGTGAACCCCTTGTGTTTTTGCTTTTTGGTCGGTGGTTTCCTTTGCATCTTCCGCCATTGTTCCCTAATACAAATGTTGCCAGCACACATAGGCACGCACACACGCATAAAAACACATTATCAGTTTTCACAACGAACGAACGCAAGAAGCAGACATACCTTATATTTAAGCATAACTTAAGCTTCATCGCGGCAGAATAACATTGGCTTGTATCTACGTATGATCACTCTAGTATATCTTTATTTGCATTTGAGCACGTACCGTAACTGATAATCGAATTCTTCACATGCGGACCCGGATTCAACTAAACGTAACATGTACTGAAAATGCCAGAAGAACCCTCTGATAAGGCATTGCTTACCAGGCCACCGGCCCTCGTCTCCCGCCAACAAAAGCAACCAAGAGAACCACGTTTGCCTCATTCGCGGTACTCCACGAGGCCACCAACCGAAGAAATGCTAAGAATGCCAGAGCTAGAGGGCAAACACCGCCAGCCACAGGTGCCGTAGCTCTCGAGTTTGCGACGTGCTAACGAAGCGCGGTGAGTGCTCGCTGCAGGGAAGAGGGGGCGTGTATGTTTCCACGATGGCCCCGTCTCCCTGACCCGATTCGCCTAATTGCGGGCCGTCTCAATTTCGCCCGACCCCCTGTCGTTAATGGGGCATCACTCAGGGCTCCCAACGGACCGCCCCACCCCGCCCACCACGCGAATCAACACGCAGAGAACGTCGAACGGCGCTCGAGGGTTCGCGGACAATATGGCCGACGGCGGGCCGGCAGCGAGGAAATGGCGGAAAGTTGAAGTATTGCGCATGAAGAATTTGCTCCCTTAAACCAAGGCGATCGGGGCGCCAGCGACAGGACGAGCTGTACGCCCAGACGCTGAAGATGGGGAGAGCAGACGCATGTTGCGACGTTGTTTCCTGCTGTATATCATCGTAGTGGTAGATAAATGATGCTGCTATATATAGGTTACATCAGCATTTATTGGCATTCCATGATTGCTTCTTAGACCTCGCTCCGATCGGAGGAAAACCATTAGTAATGGGAACGTGGGAGTTCCGTGATTGCGAATATAGCCAGGGGACAACCTTGAAGGTTTCGCGGCTATACTCAAGTAAGACGAAAGGAAAAGGCAGCGGGAGAGGGAAACGCGACTTTCGCTGCTTGACGAGTCCATTTTCTAGTTTACGATTTTGCAAACGGGATCTGCGATTCTGGACCCACTTGTAAGAAAAGATTCGTCCGCATTGATTATTGATTAATGTCAACCGAAGGCGGGGGAATTGACGTTTTTATGCCCTAGCAAGCACATCATCACTAAAATTGGAGAATCCACTTTTATTATAAAGCGCGCCTATCGGCGTAGCCGTGTTACAAGCTCGGAGCGGCACAGCGAAACAAATTTCTACGTGTGGATGTTTTTAAAAGAACCTTTTGCTTTGCGTCTTCATAGCAAAAATATTGAAGT